>NC_091087.1:73812500-74442500 GCF_032405125.1 Capricornis sumatraensis | reverse complement strand
CCTGAGCTCAGGGCACTTAAAGCCTTTTATTTTGTATTTTAGCAAACTAAAGGATTCTGAAGCCAAAAATAGAGAACTACTGGAAGAGATGGAAATTTTGAAGAAGAAGGTGGAAGAAAAGTTTAGAGCAGATACTGGTAAATTAGGATCATAAGCTTCTGAATTGTTTACATATAAACCTTTTTTAATGAAATGGTTTTATGTTACATTTAATTTGTTTTAATTTTAATGGTTTTTAGTTCTATAAGAAAAGCGCTACCCTAATCCCAAAGCCCAAATTCTGGAATAGGGTATGTCCAAAGATGCCTCCCAAAAAGGCAGCCGTGGTTTCCGGTGTATTCTTCCTTTGTTCCATCTTGAAAATATAAAGCAGGTGCCTGTGTCTGTATCGTTAGGCCTCACAGAGGCCTGCCCTGCCCTGTCCTGTGCTCAGGCGAGGCCACGACCCTTGGCTGGCCCGAGTCCTTTGTGCAGCCGGCTTGGCACAGCACCCGCTGGGTGTCCTGCCGCTGCAGTCCCGTGCCGCGGGGCGTGCCGTGTGCGTGCGACATTTGCTGCAGAGCTGCTGGTGGAAAGTGAGCGTGCGCACACTCAGGCTCAGCTGTGCTGGCTCTGGGCTCTGCTCCCGGGCTGTGGGTCTGTGTCCCCGGCACAGGGCGGGTGGGGGTCCCTGCCCTGTAGCCTTGCCCACCAGGGGTGACCTCGCTCGGAGCGGGTGAGAAGTGGCACCACACTCACATTTCTTAACAAGTGAGGTTGCGCATCTTTTCATGTGTTTGAGGGCAGTTTGTACCTCACTCTGTGGTTTATGGATTTGTATAAGTTCCCATTGTGGCTTTAGAAGCTGTTTATATGTTGAGGGCTAGAGTCTTTTTTTTTTTTTTTTTTTTTTAGAGTCTTGTTTGACAAAAGTTGCAAATAATTTTCCTAGTTTGTCTTTTTGTCTTTTTACTTGGCTTACTATTATTATTCTTCTTCTTAATTTTGTCTGTCCTTGTGCCGGGCCTTCATTGCTGCAGGAGCCCACGCGATAGGCTTCTCGTTGCTCTGGCTGCTCTTGTGTTGGCAGGCACATTCTTTACCACTGAGCCACCAGGGAAGCTGCCTGGTTTTTTTTTTTTTTTTTGCCAAGCATTAGGTGTTTTTTGTTACTGTTTTCATTTTGTTTCACTATTTTAATTTTTATGTGTCAGATTTGTTAGTTTTTTTCCCTTTTTTAAGTCATAGGGAAATATTCCCCAAGTCCCCAGTTGTTCAAGTAATTCACCCATGTTTTCTTCAGATACTTCTGTGGCTTCATTTTTAAAATTTAGATTACTGATCCATTGGGAAGTTACTGTGACATAGAGTTTGAGGAGGACCCATTCTGTCTTTTTTTCTGAGACTTGTTAGTTGTCTGATGCCAATTATTAAAAGTTCCTCCCGATGCTGACTTCAGATGTCAGTCTCACCATAGATGAGATGAGTTGCCATGGAGGCTGAGGGCTGTTTCTGGGTTTCCACCTTGTTCATTGTCGATGGGCAGGACCCCTGCTTCTAATTAGAACATGTGCTTCAGTGAATCTGCATTAGTACTTGGTAGGCCTCCTCCCCTCCTAGCCCCTCATCTTAGAGACTCCCAGGTAGTCTTCTTGGTTGCTCCGGATGTCCAGCTCTGGGGCAAGTCAAATGGTATTTTTACTGTAATCGCATCATATTTGTTAGTTCACTTACAGAGAATCGCTGTCTTGATGATACTGATTCTTCCCATAAAGCTTAAGAAACAGTCTTAAATTTTGTACCTTGACAAGTCTTGTTTTATTCTTACAGGACTCAAACTTCCAGATTTTCAGGATTCTATTTTTGAGTATTTCAACACTGCGCCTCTTGCACATGATCTGACATTTAGAGTAAGTGTTTTTTTAAGTGACAAATGAATTTATGATAAATTAGAAATATTGATAGTTTAATATGGTTTGGCTACCTGTGACCACAAACATACCAGTAAGTTAACATGAGACAGTTGTCTCAGCTGTTGACCAGGGATGCTGAATGCGTGAGGTTTGAGACGGTTAAGGTACATGAAGTGTACCCAGAGAAGTGTTCCCACTTCCTTAAATCACATGGGGTGAAGGAGGTGCTTGACACCTTCAGGGAAGAGACCCCTGCCAGCCTCCGCCTGGGTAGTGAGTGTTTCAGACAGTTTTTAAAACACACATTCTCCCCCTGCAGCCGGTCACATTACCCCTTCAGTGGCTTCTGTGCAGACTCGCCGATGGGTGGGGTGGGTGGTATGGAAGAACACCCCGGCTCTAGGCCCCTGTGGAGGTCCTGGTGGTGCAGCTCAGGCCTCCACTCGGGGTGACTGCACCGGAGGCAGCCAGAGCGCCCGTGACGGGAAGCAGCTCCCGGGAGCAGCTGGGCCCGTCCTCCTCGGCCGCTGAGGCTCTTCACTGCACCCCTTGGAGATGGGGCAGTCGGTCCTTCTTTCCCCAAACTGCAGGGTGGACCCTTCCTGGCCACCCCTGAGACGAGCCAGTGAACATAGTGACCGCAGGTCTCACTAGCGGGGCCCCTGGTGTGTTTGTCGTTGCTTTTGTTTCCTTTTTACCAGAACCCTGTACACCTGCAGGAAGGCTGAAAGTAGCACGGCGAACATACACGTGCCTCTCGCCTGGCATTCTGCCCGTTGCTCTCTCCCTCTCTCGTGCACACTTGGAGCTTTTTGAGCACGAGTTGCAGGCATCGTGACCCCCAGACACTAAACTGTCTGGTGCTTCTTTGCTGAGGTCACTGAGCACAGGGCCGCCCCCCCGCAGGGATGGTTTGCACAGCTGCCCCCCCTCTGCCCAGGAGCCAGCGTCTCTCTGGTCTCCTTCCATCTGGAGTCACGGCCCCCACCTCACCCCCCTTTATAACTCTGATATCTCTGTAGCGTCCGCACCAGCTGTCTTGTAGATTGTCCTCCACTCTTCCTCTTGATTAGACATGGGTAGGATGGTTTGATGTGAACTCTGTACCGGAGATGGTATGTGCTTCCTGCGAGTGGAGGCCGCTTGGCTCAGCACTGGGGATGCTAAGCTTCTTGGCCCTCAGGTGGAGGTGGTGTCTGTGGACCTGCCCCAGCGGGACTCAGGAGGTACCAGTGGTCATCCGCAGGTTAGCGGACCACCGTGATCCTAGCCTAGCCCAGTTGTTAAAAAACCCAAGCAGATCTGTGTTGCTCACAGATCTGGGGGTGCATTCTGGGCACCCACCTATTACATGCACCTGTCAAGAGGGGTTTTTCTCGAATGTGTGATGCCGCCTTTTCCCGTAAGTCCTCAGTTTTTAAGAAGCAAATACATGTAACTGTTCACACTGGCAGCTCTTCCAGACACATGCTGCTGGTCAGCCCCATGCCTCCTCCCAGCGCTGCAGGGCCAGACACAGACTCCCAAGAGGCTGAGACTCGCGTCGTGGCCAGGATGGGGTGGCCTTTCTCTAGAGCTCGTGGACAGCGGCAGGCCACGGGCCAGGTGGTCTCTAGCATGTCCTTCCTGTCACCGGGGGCAGCCAGAGGGGCAGGCTGCACGTGACCCTAGACCCCGTCCCCTGTAGCCAGCACTCCTGCTGTTTCTCACGTTTAATTTTCATCCCTCCCTACCCCGTGACTTAAGTAGGAGGAACAGTTACTGATGAAAAGCTCCTTGGTCAGAGTCAGGGGTGTTAGGAGGGTTTGCAGACCTGAGAATCTTCTGATAGGAGCTCCTGGTCTGCCTTCCCCGTGCGAAGCTGTAGTTCACACTAAAATGCTGGCCACAGCACTGAACCAGTAGGTTTTCCTGGAGGTCTGTCTCAGGTGGAAACACTGGTTTTCATTCCTCTGTCTGTCACAAGCAAGGGCTCCGTCTCTTCCCACACATGCTCTCTGCCAGCCTCTTGGGAGGAAGTCAGTCACTGCCAGCGTGGGGCCCGCCCTCATCGCTCCGAGTGCGGCCCCTCCCCATCCCGCCTGCACCCTTTAGATCAATTGTCCAGCTAAATGAGACCAGTGGGCTGCTCCTTGGCTACAGTTAGATTACGAAATGTTCTTTGGCCCTTCGTTTATCTAAAAATGCAACTCTAACTCATTTATGTACCTCGTTTATGGGGGAAAGTTGCTTATATCTGTGGCTAATTGATCTGGCCTTTCCCTTACGAGTGTGCTTACAGATTTACACATCACAGTACGTAGGCACGCATGTGTTTCTGTGCACACCCTGCTTCCCGTGTGAATTTGGCTCCTTAGGCAGCAGCCTGGTTAATTCAAGCCAGTGGAAAGTGTTTCTCTGAAGCGGTTCGATGGGATTTCAGTGTGGAACTGCCTGCCCAGCTACCCTGGGTCACCTGTTGACAAGGCTATGTAAATTGTGTGTGTTCGTAAAACACAGTTGCTGGTGACGAGGGAATGTTCGAGTCGGGAGCGCTCCTGAGGTCGTCTGTAGGTGGTTTTAGAATGTGGCTTTAGCTCTAGCTTGTGAAAGTAATTTGAGAGTCTTGAATTCTTAGAACCAAGCGTTGCTTCCCTGTGTCATGGAACTTAAAGGGAAATTCCTCCTTCTGGTCATAGGTCCACAGCCCTTTTTGATGTTAGAATTTATTCTCGGTCCCAGAAACGAGGTTCTGGAGCACATGGCTACTTCAGCTTAGGGCTCCTGGGTGTAGAGTGAGTCATGGCCTGCGAGCTCAGAGGGTGGGCAGGCCAGGCTGCGGTTGGAGGGTGAGGCCTCGGTGGTAACCCTCCCTCACGGTCGCCCCCACCCCAGGACGCTGAGGGCAGTGGTCTCGGGAAGGCAAGACAGTTGTGAGTGAGATGGGGGTCCGTGGTGGGATACTGCAGGAATGAGTCTGGGCTGGGACCCCAGGTCCAAACGCACTTTTTAAATGAAGAACGTGCAGTTAGCCTCTGACTTCTGCAGGATGAGTTCCCTTATCCCCACAGTGTTTCTCTGCCTTTGTTTTCAGACCAGCTCCACTAGTGAGCAAGAAACACAAGCTCCAAAGCCAGAGGCGTCCTTAGCGGCCTCTGTGGCCGCGGGCGCAGAGCAGCAGGAGGTGAGCATCGCCCTGTCGATCCCCAAGAGCCGGGCTCTGCCCCCCTCCCCATGTCTGCGCGCCTCGCAGACCCTCACAGGCGCTACCCTGACAGCTTGTCCCTCTGAGGTGGCCTCGTTGAGAATTCCCATTGGGGCCTCAGCCTGCCAAGGGTAGCTCCACGGCCGTCCCGTGGAGATTGAGACCGCAGGACAGTTCCTGCTAATCAGTGCTGCCGAGTGAGGCGTGCGCTGAGCTGGACGCTGCTCACTTGTCCCCGCTTGTCCCCAGGACGTGGCCCGGGCCCCTCAGAGGCTGCCCGCCGCACCGCTGCCCACTGCACAAACCCTCGCTCTGGCGGGACCAAAGGTAGGGCTTCCTCTTCCCTGGGGGGCGGGGGGGTTTCTTGGTTTTAGGCAACTTTGTGTAAACAAGCCGAACTTAATGTTTTCGTTTACACAGTAATGTTTTGTTCTGAGTGGTGTGTTGAGCCATAAAGTGTCAGGACCCTGTGTTTTCTTAATTAAACCAGTGACACATGAATGCATTTTAATCGGAAAATTTCAGAGTCTGGTCTCCCCGGTCCTCTTCCCTCTCTCCCCAGACCGCATCTCCTTCCCCGATAGAGTGCCGCTCTCTGTTAAGTGTCTGTTAAGTCCCTGCTTCACGTGTATTCCCATGTATCTGGTTGCACTTCGGGCTCTAGAGAACCATGTGGCTTATGGGAGGCAATTTTCCCCCCACATAAATGGAAAGCTGCTGAAAGTGCCACTTCCTAACTTCTGCTCGTCAGTGTACCTTGGAAAGCTGAGCCCAGCGTTCAGGTGTGATGAGGTCCTAGGTTCCCAGTTTAGCAGGTATCTGGCCTCATGTGCTGGGTGCTTTTCTTCTTTAATGTAGGCACAGCCTCTCTTAAGGCGAAAGACACAGACAGCCATGCCTGCTAGAGACAGGGGGCTTGGTTTCATTTGAGTTGAGCCAACAGCCAGGCTTTGGGCTTGTAGCTCTCAGGGAGGCAGAGAGCAGGCCGGGCTCTGGGCTCTGTGCTGGTCGAGCCCTTGTGCTGGCATATGGCAGCACAGTGTGCCCTGAAGGGCGCTGGTCCTTCCCCTTTGCTGCCTTGAGCTTCACCAGCGCTGTGGCTCTCACTCCATTGTCCGTCATCCCCTGTCCGCTCTCCCAGTGAGGAGTGTTGGGTTTTTCCAGACTCTTCCTGGGAGGAATGAGCTGCTGTGGCAGGACTGTGCACCCCAAAATGTGGCCCAGGCCAGCCCTGGAGCCCCTGCAGGCGAGGGGCTCACGCCAGTGTGTTACCAGCGGTGTCTCCGCCCTGACCCCCCAGCCTCGCCAGTGTGGGCAGCGAGGGTGCTCGCTGTGGGAGGCGCATGTGGGCTCGTTCTCTGGGTCAGCCTCTCCGTGGATGGCACCCCTGGGAGCCACGTACCTCATGGTGAAAGCATGCGATTCAGCCTCTCGAGGTCGCACCCCAGAGGTTGAAACGTTTGCTCCCAAGTAGGCGGCCCCACGCTCACCTCCCTGTCTCACCCCCGATGTCCTTCCTGCAGCCGAAGGCGCACCAGCTGAGCGTCAAGTCCTTCTCCAGCCCCACGCAGTGCAGCCACTGCACCTCCCTGATGGTGGGGCTGGTCCGCCAGGGCTATGCCTGCGACGGTGAGTGCGCCCGCCCGCCGCGAGGGCGCGGGGCGGGGGTGGTGAAGGCCTGGAGCCTGGGGTGGCCCCACCGGGAGGGGCCCCCGCAGGCTCCTCTGTTGGCTGAGCCGGGCCCAGCCGTGGTTGAAGTCCTGCTGCAGTGGACAGTACGCTGCTCCGGGGCGGCCAGGGCACCTGCTCATCCTTGTTTGCTGTAAAATTAACATCCACATCTGTTTTCCAAAGTAAAGGAAAGCAGAGTAAAAAAAAGAGCTTTAAAATATTTTATTAGCAAGTCGTCTAGAGAGAAGCACCGCCATGTGGCTTCTGTTCTTCCGGGTCTGTCATTACTAGCAATTTACGCCGCCGAGTCGTGTGCCTGCCCTGTGCTGGGGCCGATGAGTGTGCAGAGAAGTTAATCGGCCCCGCGTCCATGGGAACTGTTCCCTTTTGGGGGTGCCACACATCCCCCGCGGCCGCTGCTTCGGGGGTGCAGGTCTCACAGCACAGCCCATGCTTTTGCAGTGTGCTCGTTTGCCTGCCACGTGTCCTGCAAAGACCGCGCCCCCCAGGTGTGCCCCATCCCCCCTGAGCAGTCCAAGCGGCCTCTAGGTGTGGACGTGCAGAGAGGCATAGGAACAGCCTACAAGGGCTACGTGAAGGTAGGATGTGACCCACGGCCATGCTCCGGCAGGCGGCCAGCCTGCTGACCACAGCCATGCCCGGCTGCACTGGAAATCCGTCCCTTTGCCCCATGTGCCGGTTCCGTGTGCCCTGCCCTCCTGGGGTCCTCTGGACCCCGCAGAAGCACCCATCCAAGGCCTCTTGTCCCACCTCCTGGGCTGATGGACTTTAACCCCAGTGCCATTTGAAGGCGCTGTGCCGGGCCCAGCACTCCACGCCACGCCACGTCTGCTGTGAGCACGCCCACGCTGAGCCACCCACCTTGTCCCCTGCAACCCTGTCAGTGATGGCGGGCTCCTCCCCATCAGCGTCCTGAGCTTTCCTGGGCCCAGATGCAGCTCTGCTACCAGCCTGGGCCGGCCAAGCAGCAGCCGGGGTGGACCCCGGCACGGCAGCCACCTCCAAGAATTCTCCCGGGCCTGCCTCTCCACTGCCTGCGACTGGTGCCCTGGCCCTGCGGGACACGGTCACTTTGATCTGCAGATCCCCAAACCAACCGGGGTGAAGAAGGGGTGGCAGCGAGCCTTCGCGGTGGTCTGTGACTGCAGGCTCTTCCTGTACGACCTCCCCGAGGGCAAGTCCGCCCAGCCCGGCGTCCTGGCCAGCCAAGTCCTGGACCTCAGGTCAGTGTGTGCGGTCTGCCCTCGTCCTGGGCGTGTCACCTGACCTGCGTATGTTACAGCAGGGGTTCGCTGCTTGGTCGTCTTTAACCTTGTTCCTTCCTTCATATCCTTAGTTGTCATGCCACCCTGTAACGGGCCCGCTAGAAACTTTCCTGCTATGGATGATTTTGCCCTGAATGATTTGCCAAATAGGCATCTGATGAGAAAACTATGTACCCCGGAACAAAGAGAATACAGCCCACGCACCGCGCAGCCTGGGGTGGCCTGTGTGCTCTGCCTCTGGGAGCCCTGATTCCCTGTGGCCACCGCGTCCGCTCAGCGGCACCTCTCACAACCCCCCTGTGCCTTGTCAGCTCCCTCCTGCCATCGACACAGGAAAACGCGGAGCCCCCCGTAAACGTCCCACTCCCTGAAATGGGCAGAATAGCAACGCTGTGAGGCCTGGGGCTGTGAGAAGACTAAGCCAGTTAAGAAACAGGGCGAGCTTAGCTTGGAGCCTGAGGGTGCAGCTGACAAAGCGGCCACATCCCCCACGTGGAGAGCCTGTCGCTGTGCCACCTGCCTCAGCCAGCTGCTCTGCCATCTGCCCTGCAGCTGCCTCGGCAGTGTCAGTACCTGGGGGGCCCGTGGGGCAGGGGTGACCAGGGGCACCTGCGGTTTGGAAACGTCCCCAGGTGGTCCTGCGCATCCCCACACACACACACACACACGCACGCATGCGCGTGCGCACACAAACACAGGTGTGCCCAGCCCAGCCATGCTGAGAATACACTGAGCTTCCCGGGCGTCTGCTGCTCACAGCCCAGGGTCAAGAGCTGCTGGGGGTGACTCCCCGGCTGCCACGGCAGACTTCATTCCCCTGTTTACAGCCAAGCAGAGGACACAGCAGAGGTGTGGTGTGTGCCTGCCGCACGGCCTGGCACAGCTAGAACATTGTGGCTCGGGGAGGGTTTAGTCCCGGACACCCCCCGCCATCAAAGCACACGCGACAGTCTTACCCTCTGTAAGGGCTGGTTTTGTCAGTGTCAGTGTTTCCTATCTGGGTGGAGGCAGGGAGCCACCATTGTGTTCTGGAAGGTTTTCCCAGAGGTGTCATCTCTCACCAAGGTCCCACGGGTGGAGGACGGGCCCCCTGTTCTGAATGTGTTATTTCTTACAGAGATGAAGAGTTCTCTGTGAGCTCTGTCCTGGCTTCAGACGTCATACATGCCTCACGCCGAGATATTCCATGTATATTCAGGGTACGTTTTCTTCCTGGTTTTTCAACATGTTTCATTAATCATTAAAGAAGTGCATGTGGTTAAAATGAAAAGGTTAATGAGCATGTTAATGAGCATTTTCTAGTGTGGTAGCAAGGAGTTCGCGTGAAGGGACCTCCTGTTTCTCTAGACTGTCAGCCTCTCCGCTCATCCATCCACCAGCCCCCCAGTGCCAGGCCTACCAGCTCCATCCTTGTCCTCGGTGTGTCTGTCCTGGCCCCTCCGTCCAGGGCACTGAACGCTGAAGCTGCCTCATGAGTTGGCACTAGGGAAACGGGCCCTTCAGCCTCCCTCCCGGGGACTCACTGGGCATTAACCTGAGCAAAGCAGGAAAGAAAAAGGTAGATGCTGCCGTCAGCAGCCTTGTTGGCGGAGGCGGGGTGTCCCCGCTGGGCGCGCCCTGCTGGGCTGGTGGTGGGTGCTGTGGCTTCAGGAAGCTTCCAGAAGAATGAGTTCCCCCTCCGCTGGGGATTTTCACAGCTACAGTAAAATCTGGTCGACCACACAACCAAGACCACGGATCATTTTCTGTTAAATCATGTCTCTGTTCAGAACCTGCCTCTGTACACAGTACAGAGAGTCGCCGTCACTGTGTGCCCGGACGATTCTGTAGCAGCTAGAGTCGTGCGCGGCTCCTGGTGCTTGGCGGGGGAGCCCCCGGGAGGTGGGTGTGCGAGAGCCCTGTCCTTGCGCACTGCTTTGTTTCTCCCCTTTCTCTCTGCCTTTTTTCTCTGCTTTGGCTGTGTCGTGCAGCTTCTGGGATCTCAGTTCCCTGACCTGGGGTTGAACTTGGGCCCTTGGCAGTGAGAGTGTGGCATCCTGACCACTGGACTGCCAGGGAACTCCCACTCTTGCTGGACACGATCTGAGAGTGTGTTTCCCAGCTGTGACAAGAGCAGTTAGAGCAAACAGTTAGCCGGTTTTGGTGAGAGTGGAGTGCCCTGCCCTCAGAGGTCAGGCTGCTCGTGGCCCCTGCAGGCGGCTGGACCAGGATCCCAGCAGCCCTCGGAGGGAGCGCTCCGGGCAGCAGCCTCAGGCTCACCCCTCCAGGCCGCCTGGCGCTGGCTCTGTGTGCCGTTGTCTTACGACTCGTCTGTCTTGTTTTCTGTCCTGAAGGTGACGGCCTCTCTCTTAGGTGCGCCTTCTAAGACCAGCTCGCTACTCATCCTGACAGAGAACGAGAACGAGAAGCGGAAGTGGGTGGGGATCTTGGAGGGCCTGCAGGCCATCCTCCAGAAGAACCGCCTGCAGAGCCAGGCGGTGCACGTCCCCCAGGAAGCCTACGACAGCTCG
Organism: Capricornis sumatraensis; assembly: GCF_032405125.1. Classification (NCBI taxonomy): domain Eukaryota; kingdom Metazoa; phylum Chordata; class Mammalia; order Artiodactyla; family Bovidae; genus Capricornis; species Capricornis sumatraensis. Next base: position 74,431,957 of record NC_091087.1, on the reverse strand, counting down.
CTGCCCCTCATCAAGGCCGTGCTCACGGCCGCCATCCTGGGTGCGCGTCCCGCGCCACGGTGCCCGTTCCGGGGGCCAGGGCGGGTGGGCATCGTGGGAACTCATAGTTAACTCCAGAGACAGAGGATCGTGACTTCTTTTGCGTCGTCCGCAGACGGGGACCGGATCGCCGTTGGCCTCGAGGAAGGGCTCTACGTCATAGAGGTGACCCGGGATGGTGAGTGTGTGGCGCTTGGGCCGTCCGCTCTGTGCCACAGGCACGGGTCAGTGGTGGGGACGCATAGGCATTAAGGTGGGTTCCCTGGATAGCAGAGTTCAGTTTCCGCATCAGAGAGCTTCACAGAGAAGGGGATCGGCCAGCGGCTGAGGAGAGGAACAGGCCACAAATGAGACAGACGGTGGACAGCTGTCTGGCACTTGTCCGCCCGCCGCATGGGCTGCAGGCAGGGCCCGCCTGGTCCAGTGAGATGCCGAGAGCAGTCTCGAGAGTCCTCCCAGGAAGGATGGGGTGAGGGGAGACGGGTCCTTAATTCCCGGGCACACTGAGGCTTCATCAGACAAAACGCTCCTTCCTTGCTTCACGTTTTGACCTTTCGTTCCTCCCAGAAGAAAAAGCAGGAGTATCCCTGAGTCTCCCAGATGACTGCCTGGGCCTGGCTCCAGGGGTCTCCCTGGGGAACAGGGGGCTTCCCTGAGGGGCTGGTGGCCCCTTCCCCGGGAGCCCGGGGTCTTGGCGCTCCAGCCCCAGGGAAGAGTGGGGAGCGCGTGTGGCCCTGGGGTGGTGGCTGCTCTTGCGGAGCTGTTCCCCATCAGGATCCAGACCCAGGACTCTGACTCAAACCCCAGTGGAGGTCCTGACCCAGGGAGGGTGTCGAGGGTCCTGGGTTGGTCTGGGGCCCCCAGGAACAGGTGGGTGCATCCTGCGAGTGTATCTAAGGGTCCAGTGAAGCTGGTGACAGCCCTTTGGTGTCCAGATGCAGGGTCTTGGGTTCAGGGATGAGGGGGAATCGAGGGTGCACCCTCAGGGCCTCCCTGCACTCAGCACCTCCCAGCCAGGGGTCTGGGCCCGGGCTATGAGAGAGACGACACAGCGGCGGAGACAGCAGGGTGTGGACCAGGAGGGCTTCGGCGGGGGGGGGGGGGGGGGCGGCATGTGCAGAGCCCTCGCCTCACGCTCCCGCCCCGTCCCACAGTGATCGTCCGTGTGGCTGACTACAAGAAGGTGTACCAGATCGAGCTCGCCCCCAAAGAGAGAGTCGCCGTTCTCCTCTGCGGCCGGAACCACCACGTCCACCTCTGTCCGTGGTCCTCCTTTGATGGGGCAGAGAACAACACGGACATCAAGCTTCCGGAGACGAAAGGCTGCCAGCTCATAGCGACCGGGACGCTGAAGAAGAGCGGCCCCACCTGCCTGTTCGTGGCAGTGAAGCGGCTGGTCCTTTGCTATGAGATCCAGAGAACTAAGCCTTTCCACCGGAAGCTCAGCGAGCTCGTGGCCCCTGGCAATGTGCAGTGGATGGCCGCGGTCAAGGACAGGCTCTGTGTTGGCTACCCTTCCGGGTTCTCTCTGTTGAGCACCCAGGGAGATGGGCAGGCTCTAAACCTGGTAAATCCCAATGACCCCTCGCTTACGTTCCTCTCACAACAGTCTTTTGATGCCCTTTGTGCTGTGGAGCTCAAAAGTGAGGAGTACCTGCTTTGCTTCAGCCACATGGGACTGTACGTGGACCCGCAAGGTCGGAGGTCGCGCGCTCGGGAGCTCATGTGGCCTGCGGCGCCTGTTGCCTGTAGTATGTATATGTTTCCTGTTGCCGTACCCCGTCGCCGCCGCCACCCCGCTGATCAGCACGTGTCCTCCCTGCCTCGGTCTGTCCTCCCGCCCCTCAGCCGAGTGCTCGGGGTGGGCGGCAGGAGAGGCGGACCCCCAGCTTGCTGCAGAGGACAGGGTGGGCCTGGGGCCACTCCCTGGCCGGCCAGCTGGGCTTGCCCACCCCTCCATTGGGGGGCCCTCAGCTTAGGAGCCGAGCAGCTGGCTGGCCTCGCAGGGGGAAGGCAAGGCGGATGGGAGAAGGACCTGCGTTGTTTCACTTTTTAAAAAGATGTTCTTGGTGACGTGTAAACTTAACACGGTCATGACAACAAGCTACAGGTTTCCTTGGGCAGAAAGCACTCAGCCCTGACCTCTGGGGCGGGGTCCTCTCGGGACAGACGCCGTGCTACGGGCAGGAGCCGCTCCGGGTGCTCAACCGAGCGTCCTTCTGCCAGGATGACGGCGCCAGCCGCTGGAGTCTGTGCTCCACGCCCTGCCGGCCTGCCATCTGCTCTCATGTCAAAGAGCCTGACCGCAGATCCTGCCTGCTCAATACAGGACATAGGAGGTGGTCTGCGTGGTCACCCACACGTCACATGTGAACTTCCAGCTGGCAGGCAGGAGGGGGTGTCCTGTTTTTCCCTGATTCCCTTAAAGTATCCTCTTGGGTCTGCCTTGTCGCTGGCGTCACTAAACTGGGCTGTGACCAGGAGCCGGGGCCCGAGGGGGGCTGGCACAGCACCCATGGGCTGACCAGGAGCCGGGGCCCGAGGGGGGCTGGCAGAGCCCCCATGGGCTGTGACCAGGAGCCGGGGCCCGAGGGGAGCTGGCTCTTTCTCGGCCTTGTTCGCCCTTGGCTGGGGCCCAGGCACGGTGTGGGCAGCTATGGCCTCAGCATCTCCCCTCCTGGTCTCTCCCGCCGCGCCCCCTCATCCTCGTGGGTGGCCAGTGCAGGAATGGGCTCGCAGCCACCTGGTAACCCCAGCGGGATACAGATTGCTGGGGGCCATGCGCTCTGATCTTGGCTGTGAGGGAGCTGGCGTCAAGGTTGCTGCATTCTCTTCCGAGTCCAGCCCTCTCTCGTCTTCTGTGCTCGGTTCATCTCTGTGCACGGCACAGACACCAGCCAGTTCTAGAGCTGCAAGGCTCATTCAGGAGCTCTCGGTGGAGCACTAGCGCTGCTTCCTGCTCATCTCGAGCCCCACGTGAGCACGCGCGTCCTCTCACACACGCACCACCCCACCCCGGCTACAGGAGCCCCATCCTTCCGAGGAGCAGCCTGGGAACCACACAGCGCGGTGACCTGCCCAGCCGCACAGCAGGGGCCTTCCTGCTCATTTAACCGGTTACTATTTTTTTTAAGTGGGCAGCTGAGTGTATCAGTCTGTCAGTAAACTGTCTGCAGACGGAGCCCCACATGTTCCCGCATGAGGGGAGCTGCCCCTGGAGCCCCCACGTGGGTGAGGTCTCTGAGGCCCTTCAGGGCCCTCTTCATCATGTGCAGCTCTCAGGAGGCCTCACGGTTTGTCCGAAATGTCACTTCCGGGACAGTTTGGCGACTGGTTTCAGCATCTTTTGTTCCCTAAATCCTGTTGTATTTTCTTTTTTGTGCTCCAAAGAACAGGTGTGATCAGGCAGCCCATTTGGAATCTAATAGCAACATAGCAGAAGCTTTTTAGAAATGCAGTTAAGTGTGATGTGGTGAGGAGTGACTTCCAGCCCTGGGACATAGGACAGGAACCTAGGCTGAGCCAGAGCCCCCTGTCCACTCGGTGTGACAGCTGCACCTTCCAGGATGCTCTCTGGGCTGGCTCACATGTCTGCCCCATTGTCCTAATGGTTGGAAAGTTCCTGTCCCTGTAGACCTCAGGTGCTGGCGGGCCAGCAGGCCTCCATCTCCCAGCCCTGCCCCAGGAGGGTCTTCCATCCAGACTGTTCGCTGTGAGAGGGGAGAGCAGCAGGTCCCCAGCCCGTGGCAGGAGGGAGATTGTCACTGTGTGTGTTCAGACCGGCTCCAGGAGGGTGCCCTGCAGACAGCTTCGGGGAAGGCCAGCGCCTCACTCGGAGCAGATCGGTAGTTTCTTGGGGGAGATTTTAAGTATTTACTCAGAAGTCTGACTTCCTGGAATCTCAAAGAAGGAGTTTGCCTTAAGGAAAAAACGTTAGGCCCCTGCCTGGATTTGCAATGCATTCAGCCTGAAGTAACAGTAATAAGCTTCTGCTATAACTGTATAGCAAGCAAGCTAAATGAAAATCGAAGTTTTGAGTAGGTAGTCAGTGTTCAATGCGTAGTGGTATTTAAAACGCTGTCAGATGTCAGGAGCGGAGGTTCCCTCCGCAGTGGGGGCCCCGAGGCCTGGGCCGACGCACCCCCGTGCGGGCGAGTGGCCTCTGGCACCGGGCAGCCCAGGCTCACCCCTCTGCTCCGTGTGTGCCAGGTTGCAGCCCCACGCACGTCACGGTGTATAGCGAGTATGGCGTGGACGTCTTCGATGTGCGCACCATGGAGTGGGTGCAGACGGTCGGCTTGCGCAGGGTAAGGCTCGGGGTGCGTGTGTGGTGCCCGCCGCCTGCGCAAGGCAGCCACCTCACCCATCGTTCCCAACACAGATTCGGCCCCTGAACTTGGAAGGCAGCCTGAACCTCCTCAACTGTGAGCCTCCCCGCCTGATCTATTTCAAGAGCAAGGCCTCAGGTGAGCCCTTATTGCGGAGGGAGCGGAGGATGGAGTGGAGTGGCAGGGGGCGTCCCAGGAGTCAGCAGCCGTGCGACCCTTCCCTGGCCCACAGGAACCGTGCTCAACGTGCCCGACACCTCGGACAACAGCCGGAAGCAGATGCTGCGGACCCGGAGCAAGAGACGCTTCGTCTTCAAGGTCCCGGAGGAGGAGCGGCTGCAGCAGCGGCGGTAGGAGCCGCGGGGGCGGGGCGGGGTGGGGGCAGGGATGGGGCGGGGCCTCACGCCGCCTCCGTCTGCAGGGAGATGCTCAGAGACCCGGAGCTGCGGTCCAAGATGATCTCCAACCCCACCAACTTCAACCACGTGGCGCACATGGGCCCGGGTGACGGCATGCAGGCGCTCATGGACCTGCCTCTGGTGAGCCCCGGCCGATCCCGCCGCACCCCCTCCCCATGGCTCCCCAAGGGTCTGTGGCCGTCACCGTCTCTTACGGGGTCGTGAGGAAACCGCTGTCAAAAACGACTGCTGGAACAGCGCAGTAAGGGCAGGTAGCATACCTTGCTCTCTCACTGCCAGTTTTTAGCGCAAAGCTGACCCGCTGCAGCTCTCCAGAGGGCTTTCCCAGCCTGTTTCCCCACGGAGGCCCAGGGCCTCCGCCTGGTGGTGCTTCAGGCTCCATGGCCTGCGCACTCTGCCCGGGGCCTGGCTACCCGCCTCCGGCAGCCGGTGCATGTTCCCGAGCTGACACACTGCTCTCTGCGCAGAGCTCCGTGCCTGTGGCCCAGGAGGAGAGGCTGCCGGGCCCCGCCCCCGCCAGCCTGTCCCGCCCGCCTCCACCCAGGAACAAGCCCTATGTCTCGTGGCCCTCGTCAGGTAGGGGCCTGGAAATGGGGCTGGGCTTGTGGTTCTGCTCTCAAGTGTCTCCCCAGGGTGATGGCCGACTTTGTTTTGTAGGGGGATCTGAACCAGGAGTGGCTGTGCCGCTAAGGAGTATGTCTGACCCTGACCAGGACTTTGACAAAGAGGTGAGGTTCGCCTGGTGAAGGCGGAGGCCCGAGGTCTGAGGCTTAGGCTGCCCTGGAGCGGCAGCTGTGAGTCTGTTGGGAGAAAGGAGAGGGTTCTCTCCTCCTGGTCGTGGCCTCAGGAGACCGAGGACTCCTTCAGGCCCTGCTGCCCAGTGGCTTGGCCCCCTGGCCTAGCTGAGGAGGGTGCGGCCAAGGGCCCCTGAGGTGCTGGGGCCCAGCTCTCCTCCCTGGCGCTGACTGGGTGGGCATCCGCGTGCTTGGAGCGTGCAGGGCGGCTGCTCCCGCCGGCTTTTCTGTGTAGTCTCGCACACATGGCTGGAACTCCAGGAGGTGCCCAGCTGGCCTTTGCAGCTTGCTCTGTGTCCTCCTCCGACAGCCCCGTGGGATCGGAGTGTTGAGGGTCAACACAGTGTTCTCGGGCGGTCCCACTGCAGACAGCAGTGTCCTCAGTCCGCCCATGTGGTGGGGGAGGAGAGCGGGAGGCAGGGTGGCGTGAGGGCTGGGCCCCGGCAGCACTTCTGTGATGGGAGGCGAGGGGCGCAGGGCTGCTGAGCTGACGGCAGAAACAGGGCTCCAACCTCGCGAGTCCTTCACCTTCCTGGCCCGCCCGGAGCTCCAGGTTTGAGGGTTGGCTGTTGGCTCCTCCAAGGCCACCTCTGCACCCTTCACCCAGCTGCTCTTGAGGGACTGTCTGCTCCTACTTGTTCACAGAAACTCTTCGTAGATTGTGGGTATTAACCTGTTGCGAGTACTTTTCCCACTATCACTGACGTTTTAATTTTGTTTTTAATTGTAAAGGTATTGTCATATAGAAATATAACACATAGAAATTTTTAGTTCTTATACAGTCTAGTCTCTCTTTTTCAATTAAGATAAATTCTCTTTCACTCTCTGAGAACTTGGCAGGCTTTTCCTTTCTGTCATTGTGTTGTGAAAGTGTCTGAGGGGGTGTGAGAGCGTGTAAGTGTGTCTTAGCGCATGTGGGTGAGATCTGAGCCGCTTTCTCTCTAAAGCACATGGCACCACTTACTTCCCTCTATCCTGTAGGGTCACCCTTTAGTATTTGTTAAATTCTTTTCTTTACATGTTCCTATTCCTGGAGCCTCTGCTGCACCACCTGTAACCTGAGAGCTAGCACAACGCATCTGTTCGTCCCCCATTTTCAGGACAGTCTCTTAGCTTCTCCCTCAGCTTTATTTATTGGTGGCTGCCCGAGTCTCGGTTGCTGCCCGGGCTTTCTCTAGTTACAGTGAGCGGGGCCTGCTCTTTGCCGGTGCACAGGCTTCTCTTCACGGTGGCTTCTCCTGCTGTGGAGCATGGGCTTAGTCGGCCCGTGGTGTGTGAGATCTTAGTTTCCCGACCAGGCATCGAACTCGTGTCCCCTGAATTGGCAGGCGAGTCCCAGTGGTACATTTTGAAGTAGCGAGTTCGGGAAGTGTGAGTCCTCCAGCTTTTTCTTATGCAGTTTTCTTTTGACTCTTCTGGGTCCTCTGCTATTCTATGTGAATTTCAGGATTGGCTTTTCCAGTTCTATGCCTCCCCCAAAAAGTCCTTTAGGAATTTGGGAAGGACTACATTGAATCTGTAGGTTGATCACGTGGGGAATGTTGCCATCTTAACAGTAGTCTTCCAGTCCATGAAGATGGGATGCCTTTTGATTTATTCAGGTGGTCTTTTTAAAATTTTTCAGCAGTGTTTATGGTCTTAGTATACAGATCTGTCACCTCTGGTTAAACCTATTCTTAGATATACTTTACCCTTTTGGATGCTATTGTAAATGGAATTGTTTTCTTAGTTTCCTTTTCAGATTGCTCATTGCTGGTGTATAGAAGCAGAACTGATTTTGGGGTTGACCTTGCATCCTGCAGCTTTACTGAAGCCATTAAGCTCTTTAGTGTTTTTATCCCTACAGAGTCTGGTCAGCTGTGAGCAGAGATGCTTTTCCTTCTTTCTTTCCCCTCGTGGATGCCGTCTTTACTCACCCAGTGGCTGGACCTTGTAGCACGTTATTGAGCAGCAGTGACGGCAGCAGCCTGGCCTCGTTCCTGCTTTGAACGGGGAGCTTTGCCTTTCACCACTGGGCGTGAAGTTAGTGGGCTGCTCACTGACATCTCTGTCACGTGGAGAAAGTTCCTCTCTATCCCCTGTGCTTTTAGCATGAAAGAGCCTCACGTCTGTGACCTTGGACCACTTGGTTGCCACACTGCCTGGTTTCTTCACGGCAGAGTTACTCCTTTTTGTAATAGTTGCATGAGTTATCGGTGGTGTTGGGCCTTGGTTTGTGATCTCTCCAGCAGGGGCCACATGAAAAGTCTGTAGAGAGTGTGTCCTCATATCTCAGAAGGAGACAGCAGGGCTGCCCCTGCCCAGGGAGCTGCCCTTGCAGGCCCAGGGGATGGTTCTCACGCTTTCCCTGTTCTGTCTTCACAGCCTGATTCAGATTCCACCAAACACTCAACTCCATCCAACAGCTCCAACCCCAGCGGCCCGCCGAGCCCCAACTCCCCCCACAGGAGCCAGCTGCCCCTCGAGGGCCTGGAGCAGCCGTCCCACGACGCCTGAAGCCGCTGGCTCCCGCCACAGGGCCGGGGCCCGGGCGGCCTCCAGCGCCAGTGCCAAGACTGAGCTGAGCCTCCAGTGTTGTCCAAGGAGACGTAGAGTCGACTTGTAGATATGGAGATGGAGAAAATGCTTTATTATATTAACGACCAGTTCCGTGCCGCACTGTCTGGTGGTAGACCAGATCACCCTCTGCGCAGCTGTGAGGCGATGCGGCTCCGTTTGCACATGAAGGATGCCCCCGGCCCCTCCCACCCACCCAGGGCCAGCCACGGCCCCTGCGGGATGCAGGCAGCTCAGGACGGCCTCGGTGCCGCTTCCGGCCCATTCCCTGAAACCGTTTCCTAGGCGCTTAGGAGCATCGTAGGAAGTCGTATACCATTCCCAGTGTCACTAGAGTCTTGAAGACAGGAAACGTGGAGGTTAGTTCGTGGCCTTTTTGTTCATTTAGCCCGTACATAGTCAGAGGCGGAAGTCCTCCTGCCGACCTCGTAGCCGTGGACAGAGGCCCTCCCAAGTCAGTCCATTCCCAGTCACAGCCACCTGTTCACCAGTCTCTACTACTGTGAAGTCAGCTGTGCTCTGTCCTGCTCGCTTCCACTGCTCAGCCTCCTGCCCTGAAACCAGTGGGTGGCGGGTAGCTGGGCCCTGTGCCCACGGGCCGAGAGGCCGCGCCCAGGGGCGCCCTGCCCCGCATGATTCGTGCCCTCTACTGGATGGTGTAGACACCGCCACACTCCACCCCGCACCCTGCGCGCTTCTGCCTCCCCTCCTGGCGCCAGGGCCTGGGGCGGCCTCTGAAAGCTCGCCATGAGCCACCGGCAGGCTTCCTTCTGCCCTCTGCCAGCAGACGTCCTCAAGACGCTGTAGAAGACACGCATTTCCCATGAGTCAGCACTGAGTGACGTGGGCACTGCGGCCTGCCCGCCCCCCCGGGCCTTCTGCTGGGGCTGGCACCTGCTGGGGGTTCTGGTTTTTACTTTTTTAATGTAAGTCTGAGTCTTTGTAATTATTGAATTGTGAGAACATTTTTGAACAATTTACCTGTCAATAAAGCAGAAGATGGCAGTTTTAAAGTTCTCGGTGGTTTGTCTGAATGGCACGTGTGGTCAGCTGGTGCCTGAGGCCCCCAGCACTGGAAGGCCCACCCTGTGCTGGAAAGAACCATCTTGCCTTGGAGCGGTGGGGGATGGGATCCATGTGGCAGGAGCTGGCCTCCAGGGCCGGGACCTCTCGCCTGCGCAGATCCTGGGGGGCCTCCGGGGATGCCCTGCGCGGTGGTAGGCAGGGTCGGGGTGGGCTTCTGGCTAGAGAGAGGGGGCTGTCTGGCAAGTGTCCCTGCTAGGCTTCAAAGAGAGAAAATAGGATCGGCCAACCATCCCCAGGAGGGGGCGCTCACAGGGAGGTGGGGGTGGGTACATGGCAGTTGGAGAGCTCTGGGGGCCCAGGAGCCTCTGGCGGGCTGGGTACACTGACCCACAGTAAGCTCTTGGTGACACGCGGGCAGGGGGCGCTGAGGATGGACAGGACGCAGAGAGCTGGCGCACCACCCCTGGGAAGCATCCCGGGCCCCCTGCAGCTCCACCAGTCAGCACGGCCAGCAGGTCCGCCACCACCTCTGCTGGGGCAGGGGCACCACGAGCCGCCTCCCCGTCCCCACACAAGGCACAGGCAGACGCCCCTGAGGCCACGTCCAGCACCTGGCAAACCAAACGCGAGTGCAGGCCCACAGTGAGCAGGCGGTGGACAGCCAGGCAGCCGGGTCAGAGAGCGCATGGGGCATTGCCCCCCACCCCGCCCCACCCACCCAGACATCTGCCCCACAGGAGCACCTGTTGTCGGTCTGAAACACAGGTGCTCAAGTGTGAGCCTTTTCTAAATGAGATAGCTATTGTAAGTAACCACCACCCACAACGTGGGCGAGCTTCACAAGGTGCTGGCCGCGGAGCAGAGCGATGGGAGCTTAAGAGTGAGTTCACCGTCAGGTCACGGGTGGTCACCCTCGGGGGGACAGGTGTCCCCAACACGGGTCACACAGGTGTCTCCCTGACAGTTCAAGCTGGGCACGCATCCGTACACACACACACACCACCATCCCATGCCGGCCCGTCATTACCTACCAAGTCAGGGTCCTACCCCGAGCGGCTCAGCCCTCACCCACCGCAGACCTCACAGCTGCCCACAGGAGGGGGTGCAGGCCAGGACTGGCCTCAAGGCCTCCGCCACCAAAGAGCCCCCACCGGTCAGGACACATGCCAGCGCGCCGACGCCTGCGACCACGGCAGGCGGGCAGCTCTGACCCTGCCGGCAGAGGGGACAGACCCACTGTGCCGCTGGGCCAGCCTGCTGGGCGGGCCAGTGCCTAGCCTGTCGGAAGTCCAGGCCCAACTGTCTGGCCCCGGCGCAGCCCATGCAACCTGGGCCTGAGGAGCTGGCAGCCGGCTCTGCCATCCTCTTCCCTTCAGCTCCCGACTCCCCCCCACCCCCCTAGTAAGGGCCTCTTCCTGGGCTCCTCCGGAACACAGCAGGCCGTCCTAGTTATGGGAGGACCTTCTCAGGCCAGAACATTGGGCCGCCCCAGCCGATACGTAGCACCCAGGACCGCCCTGGGTGGCTAGGCGTCAGCGGGCACGGGCTCTGAGGACCACCCCTCACCATCCGACCTGGCCCTCCCAGCTCCGACCAGGCAGGGACAGACGGGCGCGGGACAGGCGCGGGGTGGGGGCGGAGGGGGGTGGTCCACGCTGACAGCAGGTGCAAGAAATCGCTTTATTGGGCCAGGCCACCCCATCCTAGGCCAGCAGAGGGTGGGGGATCCCGCGGGGCCCGCGATGCCCGTTGGATGGGGCTGGGGTCGGTCACGCGGCCGCTCAGGCCTCCGCCTCCCCTTCGCCAAACAGCGGATTAAGGAAGTAGCTGCGGCTGGAGCTCCTTTGGTCCGACTTCGGGGCCGGGAGCTGCGGGAGCGCAGAGTCAGGGAGCCCAGCCGCAGGGAGGTCCCGCACCCCCGACCCCGGGCGCCCCTCACCGCCTCCGCGGAGTCCGCCGCGTAGAACAGAGGGTTGTGGAAGCCCCGCGGCGCCCCGGCCCGTACGGGGTCCGCCTCGTCGCGCCTCCTCCACCTGGAGGCGAGGACGCATGTGACCCCGACACACCCGAGCCCCTAACGCCTGCCCCGCGTACTGGAGCCCCGAGCCCCCGGCCCGCGTCCCCGAGCCCCGCGTACCTGAGCCTCCCCTCCCGGCGCAGCAGCAGCAGCGCCCCCGCCAGCAGCACCATTAGCACCACCAGCCCCGAGGCCGCCAAGCCGCCCGCCAGCCCCGCGCGCGCCGGCGCGTTCAGCCCCGCCGCCGTGCCGCCCCAGACGGGCGCGCCCGACTCTCGAGCGGTCGCCGAGAGGACTCCGAGGGCCTCGCCTGCAACGCAGGGCGCCGGCTCAGAATCCCGGGGCGGGGCGGGGCGGGACGGGGGGTTGCGGGGGGGTACTGGGAAAGGGGCGCCGCGGTTACCGTGCTCCGCGATGTCCTCCAGGAGGGCCCGGGCCAGCCGCCCCGCGCCGCCTGTCTCGGGCCCGGCCTCTACCAGCACCACCTGGATCTCCGTGTCCGCCTTCGTGCCCGAGGCTTCGCGGAGCCCGGGCGGGCGCAGTACCTTGGACACGGCCACTTGCAGCCCTTGGTACTGGGGCTGGAGAGGGAAACAGAGTTGGCCCGGGGACTCCGTCCCTCGGACCTGCAGGGACAAAGGGGACACGGACAAGAGCTTTGCAGGCAGAAAGCAGACGCAACAAGGAGGCGGCGGAGGGGGTGCTCCCAGACCCCGGCGGCGGAAGGGTGGGGGCCGGGCTGGGGGCGCGGCCTCAGTACCAGAGCCAGAAAGGCGTGCAGCAGCCGCGCCCGGTACTTTTGCAGGTCAAAGGCAGAGCCGTGGGTCAGCGACACGACAGCTCCTGCAGCAGGAAGGGAAGGAGGGGTCAGCCCCGCAGGTCCGAGCCCCGCAGGGAAACAGGCTGGGACGAGCCAGGGTGGCCGCGCCGCCCCAGCTCTGAGGGGCGCGACGGGGCGCTCACCGCAGAGGTCGCAGCACTGCCCTTCGGGCCGGAGGGGCTCCAGGCATGTGGCCTGGGGGCAGCTACCACCCAGGGGTTGGAGCAGTGCGGCGCAGATCCACGGCTGCGCCTGCAAACGGGGAGCGGGGGTCAGCGCGGAGAAGGCGAGGGCCAGACCGGGAGAGAGCGCCGCGCGCCTTGGGAGAGAGCGCGCGGGAGACGGCGGGGCGCAGCGGCACAGGCCCGACCTCCCGCCCAGCGCCGGGCCCGGCCGCGCGCCACTCCAGCCGCCCCGCGGCGGGCCGCCCTCACCTCGGCGTTGCCGCAGACGCAGCCCGACGGGTCCGCGCAGGCCTCGGGGTCCACGCTCAGAGCGCCCGGCCCGTGGAAGCGCAGGCGGCCCGCGCGGGACGCCAGGAAAGCCGCCAGGTCCTCGTCGCGCGCGAACGTCTGCAGGTGGCCGGGTGGGCCCGGGAGCCGGCCGGGGCGGAGACCGCGCCTGAGCGCCCGGAACCCGCCAGGCTAGCAGGGTGGGAGGCGCTCCGGGGAGACCCCCGCCCGCCCCCCGCGCGCCCGGCCCACCTGGCCCAGCGCCTGGACGCTGCGGACGCGCACGGTGCCGGCGCCCGGGCCCAGGCCCACCCGGAAGGAGGCGGCGGCCGGGAAGACGACGTCGTCGTGGCGGCAGGGCACGCGCTCGGCGTCCACGGAGAAGAGGCCGCGCGCCGCGTCCCCCGGGCGCCACAGGCGCGGGTCGAGCCACAGGAAGCGGTCGGGGTCGAGGAAGCGCGCGCGGGCTGCTGGGCGGCGCGCGACCCTGAGCTGCGCCGGGAACGCGCCCTCCAGGCCGGCCCCGCCCGCGGCCGCGCCCCCTGGCCCCGCGCCCCCTGGCCCCGCGCCCCCCTCACCTGGGCCGCAGTCCGGGCGCGAGCCGGCGTCCGCGGCGCCGAATCCCGCTCCTGGGGCCAGGACGAATTCCCCGTCCAGCGGCAAGAGCTGCGGGAGGCACGGGCTGAGGCGGCGGGTGGGCACCGGAGGGTCCGGCTGTGCGCCCACCCCTGAGCCCCGTCCCCGCGGGCGGGAGAGTCTAGGCCGCCGACTGGGCCGCTGACGGCGGGGCCGGGGGGCGCTTCGCCCGGGCGGAGGGGCCGCTGGGCCGAGGGAGCGGGGAGTTTGCGGCAGCGTGGCTCTCGTCAGGGCCGCCGGCCCCCTGAGAAACTGCAATTCAAGGGCCCGTCGGCTCCACGAAGCCAAGCCGCCGGGGCCCCTGGAGCAGCCCTCACCGTGAGGAAGGGCCGCGGGGCGGCTGGGGAAGAGGGAACCGGGGTGGTGGGGCCGCGGAGCCGCGCGCCCCCTTCCAGCGCCGGCAGCTCCTTCCAGCAGACGCCTAGGCCTCGGGTGTCAGGCCGCGTGAAGGCCCGGAGCGGGGCACCCCACCCCACCGTGGGGTCCGGGCGGAAGGTGAGGGCGGGACCGGGGGGCTGCTTGGTGTGGGGGTCCCGGGCGCTCAACACCTCGGGGGAGAGGCCCCAGCTTGCTCCCCAGAGTCTGCTCTTCAGCCCCCCAGCACTGGGCCTGACCGGCAGGCTGACCCCAGGCAGAGCGAAGGTCACGGGCCAGCTTCGGCCGCGGCTGGGGGTGCAGTCCCGTGCCAGCCAGGCAGACCCCCCACCCCACCCCTGCAGGCGCCAGGGCCGAGCCCTGGGGACCGAGGGGCGCAGGCGCCTCGGGAGGGGCGGTGGGTATCCGAAGTGTGACGCTCCAACAAGAACTTGGTTTTCAACCGAGCCAAAGCGGGGAGTGTGGATAATACACGGTAAGTGCCATAGTTGAAAGACAGCAGGAAAGGGCCGAGAGAGAAAAACCAGGAGAGGTGGGGGCTCGACGCCAGTGCCAGCGTTCGGACACAAGGCCAGGGCGCGTCTGAAGAAACCGGCAAGAGGAATTCTCCGCATCCGAGGAAAGCTGGGAAACCTCGGCTGAAAGGTCTCACTGGGGACTTCCCTGGGAGCCCGGTGGCTAAGCCTGCTCCCAGTGTAGGGGCTCGGGTCCAGTCCCTGGTCAAGGAGCTAACATCCCACACAGCACCACCAACCATGTATGTAAAAAAGAAAAAAATAACTTTAAAAAGGAAAGGTCTCTGCTGCTGCTGCTGCTGCTAAGTCGCTTCAGTCGTCTCCGACTCTGTGACCCCATCCATAGACCAGGCTCCCCAGTCGCTGGGACTCTCCAGGCAAGAATACTGGAGTGGGTTGACATTTCCTTCTCCAATGCATGAAAGTAAAAAGTGAAAGTGAAGTCAGTTGTGTCCGACTTCGCGACCCCATAGACTGCAGCCTACCAGGCTCCTCCATCCATGGGATTTTCCAGGCAAGAATACTGGAGTGGGTTGCCTTTGCCTTCTCCGGAAAGGTCTCGTTGAATGCCAAATAAGGAAAATCACATAATGCTCTGTTTATGAATATCAAAGACAAAGAGAACGCTGTAAAAGTGGCAGAGGGAAAGAAATCACCCAGGAAGGAAAAACATTCAAGGATTGGGTTTCTCAGCAAGGACGCACACAGACAGCAGAACAGGCTGCCTGTAGACATCCCAAGTCAGCAGAGCAGACACTGCCCTGGACATGGCCCTGCCCTCCAGAACAGTGTGTCATATATTAAAGAATAATAAAACAATCTCTAAGCCTGAAAGACTTCAGAAGGATTGCCACACACAAACCTACGCTGAAAACATGCTTGGAGAAAGTAAGAAGGACAGAATTCAGAAGCTAAGAAGAGATACGGGAAGGAGGGTGATGAAATACTTTTGTGAAATACTTTCGTGATGAAATAACAAAAATACTTATTGCTGTCTCTTAACAAATGTTTAAATCAAGGTTTAAAATGTGATGGGGGAGGGAGAGACCACAAGGTCATGGACATACAGTAAAGACCTCACTTGAAGGGAAAATACAGATACTGAGAAGGTTAAGAAATCAGTAAGACTGCCAAACACCTAGATGAAATATACCAGTTTCTAGGAAAGTTTAAAATATCAAAGTTGATGCAAGAGGCAATAGGGAATTTGAACCGACAAGTAAGCATTAAAGAATTTTAAATGTCAGTCAAAGACCTCCTATTCCCCAAATTCCCAGTCCAACCAAGGGTTTTATAGGTGAGCTTTGCTAAACCTTCAAGTAAAATTTAATTTCTTCTTCCCGAAGTTGTTCTGGAAAATAGAAAAAGACTGAAAAATCACCAGTCCATTTTATGAGGCCACTGTAATCTTCATTCCAAAACCAAATGAAGGCACTTCCCTGGTGGCGCAGTAGATAAGAGTCCACCTGCCAACGCAGGGGACGCAGGTTCGATTCCTGGTTGGGGGCGATTCCACACGCCACGGAGCAGCTGAGCCTGTGCACCCTGGAGCCTGTGCGCCCTGGAGCCTGTGCTCCACGAGAGAAGCCACTGCGACAAGAAGCCCGTGTACCAGAAAGAGGAGCAGCCCCCTGCAACAAGGGAAGGTCCCCTCAGGAGCAAAGCCCCCCTGCAACAAGGGAAGGTCCCCTCAGGAGCAAAGCCCCCCTGCAACAAGGGAAGGTCCCCTCAGGAGCAAAGACCCCCTGCGACAAGGGAAGGTCCCCTCAGGAGCAAAGACCCCCTGCGACAAGGGAAGGTCCCCTCAGGAGCAAAGCCCCCCTGCGACAAGGGAAGGTCCCCTCAGGAGCAAAGACCCCCTGCAACAAGGGAAGGTCCCCTCAGGAGCAAAGACCCCCTGCAACCAACAATAAAACCAAAACCAAATGAACGACAAAAGGAAAAAAATATAGGCTCAGTTGACTTACAAACAAAAATGTGGAGATTCTAAATAAAATATTAGCTGATTGGATCCAATAACGTATTGGAAGGAAGGGATGAGAAAGGCCCCCATCCTGAGTTCTCTGCAGCGTGTGCGACGGTGTCCCAGCAGATGGCAGTGGAGAGTCTTGTACCACCGAAATCAGCGTGACAGGGAAGGCAAGTGTCTTGAAGAGGCGCACTTCGACCTGCACCTGAAGGAAGGTGCCAGGAAGGCATGCGCCTCACAAGGACGGTTACGCCTCAGAAAACCCCATTAACAGGCTACAGCGGGGAGGGGGGGGGTTACATCTCAGTCAATGTAGGAAAAAAAACAACTGGGAAGTTCAGCAACCCATCTATGATTTTTCAAAAAGCTGCCAGCAAACTAGAAATAGATTAGAATTTCCACAATTAAATAAAGTTATCTACAAAGCCCTACAGCAAACATTACACAGTGGAGCACCTCGACATGTCCTCTCTTTTATGCTGGAACAAGACAAGAAGGCCTATTTTCGTGACTTTTGTTTAACATAGGGGTAGAGGTCCTGGACAATGATATAAGGAAAGAAAAGGAGTTGGGACTGGAAAGGAAGAGGAACAAATGGTCATTGTTTACAAAGATAACCACATAGACGATATCATTCTTAAAAATAGGGCACCATTCACAATAGGAACCAAACTAGATGAAGGACTTATGAATTAGCCGCTACTACACAAAACCTCTACGTGCACCATTTTAAGCCTCTAGTAAAGAGTTTTATAGCCAATGACCTGAAATATTTGAAGAGAAAATCCATGCTCTCAAGCAGATGACTTGCATATATAAAGTTGTCATTCATTCCCAATCAAATTCCAGGGTTTGGGTGGCCAAAATCACTGCAGATGGTGATTGCAGCCATGAAATTAAAAGATGCTTGCTCCTTGGAAGGAAAGTTATGACCAACCTAAATAGCATATTCAAAGCAGAGACATTACTTTGCCAACAAAGGTTCGTCTAGTCAAGGCTATGGTTTTTCCAGTGGTCATGTATGGATGTGAGAGATGGACTGTGAAGAAAGCTGAGCGCTGAAGAACTGATGCTTTTGAACTGTAGTGTTGGAGAAGACTCTTGAGAGTCCCTTGGACTGCAAGGAGATCCAACCAGTCCATTCTGAAGGAGATCAGCTCTGGGATTTCTTTGGAAGGAATGATGCTAAAGCTGAAACTCCAGTACTTTGGCCACCTCATGCGAAGAGTTGACTCATTGGAAAAGACTCTGATGCTGGGAGGGATTGGGGGCAGGAGGAGAAGGGGACAACCGAGGATGAGATGGCTGGATGGCATCACCGACTCAATGGACGTGAGTCTGAGTGAACTCCAGGAGTTGGTGATGGACAGGGAGGCCTGGCATGCTGCTATTCATGGGGTTGCAAAGAGTCGGACACGACTGAGCGACTGAACTGAACTGGTGTTACCTGATAAACCTATTCTGTGATTTCTCTGCAACAGTCAGATTCACAAAGAACTAGTCAACCTTGAAACAGAAGGGTGAAGAAGGTGCAGGGTGGCCGGTTTCCACCTGGGTCCTCTGAGGGTTGACCGCTCAGAGTGGGCGAGAGGCAGGGGAAATTGACCCAGTGGCTTTTAAGACAACTCACAGAGCCTGAGTGGGAACACTGCGGTGCTGGCAGGACAACAGGCAGAAAGATCAAAGGAACTGCAGGCAAAGCTCGAAGAGAACCCCCACCACACCTTGGGCAGCTGGCGAACAGTGACCCCAGTGCCACAAAGCAAGGGGCAAGGCTGGTGGTTGGAGGGGGACATGAGAAACTGGGCTTAATCCAAGGAGAAGAATACACCTGGTTCCCTAGTTAGCGTCTGACTCAGACATGTGCCCCTGATGGGAAACCCATGACCCGACAGACATAATATATGGCTGATTATGGTTTTACCGAGAAACAAGGAAGAGACACTTAAACAAAACACCGAAAACACAGGTTTAAAGCAACCGATCTTGCATCTGATAGATTAATAATGGGGTTTTCTTATCAGCAAAGGGAAACACAGGCAGAGTCCATAGTGAGAAGACATTTGCAGTAACTCGACAATTAATGGGTAGAAAATAATAGATTCCTGGGCAATCTGCCCAGAAATGGGAGGGGAGGTGTTCAGGAAGAGAAAAATCCCAGGGAGAGATGTTCCAAACCAAAGTGAAAAGTGAAAGTGTTAGTTGCTAAGTTGTGTCTGACTCTTTGAGACCCCGTGGACTGTAGCCCGCCAGGCTCCTCTGTCCATGGGATTCTCCAGGCAAGAATACTGGAGTGGGTTGCCATTTCCTCCTCCAGGGGATCTTCCTGACCCAGGAATTGAACCCGGGTCTCTTGGATTGCAGGCAGATTCTTTACCACCTGGGAAGCCCACGTTCCAAACCAAGAAAATGCAAATTAAATCACTGAGTTGCTATGCCTCGTCACAGGTGACATCTCAGCAGCTGGACCACACTGGGGCCCCACAAGTAGGGCTGGAAGAGGGCCCTCAGGCAGCACTGGGTCCTTTCGGCCCCCTGTCTCCATGCCCCTGGGCTGTTTCCACCCAGGCCCTCCGCGGGCTGACCTCTCCCGGCAGAGCATAAGCAGGGGAAGTAAGGGGGGCGCCCCAAGGGGCCGTGCGAGGGGTACAGACGTGCGGGACGAAGAGGAGGGCTGGCTGGGCCGGGGGAAGGACAGGCCAGAGAGAGGGAGTGAAGGCTGAATGAATGCATGACTGTTGTCTCTCTTGAGAGTCCCCAAGCACTCCCCAGGGAGATCATTCAGGCAACTAAGACGGCCAGAAGGGGCAGAGACGTTGCTTTGTCGACAAAGGTCTGTCTCGTCAAGGAGATAGTTTTCCCAGTAGTCATGCGTGGATGTGAGAGTTGGACTATAAAGAAACCTGAGCGCTGAAGAATCGATGCTTTTGAACTGTGGTGTTGGAGAAGACTCTTGAGAGTCCCTTGGACTGCAAGGAGATCCAACCAGTCCATCCTAAAGGAGATCAGTCCTGGGTGTTCATTGGAAGGACTGATGTTGAAGCTGAAACTCCAGTACTTTGGCCACCTGATGCAAAGAGCTGACTCATTTGAAAAGACCCTGATGCTGGGAAAGATTGAGGGCAGGAGGAGAACGGGATGACAGAGGATGAGATGGTTGGATGGCATCACCGACTCAATGGACATGGGTTTGGGTGGACTCCGGGAGTTGGTGATGGACAGGGAGGCCTGGCGTGCTGTGGTTCATGGGGTCGCAAAGAGTCAGACACAACTGAGCGACTGAACTGAACTGAACTGAACTCCCCAAGGAGATCATCCAGGCAACTAAGACGGCCAGAAGGGACCCCCAGGTCCCAGCACCCCCATCTCCAACTGACTCCTCTATACACGGGTTCCCGCCAGTTCCAGGCGCCCCCTGCCCTCGCCAGGCCCCTGTCTGGTTGCCACAGTCACCAGGGCTGTAGGGGCTCCTGAGTGTGGCCACGGTTCTGCCACTTCCTCGTCCCCCTCACTGGCCCCTCCACACCTTAGTCTTTGTGTTGGACACGTGGGAAGGGCGTCTGGACCCGGGGTCTACAGGCACCAGCACATCCTGCCCAAGGCCCCCTTCCCAGGCTGCAGGTGAGGGCTGGGGTCTCTAACGCCCCCTGCCCTGTCCCCCATGGGGCCAGACTCCCAGAATTAATGCCGCTTTTGAAAACCATCAATTAACCTAGCTGCCTCCAGGTGGAAATAAGGGGTACCCAGACCCTGCATCTGGGCAGCCGAGTGAGTGGTGCCCAGGCCTCCTAGGCCACCGGTGGCCCCCGCTCACCCATAAAGTCCAGTGGCCTCTGGGTGAGGACCCCACCTTGGAACTCACACTGTGAATCAGTTTGATAAAAAGGTCCCCTGATGGAGTTCCGATGCACAGGACAGGGAAAGGCTTTGGTGGGGTGGGGAGCGGGGCTTCCCTGGGGCAAATCTGGAGAGGACAGGCTCCTGGGCAAAGGCAGGGGCAGGAGAGACAGGAGGTGCCCCCACACCCCTTCCAAAGCTGGGCGCAGCCTGGGCTGCAACTGTACGACTGGCGTCCCCTCCCATGTGGTTCCCCACCCTTCCAGAAACCCCTCCACAGGGTAAGAGCTAGTGGATTGAAGGGTCTGTCCCCCAGGTGGAGGCCCATCAGGAAGAGGCCTCGAGTTGACCAGGGCGGGACCCACAGGCCCCCTTCCCACTGGGGGCCCATTCCCAGCCCTGCTCACCATGTCTGAGATGCTGTGACCTTCTCGCACCAGGACCGACAGCGTCTGCAGGCAGAAGGGATGTCAGCAAGTGCCTCCCATCACTGGGCTCCCGGGGCCTGGACCACGCCGGGACCCAGCTCCCCCGCCCGGCCCCAGGAGTGGGGTCAGGCACCTTGTCCGCGGGGAACTCGACAGCAGCGCCCGTGCATGGGGTCCGGTTCTGGCTCCAGTTGGTGGCATCGTCAAAGTTGGTGTTGGGGACCCATACTTTGTAGGCGGCCTGAGTCAGGGCTGGGGAGGGGCCGGCTGAGTGCTGGGGTTCCTGCCTGGAACCCCCAGTGCCAGGAAGGACGACCTCACCCAGAGAGACCTGGAGCTAGAGGGTCCAGGCGTGGGACCAGACCCTGTGGGAGCCTGGCCCCGAGGCTCCCCAACTTCTACTGAATCTGCAGAGCCGGTTCAAACCTGCCTTCCTCAGGGACTCGCCGCCCCACGATCGCCTCCTGGCCCGCCCCCAGTTCGCCCTGCCAGAATGGTGGCAACCACAGGACTGAGGCCATCGGGGCAGGGAGGCCTCGGCCCAGGGGAAGAAACTGGGGGACCGGGCAGGGGGAGGGCGGCCGGCCGGATCTGCCCGGGGCTCAGAGAGGGGACCGGGACGGGCTGCAGTGCTCAGAGGGCCCGGGCCTAGGGGGCCGCTCCGAGGACGCGCCCCCGCCTACGGGCCGCGCGGGGGTCAGAGGCGCCCCCCTGGGTCCGGGGGCCCCGCTTCGGAGGGGTAGGGGCGGAGGGCGGGCGCGGCCGGCAGTCGGTCTGGCCCTGCGGCTCCGGGGAGCCTCCCGCTCGGCCCCGCGGGCGCTGCGCAAGGAGGGGCCGGGCGGCCGGCCGGCTTTCGCAGCCCCTCGCGCTCCCGCCGCGCACCCCTCGGGGACACGGGTCTCCGGGTGCGTCGGGCCCCTGCGCGCCACCCCCCAACTCCCTTACCGCACAGCTGCAGCCACAGCAGCACCCGGCCCCGCGCGCCCATCCCGCCGGACTTCGGCGTCTCGGACCCTGAGACTTTGCCCCGCGGGGCCCACGTGACCGGGCGGGGTGGGGGCCGCCGGGAGGGTTACACATTCACCTCCGACCCGCCCGCAGCGACCCCTGGGCCCCTCGGCGGCGCCGGGCCCCTCCCACACACCCAGCTCCAGGACCTGAGGACCGTGGCGCCCAGAAAGGGGGCTCGTGGGGACCACTTCCCAAGGAAACGGTGCGCTGGGGGCGGGGCGCCTCTCCGCCCCAGATGCCGCTCGGGCTGCACCCAGCTGCCTGCATTTCGGGGCCGGGTGTTGGCTTGTCCAGGGGCCGGGTCCAGGCAGGCCCTCCTGCCTCCTAGGCTGGTGGACTGTGGATGGTGGCAGACGGGTGGCACCTTGTGTCTGGTGTGTGGAGGATGGTGGGAAGATGAGCCTGGATGCATGGTGTGTGATGGAGGGTATTGCACTGGCCCCTGGATGGATGAGGAATGCACTGATGGGAAATGCTGAGTGAATGAATGAGTGGGCAGTAATGGAGTGCTGGTGGCTGGAGAATGACTGGTGTGTGACTGATGAGCGTTGGGTGGCAGAGAGCTGCATGAATGACTAGATGGTGGACGGTGGACAGAGGCTCGATGGTTGGTGGTGAAAAGATGTGATGAGTGGCAGGTGAATGCAGATAGCTGTTCACAGGTGGTGGATGGCTAAATGGATGATCACAGACGGTGGGTGGATGGATAGAGTAGACTGGAAGATAGGTGATGGAAAGTGGATGGTCGCTGGATGAAGAATGGTGGAAGGGTGGAAAGTGGAATGGTGATTGGACAAATGGACGGCTGGTGGGTGGAAGATGGACTCAGCATTAAATGGGTGTGTCTGTGTATGGACGGCGCGTTGAGCTGGATCAGTTCCGTTCAGTTAGGTCGCTCAGTCGTGTCTGACTCTCTGCGACCCCATGGACTACAGCCAGGCCTCCCTGTCCATCACCAACTCCTAGAATTTACTCAGACTCATGTCCATTGAGTTGGTGATGCCATCCAACCATCTTATCCTCTGTTGTCCCCTTCTCCTCCCGCCTTCAATCTTTCCCAGCATCAGGGTCTTTTTGGATGAGTCAGTTCTTGGCATCAGGTGGCCAAAGTATTGGAGTTTCAGCTTCAACATCAGTCCTTCCAATGAATATTCAGGACTGATCTCCTTTAGGACGGACTGGTTGGATCTCCTTGCAGTCCAAGGGACTCTCAAGAGTCTTCTCCAACAGCACAGTTCAAAAGCATCCATTCTTTGGCGCTCAGCTTTCTTTATGGTCCAACTCTCACATCCATACATGACTACTGGAAAAACCATAGCTTTGACTAGATGGACCTTTGTTGGCAAAGTTAGTGTCTCTGCTTTTTAATAAGCTGGCTAGGTTGGTCATAACTTTCCTTCCAAGGAGTAAGCGTCTTTTAATTTCATGGCTGCAGTCACCATCTGCAGTGATTTTGGAGCCCAAAAAAAGAAAGTCTGTCACTGCTTCCACTGTTTCCCCATTTATTTCCCATGAAGTGATGGGACCAGATGCCATGATCTTCGTTTTCTGAATGTTGAGCTTTAAGCCAACTTTTTCACTCACCTCTTTCACTTTCATCAAGAGGCTCTTTAGTTCTTCTTCACCTTCTGCCATAAGGGTGATGTCATCTGCATATTTGAGGTTATTGATATTTTCCCCGGCAATCTTGATTCCAGCTTGTGCTTCATCTAGCCCAGCATTTCTCATGATGTACTCTGCATAGAAGTTAAATAAGCAGGGTGACAATATATAGCTTTGACATACTCCTTTCCTGATTCAGAACCAGTCTGTTGTTCCATGTCCAGTTCTAACTGTTGCTTCTTGACCTGCATACAGGTTTTTCAAGAGGCAGGTCAGGTGGTCTGGTATTCCCATCTCTTTAAGAATTCTCCACAGTCTGCTGTGATCCACACAGTCAAAGGCTTTGGTGTAGTCAATAAACCAGAAAGATATGTTTTTCTGGAACTTTCTTGCTTTCTTGATGATCCAGCAGATGTTGGCAATTTGATCTCTGGTTCCTCTGCCTTTTCTAAATCCAGCATGAACATCTGGAAGTTCATGGTTCGTGTACTGTTGAAGCCTGGCTTGGAGAATTTTGCACATGACTTTCCTAGCATGTGAGATGAGTGCAACTGTGCAGTAGTTTGATGTTTTTTTGGCATTGCCATTCTTTGGGGTTGGAATGAAAACTGACCTTTTCCAGTCCTGTGGCCACTGCTGAGTTTTCCAAATTTGCGGATATATCGAGTGCAACACTTTCACAGTATTATCTTTTAGGAATTGACATAGCTCAACTGGAATTCCATCACCTCCACTAGCTTTGCTTGTAGTGATGCTTCCTAAGGCCCACTTGACTTCACATTCCAGGATGTCTGGCTCTAGGTGAGTGATCACACCATCATGATTATCTGGGTCATGAAGATCTTTTTTGTATAGTTTTTCTTTGTAATCTTACCACCTCTTCTTAATATCTTCTGCTTCTGTTAGGTCCCTAACATTTTTGTCCTTTATTGTGCCCATCTTTGCATGAAATGTTCCCTTGGTATCTCTAATTTTCTTGAAGAGGTCTCTAGTCTTTCCCATTCTATTGTTTTCTTCTATTTCTTTGCATTGATCGCTGAGGAAGGCTTCCTTATCTCTCCTTGCTATTTGGAACTCTGCATTCAAATGGGTATATCTTTCCTTTTCTCCTTTGCCTTTCATTTCTGTTCTATTCACAGCTATTTATAAGGCCTCCTCAGACAACCATTTTGCCTTTTTACATTTCTTTTTCTTGGGGATGGTCTTGATCACTGCCTCCTGTACAATGTCATGAACCTCTGTCCATAGTTCTTCAGGTACTCTGTATATCAGATCTAATTCCTTGAATCTATTTATCTATATATAATCTCTATATATCTATATATATAACCTGTATAATATTTCATATATGTCTTAATATATATTAAAATATTAAATATTAAATGTATATGTATATAATATAACAATACATAAATAATATATGTATATGTACATATATGTAATATATAATTCATATATTATATATTTAGATATATTATATATAATGATATATTTACTGAATTATATATTATATATTTGTATATAATATATTAATAAGTATTAAATTACATATAACATACTTTATATATAATATATAAAATGTTGTTATATTTAATATATAAATTATAATTATATTGATATATTTATATTATATAAATTGAATTATACATATACATATAATATACACTTTATATATTATATACTATATACTATTATATAATATTTAATAAATATAATATCTTAATATATTTATATTATATAAATTAAAATTTACATATTATATAAACTTTATATATCATAATACATATAATTTATATACTATTACATATATATAATATATATAATCCCTTGAATTGATCACTTCCCCTGTATAGTGGGATTTAATTTAGGTCATACCTGAATGATGAAAAACCGTTTGTGGATTTTTGATGGTGAATGGAAAATTTTGATGGAAATGGATGGTAAATGAGCTGAATGGTGGATGAATGTATTGATGGCGGATAAATGAATGGCAAATGGATGCAGGTGAATGAGCATGGGTGATCAGCAGAATGGTGGTGGCTGGCTGGATGACAGTGGAGTGGCGACCGGATATAACTGGATGGGTGGGTGGGCAGGTGAGCAGCGTGAATGAGTGCAGGACGGGTGAATGGGCGGAGGATGGGGGATGTGGAAGGATGAGACTGGGTGGACGGCTGTGTTTAATCAGAGAGATGGGTGCCTGGCTCTCTCTGGGGTGGGTGGTGGGGAGAGTATGGATTTGCTGGTGATGGGATGGCAGAGAGGGAGTGGGTGGGCGGATGGATGGGGTTTGGTAAACTGGATGACGGGTTTATGGGTGACGGGTGGATGGTGAACTGATTGTTAGGGGATGGGCAAAGTGTTAGGGGAATGAATGGCGAGATGAATGGGGTGATTGGTGGATGGTGGGAGACCAGCGCATGATGCCTGGTTGGTTATGGTTGACGGAAGGGAAAGGAATGGCGGGTGGGCCCCTGGCTTCAGGATTCCCTGGTGGTTGATGAATTAATATGCAAGGATGGGTCAAAGGGTAGATTGTGGAGGTGGGTGTGCAGGCAGAGTGAAGGGGTGAAGGGAAGCGACCCCCTCCTGCCTGTCTCCAAGCCACCCTCACCTGCAGACCTCCTGTCCTGGGCGCTTTTCTCTCTGACTGGTCTCTGCTTCTCCCCAACCAAGGAATTTCCTCCAAGGATGGAGCCCACCGCTGGGGCACTCAGATCACTTTCTGCCATGGGACAGAGACTTCTCTGACTGGGAGGGAGGGAGCGAGCCCACCAGCTTGTTCCACCCTTTCTCCTGGATGGGAAGGGGCACTCAGGAGCTCAGCAGTACAGGATCTGCCTGATGGGTGGCCCCCAGCCCAGCCTGGGATGGGGAAGGTAGGTCTTTGTGGTCCTGAGTTTGACTTTGTCACCAGTAGGGCTGACAGGAGAAGGCGATGGCACCCCACTCCAGTACTCTTGCCTGGCAAATCCCATGGACAGAGGAGCCTGGTGGGCTGCAGTCCATGGGGTCGCTAGGAGTCAGACACAACTGAGCAACTTCAGTTTCACTTTTCACTTTCATGCATTGGAGAAGGAAATGGCAACCCACTCCAGTGTTCTTGCCTGGAGAATCCCAGGGACGGGGGAGCCTGGTGGGCTGCCGTCTATGGGGTCGCACAGAGTCGGACACGACTGAAGCGACTTAGCAGCAGTAGCAGTAGCAGGGCTGACAGGAAGCTCCATCCTCCACAGCAGTCAAGGCAGGCTTCCTGGAAGATGTGGTGTTAAAGCCAGACTGGAAGTATGAGGTCACGGCTGCAGCTCCAGGTCGGACTGAAAGGGGCAGGACAGGAGGAGCCAGGGCTGCTGGGCTCGGCGTAGGAGCGTCCGTTGCCCAGCGCGCCATCCTGAGAGGAGGCAGGATGGGGTCGGAGTGGGGGAAAAACGCACATCCCAAAGAACTTCTTCCAGTAACTAGGAGGTCCACCGCGTAGCTGCTTCGGGCATGGGTGGGTCCAGGGTCCCTGTGTGTGTCCGGCTCTGCCTTGGCTTGACTGCCCTCTGTGGTCACCTTCCCCCAGCAGAGCTGGAGCGCCCCCGCCTCCATTAGGCCACCGCACGCCCTTGAAGGGTCCAGTTTCCAGCTGGGTGCCAGTCCCGCGGCTCCAGCAGCCATCGCAGCGCCCCTTAGCTGAGGGCGCCGACTGTGACCCTCCCCTGCCTGCAGCCATGACCCGCAGGCCTCCTCCCCCTGCACCCCCACTCCGTGGGCACAGATCCACCCCCAGGCCAGTTCCCCGGCTCCTTCTCCCGCATTTTGGTTCTTGACTAGCTGTGTGACCTTGGGCAAATTCCTGCCCCTCTCTGACCCTTAGTGTCCCTCTGGAGGGCCTGTGGCTCCGGCTTGCACAGTTTGTTCCTGGATCCCAGGAGGAGGTGTGAGGACGGCCCCCATCAGCAGGGCCCCCTTCTCTCAGTGTCTGCACAGGGCCACCCCCCGACTCTGGCCACACACACGCCCACTGTCAGCGTCTGCCACTCACCGCCGCCCCGTGGGGCTCCTGGGGCTTTGTTCACACTGCGCGGGAACTGCCTGGAACACCAGAAGCTCAAAAATATTCATGTGGGGGAGGGCCCTCCCCCAAGGCTGGCCGGGCACCTCCCAAGCCTTGCGGTCCTGCTCAGTCCTGCCAGCCCCAGGGTGCTGAGCCCTGGGAAACGCCTCCCTGTGGAACGCACATGGGCGGAAACAGCTGCCGCGAAGGGCCTGAGGCAGCAGCGTGCTGGGGCGAGGCGGGGCCGGGCTCAGCGTGTGGAGCGGGAGCGCAGGAACCGGGGTCTCCGCTGGGCTCTAGAGGGGCCGAGCGGACCACCCGTCAGCCAGCGGCTCAGCGGGGGCGGGGGTATGCCAGGCTCGGACGCGGGCCGTGCCCGGTGTGAGTGCTGTGGGCCGGCGGCTCGGCTGGCCGTTTCCTCCTCCGCCTGCAGAGCCAGGCAGCCGTGCCCGCTCACAGCCCGGGGGCGGGCCGCGGGGCGCGTGAGGGCCACCCCGGGAGGGCCTCGGTCCTGGCCAGCCCGCCCTTTCTCCACCTGCGAACGCCGGGCAGAGGACACCCGGGAGACTGTCCCCAGCCCTTCGGGAGGGTTCCGGCAAGGGTCGGTCAGGGGCCCGCACTGTCCCGCCTGCCCGCCCCTCCAGTGGGGGTTAACTTGTCGCCTGCCCCCGCGGGCCCCTGTATGGGGGGCGGTCCGTCACGGGAGACACCACGGGCCACTGGGCCCAGGGGAGCCACAGCCAGAGTCAGAGATGCTCCCGGCCACCCCGGGGACCGGCCGGGCCACGACAAGCGAGTGGACCTGGGGGCTGAGTACGGGGTGACCAGGCTCCAAAGCCAGCAGGGGTTGGGGGGGGCCTGGAGCCCAGTGCCGCGCCGAGGGTCCCTCCCACCCCCATGACGTCTGCGGTGGGAGGCCTCGCAGCTGAATGACCGGAGCCGCATCGTGGCCGGCTGCCCATCCCGTCCAGCAGGCCAAGGGCGCCCCGAGGCGCTTCTGCCCAGGGGTGCGGGAACCACAGGTGGAGCGTGTCCCCCCCGCTGCCCCACTGCCCCTCCCCTGGGTCTCGTGCAGCCTCATGAATGTCTGGGAGCAGAAGAAACAGAGGTGCCCAGGGTGGGGGCCCTGCCCGCAGTCCCGAACCCCAACCCGGGGCCAGCCGCCCTCTGGTCCTCAGATCCCGGGTCTCTGAGCTCTGCCCTCCAAAGCCCCGCCTGCGGTCCTGGGGTTGCTCAGGAGCAAGCCTGGGCGCGGGGTTCGGGCCCCTCACAGCTTCCCCTCAACCTCCAGCGTCTGATGGCGTGACCCAGGCTCGGGACGCGGCCCCCAGCCCACTGGAGTTCTGCAGGGACGCAGGCCACCGCCAGGCCAGCGCTGATGCTGTGTGTGGGGGTGGGGTGCAGAGGCCATCAGTCCTCACCTGGAAACACCCCCGCGAGGCCCCGATGCCCCACAAGCCAGCCACGCAGAGACAGTAGAGCGCAGCGTGGGCTCGGGGGGCCACACGGCTGTGGGGGTGACACACGGAGGGACAGGGATGGTGGGGAGGGCTGTCAGAGCCCAGGGCCTTCGTGCTGTGCCTGGGGTGCTGGAAGGCAGCCCCCACGGCTGCTGACTCGGGGGGAGCCTCGTGGGAGGAGCAGGGCTTCCTGCGCTAGGGCTGGACCCCCGTGGCCACCCGGGGAGGCTAGCCCCGTGGTGCTGGGCCTCCGTGAGTGAGCTGAGAAAGAAGCCGAGACTCCTCAGTCAGGTTTATTTTCCTCTAATGAGACAGTTTCAGCATTTCAAAGTTGGGCATTCTACACTCTTACAAACTTCAGTTATTAGCATCAGGAACACAAAAACGTTGCAAGACCTCAAAACACAAATAAATACCAAATAAAACCACACACGATATACAGTAAACAAAAATATCAAACATAATAATGCTATCAGGAAGTCAGACATGTTGTTGACCCACAGTTAACAACATGATTATTGCTGGGCAATAACTTACACGGTCCTTTTGTGTTTTTTTCTCAGAAGAGCAGAAGAACACGGGACGTGATCACTGGTCACAATCACTTGGACTGTCAAGATGGGTCCTCACAGCGAGCGGTTGTACAGACGCGAGTTTTTATTTTTTTAAAACAGGCAGATTAAAAGTACAGAGTCACGTGAGAGACTGGCCTTCTTTGGTCTTTGTTTGGGGTTAGAGAACTGAACGCAGAGGTGTGCCATCAGAGAAAGAGCCGATTCTCAAAAGTGTCTACGTGGATGTACACTTCCTTGACCACAGACTCTGTTAACTCTACAGGTAATTCTCATAGAAATCCTGGAAAATAATGCCAGCTTTTTGTGTTTACCAATTAGGTCGTTGAGTTTGCTGTGGAAGTTACCTCACTGGTCTAAAGGGACTACTCGGGAGCAGACCGCCACTTCCTGCAGGAGTGGTGCAGCCCTCCTGGACTCCACCTCTTTTGTTGCGAGTTCACAGGACAGACTAGACACAGCAGCAGCAGCAGTAGCAGCAGCAGCAGCAGAAATGAAATGCGAGCACTGCTTCGAGCCACTCACTCGGGCCTCTGCCAGTGGGGCCGACCCCCCACGCCCCGGGTCACCGAGGCCAGCAGAAGTCGCCTCCACCCCCACCGCCCCAGCTCCCTGGGGGCAACCAGCGCCGCCCGCCCGACGGCAGAGACGGCCCGGCCGCCTGCCCTGGCTGCAGCCCCCAGCCGACCCCATCCGACCTGGACCCTCGGGGACATGATCTACTTTGGAAGAAACAGAGCTATCGAGATTTGCGAACAGAAGGCAGAACCATGGTCTTGGGCTGAGCAGCAGACTGGGTGACGGACACCCCCCACCAGGTCACGGAGCAAAGGAGCGCCTGGATTTCCCCCAGCTCTCCTCGGCGGCCCGGTCAGCGACGGTCTGGACTAGGAGTTACAAGCGGGGCTTCCAGCTCTGCCTGAGCCCTTTCCAGCCCTGGCGGTCAGCACCAGCAGAGGGGCGGGTTTCGGAGGGCTGAGGTGTGGCTGAGCCCCACGAGGCTCCTCGTCCCTGGCCCGTGTGCGCCCGTAAGGGCGTATGGAGATGCTGGGGCTGGAGCGGTCAGCGCCCAGCTCAGGGTGACGGTCGCCCCTCCAAGTGCGGGCAGGGAGGCATAGTGGGCCTGGGCGGCTGGAGGTGTGCACCCCTGGGGTACACTCGGGGACCCATGCCTGCTGTGTTTCAGGGTTCGGCTGGCTGCCCACAGGCTGCAGGCTGGATGCCAGGCCCGGCACGGGAGACCGTCCCTCGGCACGCGACGGGGACACGGGGCCCCAGGTGGCTGGGGACGCTGCAGAGACGAGCTGTCAGGAGACTGTCTGCCCCTTTCTAGCCAGGGTGGCCACGTGGGCCCCCACCGTGTCTGAGGGCCTGGTGGGGCCCGCCTCCAGCACATGGGGGCCGCCGGCCGGGAGCCACCTCCTCAGCCGGCGGCGGGGCTTGGGGGCCTGGGGGGTGGACGGCGGCCCTCCTCGTCCACCTGCACAGTGACCGCGCCGCCCACCCGTGGGACGGGCCTGTGAACAATTCACACTATCTCTGTGTCACTGATACAACCGCCAACTGAAAACCCCTGACCTGTGACAGGGGCCCAGGTGGGCCAGAGCCCGGCTCCCCAGCCCCCATCTGCAGGCGAGACCCTCACTGGGCCCCCAGGGCCCCCGCGGGTCTCCGTTTCCATGACAGGTGATGGGCCGGGACGCAGGCGGGCCGACCTCGCGTGGGACTCACCGCGGTTCCTCTAAAGCACTGGAACGGCCTGTTCCGCGGGGAACCCGTCACTGAGATAATGCGAAAAATGCACCCGCGCACCATGTCTGAAACCCGTCCCTTGACCGGGGCCTGGTTGGGGTCGGGGGGGGGGGGCCGGAGGGGACCCAATGTCAGATGGACCACAAGCGGGCCGCCCCCCTGTGCGGCCTGTGCGGCCTGGAGCTCCCGCCACGCCCCGGGCACAGTGAGCCCGGCCCCATGGCTCCGCGGTGGGGCCGGGGGGTGGGGGGTCCATCTCCCACTAGGAGGGGCTCCTGGAAAGCGCCCCCGCCCCCCGCCGCTGGCCAGATGCTTCCGGAGTGCTGCCGACAGGCTCCCCACCCAGGGCGGGGAAAGAACTGTTCTATAACAACAGACCGAGACGCTGCTTCTGTCAGTATTGTCCGTCCTTCTAGTGAAGCAGGAGGAAGTGGCAGGCGGTCCCCGTCGGTCACCTCTGGCCTCCGGGGAACACCGTCTCGAGGCCAGGTGGGGGCTTCCGGGCGGGCCCCCTCCCCCGGGAGTCCAGGCACCTTTCGAGGGAGCGGTGGTCCCGCAGCACCTGCAGGAGCCCCTCCTCTGGGAGCGGACGGGGGTGGGGGGGCGGGACCGAGGACGCCGACCCACCCTCAAAGCAACTGGGGGGTGGGGCGGGGAGGGAAAGAAACAGAGATGAAGACGACGGAGCTGTAACTGCGGGCGGGCGGGTGCTGGGAACCCATGAGGTCACTTACGGAAGCCCAGGGACGCGGTGGAGAGGAGGTGCTTCCAGCAGGCACTGGGGCGAAGGCACACCCAGGGCGGTCGGCAGCACCAGAGACGCGGGGCCGCCGGGCACCCCTGGCCGCCCCCGCGGCCGCCGGCAGCCCGCGGCAGGCAGTCTGGGGCGCGCGGCCCGGCTGGCCCGTCGTGGGCGCGTCTTTTGGACGAGCGGCACAGATGCGCGGTTCACACACATTGGTTTCGCCTAAGAAGCACCCGTCACGTGTAGCACCCATCAGTGTAAGAGCACCCATGGAGCGGGGTGCATAGCAGGGGCACAGGGCAGGCCCGCTCTTCACAGTTGGACCATTGAGAGAAGGGGAACGGGAGAGAGGCGCCCCGGGCGGGCGCGGGCCGGACGACGGGCCCCGGGGCCGCCCTCCCCGTGAGAGGGCGGCCCGGGACGCCTGTGGCCCAGCCCCGCGGCCCGGGGTGGCGGTCTCTGGAATGCTCAGAGGGCCCCGCGCCGGGCGTCTGGGCGCCCGCGCCCGGGACACGGAGGCGCAGCTCCTGCCCGGCCCTGCCTGCGCCCGTGGGCCCGAGAGATTTGGAATCTGGGATGACGAACCAGCGGAGGCTCCGTGGGTGGGGGGGGGAGGGGCCGGCGGTCGGGGCTGTGGGAGGCCCCCCGAGCAGGCTAAGGTCTAGTTAGTGGTCAAGATAGAGTCTGGCTGAACCATCGCCTTCTGGAATCACGGGGAACACAAAGCTGGGGTTGAGAAGCAGCAAGTCACATCTAAGGCACGTGTACAGGATGCCACCATCTCTACGCAAAGGCTGGAGCGAATGCAGCAGTTATGACTGGATGGGGAACGCGGTATTTGCTGTGGCCGCCGTCAGCGCGAAGTCGCCTGCCCACCCCCAACACTGGACACGGAAGTCGGTGTTGTCAGCAAGAGAGAGCGTGTCTGAACACATGGGGCAGAATTTTAAAAACCTACAGGATTTTGTTTAGAACTCCAAAGTTCAACTAATGCCCTATTTTAGGGTGAAAACAATTATAAATCTGAAAATGATGCACAGCATCCATGAGCAATTTTCCTTTCATAGTAATTTTGAAGTAGTGTCATTAACTACGACAGATATTGAAGGTTTACATTTCTAACGAGAAATAACAACAGATTGAATATTCTCTTTCCTATCACAAGTGATAACCAGTGTTTGATATTTTACATTTTCTTCCAAGAAATATCAGTCTATCAACGTTTTAAAATAAAATGTTTGCAGTAACAATTATCTTAGAACTTTAAATTAAAAAATGATTCTGAATTTAGAGACTTTCAAAAAAGACCTAGGTGTACTTCAGGGTCTTCTGACAAACAAATTATTAAAACAGAGACCAGATGAGGCCTTAAAAATAGTCAATATACTATATTTGGAACAAGACTGCACTCTTGAATTTTAGAATGAATAGATCAGAATTGCGTTATTTCATAAATTCTTAACATGCTGACATGTCCAGCTATCCC
Source organism: Capricornis sumatraensis (assembly GCF_032405125.1). Taxonomy (NCBI): domain Eukaryota; kingdom Metazoa; phylum Chordata; class Mammalia; order Artiodactyla; family Bovidae; genus Capricornis; species Capricornis sumatraensis. Next base: position 74,399,079 of record NC_091087.1, on the reverse strand, counting down.
CAGGTGTGTGTGTGTGTGTGTGTGTGTGTGTGTGTGTGTGGTGTGTGTATGTTCTTTTTTTTTGGTGTTCAAGTTTAAGGAAGAAAAAAAATTCATGGTTCTTTTCTTTAGCATATATGTTTTCCACCTTAATTAACTAGATCTTTAAAAATGAAAATGAAAACCTTCTCTGACAGCAGTATTTATCTCGTCGAAGGATAAATAATTCTCCAGAGTGAAGTGCGCTAGTCTATTACAAAACGTGTTGGGCGAGTCCTCACGCGTGGCTCCTCCCGCCGGCCCGTGGCCGCCTTCTGCCGCTTCCTCCGTCCCCCAAGGTCCTTTTCTCAGCGCGAGGACCTTGCTGGAGACGGCCGGTTCAAACCCCCCGGAGGAGTTGCCTTCTGCTCGATCCGCCGCCCCGGGGACGCGTCAGGGGTCCGGCAGGTCCGAAGTATCCACTATGACTTTGATAAAAATGGTGTCGTCTTTGATGTACGTCCCGTTCTCCAGCACAGTCTGGGCCACGAAGACAGGGCACCCGGAGGCGATGTTCATCTCCCCAGTGGGCTTCTTGAAGCTGCTGCTGTTGGGGTCCGGCTTGAACGCATCCCCCAGGTGCCGCCGCGAGGACCCCTGGTCCATCAGCATGAGCGTCACTTTCTGCTTGAAGGGCCAGGGCAGCAGCGCGTCGTACTCGCCGCGCATGATGACGAAGAAGAGCGATAGGTGCGTGCCCTTGCCCATGCCGTCCCCGTTCAGGTAGACCCTGGCGCACATCTTGTAGCCGAAGTAGCCGGTGTAGAAGGGCTGGCTGTACAGCGACAGCGTCTTGCCCATCACCGCCTCCTGCTTCCGCCGCTTGTAGTCGCGGATCTTCCAGATGAGCACGCCGTTGTAGCTGGCGGTCTCCAGGACCTGGAAGCGCAGGTCCATGTCGGCCAGGCGGATGTCGTGCACGCTCAGCATCTGGTCGTGCCGGCTCAGCTGCGACTCCAGCAAGCCTGGCGGGAGACACGGCGGGCGCGCGCGCGCACATGACCCACGGAGGCCGGCCCGCGGCGGGCTGGAGACGCACGCCCCGGACCCCCAGCCTCAACCTGCGGGGCGGGGACATCCCAGAGCACCGGCCTGCCGCCCCCGGCTCCCCAGCTCGGGGCGATTCCCCCCGGAATCAAAGCTGCTTGGCTCCGCAATCCGTACAGTGTCCTTGGCCGGTTTAAGCCGGCCCCACGTGCATCCCCGTAATCGCGCTCCCCCAGCTTAATCCTGCTCAGGAGGTTTTAGGATGCTCGCTCAGCAACCCCTCTCCCCTCCCCAACGGCCAGGCGGCTTCTAGGCATCAGCCACGTTGCCGGGCTGGCCGGGTCCCCTGCCGCCTGCTGGCCGCCTTCTGTCCCCTGGCCTTCCTGAGCAGCCCCGCACCTCCGCCCGCAGGCCCGCCCCGCCAGCATCCGCCCTGCCCTCTGCGCCTGGCGCAGGAAGCCGGGGAGCCGGTCACCCCGCAGGCCCACGTCTGTGCCTGCTCTCCCGCACAGCCGACCCCAGCACCGGCCTGGGTCGCGCGGGCTCACCTGTGTTGCGCGCCGCCTGCCCTGCGCTCTTGTCCACGCTCTCCAGCTCGGTCACCCGGTTCTGGAGGGACTCCACGCTGCTCTTCATGCTGTCTGCCTCCTCCCAGTTCTGCCGGAAGGGCCGGATCTCCTTGTCGAGCTCCTTCAGTTTCTCTGCTTGGCTGTCGATGACTCGCTTCCAAATCAAAGTGTCAGAAAGGCAGAACACGGTTAGGACCTGCTGTGAGAGCCGTGCCTCTGCAGACCCCCGCCGGCCCCCACAGGGCGCCTCCGCTTGGGCCCATGGGCCCTCAGGGACCCCGGCCCTAGATCCAACTGCAGGGCATGCAGCCCCCACGTCCCTCTCTCCCAGCGTCTCAGCTGGACCTGTGAAGGCCTCTGTCCCATAAAAGGTCAAGTGACCAGCAGGCGTGGAACTGTGAACCTCCAGGGCCAGAGGGGCCGCTGTCTCTGCAGCTGCCGGGAGCGCCAGAACCCCTGGGTCCCCGCACTTCCCCTGCTGCAGAGAGAACCCCCCCCCCAGCAGGACAGGCCCCCGGTGAAGCCAAGAGGCCAGTGCCTATGGGGGGTCTCTCCCTCGATGCACTCGGCGCCCAGTGCCCTGTGCTCCCGTGGCAGAAGAGCTCTGCTCTCAAACACGTGGCTGTCGACAGAGAGGCTTGATTCAAATCACTCAGAAACCCCCTTTTCCAGAAGCACATGACCACAGCACACCTGTAACCATCACTGGAGGGGGCCTGGGGCTGAACTGGAGGTCCAGTTGGCAGGTCTGGCCTGCCCACTTGTAGATGAAGCCAGGGACCTGAAGGGTTTTCACCTCTAAAAACAATCTGCATTTTTGAAATAGAGCACCTGAAGGGGGGCGGCTTAGCGCCTGGAGCTGTGGGGCAAGGGGGCCACCCCCAAGGCTGCGGGCCAAGCAGGGGGAGCCCCAGGGGCCTGCCAAGATCACTTCTCCTTTTGGGGCCTATTTTTAAACCTCGAGGTTTCAGCGCCTTTGCTGGCTCTTAATAACCGTGAAGGAACAAACGTGTAAGCATGTGTTACTTTTCGGGGTAAAAATTACAGCGTTAATCTTCCTCATCTTTCCAAGAAACCCTGGTATCAGCTAACATCTAAAAAGTAAAGATGACTTCTCTAGAGAACACTTCTTTCCACACTGGGAGCACTTCACTTTCAAACACACATGATGAGAGGCATGGTTGGCTCACAAAGTCCGTTTTCTGGGGCCAGTGCTGTTGATAGGCGTGAACGCTGGCAGCCACCATGAATGTCTGACCGTCCTCGACCCGCTCAAGAGACAAAGCGACCACCCAGGCTGATGTGGGTGCTCATGAGGATGGAGGGCGCTGACGGAAGTCTAGACTGTCAGCACGGCTCCAAGGGGGCCTGCAGGGCTGCTGAGCCTGGGGTAAGTGCGGGGCGGGGCGGCCGAGGCCAGCTGCTCCTCACTTCCGAGCCCCCCAGCGGGGACCGCACGGGACAGCGGCCGGAGGCCACGAGGCACTCTGGGGACAGAAGCAACTGTGACACCCCCACTACACACCAGGGGCGAAGAGTCAGCAGGCGGGGCCGGGCAGGAGGGGACACAGGACCCCAGGCGCGCGCACACACACACACACGCGCGCACACACACACACACACACACACACACACACATGGCCGGGCAGGAGGGGACACACACGCGCACACACACACACACACACACACACGGCCGGGCAGGAGGGGACACGGGACCGAAGGAGCACGCACGCACACACACACACACACACACGGCCGGGCAGGAGGGGACATGGGACTGCAGGTGTGCACACACACACACATAAACAAGGCCCACCCACTGCCTAGAAGCGCTCCTCTCACAGCAAGGGGAATGTGAACACACACACACACACACCCACTACCTAGGAGGCGCTCCTCCCACACCAGGGGACCCTGCAGCCGTGGAGCAGCCCTTGGCTGGGTGGAGGCTGTGGGTGAGGGCGGCGTGCAGACCCGCCCACCCTTCCCTGCAGGATGCAGCGAACACGACCTCATGGTTGACGAGTCATCTCCGCCCAGCCGCCACAGTGTCTCTGTAAACACAGACCTTAAATGCAGGTGAGGGTTTTATTAGAAAAAACGGAGGGCTCAGGAGCTGAGCTGCGTGGCACAGACCGTTCAGAACCTAAGTACACCCCAGTCAGGAGACCTGCTCACAGGGCGCCAGCCTCTCTGTCTCGCGCTCGGGCCCCTTGGGGCTCACATCCCCGTCTGTCACTTGGCCAACGTGGGTGGGTTCCGGGCTCAGCAAAGGGCCTGGGGACAGGGTGGGACTCACTGACTGGGGGACCACCTCGGCATCCAACTGTTCAAGGAGAAAGGGGCTTCGCTGGCGGTCCAGCGGCCAAGCCCGGGCACCTCCAGTGCTGCAGCGCAGGTCCCACTCCTATCAGGGAGCCAAGACCCCACGTGCCGAGAGGCACCGCAAGAGACAAAACAGAAACGTTCTTCACAAGTAAAGTATTAGCAAACTACCCTCCCAGGGATGGAGAACCAAACACACTCTTTGGTTCCACTTCTTTAAGTCCCTCTGCCTGCCCTGCCCGGGGCTGTCAGGCTGCGCTGTGTGGACTCCTTCCAAGCCTGCCCTCACGGTTCAGACAGGGAGGACACCACGCAGAGAGCTACAGGCCTGTTACCAGTAGGTGGTCCGAGGCACAGGCTGAGGAAAGGCCTCCTGGAGGAGGTGGCGTCTACCCTGCCATCTGAGGTGTCCCAGGAGGAGCCAGAGTCGGGACAGGAGGTGGGGAGAAGGCCCTGCCCGCCGCAGAGAGAGTGGTGAGGCGGACACGCGCAACAGTGGCCAGGCAGGCGGCGTCCCCAGCCGCGGTCCAGCCAGTGAGCCCTCCCCCGGCGGCCGGAAGGCTCTGCGGGGGCGACTGAGGTGCAGGGCTGAGCCAGGCTCTGTGGAAACGGTGGCGGAGGGCACCCATGACCTCAGTATGGACTCTCTCTTTTTTTTCTTTTGGTTACAAATGAACCTACTTCTTCATACATACAATGGGATACTACGCAGCCATAAGGAGAGTGAAATAATGCCAGGTGGCAGTAACAGGGATGAAAGTAGAGATTATTATCAGGTGAAGTCAGAAAGAGACAAATACCATATGATATCACTTACATGTGGAATCCAAAATCGGACACAAATGAACTCTTCCACAAAACAGAGACAGTCCGACATAGAGACAGACTGGTGGCTGCCAAGGGAGAGGGGTTTGAGGGAGGGATGGAGTGGGGGTTGGGGGTCAGCAGACGAAAACTATCATACGTAGACCGGATACACAGGGTCCTGCTGCACAGCACAGGGAACTATGTGTGACACCCTGTGAAAAACCGTAACAGGAAAGAATGCTAACCTATGTCCCTTCACCGCTCACCTGGATCTGTGGCAACACTGCTAACTGGCTATACCCCAATACAAAATAAAAAGCTGGACAAAGGCAAAATGTATATACATCACTTTACTGACCAAAGCATCTAGTCAAAGCTATGGTTTTTACAATAGTCACATACGGACGGATGTGAGAGTTGGACCAGAAAAAAGGCTGAGTGCTAAAGAATTTATGCTTTCCCATGTGGTGCTGGAAAAGACTCTTGAGAGTCCCTTGGACTGCAAGGAGATCAAACCAGTCAATCCTAAAGGAAATCAAGCCTCAACATTCACTGGAAGAGCTGATGCTTAAGCTGAAGCTCCAACACTATGGCCACCTGATGCGAAGAGCCGACTCATTGGAAAAGACCCTGATGCTGAGAAAGATTGAACGCAGGAGAAGGGGGTGACAGAGGATGAGATGGTTGGATGGCATCACGGACTCAATGGACATGAGTTTGAGCAAGCTCCGGGAGATGGTGAAGGACAGGGAGGCCCAAGGAGCTGCAGTCGATGGGGTCGCAAAGAGTCGGACACGACTGAGCGGCTGAACAAAACAACACACATGTGTGTAACTGAGGCACTCTGCTGTGCAGCAGTAGTTAACACAACACTGTAAATCAACTACACTTCAATAAAAAAACGTTTGGAAACCATTACATAAAATAAGAAGTAAATTTAAAAAAAAAACAGACCCCTACCTATTCATTCTTCCTTCAGTCGCTGACATGCTTCATAAGCGATTTCAAACACAGCGTCACTTCCTGGGCCCTCCGGCGCACGCACCTCCAGGCCCTGGGCCGGGCGCCGCTGCCAGCCTGAGCACGCGGGCCCTGCTCACGGGACGGCAGCGCAGGCCTCGGTCCCGGCGTGCTGACCGCCACCTCCGGGCCCGCAGCAGCCCTGCCGCTCTTTCAAGCGGCACCGTGCTTTCCTGGCTTGATTCAATACCTGTGACTGGCACCTTTTCAACTATAACCTAATGTTTCATTGTGTTTTTCATTGTCTCTGGACAACTACCAGGTTTAATATAAATGAAATTAATTTAATAAATCCCTATGCAATTCAAAGCATTATAACTAACCTCAACCATAAGACAGGAGGCAAGACGATCTCAAAAATGCTGTGACTCTGAGCTATTAGAAAAATTTTACCTTCCAGGTGATTTAGGGAAGACTGGGCGCAGGCACAGGAGGACCACTCTGGCCACACAGGAGTGACTCTCGCCTGAGAGTGTGGCACACACAGGAGCTACCACCCTGAAGGCACCCGAGTCGGCCACTGTGAGGACAGCGTCTGGAAGAATAACCTGCAACAAGCGCCTGGTGGAAGCCCAAGTGGGTTACAGAAACCAGGAGTCACAGCCTCATCAGGCGTGTTTAGGCACCACCCTTCTCAGAGCAGCGAGGGCCTGCGTGTTTGGGATGGAGGTGCCTTTGGGTCACTAGGGCGAGATAGAGTGATGTGAGCACCTGCGTCGCTGGAAGACTCAGAACAGAGCAGCTTGGCTTCAGTTCACTTTAGGAAGTGAAACTTTACACACAGCTACTCAGGACCAACATGAAGTCTTAGATGATAGTCATGAAAGCGGCTAATTTTAAAAGCCTAGGCTTCAGCCTTATTTCACCAACAATGAATCAGAGGCACAGGGGACGGGGGATGGGGCCGGGCCTCCAGGAACAGGCGGGGGCGCCTGCAACCTTCCAGGCCAGTTGCAGACCCAGGCGCCCCACGAACCCAGGCCGCCCCGTGAACCTAGATTACCCTCAAACCCAAGCCAGCCACAAACCCAGGCCACCCGCGAACCCAAGCCAGCCACAAACCCAGGGCGCCCCACGAACCCAAGCCAGCCACAAACCCAGGGCGCCCCACGAACTCGTGCCATCCCGTGAACCCAGGCCAGCCGCAAACCCAGGTCACCCGTGAACCCAGGCCACTTTCCCGAGTTTCACTTCAGCAAGAGAAACAAGCTGTGGACAAAGGTCGGGGCTTTGGCTCAGATGTCTCCCTGAGAAAGTCCTGGCGGAGAAGACAGACATATTCCCTCCGCCCCAGCCATAGTCTTACACCTCTTACCTGTAAATGGAGGATTTTGGATTCATTATTTCGAAGCATTTCCTTCTGTCTCTCAATTTCAATTTCGAAGCTACATATCTGGTTGTGCAGACTCTGTATGCTCTTGTTTTTTTCTACACTTTCATTCTGCAGCAAGGAAACCTGAAAAGAGAGAGTCTCCAATTAAGCGAGCAACACAGTCTTACCGTGAATTCACAACAATTCTAACACGAGCAATGAAGCGTTGACAGCACGGGCCTTCTGTCCACTCACTGGAAGGAGTTCCAGGAACAAACCCCTCCCCACAGGAAAGGGGGGTCCTGGCCGTTCAACAGGGACCCGAACTGTGGTTCTCAGAACCTTTCCTAGGAGTCAAGTAAGATGAGCCAAGTGCCTTTCAGAACAACAGGACTAAAGACAAGCTTTCTAAAGATTTTGCTGAAAACAAATAAATCTTTTATCAGAGTGGCTTTCAAACTCTGATGAGGAAACACAGCAGGAAACACCTCCCTGCCGCTCAGCTTCTCGCTACATACCTTGAACACAGGTGCCTATTCCTAAAAACAGGATCACGAAACCAAACCTGTCCTAATCAATTGTAACGTACCTGGCACTTTCTATTCCATTTTACTTTAAAAAATGCTAGCTGCAACCCACTAAATTATTTCACAGCTACCAGTGGGCCACTTGCCGCCCTATGAGAAGCTCTCAGCAGAATGAGGGAGCAGGAAGGGGAGGGTCTCACACGTGCCACAGGGAGTCCTCGGGGCAGCCCGCCACCCCACAGAGAGGAGGCGCAGATGGCGGAAGGGGGTCCCGGGGGTGGGGGTGTTGGGGGAACTGGGGGCGCCAGGGGATGGCGGTGTTGGGGGGATGGGCGAGGCACCAGGGGATGGGATGGCTGGGAGACCACGGCGGTCCAGGAAGGGCCTGCTGGGGGCAGTCCCAAGCCCACTTTTGACATTTTCAAAGTTCCTTTCTGAAAAATAATCAGCTCCCAAGAACCAATTTACACAGGACTTAAAAGCCCTGCGGTGAGGAATTCAAGGACAACTCTACAAGGTGTCTTTTCACAATGTTTCCACAAGAGGCAATCTGGACGGCCCTGGTGGCTCAGTGGTTAAAGAATCCACCTGCCAATGCAGGAAACTCAAGGGCACTTCAACCGTCGGAAAGGCTCCCTCTACCAATGGCCTTCTCTGCCCACAAGTGCTGGGCACCCCTCCCCCAACCTCCCTCCCCCCGCCCGGAAGACAGTGCGTTCCATCGCGGCTCCACTCGGAGGTGCCCTCTAATACTGCCAGCACCTGAGGACCACCTGGCCACATGACAGCTCACGGGCGTCTCAGGTGGCATCTGGGTTCCTGACCTCGTCCTTTGAGGAACCACTAGCCCCAAGTCAGAGTCCTGCTTGGAGGCAGTGCCTTTCCGGTGCTGTCTCACTGTTTTATTTATAACAAACGTATTTACAAAAGAATACAAAACCTGCAATAGATAGTTCAACTCCCCTAGGGTTTCACGCAGCACAAACGGACTCTCCTTCCTAAAACAGGGCACCTCACCGGTCCTCAGCTTCCCGCACAGGACCAGCTTGCAGCATCCAGCCTGGGGCATGGATGGCTGGCAGCGGTGTTTTGCTTCTTCTAAACTTACAACTCCGTTATTCCCATCTGCTGAAGATGGACACAGTTCCTGGGCCCCGCAGTCTCACACCCCCAAAAAGAGCAATTTGCACACAGGCTGGCCGCTTTCATACGACTCTCGATGATATTCCCCAAACCAACGGCAACTTCCTGTGCTGTGAATCAGGCTACCTGACCTACACTGACCATCACACATCCTGCCACACCGAACTCTCTCATTTAAAAATTGTTATCTATTTATTTAACTTTATCTCTGGTGGTGCTGGGCCTGTGCTGCTGCCACGGGCTTTCTCTCTCTGCAGTGACCTGGGGCTACTCTCTGGCCACCTGATACGAAGAGCTGGCTCACTGGAAAAGACCCTGATGCTGGGAAAGATTGAAGGCAGGAGAGGGGGGCAACAGAGGACGAGATGGTTGGATGGCATCACCGACTCCATGGACAAGAGTTTCAGGAGGCTCCGGGAGTTGGTGATGGACAGGGAGGCCTGGTGTGCTGCAGTCCACGGGGTCGCAAAGAGTCGGACACGACTGGGTGCCTGCACTGACTGAGTGGGGCTGCTCTGCGGCGTGGGGCTCCGGCCCCCCACCGGAGGCAAGTGGCTCTCTTGCTGCTGAGCACGGGCTCCAGGGCACGCAGGCTGAGCTGTTTCACAGCATGTGCGATCTTCCCGAGCCAGGGATTAAACCCTGTTTCCCCTGCACTGACCGGCAGATTCCTACCCACTGCGCCCCAGGGGGAGTCCGCCACAGCAAACTCTTAATGTCTTTATGGAGGGATTGTCCTTAAACTCAGTTTTCTTTACATATTTTAATCAAGGATCCCAGCCCCTGGGTGCCAGCAGACCCCCGCTTTCACCTGCCCACCAGGTAGACGCCGCAGGCACAGGGAAGCCCACTGGCAGGTGTGTTTCCCAGAATCCATGCAGCAGATGGAGCAGGGTCCCCCGGCCCGAGACCCTCCTCCCTGAGCACACCCTCCACCCCCGCCTGTCTAGGGGCACTCTAAGACTTCCTTGTGACTTAAGCTTTCCTAAAATATAAGATGGGTGTTTTCAGGTCTGGATTTTATAAAACAGTTTTGTTGTTCTTTTTTTTTTTTTTTAAAAGTTTGACTGTGAATGCAGTAATTGGTCTTTCTGAATCAACTCAAATATTCTATTTTCCACCCTAGATGAACAAAATAACTCAAGATCCAACTGAACAATTCCACGATGAGAAGCAAATTCCCACTTTAAGAAAACACCAACATCTCCCTCTGTCATCCGGGTTGGCTCTTGGGCCCAGAGAAGAGATGCCAGCTTCTCATGGACACAGGGAAGGATGTGCAGGGCATGGCTGGCTGTCCTGAGTCGGGGGTGGGGGGGTGGGCCTCAGGGAGGGGCTCACCCCTGAGCAAAGTCACAGGAACAGATGTTTCAAATCTGCCCCTCTCTGGCTGGTGTGTGGTGTGTGCAAGGGGGAGGACGGCTGGGGAGGGCGTGTGGGCCGGGCAGCCGGGTCCTGGGGTTTCCAACAGTGCAAAGAGGATGCTCTCAGGGTGCTGGGGTGGCAGGGCAGGAGGGCGTAGGACGGGATGACCCCTGTCTCCCACTCCTGCACCTCTGGGAGCCCTCCTGGTGGCAGCCCCGCCTACAACTGAGGGGCGGACACATCCCCCAGCCCCGCGCCATGGTTACATAACCAGCAGAGCTGGAACAAGACCAATTCACTTCACAGGAAAGGAAGAACCTTTCAGATAAATGAGAAGCCGTATCTGTGAGAAACCAAAAGCCCTGAGATCTACGCCTATAGTTTGAAAACCCAGAAACAACGCATTCTTCAAAAAGAGGAGAAAAAGGGATTCATAGGTAAACCGTTGCTGAACTCAGAGCAAATATGTGCTCATGAGAAAGTTATAAATCATTCATGTGACACAGATTCTGTTTCACGGTCAAACAGAAGGCTCCTCCTGTCCCACGCGTGTGTAAACACAGCACACAAAGCCTTTCACAGCTTCTCATCTCCAGCTTAAGCATTTATACTAAAAAAATATTTAATGTCATATTTAATAAACATCTTTTGATTTAAAACTTTACATTCCTTCAAGCACATTTACATTTTAAATTGCTTGGGTTTAACACTCAAAACAAGATATTCAAATCTTTACAAACCTTTAGAAAGCAAACATCCACTCCCGGGGCTGCTGTAACTCATCCCAGCGCCCCCCCATCACACGCCCTCCCTTCTCAACACACGTTTGCTGAATATCAAATTAAGTTCTTATTTTTGTATACAAGCCACAAGCCACAGTGGGAGATCTATAACCTTTTTCTGTCAAGCCTTGGAGGTTTTCATCCTTTCTTTGGGAAAGCAGACCTGGCGAGCTGAGCACCACAGAACAAACGTCCCCAGAAAAGCGTGTTCTGTGAGCAGGCGCCTGCGACAGAGTGCAGACCCCACAGCGGGGCTTCGAGGAGACGCCCAGGAGGGCAGGTGTGTCTGGGGAGGGGCTGTGTGGCACCCCCCAAACTTCCACAATCAACTGTAACCCTGGGATCCCACGTGCTGCAGGGCAGCTAAGCCCGTGCAGTGCAGTGAAGACCCGGCACGGTCCACAAACAAAAACGGAGCAGAACAGTGACCCTGCTGACGTGGAGGCGGCCTTTCCTCCTGCCTCTTAGAGGAAGGCCACGCACGTGGCCCCGGTGCCCTTCCGGATTGCGGCTGGCGGACTTTCTGTCACAGCCAGAGAGCGGTGTTTGGGGCCTGTGCGGGCCACACGGTCTCCGTGTCGACACTGCCATCCCAGTGTGGAAGCAGCCGCGGACCGTACTGAAGTGAGTGTGTGTGGCCGCGTTTCAACAAAGCTTTATTTACAAAAAGACGGGGGTTGGGGGTGCAGACTGGAAGTGACAATCCCTGTTCTTAGTCAATACTAAGAAAATCACCATGTGAGTTTTTAAAAAGCACTTTATACACACTTGGCAATTGAAAAACAAAGAGCAAGCTAGCAACCTAACAAAACCATACACCTTCATTTATAAACTCAAGATTGCTTGAAAAGATTTTTACTTTTTTGACACTTCATGCTGCTTCTTTTATCCAAAACCCCTTATTAAGTAAAAAGCAGGTTTTCCTCTTCACACAATACGAAGAAATTATTAGAAGCCGGCAGAAGCCGGGAACGGCAGGGCGTACCTTCTTCTCCAGGGAGTTGCTCCACTCCTTGAGCAGGTTGACGTGCTGCACCGCGGAGCTGGCCTCATGGGCCTTGATCTGCTGGTTTGTCCCCTGAGAACGAAGAGGAGACGCGGTCAGCCAGCCTCCCTCGGTCAGAGGCTCAGACCCTCAGACGACCTCAAGCCAGCACCACACACGAAGGCGGGGACTGAACCGGGGAAGGCTCACAGAGCCTCTCCAGCCTCGGAAGCTACTGCGTGCAGGCAAGGGGGCCGCACTGAGAGGGGCCGAGCAGCTCAAGGACGCGGCGCTGTGATTCCACGCCCACTGCCTCGAGGCCGTGTGCTCCACTCACCCCTCCTTTACCTACGCTTCAGACTCCAACATGAAGAAATTAAATTTCAGACATAGCCCTTTTGTTCCTTAGTAAGTTTTCTGCACTAAAATATAAATGGAAAACATTGAGACATCTGCAACTAGATGCTGCTACAATAATCTAGAGAATGTGTAATCCAAGTAGGATTCTAAGTCATCTATTAAGACATCAACTTACTAGTGAAATAAATACTAGTATCATAAAATGCACTGTCCCTAACTATTCTAAGCATACTCAGAAAGTTACGTACAGAGCATAAACGATCTACAGAGTACATCAGATGCAGACCATCTCAGAGCCAACAATGAGCACGTGAAACAGTACTTCATGTATCTCAGAAAACAAGTGGTGTAAGAATGTAATTTGTTTTTGATACTGGAAAATTTAAAAGCCATGGAAAGCATTTTGATGATCTCCAAAACATATACTCTGTACATAGAATATTCATATATATATGTTCATACAAGTATTGCTAAATATCAACATATATATATATACATACACAGAATGAATGGCATATAAGTACATACAACATAACAGCGGTGAGGGCTCAGTCTCCTTAAGAGACAAGCGGAGGGAAAGCTACACTCGTCCTCACTCTCAGGCTTTTTGCTTTCGAAGAAAATGCTGAGATGCCAACATCTCTGCACTGATTTCACAATAATGTATTGATTATACATAAAAATCAAATATAAAATGCTTTAACTGAAGTATATACTGCCCTTTGATAGTTCTAAAATCAAGATATACATTTAAATGAAAACTAGTTCAAATTCACAGCAATCTTAGGTGTATTAAAAAAAATCACTTTCTAAGAAAATGTTGAGATGCTAATATCCCTGCACTGACTTCACAATAACGTATTGATTATACATAAAAATCAAATATAAAACACTTTAATTGAAGCATATACTTCCCTTTGATAGTTCTAAAATCAAGATATACATTTAAATGAAAACTAGTTCAAATTCACTAGCAATCTCAGGTGTGTTAAAAAAACAAAAAAACCAGGAACAGGTTTCTCAGGGCATAGGCATGGCAGTGGAGGAGACTCCTCTCCGCCCGGCAATCCAGGAGGTGTGGCATGTGCATGGGACACGCTAAGAACACACTCGTGTGCAACCCTCACGGCTGTGCACTGGAGCACACGCTGCCGAAGCCATGTTTGGGCGCCACAGTCCACCTAGAAACCCCACCCCGCGTCCGTCCTGCTGGTTTCAAAGTGATCCTTCTGCTACGGCATTAACTCCCCCTCAGCTCAGGCGTCCACCTGAAGTCTCTCGACACCCCCGGCCTGAAAAGTGGGCCCCCAACGGCTGCTGCACGCGGCTTCGTCACCCGTGTGTAGCTGGTGACTCGGTGCCATAACAAAACGGAAAGCTCAGAGCTTGCATGTTAAATGTCGACAGAGTTAACTTTCTCTCATGGCGTAATGTCAGTGACTGGGAAGGACGAATGTCGGATACTGACCTGAAAAACGCAGCCATAGCGCTTAAAACTACAGGTGCTGGGGGCATTGACACACTCTGACAAGTGTGCACTCAACTGCAACGGGAAAGAGACGTGAGTTGTGGCACAAACGTTTGCATGAAAATGTTCAAACATATCAAGGGCACAGGTAGCATCTGGGTTCTACTATTATGAACAGGGTTTATCGGCAGGTGTGTTTACACCACCGGCTTCCTAGACTTCTACCCAGTAAGTATACAGTATCATCACGTGTATACACATATATACACCAATATACAGAAATACATTTACTGTAACATTTCTTACACTTGCGGCTTTTTAAAGAACAACTTGTTTTGTGACACGCTGTCTGCAGAATTTTAAAAAGAAAGGGAAAAAAAAAACATAAACTGAAAAGCACATTTAAAGACCATAAACAAAAAAATTGCATGAAACACAAAAAATATAAAGCATTTCGATGCAGCTGGGCCACACACCTGTATACAGTAGACAGAAGTAGGTGTCTTCCCAGGGAAACGCACACAGGCGCCCCCACCCCCCACGCTCACAACTGCAGAGGGGACTCTCCTGAAAAGACTCCCTCCCTCAGCTTGCCCAGAAATTCATGCGGCTTTTCAGAGACCCGCGTCATCCTAACGGCACGGATCTGAACGTGCTCCCCTCCACTTTGCGGAGGACAACTAGGAGGAGCTCTGCTTCAACGTCGGCAAATGGCCAAACACACACCGCTCAGGGTGCCCCGCAAGGGAGGAGGGAGTGGAAACATCTGCATTTTATAGACATGGGGTTTTGGCATTAGGCTAACACAATCTTAAAGAAAATCTCTTTCTTTATTGGAAACTCAAGGGACAGATCTTCTTCAGAGAAAATGATTAGACCCTGAATTAGTAGAGCAGCGTGTGAGCGCAGCACAGGGGGCCCTGGGAGCGCGTTCTCCCGGGAGCCAGCACTTGAAGGACACTGCTCTGGTGGGTGCAGGTGGCCGCAATGCCTTTTCCTCTGTTCCCTGGGACAAAGTCCCCTCCCGCCAGGTCCATGCTCAGGATGAGAGGGAGAGGCTCACAATACCGCCTTCCTGCCGGCCGTGCCAGTTACAGGACAGGCCCGAGGGACCCGGCTGCCCACTGCCAAGGCCAACCCGGTGGAAGGTCCAGGCCTGGGCAGGGTGGTGGTGGCCGCACCTGGAAAAAGCACCCAGGAGGCATGTGGCGGGCGACAGGTACAGAAACTCAACAGGCGGCCATGTGTGCAGTGACGTCAGTTTGAAAATCATGAAACGTTTTCTTTCACTGCCATCGGTACAGTCGTAAATCCAACCAGCTAACACTTGTAATGTTAAATTGGGGACATACCGAGTTTAGCACTATTTTCTACAACTATAAACTCAGGGCTTCATCATCGTTACTCTCAGAGCCCTACAGAATTTAGGGGAGCTCGGGACTAGAGCGAGAACCATCTGTAAAAGGGCACCTTTCACCAGAAACCCGAGATCAATGCAGGTTTAAACGTTTTTAAAAATAAAGCTAACTTAAAGGCAAATGGAGACTATTTTGTTCCTAATATAGATAGCCCTGCGTGAGTCAACACTAAGGAAAGTATATGGAACCCTGGAAGTTATTTCCACAGCAGCCTCTTCGTATGTTCACTTGAACGGAGGGGCTTCCCAGCCATGGAGACAGTGCCCTAGCTGTTCTCTGAGGCATGGCCAGGGGCCCAGGGACCACCATCACACCCAGCGAGACTTGCCCCTGCCCAGCAGGGACGTCCCGGGATGGGCACCTCGGTGAGAGGGGCTCCGGGGTCCTGCTGCACCCGTGTCCCCAGCTTCAGGGACGGGAGAGACCGACCTCCCCCACTCCTGCAGTATCCAGGTGTCAAATCCCAGGCGGCTGAAAAGGGCTGAGGTAAGCAGGCTCCTCGGGTCAGAGTGCCCAGGCCCGAGGGTGCTGGGCGTGGGGACCAGGGCTGCAGGCACCCTGAAGCCCATGGCCGCCCCAACGGCTCCCAGAACAGCAGCGAAGGGGACCCGGGCCAGGACAAGGTGAAGAAGCACCGAGAAGCCTTGGAACTGTTCCACCTGGATATACTCTGGTCAGACAAGGCGACCGCAGGATCTACCTGCCTCAGGGACAGTGGACCTGAGGGCCGCTGTCCAGGCGCCTCCCCTGCCGCCTGCCACCCTCTCACCCCAGGGCAGACCCTGCAAGGCCTGTGTGGCCGAAATGGCTCGAGTATCTCTCAGTCAACTGACCTTCCTGAGACAGCGGTAGAGTAATTTCTCTTCTACAGATTTAAACCTAAAACCCGTTGCCCCTTCCTGCACCGTACACATTCCCGTTTTCTCAGTTCTCAGTGGTATTTTTGCTCTGAATCCACCACTCTGTAGCTTCTAACTGCTTGTTTCTGAAATATCTGATTTCCAAGAACAGCATGAGGCTTTGCATTGCTCTGCTCTATCACCACCGTAGTCTGACGACCTCGGGCCTCGGCATCAAGGGGGAAGCGGGGACCACAAGATGCCCAGCCCCTGCAGGGGCCCAGCTGCAGCCCTCACCTCGCTCCTCAGAAGGGTCTGGACGCCGCACTTGTGCGGGCAGGGCACCGCCACGCAGGGACACTCCGTATCTTCGTGTTTCTGGAGGAGAGAGAGAGACCGTTGCCAACTCTGAAACACACGACCTGCCTTCCTTCAGAGGCCCCCATCACACCTGCATGGGCCGCTGTGTTACAGAAGTGTGAGTGCTGACAAGGCGGGCCCTCACCAGAGCTACCCAGACCTGACTGGTTGGAGCAACTCAAGAGGGGGGGTCACTCTAGGACAGCCCCGCCCCAGCCCACCTTCGTGCCCTCTGGCCGTGTCCCCCAGGCCGACGCCGCCCCACCACCTGTGCCTGGCAAGCTCGCTCACATGGGGGTGGACACCAGGGCCCAGCCTCTACTGGCTGGGGCAGACACTTGCCCTCTGGCTTCTCAGCTTGGAGTCTGGAAACGATGCTTCTCAAGAGCCTAAAAACAGTGTGATCCCCAGGAATTTCAATGACTGTCCTGAGAGTGTGCCTGGATTTCCTTTAATGAAAAGGCAATGTAGGTATGTGCCAGTGTGGCCGTTCTCTAATGGCACAGATTTCAACACAGAGCCTGGGTGCTGGCCACTGCCGAACTCTGTGCCACGGGCACCTGGTGGCACCTGTCCAGTACACCTGCCACCAGCAAAGCACGGGCCAGAGCTCCCGCAGGCCAGCAAGCCCAAGCGGGCCTGGAGACAGCACCTCCAGACACGTGACGGAGGCCACAAAGGGAGACCCTAGACCCGCCATGAAACACAGCTGTGGGGCCAGGCTTCAGAGGGCAGCACTCGGCAGGAGGAGAGACGGCGGGCTCCCCTCAGGCCTAGGACACGCCGGTTTTGCCAGCAGGGCCTCCAGCCAGGCTGCACCAGGGCAGCACTAGCCACGCGCTGTCTGACCAGGAGGTGTGTGGGCCAGGGACAACGGTGCCCGCCAAGGACACTTCTCTGGCCTGCGAGGTCAGTCATCCTGCCACCTGCACTCCCTGGTCTGGATCAGCCTGGCAGGTGGGCAGTGTGGAGAGGATCCCTCTGCTCCCGAGCGTGGTCCTGGAGGCCCACAGAGGCCCCAGGGCCTGCAGCGGGCAAGCCCATGGCTGTCTGGAGCTCATCGGAAGGCTCTTGGCTGGACTGAGCCTGACCAGCACCTCCCACAAGGGGACCCCCGGGTACTGCTGAGAATCCCTACGAGTTCCCCAGCGCCAAGTCAAGGTGTCCTGCGTCTTTCGGTGGGACGTCTCGGCCAGATGGCGTCACCTGTAGGCGGGGAGTGATCAGATCTCCCTCGGAGGGCAGCGGTAAGGATGGACTCCGTGCCGGGCCTGGGGAATGGGTGTGGCCAGTGCTCCAGATACCACGCCCCCCTCCCAAAGCTCCCATTCACCCGGCCGGGCCTGCCTTGGCCTTGGATCAGCCTGGCCCAGGACAGTGAGGAGCACGGATGGACAATCACCCCGCGGCAAGGGTGCGGGGAGAGCGCCTGGGGGTGGGGTTGTGGGGGGAGCGCTGAGACGACTCAGGGGAGGGGCCGTGCACTGGGGAGGGCAGGCAGGGGGCAGTGGGAGGAGAGGCTGGGGCCTGCACGCCAGGCCAGTCAGGAGCTTCACGTGTGCCCTGCAGACCTGTGCAAGGATGATCAAAACAGGCTTTTCTGGCTATCGGAGGGTAAGCATCTCACATGGGATTTGGGGGGTTTTGCCAGTTCTGTCAAACCTTCCCATCTCCAACAGCGATGACTTGCAATTCTTTAACGTGTAGCTATCAGCACACTCTTTATCTTACGCATTTCTATTTCCTGTGACTTGCCATTTATAGCTTGCCCACTTCAGTGGGTTGAACAGTGACCCCTGAAATATCTCCCTCCCAGACCTCAGAATGTGACCCTCTTGGAAAGAGGGTCTCTGCAGATGTAATGAGTTAAGAGGTGACCCTTGGCCACCCTTTACAACTCTTTGACTTTTCGCAAATTAACAGAACTGTTCAAAGAGAATGATACTCTATAATCTCTGGGCTAAATGGAAGAGTTTTTTTTCTGATGCTTTATGCTAACAGATTAAAAAAACAAACTCAAAAATACCTGACACGCCAATACTATAGTTCAAAGATAGAAAAGAACTGCTCATAAGACCTTGTGGGTCTCTGTGCTGTATCAGTCTACACCACAGAACACAGGACAAGGAGGAAAGTCAGGATGACCTGGGGCTTTGGGCCTAAGTTAAACTGTGCTTTTAAAAAACAGACTTAAGGCCTGAGAGGATGAGGCTGTATGAGAGTTGAAGAACAAAACCTGGGAGTCGAATTCCGCCACTACCAGGGCCCTTTCCTGGCTGGGGGGGAAGTACGGGTGTGGCTGCCTGCTGGCGCTGGGGCCCCGGGGCCCAGAGGGGCTGCACCAGCGTGACCCCCAAGCAGGCGTGTTCCCCACAGTGATCACAGGCGGACAGAAAGTAAGATCTGCCCCAAAACGCACTGCAGGGCCAGCACCCTGAGGACACGCCAGGCCGTCTCCACCACTGAAAGGTAGGAAGATTTAGGAGGAAGGCCTCCTGGTGCAACTCAGGCCCCAAGCTCGCAGCTACCGCTCTGTGCTTCTGCGCCTGCCTCCTCTCCACAGGCAACACGTTTAAGGCCCCGTCAGGCTAGATGCCACTTCCTCTCAACAGCCCTCACGGACCCGGTCCGGCCAGGTGAACCGGCCCTTCCTACAGCGGCATTCACACAGTTGTATGACTGGCCGTCTCCCCAACCAGACGGTGGAGTGAAGGGGAGAGACTGTGATTTGTTCTCTTGTGTGTCCTGGGCAACTGGCTTGGGGTCTGCTGCTCCAGCGTTTCAAGCCACCACGAGCGATGCTGCTATTCCAAAACCCACCTCTTCGCAGGCTTGACTGAAGCTTAGAGTGGGTTACTGACAAGCTATTTCACTCACATGCTTTACAATTCTTTCTCAAATGAAAATTAATTTCTGAATTCTATTCTGCAAATAGAGGTAATTGATTTTTGCAAGAAGCAAAGTATAACTTTGATAGCAACATGGTAATATGTGTAAGGTCGGCAGGATTCCTCATTGGGTACATGTTGCCTTCATTCAAATTTAATTACTAAAGAAGTTATTCAATTATGAAAAATACTATGTCTATTTTCCAAAGGGGAGGGCACTTAAAGGTTATTAATAACCAGAAACAACAATCGAGCGGACTTCACGAGGGAGGAAAGTCACAGGCACAGAAAAGTTAAACAAAGAAAGTAAAGTGGAGGTTACAGGGATTACTCTCACTTCATACAGAAAAACTAAGACGGCCGTTTCTAAATGGGGGTCAGTATGTACTCCCGAACATCTGCCAGGAACCAGCCGGTGGTCCTCAGGCCTGGCTGCCTGTCCAGGGACCCTCTGTCTGCTGACCCACCAGTCACTGGCCTGGTGGGTTCAGAAGCCCCACCCAGCTCCGGCTCCGACCCCCGCCCCGGCCTATCTCCCTCTGGGACGTCCCCCTCAGGGCCCTCCCGGGCTGGCCGCCCCTCCACTGGATGACCCCCCCATGCTTTGCAGGCTGTAAGCACTGTGCACCCAGGCCTCAGGCCTTGACTGGCCCTTCTCTCTACTCGCTCCAGGCCCTGGGCTGCCAGGACCACCTATTAACATACCCTGTGGCACAGACCACTCCCTCCTCCCCAGAGCCCGCTCTCTCCCTCTGAGCCACACCTGGGCAGGGCACTCTGGTTCACCCGCTGCTCTAGTTACAAGCACTGGGCATCCGCTCAACTCACACTCCGTGCTCAAGCCACCGGCTAGTCCCACTGGCTCTGCGTAATGCTGACCAACCACATCTGCCCCTTGCTCAGGGCCGCCCCGACGCCCACCGCTAGTCTGCTCCCATCAACTTCCCACCTCACCCCTGCCCTGTGCAAGGCAGCCCCTGAAATCCACCTGCTGAGTCGGCCCCATCTCGGAGCCAGAGCTGCCCGTGGCCACTCCCCCGGCCCCGATGCTCTTCCCGCGTCGCCCCGACGGCCTCGGAGGGGCCCGCCCTCACCACCCCTGCTCCCATCTTTGTTGTACTTACGACCTCTTCCCACTGGAAGATGAGGTCACCCGGAACCCCTAGCCCCTAGAACAGCGCCCAGCACACAGTCGGCATGCAGTAAATATGTACTCAACAAGCAAATGTTCAACAGTGTCCACACCGCTGACTCTTTTGGAAGCTTGTCCTCCATCCCAACATCTGTTTCTCTTTAATTTACACGTAAGTGATCTGATTCTAACATGCGCACAATATAAAACTGCGGAAACAAGGGAGGCATGAAAAAACGTTAACTTCTCCTCTCTCTCCAAGAGACAGCTGTACTTCAACGCTGTGGGATCAGTCACCCTGCTGAAGTGATGGTTCTGTCTCAGTGTCCTGGAGCCGTAGAATGGTTAAGCGATCCGACAAGATTCTGAGCCTATTCCCTGGGACAAGTGGAAAATTCTACCTTTTTTTGAATAATCAGTCTTCATTTCTTTTTTTTTTTTGGCACCCCAAATGACAGTCGATCAAGGCAATGGAAAATGCTAATTGCATAAATCAAAACGGGCAAAACAAATACAGCTCAGCTCTGAAATAAAGTCAGATGAAAATTGCTAGTTACACCTATCTTTTCTCTTTATTTCTGAGAGAACAGTCATTTGACAAGCTACTCTGTGGACAAACGGCATCTGGATGGAGCCAAGGTGGGGAAGCGAGAGAACACTGCACCTGCAACGTGACCATCGGGACCTGGCTCTTGCAGTGGCTGCACGTGGCCTCGCGGTATTTACAGGCCTTCTCCACGTGGTCACGCAGGTCCTTCCTCAGCACTCTCTCTTTGCAGTCGGCACGGACACATGGAAGCTCCTCAAACTGGCAGTCATTCTTCAAATGCACCTGGAAGGCAGACCATTCGGAGTTCTTAACTGGCAGACCTCCAGTCTGAAATACCAATTCTAGCCTCTATGCAGTCAAATCCTATGCAAGCGTCTCCTATCTGCTGCTAGACCATTTTCTCACAGAGAAGAGTGACCAACGTATCAAGAGATACTGAATTTCATATTCCATTTAGTGATTACTCAAACTATATGCTTTTGAAGAACTAAGTCAATTAACCTTTCTTCCTGGATAAATAAATGATTATCCGCTAAGGACTTCATTTTATTCTAATTCAAATATCCTTCCAGGATTAAATATATGTGATAGTAATTAAAAAAAATAAGAAGTTACATGGAATTTTATGGTTATAAAAAGGAGGAAGTGTAAATGGGCCTTCTATAATTAACAGTCAATTCAGATTTCTTTCTATTCTAAATAGGGCAGGGTGCTCAAAAACCAATTGACATTTCTGCCTGTGATGTCATAAAAACAACACTTGACACCCAAGTGGCTCTGCCTGCTCTCCTATTTGGTTGTGTCTGAAAGACGGATGCAGACATGGTCTTAGGGGCTCCATGGTGCTGACCGGGGACTGGTGTTTCTGGATGTCTCACCACACTCACCAGCAGGTGCCCCAGGGCCAGCTGCTCCGCACAGCCCCGGCCCTCGTTCCGACAGAATATCTGAAGGGCCAGAATCTCCCTCTTGCAGCAATTATCCTTAAACACCTGAAATTGAAAGATAGCTATTTTAGAGGATTAAGATTTCTTAATCTCCACGTGCTGCTACCTTAGACAAGGCAAAACCACTCTAAAAAGTCATGAGCACATCCCTGAAGAGGGCTCACAAAGCACTAAGGACCGTTTTAATGTCTAAGTGAGTAGAATGAAGGAGCCATCCCCACTAAGAGAAACAGTTTACATGATACAACCTTAACTACCAGCTTTTATGGATAAACCCAAAGTAAGCAAGTTGTACTGAACAACTGAAGATCACTTTGGAGCATCCAAACGTTTTAGATGGACTCTGACATTCTCAGGATGAGCCCACACCAGGACGGAGTTCACACTTGGATCCTGGACACTTCCAGGCCCCAGCCTTGCTGGGAGTGGAACCTCCCATGGAGGAACGGGACGGTGGGAGGGGGCGCTACAGCGTGAGGCCTTGCTAGATCCTCGCTGGAGGAGCAGAGAAACCACCATAAAAGCCAACAAGCGGCAGATGGTTTGTACAACATTTACCTTGGTCCCTGCTCTGAAGGTGTATCACTTGTAACTAACTCATTTTTCACCAAACGGAAGGCATTAGCTTGCTATTTAAGAAACTTTAAAAAACATGTTGCAAAGATATAGTTAATCCAACAATGAAAATGTCCCCCTTTGAAAATGAAAACCCTCCTTTAATTTTCTTTTTCCCTTAGAAAACAAGTACTCTCACTCCTTCTAACATCACAAGCTACACCACCCTAGTACTCAGGCACTTCTAAGAAACCCCCATGCACTAATGCTCTGTAACAGCAGAAAATCAGAGAGCTCAACAGGCTTTTCTTGACTCCACAAGTAAAGAAATAGAATCAACAGCTGCTAAGAGTTAAAAATAAATTAGTTTGGAGGCAAATCTAATCTTAGGTAAACATGACTTTTTTAAAAAAGGTCATAATTTAAGATGTTGAAAGTCAACAGAGCAGGTATTTTTAACCAGTAAGAAATAATGTGATCACAGAAAATGATCCTTCTGTGCCACTAAGTTTCTTTTCTTTTCTTTGGGCTGCCCCTCCTGGCTTGTGGGATCTTAGTTCTCTGACCAGGGACTGAACCCAGGTCCACGTCAGCAGAAGCACAGAGTCTTAACCGCTGGATCACCAGGTAATTCCCTAAGTTTCTTAAATCACTTGAGTTTAACTTTGGTTCCCTAGTGGCTCAAATGGTAAAGAATCTGCCTGCAATGCAGAAGACCCAAGTTTAATCTCTGGGTTGGGAAGATCCCCTGGAGAAGGGAGTGGCAATCCACTCCAGTATTCTCGCCTGAAGAATTCCACAGACAGAGAAGCCTGGTGGGCAGCAGATCATGGGGTCACAAAGAGTCTGACACATCTGAGTGACTGCTGCTAGGCTGCTAAGTTGCTTCAGTCGTGTCCGACTCTGTGCGACCCCATAGACAGCAGCCCACCAGGCTCCGCCGTCCCTGGGATTCTCCAGGCAAGAACACTGGAGTGGGTTGCCATTTCCTTCTCCATGCATGAAAGTGAAAAGTGAAAGTGAAGTCATTGAGTCGTGTCCAACTCTCAGCGACCCCATGGACTGCAGCCCACCAGGCTCCTCTGTCCGTGGGATTTTCCAGGCAAGGGTACATAACTTCGTAACTTAGGGAGAAAAAAACATAGATTGAAAACATAAGAACGATAAAAGTACAGAACTTCAGGGCTGAGAAAGAGCTCATATCATTTCTGCAACCATCCCATTTTACAGATGGGGAAGCAGAGGCCCTGGGGCGGTGCCATCCTCAGTGACCTGCCCAGTGGCTGAGGTCAGTCTCCTGGGGCCCAACCAGACCTACATTTCCCCATGAGGATCCCTTGCTTATTCAGTCTCATTTACGAGTCTACATCAAATTCCATAATCGTTCTTCAGCTATCAATGCCATTGAAAAATAGGGATAACAACTCTGACTAATGAAATGAGGCACTAAAAAGTTTGCCTCAGCCACTGTTTCAACCTCCTCTCTCAGTCACACTGGTTTGTTATTTAGTCGCTCAGTGTCTGACTCTTTGTGACCTCATGGACTGTA
Source organism: Capricornis sumatraensis (assembly GCF_032405125.1). Classification (NCBI taxonomy): domain Eukaryota; kingdom Metazoa; phylum Chordata; class Mammalia; order Artiodactyla; family Bovidae; genus Capricornis; species Capricornis sumatraensis. The sequence continues at coordinate 74,375,173 of NC_091087.1, read as the reverse complement.
GCCCACCAGGTTCCTCTATCCATGGGCATTTCCCAGGCAAGAATACTGGGGGGGGCTGCCACTTCCTCCTCCAGGGGATCTTCCTGACCCAAGGATGGAACCCGTGTCTCCTGTATTGGCAGGTGGGTTTTTTACCACTGAGCCACTAGGGAAGCTCGTTACATTGGTTCGATAATCGCTAACAGGTTGCCAAGTCAAGACAACGGGTAGAGCTGAGTGAGCAAGCCACAAGCCGAACAGCAAGGCCGCGGGAAAACCCGAGTGAGAACTTCACTGTACAATTTAATGGCCTACACTTAAAAAATGGTTAGGTTCATTAATCTAAATATCAGAACCACATATTTTTATTGATCTTTTAAGTACTTCAAGAACGAGTGGTTTCAAACGAGAAGGGTGCCCGGGAGGGCTTGGCAGGGTGCAGACGACCACATGGTGGGTGAGAAGGGCCCGGGCCCCTGGGTGCTGGGCTGCGGGACCCTTACGAGCTCTGAGGCACCCTCGGCCACGCAGGGGACGGGAGAGCTGAAAGTGCACGTGTCTAATGACTTCCAGACACTGCGTGGGGCGAGAGAGAGCACATTCAGTGGGGCCCGCAGACCAGCACCGTCTGAAGGCTGAACGCAGCCATCTGGGAGGCGGACCCGAGATAACAGCGCACATCCCCCACCTGGGGTCTTGGAAGGTGAAACCATGACTGACCCAGGGGAGGAGGCAGGCTCGGGGGCTGAAGCACCTGCCCAGCATATCCGCCCAGTGTGTCGGGGTGCCTCGACCCTGCTCCGCCAGCCGTCAGAGCCAGGGAAACTCAGAGCCAGCGTGCGAGATGCAAGCCTTGCAGAAGGCACCACCCAGCGCAACACGGGGACCAAACAGCTTATTAAAAAACCAGGAATACCTTGTCTTTGATGATGACTTCTTGACAAGCAGTACATTTTGGGCTGGAGGAGCTGAGGGGAGAGACACAGTAAACGTGTTAGAGGGCGAGCACCTTCTCATCTGAACCCACTGGGAACCCTGAGCCATTCCCTTAGGGGTCGTGTCTGCTGTGCAGAGCTCGGAGAAACAGGGCTTCAGGATGCCAGGGTAAGTTTGGTTTAAATATGGTTTAAACAGGAGAAAAGGGTTAAGATTCTTTTTTAGTAGTGATTTTTCATAAGGAAGTTATTCAGCAGAGCAGCTGAGATCAGTCCCTCTTGGAAAGTCCCTTTCAATTAAAAGTGAAATTTCATTTCAGAAACCAAAAGCAGCTCCCCGCGGAGGGGCTCTGTGGCCTGAGTGTCCCCAGCTCCCCGGAGGGCCTCTGAGCAGTGCTGCCTTAGCAGCACAGAGTGCCGGATCCGCAGGCTGTCTCTTCACAGCTGCAGAAAGGCTGATGGGAGTGCCAGGACTTGAGTCCCACGGGAATGGAAAGCTGAGCCTGTCTACAGAGACCATGAGTCTCCTACATCATTCTTGTCCCCAAACTCAGGACTCGAGCCACTGCTCCCTAGCTGCCCTTTTTTGGACTTGAGTCTCACCCCCATCCTGTGCTGGAAACCACCTCCGAGAGATTAAAAATAAAAAACTAATTTTGAGTGCTCCTTCCTTCCAGGGCCCCTGCCCTCGACAGCCTGAGGGCACCTGGCATCCAGGCCAGGGGGCACAGTAGGAGATCCTGGAACAGCAGGCAGGTGGGCAGGGGGGCCCTGGGGAAGGCTCGGGAGATTAACAGGCTTTAAAATGATAGCTCGCTCATCCAGACTTCACCAGCACGGAGCCTGTGCTCACCTGTTTTAATCATGGGATTCTCTGAGCAGCCTTAGAGCCCAGGGCGCCTGGGGGGGAATCCCCTGACACCTGCCGAAGGCGGAGCAGGAGGAGCGCCAGGAACAGAGGAGGGTCGAGACTGGAAGAGACCCCGCCCCCCGGCCCACCCGACCCACGGGGCCCCCCAAGCCCACGAAGAGAAAGCGGCGCCCTGGGGCTGCACCGCCGCAGTCACTAAACTCCGTTCCAGAGCTGAGTCCTCAGTCTCGGGGGAGAGGACAAGAGCTCAGCAGCAAATCCCCAGAGGGGACCCTGGGGAGGGAGGCTGCCCCCAGCGGAGGGCTGGACGCGCCAGGGCAGCCTTCCCGGCTTCCGCCCGCCGGCGGGGGCCCAAGCTGAGCACAGTGCTCAGCATCCTGCCGGGCGAATCCTGTGGGATGAACCAGCACGCTCCGCTGTACAACTCCAGCCTCCCTGACGCTGGGGGCTCTGAATGGCGTTAATTCACAACGACATGCCCGCGAGGGCTGCTGCGGGCTCCCTGACACTCAGCTCCAGGGCGTCCTCTCCTTACCGAGGACCTGCCCCCCACATCCCGAACGTGTTGCACATCCCCTATCCTAGGGGATCGCCCCGAAGGGCCCCACCATCGTTGGTGGACGGGGAGGCTCCTCCCCAGAACGTGAGCGCCTCCAGCAAAACTGGGCCCCGCAGACAGGGGACAGGGGCCCCAGGGGAGAGACCTCGCAGGGGGAGTTGGGAAGGGCTGCCCCGAGTCTGCGGCGGGACCCAGGCCCTCCAGCCAGACGCACCTGAGCAGGGCGCCCATGCAGGTCTCGCAGAAGCGGTGCCCGCACTCCGTCTGCTTGGGGCTGCAGAGCACCAGGCGGCACTTCTCGCACTTGTACTTGTCCTCCACGGCCTTGACGAAGCGCTCCTTGTAGCCGCCCTGCTCGGGGACCAGCACGGCCGGCCCGGCTCCACGCTCAGGGTGCAGCTTCAGCGGGGGGTTGGCAGGCAGGGTGCTGGCCGCGTCCAGCTTCTTACTGGGCTCCATCCTAGGAGAAGGGGGTCCATCAGAGCGGGGACCTGGGGGGGGGGCTCCCCGTGGGCTTCCAGCCTCCAGCACCCAGGCCCCTGCCCCCCGGGACCTGCTGCTGCGATGCACAGACCACATTAGTAAGGCTCTTCAATTCAAAATGCAGATGCTGCTCTGCGTCATTTCGCCTTCTACGGACCGCGGCTCCTGTCACCCAGCGACCACCTCCCTTGGGCGGGCTGCCCGGCCCCCTTCTCGAGCCGGCCCCGCAGCCTCGGACCCACCCTGGGTGTGCAGGACCTGGTGCCCAGGACTGGACGCCGATGGGGACGCTGGGCCTGGCCAACCGCACGGTGACACGTGGCTGGTCCCCACCTGCAAGGCCCTGTCCCAGCAAAGTAGGAGGTGCCTGGAGACACAACGGAGCTCCTTTCAAAACTTACCAGGTCTCTCAAGATCAGCTGTGCCCCTGCTCAATCCATCTATTTCTGCTACTGACACAAATAAGGGCCAAATGCCTTTTCCTTATGAGGTGCTGGGCGTCCACCCACCTCTCCACTTCCCTCAGCCCGAGGCTCCCCACCAGCCAGGTCGGGCCGGACTCGGGTTCTGCGGGAACGGGGCATGCTGCACACCCGGCCCCAGAGCAGCTGGCGGGCCGGGGGCAGAGGCCGCGCTGCCCAAGGCTCACTCCTCACGCTGCCTCTTCCCGCCCCTGGACAGGGCCAAAGGGAGGCACGCCTGTGGCCAGGACGTGCAGGAACCACTCAGGAGGCAGTGCCTGTGACAGGAAGATGACCCGTGTTCCAGCCACACGGGGGTTACTTTTAACAAAAAGCACACTACTGTGCAAAGCGCAGGAGCCTCCTGTGACGTCAAAAAAAAAAAGATTTCAAAGTGACCCCAAAAGGCCAGCGATCCTTTGCTCCCCAACACTGATTAGAATCCTATTTGTCAAGACACTAAGTAGGAAGGTGCCTGTCCGGGAAACGGGTCAACCAGGAGTCGGCCTGCTGCCACGGGACTGCCTGCCCGTCCTCCTGCAAATGCTGACCCCAGCTCCGCCGCCTCCTCCCCCCACCCCTCCCGCCTTCTCACGGAGCCCACCCTGGTCGGCCCACTCAAGGCCTGCCCCACAGTCCATGCTCCCAAAACTGCTGCTTACAGCTTATTTACTGCCTCACTCCCTGAGGCAGGGCGTGGGTTTGGATCTGCTTTGTTGAACAGATCCTGGGCACCCGGAATCACTAGGGCCTGAGGTAAAAGATTCTCATTACACATCTGCTGAGTTAACAGAGGGAAAGGTGAGGTCTGAGCCACTCACAGCAAACTGTGTTTCTGTGAAGCCAGAAAAAAGAAAAACTTCAGTCTTCAGAACTGATCTCATAGCTTCATGCCTTGAAAACCTGTGCTTAGATCAGACGCTACTTGCGACTGTGGTTTAGTATTCTATCCTATAATGCGTGAGGAACGTGTGCTCCATAAGTACACAGTTTTCAGTGAGACGTGTTTGATTCTTTGGTTGTGAATTCCTATTTCAAATATAAGAGACAACTCAGGATGAAGCTAATGACAAACCCTAACTGTTTGTTTACCTATAACTAGGTATAGGTCACATGTCCTCTGAACAGACAAGTGAAGAACACAGGTTTGGATCCTTGGTTTTTACAGGCTGCTTAAGACAAGTGAGCACGCGCCAAGAATCACAAGCACATGAGCAGAACCTCCCTGCAGGCTGTCCTGAAGGCAGAGCCCAGGCCTGTCAGGACTCCCCTGGAATGTGGGGTGCTGACCGGGCACCTGTGCCACACACCCCAAGGGCGCCTCGAAAGCCCGCCCAGGGCCCCCGTCCCGCCCCACGCATGGTCCATTCCTGAGCTGGGCTGCTGGCTGGATAATGAGCTTCCAGGGATGGAGGGAAGGAAAGCACCTGGGCAGGAGAGACAGGAAAAGCATCAGCCCTCCTTACATACTCGCAAGTGAGGTCAGAGAAGACGACCTGAATACAACGCATCCAGGCCAGGCAAATCCCAGAGCCCCGGAGCAGGCGCTCCATCAGCAGGGGTGGGGGGAGTGGGCATGCCTACTAGGGAATGGGGCTTCCTGGGTGACCCAAGGGTTTTGGAACTGGGCACAAGGGTGACTGCACACTCTGTGAAGAGACTAAAAACCAGTGAGCCGTACGCTTTAAAGGGGGTGGACTCTATGGTATGTGAACGATACTTCAATGTAAAATCTAAACAAAGAGTATTTCAAAGTACCTGTTTAAGCCAGTTCCATTTAGGTTTGGTTAATTTGTGACGTTTATACATAGCGTCATACACTTTAAATGTAAGACTAGAATCGAAGTGGCTGTGCCCTATGCTGGGGGGCCTCAGGAAGATTTCTCTGTCAGAGTACACGCTGGCAGAGAAGACAATGAGGCCCAGAGGCGGACGCTCTGCTGGTGCCAGCGCGAGTGTGCAGACACCCAGGATCAGCACACGCACGTGGAGGGAACGCAGCTCCCCCTTCCTCCGCACAAACCACGCTGGGTGTGCAACACATGCACACCAACCACGGCTCTCCTGGCCTCACCAACTGCACCCCGGGCCTCTCTCCACAGCGCCCTGTAGGCACGCCCCGTATCGTGGGGAAGGGCCACACGGCACTCCACGTGGACGGCGTCTCTCCACAGTGCCCTGTAAGCTCGCCCCGTATCGTGGGGAAGGGCCACACGGCACTCCACGCGGGCTTCATCTGTTCTGCTCACGGACAGTGAGGCTGGCTTCAGCTGATGATATAAACGACCCGCAGAGAACACTCCCGAACACATCTCTGCACACTTAGGCAAGCACACAGCAACATGGCTGCTGGGTCAAAGATCACGTCCGTTTTAAAATATACTGTTATTCAGTAGCCAAGTCGTGTCCGACTCTTTGCGACCCCATGAACTGCAGCACGCCAGGCTTCCCTGTCCTTCACCATCTCCCTGAGTTTGCTCAGACTCATGTCCATACAGAATCACTGCCCAGTATCTTTCTAAAAGGCCTGTCCATTGCATACTTCCTCCAATGGTTAGTAAACTGTTAAACATTGCTTTAAAGGACAATAGCCAGTTTTGCTCCAATGCTGAAGCTCTGACTTTGTTTTGGCCTCAGCCGTGTTTTCTGGAGGGCACTGCTGGCCATGCGTGAGCAAGTCTCAAGTTCTCCCGTGGGTTCTCATCTCCTGAAGAGCCGCCGGTCAGCACGGCTGTGCAATGTGGGAGGGCACACCCACTGGCCTCCCACCAGGCGGGAGAGGCCTTCTCAGGTGAGTGGCTCTGCAGGGGTTGCCGAACCATTCACATTCCATTTCAGCAGGTAGCCAGGTACCTCCAGCACACATGGCACTGTGCCTTGCTTGTCAGGGAAAGGAGGTGAGAGAGACTGTCCCCGCCCCTCGGGAGCTCTGCGGGAGTCGTGAGAAAGGGGGGCACTCCAGGGTCAGCAGGGGTAATGGCAGCAGGAGCGGGAAGCACCCCGTGAGAACTTGCAGAGGCTGCAGGTCCTCAGACTGGGAGGCTTGCACCCCATGCTGGGGAGACGGGGCTTCCCAAGGGGGACTTGGAGCAGAATGATCCCAGCTCTAGTGGAGGGCAAGGCAGACACACACAGACGCAGCACGGCTGGGTGGGTGGGGCAGGTGGCCAGGTCCTGGGGGCCCCGGGGGGGGGGGGGGCGGGTCAGACAGGCCTGGCGTCCGGCTGCAAGTGGCCTGGGTGGGAAGACAGGCCTGGCGCTCCTGCCCTGAGGCAAGTCCTCGGGCACAGCTTCTATCCTCAGTTCTTCTTCTCCCATGGAAAGCAGATGGCGCCCCTGACTCTTGTGTTTTCGGGGATCACTGAGGCATTACATGCAGGGTCCCTCTGCAAACCGCAGCACTACACCCAGAAGACACTCTCCTCCCGCTGGGTCGGGAAGTCCACGGGGGTCAGCTGCTTCCCCACTCTGGACAGCTTACAGCCTTGTCAAAAAGCCCTTGCTCAGCAATTAGGCAAGAGAAATAAGAAATAAACAGCTTCCAGACTGGAAAGAAGAAGTAAAACGATTTCCATTTTCAGATGACATAATCTTGTGCATAGAACATACTCACGAATCAACTAAAAACAAGCTGAACTAATAAACTTGTTCAGTAAAGCTGCAGGATATAATAGTTCAGTCAGTCAGTCGTGTCTGACTCTTTGAGACCCCCACGGCCTGCAGCACGCCAGGCCTCCCTGTCCATCACCATCTCCCGGAGCTTGATATCAACATATAAAGTCCAGCTGCATTTCTATAAACTAGCAGTGAACAATTCAGAAATAAAATTGAGAAAGCAATCCAATTATGAGTATCAAAAAGAATAAAATATATTCTGAAAATGATAAAACATTGTTTTTTATGCTAGGTGGAAAGCTACCCCGTGCTCACAGACGGGAATGCTTAGCATTGCTGAGGTGGCACCGCTACTCAGCCTGACCTACAGACCCATCTACACCCAGACCTGAATCCTAGCTGGGGTTTTTTTCTTGCAGAGATTAATAAGCTGAACCTAAAATTCACATTGAAATATGAGGGACTCAGAATAAACAAAAAATCCTGAAAAAGAAGAACAAAGTCGGAAGACTCACACTTCCTTATATCAAAACTTACTACAGATGAATCAGGACACTGTATTACTGGTAAGAAGGACAGACAGACAGTCAATGAAGCAGAACCAAGAGTACAGACAGAAACGCTCACGTTTATGGCCAGCTGGTTTCCAACAAGGGCACAGAGCCTGTCGCTGGGGAAGGGGCAGGGTGTGCTCGGGCCGGCCAGCTCACGGCCGCCACAGAGCGGAGCGGGCTGTGCCCCGCGCGTGTCTTCACGGCTCCAGTAGGTCGTGCTGGCAGCCACCGTCCAACACCTGCGGGATACCTGCATCCTCATTCCCAGGTGGGCAACTCAGTTCAACTCTAGTACAGAAAGTGCACTTCACGGAGAATAGCGGGGTGGGCTCTAAGTCCTCCCTGGCTGATATCCTCTGCCTTTCAAGAAAATGTACTGTGTGTTCAGTTCAGTTCAGTCAGTTCAGTTGCTCAGTCATGTCCGACTCTTTGCAACCCCATGAACCGCAGCATGCCAGGCCTCCCTGTCCATCACCAGCTCCCGGAGTTCACTCAAACTCACGTCCATCGAGTCGGTGATGCCATCCAGCCATCTCGTCCTCTGTCGTCCCCTTCTCCTCCTGCCCGCAATCCCTCCCAGCATCAGGGTCTTTTCCAATGAGTCAACTCTTTGCATGAGGTGGCCAAAGTATTGGAGTTTTAGCTTTAGCATCAGTCCTTCCAATGAATATTCAGGACTGATCTCCTTCAGAATGGACTGGTTGGATCTCCTTGCAGTCCAAGGGACTCTCAAGAGTCTTCTCCAACACCACAGTTCAAAAGCATCAATTCTTTGGGGCTCAGCCTTCTTCACAGTCCAACTCTCACATCCATACATGACCACAGGAAAAACCATAGCCTTGACTAGACGGACCTTTGTTGGCAAAGTAACGTCTCTGTTTTTCAATATGCTATCTAGGTTGGTCATAACTTTCCTTCCAAGGAGTAAGCGTCTTTTCATTTCATGGCTGCAGTCACCATCTGCAGTGATTTTGGAGCCCAAAAAAAGAAAGTCAGACACTGTTTCCACTGTTTCCCCATCTATTTCCCATGAAGTAATGGGATCCGATGCCATGATCTTCGTTTTCTGAACGTTGAGCTTTAAGCCAACTTTCTCACTCTCGTCTTTCACTTTCATCAAGAGGCTTTTTAGTTCCTCTTCACTTTCTCCCATAAGGGTGGTATCATCTGCATATCTGAGGTTATTGATATTTCTCCTGGCAATCTTGATTCCAGCTTGTGCTTCTTCCAGTCCAGCGTTTCTCATGATGTACTCTGCACGTAAGTTAAATAAGCAGGGTGACAATATACAGCCTTGATGTTCTCCTTTTTCTATTTGGAACCAGTCTGTTGTTCCATGTCCAGTTCTAAACTGTTGCTTCCTGACCTGCATATAGGTTTCTCAAGAGGCAGGTCAGGTGGTCTGGTATTTCCATCTCTTTCAGAATTTTCCACAGTTTACTGTGATCCACACAGTCAAAGGCTTTGGCATAGTCAATAAAGCAGAAATAGATGTTTTTCTGAAACTCCCTTGCTTTTTCGATGATCCAGTGGATGTTGGCAATTTGATCTCTGGTTCCTCTGCCTTTTCCAGACACATAAAAACGATTCTGGGCGATGTCCATGGAAGGTGAGAGTAAGAATACAGCAACAACAAAACCCCAGCACCCGGCACCCACGTGACAGTCACCGTCGCCCCGTGCGCCCCACCTCAGCAGCCCCCTGCCTCGCTCCAAGTCAGCGTCAGCCTCAACTTTGCACTTACAGTTCTCGTACTGTTACACATTTTTCTTCTTAAAACATTTTTGTCTCTTTTTAACCTCATAAAAATGATATACCACACGCAGCCCTCTGCCATCAGTGTTGTTATGCCAATGTTACGCCACGTGTGCTGTGTGCAGCTGACAGGCCTCATTCACTTTTTACTCAGCAAAATACTGGTCAGTGCACCCACCTATCTTTTTATCGCACTGCTTCCATTTTCTGCTGGCATGGACACTCTGTTCTGAACATTCTGGGGCATCTGTCCTGGGGAGCTTTCTCTAGGGCACACACTCTAGATTACGGGACTAGTGTTAAACTGTGACCTGCGGTCATATGTGGTCAGTCGCCTGTTTCTGTTAGGCTCTCAAGCTTAAAACGCTTTTTACATTTTTAAAGAGTCAAACAAACAAACGAAACAAAGGCAACTATGTGACAAGACCGTATACATTACCCACAAAGCCTGGAATATTTACCACTTCGCCCTTTAGAGAAGAATTTGCCAACTCCTGCCCTGAACTCCACATCTAGAGTTCACAGGAACGGCTGGTTTGCAGGGTGTAGGCGTGGCCAGCTCACAAGCTTTGCTAACCCTACCCTCTCACCAATGCTGGGCACCATTAGACAGCTTAATTTCCACCAATCTAGCAGGCACGAGGGTCCCTTTTCTTCTTTACTCTGATAATTAAATAGGTTTAGCATATTTTCATATGCTCACTGGCCATTTGTGCTTTTCCTTCTGTTGAAATGCCTGTGTCTGAATTTTTTAATTGGGTTATTGGTCTTTTAAAATATTGATTTGTAGAGGTGATTCATATGTCCTGACTGCTAATCTCTTGTTAGTTATATGTATATGTTTTCCCCTTAGGCTGTGGCTTCACTTTACCTTTCTGTATTTTAATGAAGTGAAGTTCTTAATTTTAATGTAGTCAAATGTATCCTTTTAAAGGATATCTTTATCTGTACCTCTTGGCCTTTTAAAAAGATTCAGATTAGCTTATGGGTGATGCTGATGAAAAAGGACAACCTAATATACAGGGAACCAAACTGAAGGCAGTTCTATCTCTATCACAGAATCATTTCCAAAAGAAGGATGTTCTGCTCAGGTAATGAGCCACCAACTATGTCAAATAGACTCACATTACTCAAGGGAAATATTCTACCTAAACAAGAGCTTAAGAAAGAAATTACATGGACCCCGAGCAGGGCCCAGGGTGCAAGCCGCCCTGCTCTGTTGGTGAGACAGTGGATGTGGGCCTCAGCTGGCCCACAGTCCTCCTGGTGCCCGGACAGGTGGATGAATGAATTCGCTCAGGTTTACCCATGATCCCAGACTCCACTGACGATCAAGGTCACTGTAAGAAGCCAGTTCTAATTGAAAGCATACAAGTCACCTAATCACCCCCTAAAACAACTAAGACAATTCGATGATATCTTTAAGTCTTAAGACAATTATCCACTGACTGTGTCCTGAAGAAAAGGAAGTTTTGGATTTAGGAAGACCATCACTGGAGGCGAATTTTCCACAACCAGCCCAGAGGCAGACGGTAGTGAGAGTGAGCGCTGCTAAAGCTGGCCACCGGTGGGTGTGTCCTAAGACCACACACAAGGTTAGGCAGGAGAACCGCCAGAGTGAACCTGCTTCAGGTGCCCGCCCATCTGCATGGCAGGGAGGGTGAAAACCTCAAGATCATCAAAGGAAATAAAATGTCTATCTGCAAGACCAAAGTTTTCAAAAGCAACAAGGGAGGACACGAAGATTAATTTATCTCTCATACTGTTCACCACTGTAAGCCAACTTAACTCCTTTCTGAAATCAGGTGGGGTGGACATAAATGAGGCAAATTCAAAATTGGTCGCCAGGTTAAGAACAGACGTGAGCGATGGCAGTGAAGACAGCTGAGTATGTAACTCCAAAGGTTCATCCTTCAAAAAAAGCAAGAAAAAAGATGGCAAGATCTGTCAGAAACAACCTGTGTGGAACTCTAAAAACTAAACAGAAAGCTTACAGCAATCAGAGGGATGCTTAATCAACAGAAACCTGCTGCACCTCAGTGAGGACAGTGAGCTCCGCGGCGCTTTCCCGAGCCCCGGCCCCTCCCCAGGAGGCAGTGGCCTGGAAGACAGAAGCCTGTAATCCCAGCACGGAGACTGGCTGGAGGCTGGGGGCCGGTGGAGCGGGACACACTCATGTGCAAAGAGTTTCGGGCGGAGTTACGGCCTATCTGGTGGCTCCCCGGAAGGCCTGCTCAAAACGGCTTGGCCCCATCAGACCCAGGACTCTCCCAGCGCTGAGGCAGCCACGGGGGCTGGCGGGCTGTCCTAAAAACACTCAGAGGCAAACAGATGAGTCGCTGCTGCCTGGGCCAACCAGTAACGGTAGAAGACGACGAGAGACAAACCAAAAGGTTGACAGGAAATACTGGGAAACGAGGGCTCTGAAGAGCTCCAACGTGCTACCAGGACCCCAGAAGGCCACGCACATGCTCAGGGCTGTGTGCACGCTCAGGAGAGATGCAAGACCCTGAACTCTCACCTCCGGCTGACCTTCAGGTTCTGTACAAGCAGGAAGTGATGCTAAGGCAAACCTGTCAACTGCCTGGCGGGGTGCTGAAAACACACCCTGATGCACACATACACCCTGTGGGAAGAGATCTGGAGATAATTTTGGTTCCAGGCACTTACAGAAAATCTCTTCTGATTCTTAGCTGACTACTACACTGGTGGAACAGAGACTTCAGTGACTACGCATGATAAAGCATGTGGACTTTACAAAATCAGCTCAAAAAACTCATTATGTAAACAGTTAACTAAAACAAGCAGCAAGAAATACTGGGGTTCAAGAATCTCGTTTCCATCTTTGCCATATTATAATATTCAAAATGTCCATTTTCAACAAAAAATTGTAAGTCAGGCAAGAAATAAGGAAGCATGGCCCATATACAGGAAGAAAAAAAAAGCAAGTAATAGAAACTGTCTAGGAGGAAACCCAGACATTACACTTACAACTGTCCATGAGTTCAAAGAGATAAAGGGAACTGTGTCCAAAAAAGTGAAAGAAACCATCTGAACAATGTCTCATGAAATAGAAAATATCAATAAAAATCAATAAAGTTTAAAAGGAACCAAATGGAGATCCTGGAGTTAAAAAGCACAATAATGGAAAAGAAAAATTCAATAAAGGGGCTCAACAGGAGAGCTGAATAGACAGAAGAAAGAATTAGAGAACTTGAAGATAGGTCAATTGAGATTTGAAGATAAGACAATTGAGCTTATCCAGTCTAAGTAACAGAAGGAAAAAATAATAAAGAAAAATGCAAAGAGCTTAGAGACCTATGGGACACTATCAGTCATACCAACATATACATTATCCTGGGAGTCCTAGAAAGAAGAGGAGGGAGAAAAAAAGGTGAAAAGAATATTTTAAAATATAATGGACAAGAATTTCCTATTTTTGATGAAAAGTATTAATTCGCACATTCAGGAAACAACAAACTCTATGTGGGTTAAACTCAAAGAGATCTATACTAATACACATTATCATTGAACTGCTGGAGGAAAGAAGGAAAATTTCGAAAGCAGCAAGAGAAGTGATTCCTTACATAAAAGCATTTCCTCAATAAGATTAACAGTTGACCTCTCATCAGAAACAATGGAGGGCAGAAGACAATGGGATAATATTTTTGAATGGCTGAAAGAAAAAAATATCAACTAAGAATCCTCTGTCCCTGGCCCCCCTCCGCAAAAATACCATGTTTCAAAAATGAAGACTCGACAAAATACTAGAAAACTAAGCCCTAAAGCACATTAAACATATTCTACACCACGATCAAGTGGAATTTGTCCCAGGAAGGTAAGAGTGGTTCAGCATAAGAAAATCAATCACTGTAATATACCACAGTAACAGCACAAGGGTGAAGTACACATGGTCACCTCAACTGGTGCAGAAAACCAAGTGGACAAAATTAAACACCCTTTCATTTTAAAAAGATCCTTAGAAACTAGGAATAAGAGGGAACTTCCTTGGTATGGGGCTTCCCTGGTGGCTCAGATGGTAAAAGAATCCACCTGCAATGCAGGAGACCCGGTTTCAATCCCTGAGTCAGGAAGATACCCTGGAGAACGGAATGGCTAGAGAATTCCATGGACAGAGGAGCCTGGCAGGCTACGTTCTGCTGCTGCTGCTGCTGCTGCTGCTGCTAAGTCGCTTTAGTCGTGTCCGACTCTGTGCGGCCCCATAGACGGCAGCCCACCAGGCTCCCCCATCCCTGGGATTCTCAGGCAAGAACACTGGAGTGGGTTGCCATTTCCTTCTCCATGCATGAAAGTGAAAAGTGAAAGTGAAGTCGCTCAGTCGTGCCCGACCCTCAGCAACCCCATGGACTGCAGCCCACCAGGCTCCTCCGTCCATGGGATTTTCCAGCAAGAGTGCTGGAGTGGGGTGCCACTGCCTTCTCCAAGGCTACAGTTCATGGGGCCACAAAGAGTCGGAAATGACTGAGCAACCAACACTTTCATCTTCACTTTTCCTTTACATGATAAAGGATAAAAGGTATTTGTGAAAAACCCACATTTAATGGTGAAAGATCAGGAAGAAGGGAAGGATGCAAGCTTTCACCACTGTTACTCAATATTACACGGAAATTCTACCCAGAGCAATTAGGCAAGAAAAAGAAATGAAAGGCATCCAAATTAGAAAGAAAGAAATCAAACCAGCTCTATTCACAGATGATATCATCCTATGTATAGAAAACCTCAAAGACTTCAGAAGAAAGTAACTAGAACTAATAAAAGAATCCACCAAAGTTTCAGGAAACAAATGCCGACAAAGAAACATCATTTCTGTTTCTATACAACAGCAACAAACAAACTGAATTAGAAAGTAACTCCATTTATAATAGCATCCAGAAGAATCAATTACCCAGGAATAAATTTAACCAATACGTGAAGGATCTGCTCACAATCGCTGAAAGAAAGAACACATCATTGAACAGTAAGATATTTGTGTGCTCCAAAACAAATCTATGTACATGGACTGGAAGACAATATTATGATGGCAATACTACTTCTGATGGTTAATTTTATGTGTCAACTTGTTGGGGTCACAAGGTGCCTAGATATCTGATCAAACATTATTCTAGGTGTTCCTGTGAGGGTGTTGGATGAGTTTAACATTTAAATAGGTAGACTGAATAAAGCAGACCGCCCTCCCTAATGTGGGTGAGCCTCACTCAGTCAAATGCCTAAACAGAACAAAAAGGTCTGCCCTTTCCCCAGGCAAGGAGGAGTCTTTGTGCCTGTCTTCAAAATGACACACTGGCTTTTTTTCCTGCCTTCAAACTAAAACAGAAATATTGGCTCTTCCTGGATCTGAAGCCTGGGTTTTGGATAGAAACCACATCCTTCCTGTCCCTCTTGATGAAAGGGAATGTTTCATGCAAAGATGGGCACAATAAAGGCAGAAACAGTATGGACCTAACAGAAGCAGAAGGTACTAAGAAGAGGTGGCAAGAATACACAGAAGAACTGTACAAAAAAGATCTTCATGACCCAGACAACCACGATGCTGAGATCACTCACCTAGAGCCAGACATCCTGGAATGCAAAGTCAAATGGCCCTTAGCAAGCATCACTATGAACAAAGCTAGTGGAGGTGATGGAATCCCAGTTCAGCATTTCAAATCCTAAATTAAGATGATGCTGTGAAAGTGCTACACTCAATATGCCAGCAAATTTGGAAAACTCAGCAGTGGCAACAGGACTGGAAAAGATCAGTTTTCATTCCAATCTCAAAGAAAGGCAATGCCAAAGAATGTTCAAACCACCATACAACTGCACTCATCTCACACGCTAGCAAAGTAATGCTCAAATTCTCCAAGCCAGGCTTCAGCAGAACATGAACCGTGGACTTCCAGATGTTCCAGTTGGACTTAGAAAAGGCAAAGGAACCAGAGATCAGATTGTCTACATCTGCTGGACCACAGAAAAACAACAGAGTTCCAGAAAAACATCTACTTCTGCTTTATTGATTATGCCAAAGCCTTTGACTGTGTGGATCACAGTGCAGAAAATTCTTCAAGAGACACTTGACCTGCCTCCTGAGAAGTCTGTATGCAGGACAATAAGCAACAGTTAGAACTGGACATGGAACAATGGACTGGTTCCAAATCAGGAAAGGAGTACATCAAGGCTGTATATTGTCACCCTGCTTATTTAACTTAAATGCAGAGTACATCATGCAAAATGCCAGGCTGAATGAAGCACAAGCTGGAATCAAGATTGCTGGGAGAAATATCAATAACCTCAGATATGCAGATGACACCACCCTTATGGCAGAAAGCGAAGAGGAACTGAAGAGCCTCTTGATGAAAGTGAAAGAGGAGAGTGAAAAAGTTGGCTTAAAGCTCAACATTCAGAAAACTAAGATCATGGCATCCGGTCCCATCACTTCATGGGAAATAGATGGGGAAACGACAGAAATAGTGACAGACTTTATTTTTTTGGCTCCAAAATCAATGTAGATGGTGACTGCAACCATGAAATTAAAAGATGCTTTCTCCATGGAAGAAAACTTATGACCAACCTAGATAGTGTATTAAAAAGCAGAGATATTACTTTGCCTGTAAAGGTCCGTCTAGTCAAAGCCCAAACTACTGGTTTTTCCAGTAGTCATGTATGGATGTGAGAGTTGGACCATAAAGAAAGCTGAATGCTGAAGAATTGATGCTTTTGAACTGTGGTGTTGGAAAAGACTCTTGATCTTTGCAAAAAGATCAAAACAGTCAATCCTAAAGGAAATCAGTCCTGAATGCTCACTGGAAGGACTGATGCTGAAGCTGAAGCTCCAAGACTCTGGCCATCAGATGGGAAGAACTGACTCATTGGAAAAGACCCTGATTCTGGGAAAGACTGAAGACAGGAGAAGAAGGGGATGACAGAGGATGAGATGGTTGGATGGCATCACCAACTTGATGGACATGAGTTTGAGCAGGCTTTGGGAGTTGGTGATGGACAGGGAAGCCTGGTGTGCTGCAGTCCATGGGGTTGCAAAGAGTCAGACATGACTGAGTGTGTGAACTGAACCGAACTACGCCATTAGCCCTCTTGATTTTCAGGCCTTTTGACTTAGACTGGAACTAAGCCACTGGCTCTTATAGTTGCCAACTTACACTGCAGATCTTGGGACTGTCCTGCCTCCATAGCTGTGTGAGCCCCAATTCCTTAGAATAACTATCTCTTTACACACACACACCTTATTGGTTCTCTTTCTCTAGAGAACCATAACAAACATACTACCCGAAGCAATCTACAGATTCAATGCAATCTCTATCAAAATTCCAGTGGCCTTTTACAGAAGTGAGAAATCTGATTCTAAAATTCTGTAAAGCAATTATCCTTCAATTAAAAAATAAATTTAAAAAATTCACATGGAATTGCAAGAGTCAAAACAGTATCGAAAAAGAAAAAGGAAGGTGAAAGACTTATCAAGCTTACTACTTCAAACCTTCCTACAAAATGACAGTAATCAAAATAATGAAATACTAACCTAAGGACAGGCATGTAGAAAACAGAACTGGGAGTCCAGAAACAAATTCATACGTCTACAGTCAAACGATTTTTGACAAGGATGTCAATACTATTTAGTTGGAAAAAAGAAGTCTCTGAAACAACTGGGTATCCAGGGAGATGAACGAACTTAGACCCCTGCCTCACTCTATACACGCAAACTGACTTAAATGGACGAGCAACTAAAATATAAGAACTCACACCATAAAGGGCTTCCCAGGTGGTGCCAGTGCAAAAGACCCACCTGCCAATGCAGGAGAGGCAAGAGATGCAGGTTTGATCCCTGGGTCAGAAAGGTCAACTGGAGGAGGTCATGGAACCCACTCTGGCATTCTTGCCTGGAGAATTCCACGGACAGTGTAGCCTCCTGGGCTACAGTCCATATGGTCGCAAAGAGTCGGACACGACTGAAGTGACTCAGCATGCATGCAACACCATAAGGTTTAGAAGAAAACACAGGGACAGGTTTTCATGTTGCTGAATCTGGCAAAGGATTCTTAGATATGACCCTAAAAGCACAAGCAACGAAGAAAAATAAGGGAAATTGGTCTCACAAAATTTGAAAACTTTTGTATATAAAAGGACACTATCAAGAATGTGAAAAGACAAAAAAATGGGAGAGCTATTTATTTTCTTGGGCTTCAAAATCTCTAAGGATGGGGACTATAGCCATGAAATTTAAAGAGGCTTGCGCCTCGGAAGAAAACTAGGAAACCTAGATGGCGTTATTAAAAAGCAGAGACATCACTTTGCCAACAAAGATTCGTATAGTCAAAGCTGTTTCTTCCAGTAGTCATGTACAGATGTGAGAGTTGGACCTTAAGCAAGGCTGAGCACAGAAGTACAGACGCTTTCCAAACTATAGTGCTGGAGAAGACTCATGAGAGTCCCTTGGACAGTAAGGAGAGCAAACCACTCTATCCTAAAGGAAATCAACCCTGAATATTCATCAGAAGGACTGATGCTGAAGTTGAAACTCAAACACTTTGGCCACCTGATGCAAAGAGCCAACTCATTGAAAAGGACGCTAATGCTGGGAACGATTTCGGGCTGGAAGAGAAGGGGATGACAGAGGATGAGATAGTTGGATGGCATCACTGACTCAATGGACACGAGTTTGAGCAAACTCTGGGAGACAGTGAAGGACAGGGAAGCCTGGGGGACTGCAGTCCGTGGGGCTGCAAACAGTCAGACACGACTTAGCGACTAAACAACAAACAACAACAAAATCTGCAAACCGTGACCTGGTAAGAGTGTAACATCCAGAACAACACAGGACTCTTACAGCTCAACCACAAGACAAACAACTCAACCAAAAAATGGGCAAAGGAGGTGAATAAACATTGCTCCAAGAAAAACACAGAAACAGCCAATGAGCATATGAAAAGATCTTCAACACCATCAGTCACCAGGGAATTACAAATCAAAACCACAGTGAGTTATCACTTCACACCCACCAGGATGGCTATGATTTTTTTTTTTTTAACAAGGTAAAACAACAAGTATTGTTGACGACGCAGAGAAACTGAAACCTTCATATATTGCTGGTGGAAACAAAATGGATTCGTTTTTTGTGGAAAACATTTTCAGTTTCTCAAAAAGTTAAACACAGAATTACCAATACGACCCAGCAATTGCGCTCTTAGGTGTATACCCAAAAGAACTGAAAACAGGGACTCAAATCAACTTATGTACAGACAGGTTTATAGCAGCATCACTCACAGTACTCAAAAGGCAGAAACAACCCAAATGAGCATCAACAGATAAACGAATAAACAAAATGGGGGGGGGTGTAAATATTACTCAGGCATAAAAAGAAATGGAGTGATGATGATACAGGCCACAACATGGACGAACCTGGAAAATACCACGCTAAGTGAAAGACGCCAAGAACAAAAGGCCACACAGTGCACGATTCCATCTATATGAAACATACAGAACAGGCAAATCCAGAGGCAGAGAGCAGAGTGGTAGCCTAGGAGATGAGGAGAAGGACAGCGATGGTTACCTGCTTCGTGGGTCCAGGGTTTCCTTTTGAGGTAATGAGAATGTCTGGGACCAGAGGGAGGGTGTGGTTACAACCTGTGAATGTACTATATACCACTGAATTGCTCACTTTAAAACGGTTAATTTTATGTTCTGTCATGCCAATTTTAAAAAACTACCTTTTAAAAAAAATAAACCATCACAAGATACTACTTCACAGCTATTAGGGTGGCTGTAATTTAAAAAGATGGAAAACTTCAAGTGTTGGTGAGGAATATGAAGAAATTGGAACCCTCGTACATTGCTGAATATAAAATGGTTCATCATCACTGTAGAAAACAATTTGGCAGTTCCTCAAAACAGTTAGCAGAGTTACCGTGTGGCCCAGCACCCCTACTCTTGTGCACACACCCAAAAGGAGTGGAGAAAGGCGTTTACACGGTTACTTGCACACGCATGTTCATGGCAGCAATATTCAGGACAGGGCCATTCAGCCCAGAGGTCTGTCAAGAGAGGGCTGGATACACAACGCTTACATGTGTCTATATAATGTGCTGTTATTAACCATAAAAAAATAAAGCGCTGACACACGGTACAACATGGGAAAACCGTGAAAACGTTTCGCTAGAGTAACGGGAGCCAGAAAGAGAAGGCCGCGCGTCGCACGACTCCATCTCTGTGTCACGTCCAGAACAAGCAGATCCATGCAGACGGAACGCAGAGTCGTGGTTGACAGGGGCTCAGGTGAGAGGAGACTAACAGAGAGACTGAACGGAGTTTCTTCTTGGGATGAAAATGTCCTAGAAATAGGCAGCAATGATGGCTATACAACACTGTGAATATACGAAATAAAACCCACTGAACTGTACATTTTGAATGGTTTAAATGACATTTTTTGTAAAAAAAATAAATAAATAAAGTTTTAATAAAAACAGTGGGGTCTACAGAGCTTAGACACTCTGATTTCTTTCTTCATCACTGAGCTTGATAACCACTCCACACCAACCCTGGCAAAACAATAGCAGAACCCCAGCTGGATCTTCGGCTGGAACAATGCCTGCTGTAAGTGCAGCAGCAAGAACTGACACTGTGCTCAGAGACCCCCAACTAAAAGCCACCGGTGAAAAAAAGCTCCTTGGTTCTCATTACAATTCTCTAAAACAAACAGATACCTAAAATACCTGTGATGGTCATTTCTCACCTACAAGTGTATCTGTTCATTCACGCCCACCTGGGGGTGGCCAGGAAGCCCACGTGTGCCCCTCGCGGAGGCTGACCACCCGAAGCATCGGTGAGTAAGCAAAGTCCCATCTCTGGAAGCTTCTAAAATGGGGGACTTGTGGCAACCTTTGACTAGATTTCTTGATTTAAAATAAATACCTTTATTTCACTTACTTTTATGTGGGTATAAAATAGTTAAAATTTCCCTTAATCCTAAAGTTTAGATGTGGCAATTACAGGTTAACAAAACTTATGCTTAAAATAATGATTATGCTAATGAAGAAAAATGATGCAAATTCAGTCAATGGCCTTAAGGAGATGGTGGAGGCAGCTTTCAGGGACCTGCAGACTGGTGCTGAACAGCCTGATCTGGGGAAGAGGCTCAGGGGTTGCAACACCCACAGACGGGAAGCACATGGCTCCGGTGAACACACGGGGTCATGCGGAGATGGGAACCCTGGCCCCAGTCATGGCTTCACCTTCCCAGCCTCATCCCAGCATTAGGTCTGGAAAGAGGATATCTGCTTCCACACACAGAGAAACGTTCTGCCCAACAGGAGTGGCAGACACGCCAGGTGGAGACAGCACAAAGGGAGTGACCGTGAAGGGCAAGTGTGGGCTCGAGAACGGCCCCCTACGTCGGTGCGCTAGGAGGACTCCGACAGGAGGCGGGACCGGAGCCCCAGGAAGCAGCGGCCTGGGCGGGCATGCCGGGCCCACACCGCGGGGAGGCGGGCAGGGAAGGCGGGGCCTGGCGTTCACAGGGCGAGAACTCCGATGCTGCAGCTTCCAACGGAGCAGGATTACTGCTCTGTTACTACGTGTTTACTGCTTGCTACGTGTCTAGGTATGAATTTAACGTATTTTGAGGCCACATTTTATCCAAATGAAAAAAAGTCTTTATTTGAGACATCGGTTTCATAAAGTTTTAGCTTCTAACCAGCTTCTCACTCAATTGAGGCATCAGTCACTCAGTCAGTTCAGCTGCTCAGTCGTGTCTGACTCTTTGCGACCCCATTGACTGCAGCACACCAGGCCTCCCTGTCCATCACCAACTCCTGGAGCTTACTCAAACTCATGTCCATTGGGTCGATGATGCCATCCAACCATCTCATTCTCTGTCGTCCTCTTCTCCTCCCGCCTTCAGTCTTTCCCAGCATCAGGGTCTTTTCCAGTGAGTCAGCTCTCGGCATTAGGTGGCCAAAGTATCGGAGTTTCACCTTCAGCACCAGTCCTTCCATATGAATATTCAGGACTGATTTCCTTTAGGATGGACTGGTTTGATCTCCTTGCAGTCCAAGGGACTCTCAAGAGTTTTCTCCAACACCACAGTTCAAAAGCATCAATTCTTCAGTGCTCAGCTTCCCTTATGATCCAACTCTCACATCTTTACACGACTACTGGAAAAACCATAGCTCTGACTAGACAGACCTTTGCTGGCAAAGCTGAGGCGTACCTGGACTCAGAAACACAGTGAAGAGCCGGACTGGGTTCCCTTCACTTTGCTCTGCATCTCCATTACGCTGATGATTTATTTTATGTCCCTTGCTTTGGTGGTTTAAGTTGAGCCACACTTGGAGATTAGAAACTGGAAACAAACGCACATCTGCTGACAGAAGGGTGCTCCAAGGGTTGGAAAGCCCGGGGAAAACCAAAAAAGGGAAGCATCAGATAAACAAAGAAAATGGCTCCTGCCAGCAAGAAAGTGCTAAACAACAGAGATGCAGGAAAACCAGCTCCACGTCAAGCCCAGGAGGGAGATTAAAACAGCATCCATGTGAGGCCAAGGAAAGGAGAACGCCACAGGCAGACAGGTGTGCCCTGTTGATAAGAAAGCGCTCTGGCAATCCACAGTTATGCAGACATTTCAGCACACTGACTGCTCAGGACACCTGATGCCAGACGCTCTGCTCAGGGAGCCGCCTGTGGCTAACTCACTGGGAAAGCACAGAGGGGCCTGGACTCTCACCCAGACAAACAGGCCGCTCCTCATCGCACAGGAAAAAGCCCCGCATAGGAGAGAGGGAGGGGGAGAGAGAGACTGACGCAGGCAGACGGCTGGAAAGGAACCTGATTAAACCATGATATGAAACTTGGTCTCAAATTCTTCAGGAAAACAATAGCTGCCTGAGACCCAGCACTGCCAATATTGCTCAGTTCAAATGACTTAGGATGTTAAACAAGGGTTCATTCAACTCTGGCTGCTCCTGGACCAGGGCCAGAGCCCAGCCATCTGGACAGGAAGGAGCTGAGGGCTCCGTCCGCCTGACAGCGACTCAGGGCGGGCAGCACCTTTCCCAGAGAGGCTGCCCTGAGTCAAGCCTGGCCTGGAGGCTCTGGGGCTGCAGGCTGTGAGAAGGTGCGCTTTCCTGAAGCACCGACTTGACTAGGAAATCAGAGTGAAAGCAAGAAGCATGGCGCCATTCAGGAGTGGATTACAGCATTTAAATCACTTGGAGAATACAGGCAGGAGATGCCAAAAGTCAGCGGCTCTGAGCTCTGAGCTCCTGACCGCTCTCTTTCGCCAGCTTCCCCTCTGCCACCGGTGGTGCACATGCGGGAGCTGTTCAGGTGCTGATCCAGGCCCCTTCTCTGTCCTGCTGGGTAATCGACCTGCACAGAGGAGCCCCCGCTCCGAGCCCCACGCTCGCGGAGCTCCTGGACAACCCGCTCCCCCTCAGCTGCACGGGAGCCCCATGGTCAGTGCAGCCCAGACGGAATCTGCTGTCTTCGGCACTTCCCATGGCTGTTGGGCAGGCCTCGACCTGCTCAGAGACCCGCTCTCATCTCGGGGAATGACGCTGTCACCCGGCTAGCTGCCCACGGCAGACCTGCCCTCGTCTCCCTGATTCTGACACACAATCACTCAATAATACCTGCCGATTCCATGGCACCGTCACGACCCTGCTTATAGGGTGCTCACTCCGTGGCCAGGGAGACGCTCTCAGGTACAGTGTCCTCATCTGCAGTCTCTTTCAGCTAACATAGCTCACCCTGAGTTTCTAGCCCAAGTCTTTGAGTTTAACCATAAGGAAAACCGGGCCACGGTTGGGAATGTACTTGCCAGGTCCCAAAATTACTAGGGAATCTGCAGCTGGACAAATTGATGACTTTTATATGCAGGAGAAACACATACTGAATAATGCCAACATATTTCTAAGTTAGTCTTCCTCTATAATGTAACAACCAACATTGTGGAACGCTAAACAGCTGTTAAAATGGATGAGGAGAATCCCTGTATATGGCTATGCCGCAAGCTCATGATATGTTGTTAACTGTTTTAAAATATGGAGAAAAGCTTGTACACTACTATTTTTAAAGAAAGAGGGCTGTGGGCACAGACACACACAAGTATTTATATTATATTAAGTGAGTGTTAGTCGCTTAGTCGTGCCCAACTCTTTGCAACCCCATGGACTGCAGCCTACCAGGCTCCTCTGTACGTGAGATTTTCCAGGCAAGAATACTAGAGTGGATTACCATTTCCTTCTCCAGGGGATATTCCCAACCCAGGGCTCGAACCTGGGTCTCCTGCAGCACAGGCAGATTCTTTACTGACTGAGCTACAAGGGAAGTCCATATTACAGTAGAAAAATAAAAAACGTTAAAAATGTTACCTGGGGAAGAGAGAAGAAACAGGCTATAAAGATCAGAAAAGAGAGCTAGATTTCTGAAAATACTTTGGCTGTCCACCAAAAAGGTCCAGGACAGTAACCGGCCCTGCAGCAACGATGTACAGGTTGTGGTCACGAGACACCATGCTCTATAAGAGGGACCCGGAGCTGCTTAGAGAAACAGCCGGCTCCAGGTCTGGGGTGAAACAGCACACACGAATCTACAGACTCTCCCCACTTTAGAGAGCGAAGGGCAAGGAGGCAACGGAGAGAGGCACCACCGCACACGTGGAGCAATCCTCCCATCTACGGGAGCAACAGCTGCCGTGTCTCACAGCACGTCACATACGTTTAAATTCACGAGTTTATACTGACACTTCTTCCCTGGTCACTTGAGAAGCGGCTATGAGACCGTCTCATTGTTTCGAGAATCCATAAAGAGAAAGAATCAGGCATTCATCCTACTGCTTCCATCTGAACTGTCCCTTCAGTTCAGTTCAGTTCAGTTCAGTCGCCCAGTTGTGTCTGACTCTTTGCGACTCCATGAATCGCAGCACACCAGGCCTCCCTGTCCATCACCAACTCCTGGAGTTCACTCAAACTCATGTCCATCGAGTCGGCGATGCCATCCAGCCATCTCATCCTCGGTCGTCCCCTTCTCCTCCTGCCCCCAATCCCTCCCAGCATCAGAGTCTTTTCCAGAGTCAACTTTTCGCATGAGGTGGCCAAAATATTAGAGTTTCAGCTTTAGCATCAGTCCTTTCAATGAACACCCAGGACTGATCTCCTTAGGGTAACCAAATAGGATTTCAGTGAATCAAGGCAAAGTAAAGGATGAGACTTTCACCATCATCATTTGCAATCCCTAACGACCATGGGTCCAGGTGCCGAGCGCCACGAGGACCAGAGCAGATGCACGTACCGCCACCTCCAAGCGCTGAGCTCAAAGGCTGAGCCGCTCGAAGCTCTAGATCCACCTCCCATCTCCCAGGAAATAAAAGGAGAGAAGAACGCGTTCCATGTAAATGGGGACACCCCTGACCACAGAACAGCTGACACAGAAAATGCCAGGAAGAAAAGGGACGGGGCGGAGCAATCAGCTGACTGACAGAGGCAGAGCAGCTAAACGCAACTGTTTGGACCCTGTTTCAAACTAAAAAAAACTGAGACTATTGGGGAAAACTGAATGGTACTGTGATTATGAATAAAATTAAATACCAGTTTTCTTGATGCTTCTGAATGTTATCAAAAATAGCTGTGTATTAAATCTCACTTTGGATGCAAACATTTCAAACCTATTTTATATTCACGCTAATGTTCTAAGATATGAAAGAGTTCTTAATTTCAAGAATAAAATGCCACTCAATCACAAATTAAGAGATTAAAACACAGGGTGTTTTGTTTCCTTTCAAACTCCCAGAGAAAGACAGTGAAGGAGTAAGCAGTTCCTGTATCAGATGCAAGCCTCGGCTGGGCAGGCCTCCACGCGCAGCTCTGGCACCTCTACCGCGGCGGCGCCCTCCCCGGGCAGGAGCACGCCGCCAACTCGGGTTTCCAACCTCATTAACTGTCACTAAGCCCTCAGGGGCAATGTCTATTACTCACAGAGTTTAACGCTGGTTTAAAAGGAGAGAAAAGAAGTCAGAAACACACACCCAAATATGCTACCGCAGATCCGGAAGACACTCAGATACACCTGTTACAGAACGAGACTGCTAACGCCGAAAATGGGTAAGTTCAGGATGTTTCTGAATTTAATTACTTCACTGTCATGCAAAGACACACTGGGAACAGCTGGAGAAAAACCTACGCAAATGGAAATTTCTAGTGACATACCTGTATGTTGTATGCTGCAAGAGGATTTATCTGAGCTTGACCAGGCAGGAAGAAACTTCAATAAAGAAAGAAGCAAAGCAGAGTCAACTTTATCCTTCTTCAGATACTGTAGTGGAGTCCCTCACCTAGGAAGTAAGAATGACACGTGGTTAACTCACATGCGGAAAATTTTTTAAAGCTTTGAAAAAACTGAATTTCAAAAACGGAAATTTCTAAAACATGATAAAGTAAGAAGCTCGAGAGAAAACATTTTTAATCATTCTATATAAACGTATGCTTTGGATTTTCTGCATTTTTTGAGGTGAACATAAATTACAAAGGCTGGGTAACTTCAGATAACTTTTTTAAAAATCACTTTTATCATGAAATGTATGTACATAGTCAAGCACAAGAAACATGTATGTGCAGGTTCATCAGGTTATTAAACAAAACCCCAACTACCACCCAGGCCACAGAGCGGGGCACTGCTGGGATCCTCAAAAGGCTGGGTGCCTCCCTCTGACCCCTAACCCTTTCCTTCCCCTGTAAGTACCAACCACCCTAACTTCCTGTGATCCTTCCTCTGCTTTTCTCTAGCTCACCCCTAGGCTGGTAGCTCTGGTCGTTTATTTTCGCCAGCTCCTGACTCCTACGCAGACATGATCACACAGTGTATGTTCCCTCGTCTTGCTTTGGTTTTGCCCCCTTGTTGTTGCTGGCCCTGCTGTTTATCTTCACTGCTGCATATTATTCCACTGTGCAACACACCATCGTCTACTTACCATTCGGCTTCTGCTTTGGAGCCAACACAAGCACTCCTAAGATCTTTCTGGCACAGATCTCTTAAGCATTTGGGGGTAAATACGCCTAGTGCATATATACATGCGAGAGTGACCGCTAGACTGTGAGGTCAGCGTATATTCAGCTCCACTACATAAAGCTAAACAGACTCTTCCCACAGCAGCTGTAGTGACTCACACGACTGCAAGAAGGGGAGGAGAGTTTCCACTGCGCAACGTTTTCAGAACTTGTCAGACTTGTTCATTCTTGGTAACTGGATGGCTATGTCCTGGGGTCCTAAGAATTCTTATTGTATAGAATTTTATAATTATTTTGACGAAAAACTCATGAGATTTTACATCTGACAGCTGCTGCGAGAGAGAATTTTGAAACCAAACACTCGTGCACTTTTCCAGGTGTTACCACACTCCAATTTCTGACCAGTTGAAACCTCACACTCTTGGTCCACCAGCTTCCAGAGACACTGGTTACAAATCCCAGGCACAAGGGGATGGTGTGTGTGTGTGTGTATGGGTGTGTGTGTGTGTGTGGCTGGCCAGTAAGAGCATCCTATTCCTGGTCAGAGCTCGTTCATCTCTGTGAGCACACAAAACCCAAATCAAAATGAATCAAGTCTTTCCTTCCTCCTCTGGGACTTACAGAGATTCTCCCTCTTTCCTGAAGAACTTGAATTTGAGCACATGGGCGTCAAGAGGCTCTTTGAGGACAGAGCAAATAAGGAGGAAGACACCAGGGGACGGACCCAGCTGTACCCTGCCCTGCCCGAGGGCTCTTAATTAGGTGGCCAATAAAGCCCCCTTTGCTGTTATCAGCTAAGGCCCAGTCACATCCCAAAGAGCCTGCACTGATGTGATCAGTCATTATAAAACATGGGTTTTAATCTACTCAGTAAGCCACATAGGTCAATAAAGGCAACACGTGTACATACACACACAACCTTAATATTTTTTCAATCACGTTTTATAAATCAAAATGGTTTATCACTCAAACTTAAACTATAGTTCTTGCCAAAAGGCAAGTTAACGCTGAATGTTTCTTTGGCAAGAGAATGAAAAATCAATAGCTGTAAAGTATTTGTCCTTGTCTGCTATAAACACACTAGTATACCATCCCCACTGGATTTTAGTAACAAAATTATGATAACCTCATAAAATAAACTGGGAAGTGTTCCCTGGTTTATTCTGAGGAAGTATTTGGGTAGAACTGGAATTATTTCTTCTTTGAAAGTCTGGTGGAATTTAACAACGAAGCCATCAGTGCCTAAAAATTTTAATTACTGATTCTATTTTTTTAGTGGTTACAGGAATTTTTTTCTGTAGCTACTTTTAGAAAGCTACATTTTCCAAGGAATTTGTTTATCTCATCTAATTTTCACATTTACTGACATGATGCTATTTCAACTCATGACTGTTGCTGAAGCTCCAACACTTTGGTCACCTGATGCAAAGAGCTGACTCACTGGAAAAGACCCTGATGCTTTTAGAAAGACGGAAGGCAAAAGCAGAAGGGGGCGGGCAGAGGATAAGATGGTTAGATGGCATCAATGACTCAATGGACATGAATCTGAACAAACTCCGGGAGACAGTGGATGACAGGGAGGCCTGGCATGCTGCAGCCCACGTGGTTGCGAAGAGTTGGATGCAACTGAGCTACTGAACCGCCACAGCGACGCTGCACTGGGAGCTCAGAGTCTCAGCCACCGGACTGGCAGGGAGGCTCCCAGCCTTGGGCAATTTTTATAAATGTCTACACGTGCCTGAAAATAAAGTATAAGATGCAGGCTTTGGATGGAATATTATTTATGTGTACATTAGACCAAGGGTGTTGATCCTACGTAAACCATCTGTGCTTACAGGGTTTTTTATTTTTAATCTATCAAATAGTGAGACATGTATCGAAATCTCTACTATAAACTGTTGTTGTTCGTTGTTCACTCACTACGTCAGGTCCAGCTCTTTGAGATCCCACGAACTACAGCACAACACGTTCCCGGTCCTTCACTGTCTCCCAGAGTTTGCTCAAACTCATGTTCACTGAGTCGATGATGCCCTCCAAGCATCTCATCCTCTGCCGCTGCCTTCTCCTGCCCTCAATCTTTCCCAGGATCATGTCTTTTCCAGAAAGTTGGCTCTTCACATTATGTGGCCAAAGTACCGGAGCTTCAGCTTCAGCATCAGTATCTGTCCTTCCAATGAATATTCAGGGCTGATTTCCTTTAGGATGGACTGGTTGGATCTCCTTGCAGTCCAAAGGACTCTCAAGAGTCTTCTCCAACACCACAGTTCAAAAGCATCTATTCTTTGGCGCTCAGCTTTCTTTACAGTCCAACTCTCACATCCATACATGACCACTGGAAAAACCATAGCTTTGACTAGAAGCACCTTTGTTGGCAAAGTAACGTCTCTGCTTTTGAATATGCTATCTAGGTTGGTCATAACTTTCCTTTCAAGGAGTAAGCGTCTTTTAATTTCATGGCTGCAGTCACCATCTGCAGTGATTTTGGAGCCCAGAAAAATAAAGTCTGTCACTGTTTGCATTGATTCCCCATCTATTTGCCATGAAATGATGGGACCAGATGCCATGATCTTACTTTTTGAATGCTGAGTTTAGGCCTACTTTTTCACTCTCCTCTTTCAGTTTCTTCAAGAGGCTCTTTAGAGTGGTTATCATCTGCATATATGAGACTGTTAATATTTCTCCCAATAATTTTGATTTCAGCTCATGATCCATTCAGCCCAGCATTCATTCCCTCTGCAATATACAGCCCTGACGTACTCCTTTCCCAATCTGGAACCTGTCCACTGTTCCACGTCCAGTTCTAAACTGTTGCTTCTTGTCCTGCATACAAGTTTCTCAGGAGGCAAGTAAGGTGGTCTGGTATTCCCATCTCTTGAAGAATTTTCCAGTTTGTTGTGATCCACACAGTCAAAGGCTTTAGCGTAGTCAATGAAGCAGAAGTTTTTCTGTAATTCCCTTGCTTTTTCTATGGTCCAACAGATATTGGCAATTTGATCTCTGGTTCCTCTGCCTTTTCTAAATCCAGCTAGCGCATCTGGAAGTTCTCGGTTCATGTACTGCTGAAGACTAGCTTGAGGAATTTTGAACATTACCTTATTTGCATGTGAAATGAGCAGGAGTTTGAACATTCTTTGGCATTGCCCTTCTTTGGGATTGGAATGAAAACTGATCTTTTCCAGTCCTGTGGCCACTGCTGAGTTTTCCAAATTTGCTGGCATACTGAGTGCAGCACTTTCACAGCATCATCTTTTAGGATTTGAAATAGCTCAGCTGGAATTCCATCACCTCACTAGCTTTGTTCACAGTAATGCTTCCTAAGGCCCACATGACTTCGCACTCCAGGATGTCTGGCTCTAGGTGAGTGATCACACCAACAAGGTTATCTGGGTCATGAAGATCTTTTTCGTAAGTTCTTCTGTATATTCTTGCCACCTCTTGTTCATCTCTTCTGCTTCTGTTAGGCCCTTACTGTTTCTGTCCTTTACTGAGCCCATCTTTGCATGAAATGTTCCCTTGGTGTCTCTGATTTTCTTGAAGAGATCTCTAGTCTTTCCCATTCTATTGTTTTCCTCAATTTCTTCACACTGATCATTGAGGAAGGCTTTCTTATCTCTCCTTGCTATTATTTGAGAACTCTGCATTCAGATAGGTATATCTTTCCCTTTCTCCTTTGCCTTTTGCTTCTCTTCTTTTCTCAGCTATTTGTAAGGCCTCTTTGGACAACCATTTTGCCTTCTTACATTCCTTTCTCTTGGGCATGACTTTGGTCACTGCCTCAGGCACTCCGAGTCTACCAGAGCTGCTGCTCCTGCTGCTAAGTCGCTTCAGTCGTGTCCGACTCTGTGCGACCCCATAAACGGCAGCCCACCAGGCTCCCCGGTCCCTGGGATTCTCCAGGCAAGAACACTGGAGTGGGTTGCCATTTCCTTCTCCAATGCATGAAAGTGAAGTCGTTCAGTCGTGTCTGACTCCTAGCGCCCCCTGGACTGCAGCCTACCAGGCTCCTCTGCCCAGGGGATTTTCCAGGCAAGAGTACTGGAACGGGTCGCCACTGACTTCTCCTAACTCCTTGTATTCGGTGCAGTTTTGGATGGAGTGTTACTTATATGTACATTACACCAAGGGTACTGATCCTACGTAAAACATCTGTGCTTACAGGATTTTTTTTTTTTTTGCCTGCTTATTCTATCCATTACTGAGAAATGCTGAAATCTCTACTGTAACTGTAAATTTGTCTATTTTCCCCCCCTGTACTTATGGCAATCTCTACTTTGGATATTCTGAAGTCATATTATGGCTTATCCACGTTTAGAATTATTATAACTTCCTTTTGAATTGAACCTTTTATCATTACAAACTGCAGCAGAGACTACATGTTGACCAGGTTTTTCCCTTCTACCTCCTGGGCACAGCCTCTCCTGCAGTGAAGTCTGGTTTAGGACCTGGGCACCGCCTAACAGGATGCAATCCTAATATACACCACCTCACCCTCCAGCCCAGCCGTGAACACCTGCGTGATTCACTCCTTCCGCCCCACACAGAGGCGCCTGCAGAGTATCCCGGGCCTCAGGAGATGGCAGAGATGGGGGGAAGCAGCTGAATCCCCAAACGACCATCGAAAAAACATCTGCCAACCAAGGACTATGTGTACTGAACTTCATGCAAGCAAGACATGAATTTGCTTAAACTACTGACTGCTTTGTTAAAGGAGCCAGCTGCCAACTGTATTAAGTGAAATGACACTCACTATCTCCAGAACTGCTTTTTGCTTTAAACTGTGTTTTCTCTGACACTACAAAATCCTGCTTTTGGCTAGAGTTTGCAGTTTCTTTTTTTTTTTCTTTCCATTTTTCTTTCAAATCTCTTAATCTTCATGCTTTAGGTGGGTCTCTTATAAACAAAATACAGTTGAGTTTTTAAAAAACCTTATTTGATATCTTTTTTTTTTAATTCAGTTCAGTTCAGTTGCTCAGTCGTGACTGACTCTTTGTGACCCCATAAACTGCAGCACGCCAGGCCTTCCTGTTCATCACCAACTCCTGGAATTCACCCAAACCAATGTCCATTGAGTTGGTGATGCCATCCAGCCATCTCATCCTCTGTCGTCCCCTTCTCCTGCTGCTCTCAATCTTTCCCAGCATCAGGGTCTTTTCAAATGAGTCAGCTCTTCGCATCAGGTGGCCAAAGTATTGGAGTTTCAGCTTCAACATCAGTCCTTCCAATGAACACCCAGGACTGATCTCCTTTAGGATGGACTGATTGGATCTCCTTGCATCCAAGGGACTCTCAAGAGTCTTCTCTGACACCACAATTCAAAAGCATCAATTTTTCCGTGCTCAGCTTTCTTTATAGTCCAGCTCTCACATCCATACATGACCACTGGAAAAACCATAGCTTTGACTAGAAGCACCTTTGTTGGCAAAGTAATGTCTCTGCTTTTTAACATGCTATCTACGTTGATCATAACTTTCCTTGGAACATTTAACTCCACTTACCTTGGAAACAGTTACTCACTTTTAGGTTCAATTTTCTTTTATTTTCTTTCGATTTGCTTCTTTGGGATTCCTTGCTATCATTCTAGTCCCCTAGTAGTCTGCACTTCACATACTGTTTCCACTCTCTAGTAACTGCTGTGGAAGCTCTAACGCACAGGTTCTTATCAAAGTCCAATGTCAACCAACACATGCACCTTTCTCTTGGACAGCAAGAGCCTTGAAACGTCGACTCCATTCACCGTGATTTCCAGCCCCACTTCTCCTGCTGCAGAGTCCGTGTGCATGCGTGCGTATGTGCTGTTGTCATGATGGACGTTTTGCGCGACTCTCCGCAGTCATGCTGCCTTCCCTTCATGGTTCCCACACCCACATCGCTGGGCCTCACGCTCCCTTTGCTCCTTTCCGTCCATGACTGTGGTGGTTGCACTGCTTGACTTTCTGGTGTTAAAACCACCTCTATTTCCTGAGATAAGCTTTTCTCGATTATTATGAAATGTCCCTTCTATATGCCGCCTGGTTGGCTCTATCTGCTAAACTTTGCAGAGGATGTGCGCATGACGGACAGCGCTCGGTGGCTTTCCTCTCCTAGAGTCTCTGTCTGATTTTGCTTTCAGGTCATGCTGGCCTCACAGAAGGAGACAGGAAGCATTTCCTCCTCTTCTGTCTTCTGGAAAGGTTTTTGTCAGATTGGTATTCTTTCTTCTTTAGGTGTTTAGTAATTATCGGTGACGCTATTTGGACGTGGAGTATTCTTCATGGCAAAGATTTTAACTACAAATTAAACTTCTTTAATATAGTTATGAAAGGTTATACACTTGCTCTTGAGTAAATGTGGTGGTTTATGTTTTTCAAGGGGCTTGTTCATTTTACTGAGGCTGTCAAATTTATTAGCATAACATTATTCACAATACTCCTTATTACCCTTTCAACGCCTACAGGATCTGTAACAGTGTCCTCTTTTATATCCAACTAATCACAAGCTGGAATCAAGATTGCTGGGAGAAATATCAATAACCTCAGATATGCAGATGACACCACCCTTATGGCAGAAAGTGAAGAACTAAAGACCCTCTTGATGAAGTGAAAGAGGAGAGCGAAAAAGTTGGCTTAAAGCTCAACATTCAGAAAACTAAGATCATGGCATCTGGTCCCATTACTTCATGGCAAATAGATGGGGAAATAGTGGCTGATTTTATTTTTCTGGGCTCCAAGATCACAGCAGATGGTGACTGCAGCCATGAAATTAAAAGACGCTTACTCCTTGGAGGGAAAGTTATGACCAACCTAGATAGCATATTCAAAAGCAGAGATATTACTTTGCCAACAAAGGTCCGTCTTGTCAAGGCTATGGTTTTTCCAGTGGTCATGTATGGATGTGAGAGTTGGACTGTGAAGAAAACTGAGCCCCGAAGAATAGATGCTTTTGAACTGTGGTGTTGGAGAAGACTCTTGAGAGTCCCTTGGACTGCAAGGAGATCCAACCAGTCCATCCTAAAGGAGATCAGCCCTGGGTGTTCATTGGAAGGACTGATGCTGAAGCTGAAACTCCAATACTTTGGCCACCTCATGCAAAGAGTTGACTCATTGGAAAAGACCCTGATGCTGGGAGGGATTGGGGGCAGGAGGAGAAGGGGACGACAGAGGATGAGATGGCTGGATGGCATCACCGACTCGATGAACATGAGTTTGGGTAAACTCTGGGAATTGGTGATGGACAGGGAGGCCTGGCGTGCTGCAATTCATGGAGTCACAGAGTCAGTCACGACTGAGTGACTGAACTGAACGCTTCCCTGGTGGCTCAGCTAGTAAATAATCCGCCCGCAATACAGGGGACCTGGGTTCAATCCCTGTGTTGGGAAGATGCCCTGGAGAAGGGAAAGGCTACCCACTCCAGTATTCTGGCCTGGAGAATTCCATGGACTATCCATACGGTCTCAAAGAGTTGGACACGACTGAGCAAATTTCTTTCACTTTTAATGGCAATTAATGTTTTTTTCCCCCCAACAGACAAGAGATCTTTCTGGATAAAATATGCATCTTTAACTTATCAGTTCACCTTCAAATAACACCACTGAGACACAATGCGCTGTGTTTCCATTCCTTCGCTCCCAAACTTTGTGCTACTACCATCATTTACTTCCCTCTGCAAGTACTGTACGTTCCAAAGTACATTGCTAATTTCGCTAATTTTGCTTTAAATAGTCTAAAAAAAAAAGATTAAAGTGTGAACATTCACCAGTCCATGGACTATTTCCAATTCTTTTCATTCCTTTGGGTAAAAATTTCCATCTGCTATCATCTTCCTTCTACTTGAACTTCCTTTAAAATTTCTTGTAGTGCACTTCTGCTGGCAATAAATTCTGCCAGCATTCCTTGGTCCAGAAATTTTTATTTCACTTTCGTTCTGAAAGATACTTTCACTGGGTACAGAATGATAAACTAGCAGGTTTCTTCCTTTTGGTACTTTAAACACGGCAGCCGTCTGCTGGCGGCAACACGTTCTGACCAGGACTCACTGCCCCTATTTCTGCTCCTCTGTAACATGTCTTCTTGCTGCTTTTTAATACTTTTTTCTCTTCATCACTGACTTTTCAGTAACTGGACTCTGTGGACCTTAGTATGATTTTGTCCAGTCTATTTGGAGTTTGTGAGCTTCATGGTTTGCAATCTTCATCAAATGTGGACATTTTTCAGCACTATTTCTCCAAATACTGTTTCCATTCCTTCCTCTTCTTCGGGAACTCCAGGCGCACGCATCTTAGCTCCGCTGATTCCGCCCCACAGGCCACCGACGCTCTGCCACTCTGCTCAGCCTTCCTTGTTCTTTGCACCGTATTTTGGATCATTTCTATTGCTGTGTCTTGAAGCTCACTGATGTCTTCTTCTGTACTGCCAGTTTGCTATTCGTCTCTGTATGTTTCACCTCTAAGTCCTGGTTCAGTCTGTCTCGTATCTGTCACTCATGCTCGTCTTCCTCATGAATGGGCACAACTTATTTATATCAGTTATTTTAATGTCCTTGTTTGCTAATCTCACAGCTTTCTACTGACTGATTTTCCTCCTGGCTACTATCACATCTTCTTGCTGCTTTGCATGCCTGGTAATTTTTATTAGATGCTGGACACTGAAACGTTTTTACATTGTTGGGTGCTGGATTTTACCACATCATTTTAAGTACAGTTGGGGCTTTGTTCTGGAAATGCAGTTAAGTTACCTGGAATCAGTTGAGGCAGGTGTGTAATGGTCTTTTAGTCCTGGACTAATTCAGCCCCATTACTGCAGTGATACCCTTCTGATGCCCTAAACCAAAGAGCTGTTCTGAATCCACCCTCACCAAGATTAAAAACCACGCTTTAAAAGGGCCTGACACATCACCGTGGGTGGTGGGAACGCCATCTCAGCTCGTGTGGTACCCGCTCTACTCCGGGGCTTCTTTTCCCGGTTTTGAGGTGCTTTCTCTGGTGCGTGTATCAGTTCAGTCAGTTCAGTCGCGTCCGACTCTTTGCGACCCCATGAATCGCAGCATGCCAGGCTTCCCTGTCCATCACCAACTCCCAGAGTTGCATGTGTAGACCAGCCCAAATCTTGGGGGTGGGGGTCCTTCTGCAGACCCCTGGGGTTCCCTAAGTAGCTCTCTGCTCTCCTATACTTTGCCCCTCAAATTCTAGCTGCCTGTCCTCCCCAAACTCTCATCTGTTTTGTCACTTCAGTAAGGCTAGGGGCTCTGTTTCGTTTCTCTCCCCTGACCTGTAATGCAGAAACTGTCTCTAGACCAGGACTGGCAAACTAGCCTGAGGATTAAATCCAACTTGCTGCTGTTTTTATAAATAAAGTTTTACTGGAACACATCCATGGCCACTCATTTACATACTTGGTATGAAAGCAGCCACAGAGAGTACCAGAGTTGAATGGGGTTGTGATAGGGACCATCTGGTCTACAAAGCCTGGAGACTCTCTAACTGGCCCTTTATCTCAAAAAGTTTCTTTACTCCTAGCCCTAGAGAATAAGCTAGAATACTTACAGGGTTCATTCCACTTGTTTCCCTTATTTCAGGGAACACAATCCTAACCTTCCTGTTAACCAATGTCTGAAAACTATTGTTCCATACATTATGTCCGGTTTTCAAGTTTGTGAAGATGAAAGTCAGGTTTGGGGCCGGGGTGAGGTTAGTGAAGCACTTGCCACAGGTACAAATTTTCAGGGAGTGACAAAATACTCAGTGATGGGGTAAAATCAAAATTAATGCAAAAAATCTATGTGAAGCAAAATATCAACGTTTTAAATAAGGATAGTATCAGTAATAGTGTGAAGCCAAGCCATACTGGAGCTGAAGCAAAGGAAAAATTAACACTGACCCTGTCTTTATTTAAGATTTGACATTTTTCCACCATGGATTTTTTTTTTTTGGCATTAAATTCGATTTTCTCAAAGTATTGCATTAAAATGTTATCAATCTCAACTACTGAGTTTTCTGGGGCATCCTGAAATTCGGCGCCTCAGCTGAATTGCTGTGTCCGACTCTTTCCGACCCCATGGACTGCAGCCCACCAGGCTCCTCTGTCCACGGGATTCTTCAGGCAAGAATGTTGGAGCAGGCTGCTACGCCCTCCTCCAGGGGGTCTTCCCGATCCAGGGACGAAACCAGCATCTCTCACGTCGCCAAAATGGCCAAGTGGGCTCTTTACTTCTTAGCGCCACCGGGGAAGCCCCCAGCCCAATCCTGGTGGGCAGTAAACCCGGTGTTTGTTATTCCATCAAAGGGAATGGACGACTCCAGGAACAAGTCTCTTGCCAAGCAGCATCATACTAATGTGTGACGACTACAAGGGTTTCAATGTTTTTTTTCTCAGAAACAGAAAATGCTGCAATGTGAAGAGCCATTCTGCTCTCATCACTTCTATCTGCAACTGCAGTCTTCTGTGAACAGTTCCCATACGTAGTCATGTTGTAGACAGGAACACGGTGTGAGAATATAAACACTTATGTTAAATAATATATATGCACACAGACAATGGGACTATAAAACAATACCATAATTATGTAACAGCTGGTCAACACATCTGCATTATGACGCATAACAAGAACCCCCATCCACAGCAAGTGCCACCGAGTCAATGTATTGACTGGGGAAAGTTGGGGAATGTATTGATTGCAGGAGTTGCAGGAGTCCAGGCTCTGAACACACGAATTCAACTCAAAGCAAATCAACCAGCGAAGTCTCTGTCCTGGTGCGGCAGGAGCACCGTCTTCGGAAGCCAGCCAGCTCATCTCCCGAGCATCCCCAGCTCCCGCTCCTCTATGGCGAATGGAACAGTAAAGCACTGGGCAAACTGAAGACACCCACCCACGCGCCAAGCAGAGGACTGCTACACAGAGCCCAGTTTCTGCATATGATCCATTTAGTTTTCTAAGGCACAGGTGCAAAAACATGCCTGCAAGTGTGATGACCAAAATGAGCATTTTTCTTTTCAAAAGATTTGTCTGGAGTAGTTGCTTTACAACGCGGTGTTAGTTTCTGCCGCACAGAAGAGTGACCCAGCTAGACCCTCTCCTTTATCCACATCCAGCTTCTTCGCTGCGGATCTCCTTTCCTCTCAGGCCGCCACAGAGCACCGAGAGCTCCCTGCGCTACCCAGCGGGTTCTCGCCAGCTGCCTGTTAGTCTCTCAGGCGTAGCATCGGTGTGTGCGCATCAGCGCTCGTCTCCCGGTCCCTGCCATCCCTTCCCCCTTGGTATCCATTCGTCTGTTCTCTACATCTGTGTCTCTATGTCTGCTTGGTAAGTAAGACTGTTCATACCGGCTTTTTTCAGATTCCACATATATGTGTGAATAAATGACATCTGGTTTTTCTTTCTGACTTACGTCACTCTGGATGACAATGACTC
This sequence comes from Capricornis sumatraensis, assembly GCF_032405125.1. NCBI lineage: Eukaryota > Metazoa > Chordata > Mammalia > Artiodactyla > Bovidae > Capricornis > Capricornis sumatraensis. The sequence continues at coordinate 74,337,573 of NC_091087.1, read as the reverse complement.
TCTGGGTCCATCTGTGTCTCTATAAATGACCCAATTTTGTTCTTTTTCTACGGCCGAGAAATATTCCATTGTGTATTGTGTGTACACACACACACACACACACAAACACATCTTCTTTATCCACTCCTCTGTTGATGGACATTTAGGGTGCATCCATGTCCTGGTTAGTGGAAACAGTGCTGCAGTGAATATTAAGGCTCCTGTGTCTTTTTGAACTATGACTTGTCTTTCCTGGGTATATGTCCTCCCAAAGAGTTTCTTAATTTAAAACACTATGCCAGCAATAACTATGGATCTAGAGATAATTACACTAAGTGAGGTAAGTCAGACAAAGACAAATATGTGGTATTACCTGTATGTGGAATCTAATTTTAATAAGAAAAAGATACAAATGAACTTACCTACAAACTAGAAGCAGACTTACAGATACTGAAAGCAAACTATGGTTCCTGAAGGGGCGATGTGGCGGGGAAGGACACACTAGGAGCTGAGGCCGGACGTGGGCGACGTGGCGGGGAAGGACACACGAGGAGCTGAGGCCGGACGTGGGCCCACCCGTCCATGTGACACAGGCAACCAGCAAGCACCTGCTGGACAGCACAGGGGACGCTACTCGGTCTTCTGCAACAATCTACACGGAAAGGAACAGATACGTGTACACGTATCGCTGAATCACTTTGCTGTACGCCTGAAACTAACACGACACTGGAAATCAACTCTACTCCAAGAAAATGAAGGTATTTTTGAAAATATGATGGTGTTAAATTTGGTGAATAAATAAAAAACTATGAAATGAAAGGTTTTAATGTTTGTGAAGAAACAGTCTAGAACTCATGAAACTCAAACAAATGTAACAACTCAACACAATGCAAACTCATGAAGACCCTGCTCTCCCCTGTGTCCTGACCTGGCCTGAGGTCAGTCGCCCCCCAGCATGCTCGCCCTCAAGCCTGGCTGGCCCAGCTCCACGCACCACGAGGGGGGCTCACCGCGCCCCCGCCCGCCGTGCCCCCCCTCTCGCACCCTCCGCTGTCCTGGCAGATGCTTCATCCTCAAGACTATATTCAAGGGCCTTGAAATCTAGTTTTCACACTAATTCTCAGTTTTTCACTAATTTTAGGGCTGGGACCATGATCCCTGTAGTCTCCCGCAGGTGCCAGGCACACAGGCAAGCCCTTGATTTCCGTGGAACGAGACTCCTTTTAATGAAGGTGGACTAGACCCGCATCTTTCTGCCATCCTTCCCTTCCCAGGGAGAGTGGCCCTTGGCACACCCTGGTCTGTACCACAAGGATGCCAGTCGCACCTGACGGCGGGCCTCCCGAAGACACAGCCATGCCTCCTGCACGCTTGCATCCTCAGCATTTGCAATGCGCCCACCACACTGGAAACACTCATTACATATTGCAGCTTGTATGTGAATAGTTATTATTAATTCAGCCTTGCAGCTCTTCATTTACTCCTCACAACTCTACAAATACCTTCCGCCTTCCCACCTCCATTATGGAAACGAAGACACAGAAACAAAGATTCAGCAACTTCGCGACATCACCCATGAGCAAGTGAGGGGCGCCGTCTGCCCCCGGGACCTCTCTTCTTCACCTGCGTGTCTGTCATCGGATAGTGGCTGACTCAGGTTGTCGTGGGAATCCACACAGATTTATGCCGGAAAATCGGATTTGCTATTTGCACACTCAAATCATCTGTAAAAGGTAATACAGTCCAAATTCCTCCTTGGTCTACTGAGGAACTAAAAGAATGACATTTAGCAACCTGTCCGAAGTTCAGAGTCACCAGCACTAAAGCCTGGTATCAAGGACGAGTGCGCCCTCCGTGCGAGCTTGCCACGATGGCTCCGCAAGACGCAAAACACACACCTCAAAATTCCCAAGACGCCAGCAATCCCTGACGGAAGCATTTGCTCTTTCTAAAACCAAGCATCCTTTCTCACTGTTTAGAATGTCAGCACTGACATCCCTGGGTTTCTTTATCCCCTTACGACTAACACATCGCACTCACGACCAGATGGACTTAAAAAGCACCTTTAGCTGAGCCAAGCAAAGCTAGTTCTGACTTCAAGAATCTTTATCACTAGCGGAGACCTTGGCTAGGCTAAAGCGAACTTTCTCACATCATTTAAATAACTGTTTGCTTAGTTTCCAGCTACTTTAATAAGAGAACTGAATGGAATTACTTTGCTTACTTTTGAAAACCATTATCCGAATAGATCTGAACAAGGACGAGGAGAGGAGCTAAGAGTGAAAGGACTGCCCCATCGCACTGGGGAACAGAGTTAGCTAGAACTGCCCTTGGGTGGAACAAGCCATGGTTTGGAACTAAGAGGCAACGGTGAGTTTGGTTTTGTTTCTGACATTGTCATAAGTTTCTCTGAAGTCTTCTTACTCCCCGGAAATGGTGAACGAACACCCATTACCACTCCATACTCACTTTAGTCTTAAAATATACACCTGAAATATTTTTATACAGTCATGTTGAAATTTTATATCAATATTTAGTGTGGTATTTTTGTGATCACTTTGAATTTAATATTCTGCACGCTACATAAAGCCTCTAGAATAAATATACTTCCGAATCAAATCTGACCCCTGTTGCTAAGATCGCTAGACTCCCCAGGGCAAAGTTTCCAAAGTGGCATCTGCCTGTTCACATCATTTTACCTTAGAACTATACAAAAACGTGAAACCTTGTCAAGTCACCCTGAAATTTTCACCTAATCGGTCTTTCAAATAAACTCCATTCTGCAATGTTGGCTTTTGCTTAATAGAGTTATGATTCACTGCAGTTTACTCAGTGAATTTAAACAGAGGTTTATTACGCAACATCAAATCTCTTAGGTTTTCCCCTAAATTAATCAATATTTTGAACACAAAATACTCTGTAAACACTTTTTATAAGAACAAAATGCTTACATTAATAAAATTTTCCATCAGAATAATGTGAAAATAAATCTTTATTTGCAGGTTAGAGCAGTGCTGCTCAGGTATGCCAGGACAGACGGGACCCGGCAAGCCAAGCGCACCCTGATGAAGGGCAGGGAGCAAACACGTCCATACCGGGGGCCCAGAGCGCCGGCTCCGTGCCCTGCACCCAGCCCCCGAGTCTCAGGTGGTCCAGGGCAGGCGGGGCAAAAGCGAGGCCTGTGTGACCCCAGCGGCCATTCTCACAGGGGCCTGATAGATATTCTTGAATGACTTGCCCCTTCCCACCATCTGGCACCTGTCATGAAAAAAATGAAAGAGAATTTCCTATAAAGTATCAAAAGCACCAGAACAGGTTTTACTAGTTTCTCAAAACAACCTCATCCTCCTAAAGAATCTTTACCACTGAACTGGAAGGATCCCTCCACCTCTGTCCCCCTACAATCCACTGGTCCACTTACAAGAAGAAGAACTTGAGAGAGAGCAAAGGAGGGAAGAACCCACACAGAGTCATCTATTCTTAGTAGTTTCCACATCCTTGGAGGAGGAAGAAAATAGAAGTATTCAATGACTTGAAAAAATAGGAAGCTAGTAATGGAAGAAAGATTTCTTGGCTGAATCAGAAAACACTTGAAAATCTCCAAGACAGCTCCACAAAGGCAAGATGGGTACAGATCACAACCACCTCCCCGGAGAAGAACTCTGGGACCCAGTCTCCCCGGGAATTCCGGAGCATCCAAGTGCCCAGGGTGGGGCAGGCTCAGCATGAGGAGGAGGCAAGCAGCAGAGGGCCCGCTTTCCAGAGCTGCCTGCCCGGGGGGAGTGGACGCGAGCAACGGGAAAACCGCCCAAGGGAGGCACGCCTCATGCAAAGCAGCAGAAGAAATCAACAATTTCTGAAATTCTCAAAGGGGCTCATGCTGAACATCAACTCAGTTTTATAGGGGAAAAAAAAAAAATCCCATGATAATCCTAGGGCATCAAACATTTTGCTATACTTCTGTTTGATTTTAATGAGTGTGTGCCTGTACATATAATGAGTCTATATATATTTTTACATATAGTAAGTGTGTAACACATCAACATATACACTAACATATATTTAGCACAAGGATGTAAGTGCATACACAAATATAACAGTAGACTATACTTATTAACAAACATTAGCGCTTGATAAAAACTAATAAATATTAACTGAAAGAGTGGGTTGCTGGCCAGAGGTTAGAAAATGTGTTCATTGAAAAGATATTTTTTGGGAATTCCCTGGCAGTCCGGTGGTCAGGACTCTGTGCTCTCACTCCTCAGGGCCCAGATTCAATCCCTGGTCAGAAACTAAGATCTCACAAGCCATGCTGCATGTCCAAAAAATAAAAGAAAGATAGATTCTTTTCTTCTCACATTCTTTTCCAAGTGACAAACTAAAACCTCCAAAGTAATTCACTTTCATGCATTAAATTACATTTCAAAAGTATCTTTATTAAAGGTGATACAGGAGCTGTTTTTCAACAACTCATTAACAGAAGTCTTATTCTAAATTAATATCATAAACAGAACTTTTAGTGGCACAAATCTCAACGTAGAAAACAAATCTGTTGTAACATGCCACACTATTCCTGGTGATGAATGACAAAACCGTCCAGCGCGATTCTCCAAGTCCAAGGCAGAACAAGTCCGTGGGTTTGGACTTGAAGTTCCAGGCCAAGATTCCAATACCCTGGGCAACAAGACCTATGGCTGGGGGTGGGGGTGAAGGTCACCCCAGGAGGCGGGATGGGAGCCCAGAGGCCAGGGCTCAAACACACCCCTCTGCACCCCTGGGTGGGTTTCAGTGAAATAGACGGAATGATATCCTTTCCTGAGGTTTTAACATTTCACAATCGATGTCTCAATCCCCCAGAGTATCAAAGGTGTGTGTTCAGGGCACAGCAAACCCAAGCCCCATCCTGACGAGCTCTTCCTCTGTAAGCTGGGAGTTCAGGGACACAGTTAAGATGCAACGGTGGAGTCTCTCGGGAGACAGGAGTCACCTTGTTTCAGATGTCCTACTGCCGAGCACAGGCTACAGGGCAAGCGTGTGAAAGGGGTACTTGTGCTGACAAGGATCTGAAGACCCCTGCAAGATAATCCTAATTAATGAGTTTGCGTGTGAAATGCCATTTTGTAACATGAAGGGAGCTTCCCATGTGGCTCAGAGGTAAAGAATCCGCCTGCCGATGCAGGAAATGCAGCTTCAATCCCTGGGCTGGGAAGATTCCGGAGGTACGAACAGCCACCCACTCCAGTATTCTTGCCTGGGAAACCCCATGGGCAGAGGAGTCTGGCGGGCTACAGTCCATGGCGTCACCGAGTTGGATACGACTGAGCAACGGAACAGCAGCAGCAAACACACACACGCAGGCCTGAGACGGTTCATCATTTTTAATTGAGTGTATTTCACACACACGCAGGCCTGAGACAGTTCATCATTTTTAATTGAGTGCATTTTTTTTTGACTTGCCAAGATACCTTCCTCCTTCAATTAAAGGAATTTTTATTCTTCTAAACCAAACAACAACTGTAATGAGATGACACTGTGGGACCCACTGCAGGTTTATCGCAGGTGCCTGACACGCGAACCGCGATACTCGCAACCAGGATGTGAACAGGGGAACAGTCCAAGAGTGCGCTGGCCTTCTTCCCTGGGGCTTCAGCTCGTCTAAACTCCCTGGGGAACTGAACACCTTGCAGTTTATTAAGGCATTTGCTTTCGAAGCCTGATCATTAGACTTTTTTTGACCATGCAGTAGCTGGAATCTTAAATCCGAGAGGAAGGATCAAACCCGCACTCCCTGCAGTGGAAGTGCAGTCTTACCCACTGGACCACTAGGAAGTCCTGAGGCCTGATTAATTAGACTCTTAGCTAAGGCATTTAGATTACAGGATTCCATTAAAACAACAACAAAACCAGTGTCTCCAAAGATCTAAAAAGCAGAAATGTTCTCCGCCTGAAAGGTTACTTCTAAGGCTCCTGACGCAGTTCCCCTGACAGGTAATTTAACCTCACTTCAGTGACTGACCCCTGGTCCTGGAGGAAATCTCTGAAGTCCGCACGCTAACCTCCTCACTGTCCCAGGTTTCCGCACATTCTACCGCATGCCCACTAAGTGACGGGGTCTAGCCTTACTTACTGTCTCTGTCATCTTCGCCCACCATCCCCAAAGCCGACAGCCCTATCACTTTCCAGGGGCTCCGAAGCTATTCAGACACTGCTGAGCTCCTGCCGGGTCCTGAGCCAGAGCTCCAACCTGCCAGAGGTGGGGGCTGCCCTGCTGAGGGCTCTGGGCCGGGGCAGCAACCGGGCGCTGAGAACCCACGGCCCCGACGGCCCCGCAGCCTGGGCAGGAGACGGGCAGCGCCAGCCCCACCCGTTTCAGGGCCAGGGACCCGGCAGGTGGCACAGACGGATCCTGTGGCTGGAATGTAGCCCTGCTCCTCGGTTCACTCACTGCCTCCAACAGCGGAGATGCCGGACTGGCCCACAAAGCCTAAAACATTTACCATAAAAAGTGTGCTGACCCCTGGCCTGGGATGTCAGCAGCCCTGCCCTCTGTGGGCTGTCCTGGCTTCCGCCCAGGTGGTCAGCTTCTGCATGTGCCCACAGCCCACAGCGGGGCATGAGCACGTGTGGTACTCATGGAGGAGGTAGGCGCAGGCGCAACTCGGTCTGAATCTGCCCCCGCCCAGCAAACACCACGTTCCTTCTCCCTTGACAGGGACGCGTCCAGAGACGCCCTACCCTTTGGCAGCACGGTCTCTGTCCCTCTAGCACTTTCCTTACTCCCCTCTCCGTGAAAATCCAGTTTCAGGCACCCTCTCACCACAGACCCAGTGTGAATCCCTGTACATAACAGATGCTCAAAGGGTTGCAGCCAAGCCCAGTTCAATTTGCCAGGTTAGCGTCTCCACCCTTCCACGTGAATTCACACATTGACAAACCAGGTGGAGCTCGTGGCAAAGAATCAACTGCCAATGCAGGAGCCGCAGGAGACACGGGTTCCAGCCCTGGGTTGGGAAGAGCCCTGGGGGTAAGAAATGGCAACCCACTCCAGTAGTTTTGCCCAGGAAATTCCATGGGCACAGGAGCTTGGCAGGCTACGGTCCACGGGGCCGCATAGAGCTGGACAGGACTGAGCAACTGAGCACGCACACATCTCAATAAGCATGGCCTGAGAACCTACTAGGTCCCAGACGCACAGCACCATAGCTCAACACAGTGTACGGGAATTCTAATCTTCCGCTTGTATGTGTCTGCTGAATAAACTAGGTTAAGAGTCTGATGATCATCTTGAGGTGATAAAATTGTGCTGGATGAACAACTGGGAATGTACAGAAAACTACTGAACTGTGCGCTAGAAGAGGGGAGAGCTTACACTATGCAAATTATCTCCCAAAAGCTGTTATTAAAATTTTTTTATAGCTAATTATTTTTTTAAAAAACAGTAATTTCTTAATTTTTCTACATGTAGCATGTAATAAAATGCCATATCTAATACCGGTGAGTGGAAACAGTAAGGACTGCAGTAACTAGGCTTCGTAATGTTGTTCAGTTGCACGGACTGCAGCCCACCAGGCTCCTCTGTCCTCTGCTATCTCCTGGCGTTTGCTCAAAGTCCTGTCCAGTGAGTCGGTGATGTCATCTAATCATCTCATCCTCTGCTGTCCCCACCACCTTCTCCTCCTGCCCTCAATCATTCTCAGCACCAGGGTCTTTTCCAATTAGCTGGCTCTTCGCATCTTGTGGCCAAAGTATTAGAGCTTCAGCATCAGTTCTTCCAGTGGATATTTAGGGTTGATTTCCTTTAGGATTGACTAGTTTGATTTCCTTGCTGTCCAAGGGGCTCTCAAGAATCTTCTCCAGCACCACAGTTTAAAAGCATCAATTCTTCAGGCTCAGCCTTCTTTATGGTCCAACTCTCACATCCATACATGACTACTGGAAAAACTATAGCTTTGACTTTATGGATCTTTGTCAGCAGAGTGATGTCTCTGCTTTTTAAGACGCTATCTAGGTTTGTCACAGCTTTCCTTCCAAGGAGCAAATGCCTTTTAATTTCATGGCTGCAGTCACCTTCCACAGTGATTTTAGAGCCCAAGAAAATAAAATCTGTCAATGCTTCCACTTTTTCCCTTTCTATTTGCCATGAAGTGATGGGATCAGATACCATGATCTTAGTTTTTGAATGTTGAGTTTTAAGCCAGCCTTTTCACTCTTCTCTTTCACCTTCATCAAGAGGTTATTTAGTTTCTCTTTACTTTCTGTCATTACAGTGGTTATCATCTGCATATCTGAGGTTGATATTTCTCCCAGCAATCTTGATTCCAGCTTGGGATTCATTCAGCCTGGTATTTCTCATGATGTACTCTGCATATAAAATAAATAAGCAGGGTGACAATATCCGGCATTGCCATACTCCTTTCCCAATTTTGAGACAGTCTGTTGTTCCACGTCTGGTTCAAACTGTTGCTTCTTGATCCACATAGTTTTCTCAGGAGGCAAGTAAGGTGGTCTGGTATTTCCATCTCTTTAAGAATTTTCCACAGTTTGTTGTGATCCACACAGTCAGAGGCTTTAACACAGTCAATGAAGCAGAAGTAGATATTTTTTCGGAACTCCCTTGCAGTCTCTATGATCCAACGGATGTTGACTATTTGATTTCTGGTTCCTCGGCCTTTCCTAAATCCAGCTTCAACATCTGGAAGTTCCAGCTTCAACATCTGGAAGTTCCAGCTTCATGTACTGCTGAAGACTAGCTTGAACGATTTTGAACATGACCTTATTTGCAGGTGAAGTGAGCACAATTATGCAGTAGTTTGAACATTCTTTGGCATTGTCCCTTGGGACTGGAATGAAAACTGACCTTTTCCAGTCCTGTGGCCACAGCTGAGTTTTCCAAATTTGCTGGCATATTGAGTACAGCACTTCAACAGCATCATCTTTTAGGATTTGAAAAGGCAGAGCTGGAATTCCACCACCTCCACTGGCTTTGTTTGTTGTAAAGCTTCCTAAGGACCACTTGACTTGGCACCTAGGATGTCTGGCTCTGGGTGAGTGATCAGACCATCCTGGTTATCCAGGTCATTAAGACCTTTTTTTGTTCAGTTCTTCTGTGTATTCTTGCCATCTGTTCTTAATATCTTCTGCCCCTGTAGGTCCATACCATTTCTGTCCTTTATTCTGCCCATCCTTGCATGAAACATTCCCTTGATATCTGCAATTTTCTTGAAGAGATCTCTAGTCTTTCCAATTCTATTGTTTTCCTCTATTACTTTGCATTGTTCACTTAAGACTTTCTTATCTCTCCTTGCTATTTTCTGGAACTCTGCATTCAGTTGGGAATATCTTTTTTTCCTTTGCCTCTCGCTTTTCTTTCCTCAGCTATTTGTAAAGCTTCCTCAGACTATCACTTTGCCTTGTTGCACGTCTTTTTCTTGGGGATGGTTTTGGTCACCACCCCCTGTACAATGTTACAAACCTCCATCCATAGTTCTTCAGGCATTCTGTCTATTAGATCTAATCCCTTGAATCTATTCATCACCTCCACTGCATAACCATAAGGGATTTGATAAACCACCCCAAACAGAGTGGCCTAAACCTCCACTTGTCTCAGCCTCTGTGGGCTGCGGATCTGGACTGAGCACAGCTCTGCTCCACAGTGTCTGGGGTCTCGGCTGAGAAGCGAGAAGAGTAGAATGCAGAGTCACCTGCCAGGATGTGTCTCGCCTGCCGGGAGGCTGCTGACTGGGGCCTCAGAATGGCTTTCCCCACAGCAAGTGTCCCCAAAGAGAAGCCAGGTGAAAACTGCTCCGTGTCTTTAAGACCTAGCTTGGAAGACACACAGCATCACTCCTGCCATGCCAGTGGGGGAAGTGGGTCACACACCCGGCCCCAGGTCACAGAGAAGGAGCAGAGACTCGTCTCCTGGCCAAAGCCCCATAGTGAGGCCGTCTGCAGGACAGGAGGCGCCACTGTGTCCACTGAGGAAAACACGGTCTGTAAGACAATCTCAATCTTCCGGAAGACCAGCAAATTAAAAGTCTGGGTTGGGGGACTCCCCTGCCGGTCCACTGGTTAAGACTCTGAGCTTCTAGTGCAGGGGGCATAGCTTTGATCCCTGGTCCGGGAACTAAGACCTCACATGCCAGGTGAGGTGACCGAAATCTTTTTTCAAAAAACCCTGGGTTAGCCAGCATGTAACACGGGATGATGTGTCAGTTGCTCAGTCATGTCCGACTCTTCCCGACCCCGTGGACTGTAGCCCACCAGGCTCCTCTGTCCACAGGATTTTCCAGGCAAGAATACAGGAGTGGGTTGCCATTCCCTTCTCCAGGGGATCTTCCCGACCCAGGGATCAAACCCAGGTTTCCTGCCTGCACTGCAGGCAGGTTCTTTACCATCTGAGCCACCAGGACCCTATCAAGTTGTACTTTACACCTCGTGAGCTGAACCTCTTATTACCTGTAACAAGGTGTAACTTTGAGGCTGCATCCAATATTGCTAGGTTATTCTGCCCCAGTGAGCACAGTACTGTGACCTTGAGTCAACAGGTGATGATTCAGCTTCACCCCCAGTGACCACTGGGCAGTGAGCTTCTCTGGAAAACACCTCAGACAGGCCAAAGTGCCACTGTGAAGGCAGAATTCATTTGGGCCCACAGGCCGCATGCCCCACACACTAATCCCTCAGGATGGCACGTGGCCTGGGGGCAGAGCTGTGCTCTCCTCCACCCCACCCCTGAAGTCTAAAACACATTGTGCTCAATGAGCGGTGGAGGAGAGAAGGAGCGGAAGGCAGGAATATTCATAACTGTAAACTGGAGAGCACTACTTCAGTCCCTATGGTAGGTCTCTTGGGATAAAAAAGGAAAGCGGAAAACAGCGGCCTGAGAACACACCTCTACTGTCAGGAAAGGACCCTCAGGAGGAGGCCGAGCAGGCCTCTGGTCCCCGAGCTGGCTGTGACCTGCCCGGGGACCCTGACCAAGCAGCCTAACTCGTGTGGGCCTCGGTCTCCTCCCAGTGAGATAAAGGACTGTCAGGTGGCAACTCCTAACCAGGGCCTGCAGGTGGGGCACACCCAGCACCACGAGCCTGGAGGCCGAGCCTTCTTCAGGATTAAAGTTTAAACTATATGGTCCGAACGTCTGTGAACAGTGAGAAGGAGGGCGAAGTGTCCTCTGGGAACCTGAGGCTTCTCTCAGGAGCCGTCCTTGCCCCAGCGCTACCTCAGACCTCAGCCCCCCGGGCAGCACTGTCTAGACTCTTTTCACAAAATAAAAGCAAACAGGTATTCCAGTCCCATGCAGTCAAGACATCAGTACAGTTTCAATGCACAGGGGAACTGATCTGCAAACAACCAGACTGCACACATTTCCAACGAAGACAGACACTAGGCCTTTCTTATTATTTTCACAAGTTCGGAATTTTGAACGCGGGTCTTTCTAACCGGGGCCTCCCTCTCCAAAACCAACCTCTCAGACCTCCTGGAAGCAGAAGCAGACAGGGCCGCCTCCCTGGAGCCGGGTGCTCCCGGAGCCCCGCGGTGTCGCTGGAGAGCTCCTCAGGTGGACGGAGCTCAGCAGGCCCGCACCAGCACACGGGGCGGCGACTACGCTGGGGGCCTTCAGGACGGCCAGCCCACGCCACGCTGCCCGCCGGCAAGCCGAGGGCCAGGACACTGCACATACATGCACACACACACACACACACACACACACACACACACACACACACACGCAAGTCAAAAAACCACCTCTCAACCGGAGTCTGTCGCCAGGAACCGAGAGACCGAGGCGGATGTCAGCAGAGGAAGACGGGAGCTGGAGGGACAGCTCTGGTAACAGAGAGGGGGGCGCGTGGCTCCTGGGAGGCTGAATTCATTTACACTCATCGTGAATGCAGGCTCTCGGCTGGAACATCTCACTTAAAATGCCAGAAGGTTCAGAACCCATTCATAAGCTTTCTGGAATGCATGCAGTCACCATGGCAACGCTGACATTATATTTCTTGGCGCTGCACATATAAATTACCACCCATAATGCATTTAATACAGTTTGGGGCCACCAATTCAAAGGAAAATAAATCTGAGTTCTGACTCTCAGCCTGCCTCTTAGATAAACAAAGAGGAACAGCTGGAGGGAGATCCAGCTGGCCCCTGGATGGGACGGGGCTGCACACACAGGGATGCTCAACTGAAGGCCGACGAGCACCGAGGACACCAGACCTCACCGTCCGGCACCAGACGCTGCGATTCTGAAAACCAAAACGTTCCACACCAGATTCACGGAACTGTCACCCCCTAAGTTAAAGATACAGCACATTACATCCATAGCTACATCCCTGAAATTCGACTGTGGCTGTTAGCAAGGCAAAGAAAAGGCAGATCTCTTTGAAGAACATCTTTTATGATTCATTTCAAGCGCATCTGTCAACACAAATAAGGTGGCTGTTCAAAGGTCCAAACTGTCCTTAATAAAAAACCAAAGTTTTTCTCTCTCAGGTTAGAAGACATCTCCTCAGTCATAATTCTTTGCCTTCATCGGGGATATTGATAAATATTTAAAATACATGTCATGCATGGTTTACAAAGTCCCTTACCTTCTCATAATCCACCGTGAGCACAGAGAAGGAGACAAAATCGCCGTGCACAGACTGCAAAGGCATCTTCAGCCTCGCGTTCCCCGGCAGCCCACTGCATCAGTAACTTCACGGAGCTGCTGCAGGACAGGCCTGTGCTGGCCACAGTGCCCACAAAACCCACTGACCAGCCTCACCACTGACCGGCTACGTCCAGGGGGGCATCGCCTTCTCAGTCTCCTCCTTCAGACTGCAGGCCGCGGGCCACGGCTGTGAAGGGGGGCAGGAGACCTCCCCGCCGGTTGCTGCCATATTAACAGGCACTTTGGTAGCCGCTGCATTGCAGTCTTTCTGAAGCAAGCCACCAAGCTCAGAAGCAGGAGCGCCGGAGAGAGACTCCCCAGCACAGGAAGCTGCCTTCTGAATCACAAAGATTTTCTAAAGATCTTTTAAAAGACAAATGTTGCAGAAACCTGGGATGGGGGGAGAGGAGAGCATTTCTAGATTTCCAACCTGCTTCCTGCAGGCTGGCGAGTTCGTGGCTTTCACTGGAGGGCGGCTCTGACCATGTGCTGTTCTGGGTGGAAATGCGGAGAGGAGTGAAACGCGCTTGACACACCGTCTTCACTGCTCAAGTGCCCCGGTGAGAGCCCTGCACCTCTGCTGCCTCCCGCCAGCCCCGGTGCCCAAGGGGAGCCGCCAGCGGCCAGAGGACTCAGGCCAGGAGATCCGGGGGCTTTGGGCGCCCGGGTGGCAGCAGTCACCCTGAGCGCCCAGCTACCGCCTCCGACAGTGCGCTTGCAATCCTGAACCGCAACCACACAGCCAGCCTCAGGAAAGACACTGCGAACAGCAGCAGCGCGCCTGCGAAGGGACCTTTACCTTTCGTCGCTTCACTCGGTCCACTCAGTGAGCTGCACCCATGTGCTGCCTGTAAATGGCCGTGAACGAGGCCGAGCTCACCGTCCCACTGGCGAGGGCAGGCTGGGGGTGACACGCACAGGACAGGTCATCCTGGGCATGAGGATTGGGGGGCGGGAGGGCGGGCTGGAGGGTGGCCGGCTCAGTGAGGAAGAACACCTCACAGGAGCTGATGGACGGGCACCCCCGGGAGAAAGGGGAGATGAGGGCGGCAGCCCTCAAAATGGCGCAGTGTCCCCAGCACACATTTGCGATCCCCTGCAGGAGTGGTTTCTGCCCTGAAGCCCATGGGACCCTCAGCGCCACCGCCACTGCCTCACAGACACCCAGGCACCCAGTCCCTGAAGCACACGGTTGCCCTGAGCACCTGGCCACCAAGTACAGGGGCCAGAGCCTGAACTGAGCAGGGGGCCCTGCGCCAGGCTCCCCACGCCACCACCTTTTGGAGACGCCAGCTGCCTGCCCCAGCTCCGGTGCTCCCCACCGAGCCCCACCCTGAGCCGGGGCCCAAGGGGCAAGTGAGGGGTCCCTCCTCCAGGGACATGAAGTGGCCCACGGCTGCCTGCCGATGTCCACTTTTCTCCCGGGTGGGGGGTCCTGCTCCGCCTTCCCCTGTCCACCTGGCTCCCCTCACGCCTCCAGCTCCGGAATCTCCTCCAGGAAGCCCTCACCACTCCAGCCCCTTCCCACCACAAGCAGCAAGCAGCAAGGCCCTTCCTCTGGGCTCCCGTCTGCCCTGGAAGTGACCACGCCATGAGGAAATGAGGCTGAGTGCCCGCAGAGCCCAGCCTCACTGGTGCGCAGGGGTGGGGGCACAGGGCAGACCCCCGGCCCCACACCGGGAGGCACCCCCCATGTCACCTCCACCTGAGGCCCAGAGGATGTCAGCCACCGCCCAGGTGGGAGCCCCAGCATCACCCCACCCCTCACATGGGCCCCCAGCCCAGGTCCAGGGGCTCCGCCTGGGGAAGAGGGTGCTTCCAGGGGCTTCACTCCGCGAAGCAGGAGGGAGCATGTTTATGGAAACATCACAGCCTTCCCACCCCGTCTCTCCCCAGGGAGGTGTGGTGTGAATAAATGAATATCCTGGATCAAACCAGGTCACCTCGAGTCAGCTCCTGACTGCCTGGATAACTCACAGCACGAGGTGGCTGATCAGAAGGGAAGGCAGAGAGGCGGCGTGGGTACACCATGCTTTACAGACACTCACTGGAGTGGTTTAATGGACCCAGAGGAACTTCCATCAAACGTCTCCAGGCACAGTTAGAAGCTCCCCACAGACTCTCCCCTAGATGCTGCCTTTCAGATCAGGGATCAAGGCTTTTGTCTGCAGCTGCACTGCTGTCTGGCCACTAGAGCCCAGTGCTCTGGCCCAAGCGGGTTCTCCCAGGAGGGTCTGGAGGAACAGCCAGGGGTCTCACCTCAAGACTCTGTGCCTCCTGGAACAAGCAATACCTCAGGACGGGCCAGGGAAGCTGCCCGGGGCTGAGACCCGGCCCCCAGGTCCAGCACCGAGAGCACTTTCAGGGCAGTGCCCTGGGGGAGACGGCGTCCCCAGGGAGATGGGGGAGGAGGGGGTGCAGGCTACAGGACCACACAGGACCGCGGCCAGGTTCACTGCCTGAACAGCGAGGGCGGCGAGTCAGGCCCCCCGCCTGCCCAGCTTCCTGCTGTCTCCACCGTCCGCTGAGCAGGCAGCCGGGCTCCGACATGAGGAGCAACGTGGGGCGCCTGCGTGACTAGGGGCCGGGCAGAGCTGCCTGCTGTCTGCCCTGGACCTGGCACAAGCCTCCTAGAGCGGGCACACAGCCCGCAACCTCTCAGCCCGGAGCTGGGGCAGGGCAGAAAGGGTGCCCCGTCTCCCTCTGACACGGTCCCCCAGTCGACCGCTCGCTCTTTCCGAATCTGGAATGTCCTGCCGACAGAAAAGGAGTAAGGCTTATCCTATGAACCTGAGTGTTGATTCGATTCACTGCTATAACACACGTGAAAAGTTGCTGAAAGCATAGGCTTCTCAAAACGTAGACACAACTGTTACAAAATAAAGCCCGCATCCACAAAGCGCTCGATCACTTCTCCAAGCTTGACTCAGTTCAAACACACGATGAGAGACCTGAAGGGCTCTCCCCATTCACTGAAATGACCACACAGGACCTGCTTCTTTACTAAAGAGCAGTGATGAAATTCACAACCAACTCAGGCAATCGGCTAATGCTGTTAATGCACACTTACATGAGCTCCATACAAATTATGGAAACGTCCCTACAGATCTCATTTGGACACTTACCAAAATGCTCAAGAGGATCACGACTATCTTACGGTGTTTATTACTTCAAAACAGACAACCCAGTTACCAAAGTTAACCTCAAAAGAGCCAAAGGAGTGAGCGTACACTGCCTGAAGGGGACATACACAGACAAACCACTCACTCAGTCACCCCGTGCAGCTGGGGCCAGGGAACAAAGAGGTGTCCCTCAAGAAAAGCGGGGGGAAGAACCCAGGAAAAATACAAAATACAGGTAAGGGTTAGTTGGCTTAAAAGTGGAACAGACTTAATTGGCTGCAGAAAAATCTAAAGGGACACTCACTTGATGACTGTCAAATGTGATGTGATCTCAGGAAAGAAGGGGCTTCAAACGTGAAACAGGAGCCACCAGGTCACCAACAAAAGGCAGAGAGGCCCCAGTTACAAGCAGCAAAGCTGCTTTACACATTTAAATGGGAACCTGGACAGTACGTCAAAGAAGCATCCCCAGCCAATGCCAACACCTCCAGGTCTGCACCCGAGACACGAGGACGTCCACCTCACGAACACCCGCAGGTGACTGTCCCGAGGCACGCTGTTCACAACAGCCAGAAAGGCGACGTGGCACAAAGGTACCAGCAGGCTGAATGAACACTGCCTCAGACAAACAGCGCGTCCACACGGAGGCATATGATTCAGCCACAAAAAGGAGCAGTCTGCCGACGCAGACCGCCATGCGGGCGAATCCTTAACACACGATGCTACGTGAAAGAAGCCAGACACAAAAGGCCACGTGCTGTGTGACCGAGGGCATACGAAATGTCCACGACGGGCTACAGCCACACAGCTCTGTGGACACACTAAACCCCACTCAACTGGACGCTGGGAGCGGGCGAACCGCGCGGTGTGTGGCTACACAGTCGAGCGCACGGCCATGTGTCTGGCCGTTAGCCTCCCTCACTGAGGCTCAGCGCACCATCTAAAAGAAATCAAACAGGGAAAACGCTATGAGTCTTCATTCTGCCCCCTCAAAACGCATTATTCTGGGGGTGTCCCTTCCAAATAGTAGTAAATAAGCTTCTCACTGTTTAGAACAAATCACAACTGTTTTTGGTAACTCCTTCTCCCCCACATCTCAGAGTTCAACAGTTTCTTTAATGTAAAATAGAAATCACACCTACATGCAAATGTAGCCCTTTTGAACACAACGGAGGATGCTCATTAGGGAAACTAGGCACCCACCACCATCACCAAAAAGTGCTCATTAGTTTTTTCTGCTATGAAATAAATATGAGCACTGGGGTTTTTAACATCCAGAAATATTTATAAGACTTCAAGTCAATACAGTCAAAGAAAACACTCGCACTAACTGAACATGAAACTCACAAAAACAAAAACAAGCTTCTGTAGAAAACAACAGATTGATAGAAAGACTATTTCCTCTACACCCAGCAAACAGCTCCCACTCACTCCCGTTGCTGAGTGTCCATCTCAACGTCCTCAACAACCCAACCAACAGAAGGCACCGTGCCATCTGAGCAGTTCTGTCATTGGCTGAAACCGTCATTACGATAATATGTGTTTCTATTTTCCGCAGGAAGAGAATCATGTCTACTCACAATTCACAATGAGTCAACCAGTGTGTAAAATATTTTACATAATGGGAAAATTTATCATGACCCAAAAGTTCAGCGTGTTCTCATTAAGTTACCAGAAATTACAGATGTGAAGATTCTTCTGTTAACTTAACCAAAACCAAGAAAAGAAACTTACTCAGATACACACGCGTTTTCGGTTTGGTAGAGCTGATTTTTTTTTTTTTTTAAACGCTACTGTATGCATTTCAAATTACTCAGATTGGTCAATCCATACTTTAAGTACTGAATAAAGAAAATCTGCATGCTGACAACATAGGTAGCTTGAAACTGGTTTTGACGCTGCGTCACTTGCTACCTAAACAGCTAAGCAATGCCAAAACCTGGCAGAGGAGGCTTCAGGTTTTGTAAACACCCCTATGGTGAGGTGGTTTTTCCAGAATTATGATACCATCTCATGAGGGAATTAATGGAGCCTTCCCAGTGTGCCTCACTGCGAATGAAAACTTCTGTGGAAAATCTTATACGTAGTGTTGCAGACATTTAACATTTTCTCACATGGTACGGTCACTGTTGTGTGTCTGTATGTGTTTTTTTTTAAACAATCCCAGGAGGAAAAAACACATAAGCAATTAAAACACACACAACTTTTCTATTATGACCTTTTACAAAGCCCTCAGTCTTCCATGACGCTCTAAAGGCTGCCCTGGGAAACTGATCTGTTTATACAAGCAATACAGATGCAAGCATTGCAAACTACACAACCTACCCCCACACACACACTGAGAAACCAAGTACTTCCAGGTCTCTAAGCATAATGCCTCTGCAGCAAACACAGCATCACCAGACATTTTTATGTTACAGGCTAGTCCCCCCGAAAGGGTAATTACAAAACACGAGGAGGAGTCTCTTTAAAACGCTGTTAAGTAAATTACTTGCAAATACTGACCACAAAACTCTGGGTAATGCCAACATTAATCACTCATAAAACCCCAGAATGTGTCTTGAAACAAGATTTTACAATACAAACTCTGTTCTTAACTATCTTAAAATACATCGCAGAAGACCGTTCTGACAAGTCTTTTTGAAAACTACAATGTCTCTTATAAAATCTAAAAGACTGAAAGTGTGTTTCTGATTCAGTGACATGGCTCATTACACCTTAAGTTCAGTGCCTTGGACAAAAATAATTCTAAATCTTTGGAAAGGCTCATCTTTAATACACATGTTCAGATGAGAGTTAATACAATCTACATAATTTATCAAAGACCACAGGAAACTGTCAGAAATAACACAAAGTGACATCTGCTTCAGGAATAAACTTTTGGACCCCGTATCCGTTTCAAATGCCTGAAATATACATTTTGAGGCATATTTCAGTCTTGACTCTTCATTTTCTAACAACAAAGGGCAGCCTTTCCTGCAGCCTGGCAATTAAACATTTTTTTCAAAATGCACGCACCATACCAAAAAGCAGGTAAAGTTTTTTAAAGAGTTCCATTTACGTTAAAAACGCATCTTAAAAACAGTAAAGCAGAGCTATATTCATATTTTAAAAGTCAGAAAACACCTATTAAATCCACTCAATGTTGAAAAGTCAAAGCCATGGTTTTTCAGTGAGAATGTGAGAGCTGAACCGTCAAGAAGGCTGAGTGCTAAAGAACCGGCGCTTTCAAACTGTGGTGCGGGAGAAGACTCTTGAGAGTCCCTTGGACAGCAAGGAGATCAAAACCAAGCCATCCTAAAGGAAATCAACACTGAATATTCATTGGAAGGACTGATGCTGAAGCTCTAATACTTTGGCTACCTGATGCAAAGAGCTGACTCACTGGAAAAGACCCTGATGCTGGCAAAGACTGAAGGCAGGAGAAGGGGACGACAGAGGTTGGGACGGCATCACCGACTCAGTGGATATGAGCTTGAGCAAACTCCAGGAGACAGTGAAGGAAAGGGGAGTCTGGCGTGATACAGTCCACAGGGTTGCCGAGAGTTGGACGTAACTGAACTGAACAACAACAAATGCTGAAAACTCTTGGCTCAAGAGGGCACAGAGTGAGGGCACAGACAGGCCAGCCTGGCGGAGGGCCTTCCCGTTCTCCTTCCAGCCCCAACCTTAACTTGCAGCCATGGAGGGCACAGAGGTGAAAGGGTCTGAAAGAGAAGACCCCCCGACACTGTGCAGCACCCCGGAGCCCCCGGCCAGGCTGCTGGGGGACCCAGGATGACGCAGGACAGCCCGTGTCTACAGCCTGGCACCAATACGCCCTGCACCGCATCCAGCGCCCTGCAGCCAGCTCCCTGGGGACGCGCTTCTCCAAGCAAGGGAGGCCGGTGCGGACAGCAAACCCTGTGACCACCAGAGGTGCCCTCCCCAGGGTGCTCCTCCCAGCATATCACAGGAGGGCTGCGGCCGGCTCCCTGCTTTCCAGCACCAATGCCTAAAAATCAGACATGCACCCAAACTGGCCCACAATCTCTTATCTGAGTCCCGAAATCCCAGAAGCTCTGAAAACATGCTTATAACACGCCTTGGCACGGTGTCCACCCCACTCACCTGGACGGGTCACACCTGCTGCAAAGCTCTTACTGCCTGATGACAAGGTACTAGGACCTCCTACAGCGTGTGGTCTATTCACACATTCCATCCTAAAACCTCAAAAATTCCAAAGTCCCAAACACCTTGGCCCCCAAGCCGTGAGGGGTCACTGAAGCTCTGGCTGCACAGTGACCCGAGCGCCCGTGGATGGCCAGGAGACGGCAGCGATCTGGACTCAAAGTCTGGGTTCACACATACGTTTGGTTCTTGTGTGCACTTTCTGGGCACACACGTGGCAGACCCCTTAGCAGAGGCTGGACACACCAGCTGAACACGAGGCTGCAGTCCCTGCCTTCGTGGAGCTCAGAGCCCCAAGGGGAGACCAGGGAGGAAAGAGGGAGTCACACCTGGCAAACAGACACCAGTTACAGTCAGGAGAGCACAGCCGCAGTGGAGACCCTGCAGAGGCACCTCGAGAGGCCGGGCAGGCCCTGCTCTGGAGCTCAAGAGGGTGACGGAAGAAGGAGCAGGTCCCCAGGAGGTTGGGAGAACTGGGAAGCAAGGGCCCTGTGACCCAGTCATGCACATGGTCGTCCCGTTACAGATCAAGCTCCAAGCCCCGCCCATCTCATCTGTCAGCACAGAGCGGGAAGAGAAGGCCCCACAGGCTCTCGTCCCATCCTATGAAGTCAACCCGACTGTTCACAGCACTTTCTGCAGAGGAGGCGGCAGAACTGAAATGGCGGGAAAGGGAAAGTTTTAGTCGCTCAGTCGTGTCCAACTCTTTGCGACTCCCATGAACCGTAGCCCACCAGGCTCCTCTGTCCGTGGAATTCTCCAGGCAAGAATACTGGAGTGGGTTGCCGTGCCCTTCTCCAGAGGACCTTCCGACCCAGGAACTGAACCCGTCTCTACTGCATTGCAGGCAGATTCTTAACCGTCTGAGCCACCATGGCGGGAGGGGATTTAATTATACTAAAACAGTATAGGAAGGAAAGAAAGCAGGCCACGCGATTAAGTCCCTTAAAAGGCTGGCTGGAAAAAAAAAAAAAGGCTGGCTGATGCCTGCCCTCAGCTCCCTCAAACCACTCTGCCAGAATTAAAAGCCGCGCAGTGCCGCTGTTAACCGTTTCGCAGAAACAGGAAAAAGGTTCACTACAACGCCTCTGATGGGCGTGGCGCCGCAGGGCCGCTTTCCTCCCCGTCCTCACCTGGGAGGGGGCGGAGCCCAGGGCGGCGCTCCCGACCGACGCCCCGCGGCTTCCCCCACGCACAGCGAAGCGCCTGCCAAGCAACCATTAAGACGCACAGACAGGGAGATCTGGAGCAGCTGCAAAAGCTCTATTAAGCATAACAAAATGGGTAAGTGGATCTCAAACTCTTTAAGGTTAAATACTCACTTGGGTGAGATTTAACAACATAACAATAGAATACCATAATGAAGTGGCTTCTCAAACTTTTCCACCAAAATACACCCCAAGGCAGCGAAGAGAGAACCCCGAGGGTAAGCATTTTGAAGTGAAGTTTGAGGTTTCACATTAAAAATTCATGCAAATTTTACATCTAACCCCACAGCAACTCCTACCATGCCCTTCCCTCCTCGTCACTCTTAGCTTTCGGCAACACTGGCAATCTGAACTTTCCTCATCCTTCCCCAGGGGAATGGAAGGCCTGCTAGGCTACTCGCCTTCTCTCTGGAGCCTGTCAAGAAGCCCACCCTCCACGCTGATCCTGGACCCCAGCCCCTGCGTCTCAGCCTCTCTCCGGGACCACTCCCACCAGCATGGGGCCCGCAGCGATGGGGTGGAAGAGGCTGTCTAGCCCCAGCTCCCCACCTCCATCATGCTGTTCACTCACAGCCAACTTTTCAAGGAGCTGTCAATACACAGTCAATACACCCCATCCTCCCTTAAAATCCTGCACCTGCCACCCTACGGCAGCTGCCTGACACCATTTGGGTAGAAGTCCTCAAAGACCTCCAGGTTCCCAAGTCCAGTGGGCGGCTCTCACTCAACCTGCCTGATGTCCAGTAGCTTTCCTGACTCCAGTCCCACCTCCTCTGTGACTTCCAGGCTGGTCCATCTCGTTACCAACTCAGCATCTCCATGTGAGCCCCCTGCCCTCGGACCCACCTCCAGCAATCCCTGGCTCAGGAAAAAGGCCCCACACAAGTGCTCAGGTCATAAAAACTGGTCCTGCCTCACACGCCCCACACCAGGTCCACCAGTAAAGACGGTCAGCTCCAACCAAGTATATTCCCAATCCGACTACACTTCTCCCCAAGCTCCAGCCCCACTGGCCTCCTTGCTGTTTCTAAAACACACATATTCCCACTGCAAGGTCTTTGAACTTTGACCCCTCTACTTAAAACTGTTCCTCTCCCAGATCTTCACATGACTCCCTTCCCTGCTTCTGTTTTGGTCCCTATGGAACCGTGACCTGCTCAGAACGGCTTCCCGGATGCCCCTGCCACACGCCGGCCTACATAAGCCTGCTTCTCCATCCGCTTCGGTCACTCTTCACCAGCCCGATACAGCTACTGGATGGCTGACTGTCCCTTTCCCCCATTAGAAGACCAGCTTCGAGGGGGCTAGAACCTAGACTCAGTCACCACTGTGTTCCCAACTCTTGCAACAGAAGCCAGCTCAAAGCGAAGGTGCTCAGTCAACGTTCACTGAATCTGTCTGCAGTCTTATTTTGAAAGATTATTTTTTGTTCATATGAAACATCACTCACTCACTCAACACTTTAACACAAGAGTTTGCATGCCCCTGATTTGGCAGTTCAGCAAACACACTTCCAAAGTCCTCCTTATGAATTCAGACCCAGCTACATGATCAACTATCACAACACTGTATAAAGCGGAGAAAACCGGAAAGAGCCTAAGTGTTCAAACAACCAAGAACTGAAACAAGAAAGCTGACACAACCATGTAATCATGCAGCCCATCGAATAGGCTGCCCTTCTAGTTAAAAACGGTTCCACCTAACCGAGAGAAGAGAACCACGCGATCATAAATCTACTAGTAGCTACACTGGAAAGGTTAAAAAGGTCAACTTCAGTAATATATATTATCTAACCCAATATAAAATTTGTTGTTTCAGTAAGTACTGAATATAAACAATTATTAATGAGCTCTTCTGTGGGTTTCCTCCACACTCTCTCTTTCCAGGCCACACTTCCAGCACACCTCAGTCTGGACTGGCCACATTTCACATGCTCACCGTGGCTCAGGGCTGCTGTGTCGGCCCAAGTTTAGACTAGGAAAAAGGAAGATGCTCAGGATTTAATAAGTGACACAGAGAAAGTTATATGTTGCAGAAATTGATCCTAAAATGCATGAGGGAATGCAAGGGACTCAGAACAGACAAAAGAATCTTGAAAAACAAGAACAAATTTGGAGGATTCATTATTCCCAATTTTAACACTTACTATGAAGCAAGTAATCAAGACAGTATTGGCGTAAGGACAGACATAAAGATCTACAGCAAAGAATTTAGAGTCCAGAAATCAGCCTTTGCATCTGCGGTCAATTAATTTTGACAGGGGTACCAAAACCATTTGAGGGGGGAAAGAACAGTTTTTACAACTAACAGACAAGTGGATGTCCAGCTGCAAAAGAATGAAGCTAGACCCCTACCTCACACCAAACACAAAAATTAACTCAAAATGGATCACAGGCTAAAGGTTAAGAGCTAAAACTCTGAGAAGAAAACAGGAATAGACCTTTCTGATCTTGGATTAGGCAATGATTTGCTTAATCATAACCAAAAGCACAAGCAACCAAAGGAAAAACACCAATAAACTAGATGTCATCAAGGTTAAAAAACAGCTGTGCATCAAAGGACACCATCGAGAAAGTGAGAAGGAAGACACCTTACAGAATGGAGAAAATAAGTTATAAACCACATATCTGATAAAGGAATTGTACTCAGATTACGTAAAGCACTCTTATACTCAAGGACAAAAAAGACAACCCAACTTTAGAAATGGACAAAGAATATGAATAGACATTTTCCCAAGGAAGTTATCTAATCGGTCACTAAACACACATAAGGATTTAACATAACTAGTCATTAGAGAGGTGCAAACCAAAACCAAAATGAGCTATCATTTCACGCCCACTAGAATGTATAAAATAAAAACGACAGACAGTAACAGCGTCTGGTGAAGAGGCGCAGAAAGCGGGGCTTGCATACACTCCTGACGGGAATGGAAACTGTCCCAGCTGCTTGGAAAACCAGCCTTGCAGTCTTTCAGAATGTTACACATAGAGTTACCGTGTGATCCAGCTTTGTTTACAACAGATACAAAAACTTAGGTTCTCACAAAAACTTTTATAGGATTTTTCATAGCAGCATTATTTATTATTATAAAAATAATAATTTTCCCCTAAAGGGGAAACAACCCAATGTCCATCAACATGATGAATGTCTAAACAAATGTGGTCTATCCATACAATGGAATATTATTCGCCTACAAATATTAATTACTGTTACATGCTAAACATGGATGAACCTTGAAAAAATTACACTCCGTGAACGACACCAGGCGCAAAGGACCACATGCCGCTAAGTCGCTTCAGTCGTGTCCGACTCTGTGCGACCCCATAGACGGCAGCCCACCAGGCTCCCCCGTCCCGGGGATTCTCCAGGCAAGAACACTGGAGTCGTTGCCATTTCCTTCTCCAATGCATGAAAGTAAAAAGCAAAAGTGAAGTCGCTCAGTCGTGTCCGACTCTTCGCGACCCCATGGATGGCAGCCCACCAGGCTCCTTCGTCCACGGGATTTTCCAGGCAAGAATACTGGAGTGGGGTGCCATTGCCTTCTCCGAAAGGACCACATACTACATATCAAAATATTAACAGTAGGGAGGTGATGGGAAATATTTGCTTTTCCTAAGTATTCTACCATGACTACACTGGCTTTTTTCTTGAAACAAACAACACACACACACACCCGCACACACTCACACCACTCTTTCAAGCATTAAAGTCCTGGTACGGGGGCAGTGTGGCTCTTGGAGCTCAGCAAAAGAGTGAAAGCAGAGGCTGGCCGTGCGGATGAACCCCTTAAGTCCACAGGGATCCATGTGTGTGCACTGTGAGCTCCAGAGGGGCTCATCTCCCAGACAAGGGGTCCTAACAGGGCACACTGAGCCACACAGCCCCACCAAGGTGATGGCTGCGTCCCAAGACTGCGGCAGGTCTCGGGGACGTGGTGCAGAGGGGGCTCCAATGGACAAGCCTCGGGGGGTGGGTTGGGGCCTTGCTCTTCCAGGACTTGGTGTCAGGACTCCTCAGGGATGACCCTAGTGCAAACAAGACCTTTCTGAAGAGTTTGGTTTAAAAAAGCAACATTTACTTGGCTGGAATAGTATCTCTTTACAAAGTCAGCCCATCTGAGCAACTTTGGATGATGCCGAGAAACCAGATGTTAGAAGGCAGGCCTTCACCAGCTTCATACTCATACAGAGACCAGGGTTCTGATTGCTGCAAAACACAGTCCACATGCCAATGGTTCCCCACCAGTGAGGGCTCAGAATCAGTCAGGAGCGCCCTTCCTTTGCTCAGAAGAGAAGACAGTCCGTCCCGGGGAATCCAGAATGTCTGTCCTCCTCAGGGCACCCCTTCTACTTTTCACCTCTCAGAGAATACACGCCTGGGTGGACTGACAGAGTGCACAAAACTGAAATCCTCATACAGAGGATTAATGGTGGAAATACAATGATGGACTTCAGCAAGGATTCTTCCACCTTTCTAGAGACTCATTCAAGTTCCTCAGTCGTCGTGGTCGCTGAGACCTCGCTGACGTCTGCTGCTGACCAGGAAACGCAAACAAGCGTGAAAAGCGCATCGACCGAGCTCCAGTAGGAACGCGGGACCCAAGAGCACACTGAGCACCATCGAGTCAGAGGCCTATTTAGCAGTACAATCACTTCTGAAGAACTCTTTTACAGTTTGAGAGCATGACTCAGAGAGGGGGGAAAAGGACTATTATTTCAATGTCTCACAATTAAGTCTAATCATGACATCAACATTCTACTCAGGAGCTTCTGGGGGCTCACGGGTGACTTCGGTGTCGAGTTCAAGCTTGCTGGTATTTAGCTGTGCCCGCCTTAGTCCCCACACCCAGGCTCTGCCCCACTCTGCATGATTCCGGGCACCTGTGCTCCCCACCCCGGCTTCTCTCTCCCCTTTGGCCCTCCTGCAGCACCCCGCCCCTGCCACCTTAAAAAGCAAAATGTTATTTATCCTATTAAAACGCCTGCTCAAATTTTAGTCTTTGTAAAGCACTTCCCGACCCTTAAACCAAGAGTCAGCAAACTCTACATTCTCTGTAAAGGACAGATAATAAATATTTTAGGCTTTGCAGGCCACTATTTTAGGCTGTCTCTGGCACATACTCTTCTTTGCTTATTTTTAAAAACCATCTTTAAGCCTGTCGTTTCCCAACTGCGGTCCTCAGCACCGGGACCCCCACGCCGCCCGGCCCGCCCCAGTTATTTACGCACACGCCCTCCACCACACCCTCACGCTGCCTCCCTTCTAGCAGCTCACAGTCCGCGAGCCTGCCGCTCCTCAGGACCAAGAACAGCCTACTTCTATCACCCGCTGCACTGTAAAATACTGACACATGGGAAGGGCTTTGTCCAGGAACCTTTTAAAACGATCCCTTTTGAACAGACTATGCTGAATTTTAAATTGCTTATTTAAGCATTTTCCATCACAAGTAACTAAAGAACTTGTTTTTGGTGCAGGAGATTTCTGCTGAGCTGCTTGAACACGTGAAGACTGCCTGGAGGTAGACGCGGCAAACCTCCTCGGGTTCATTTCAATGAGATGAACTTCGAAGCCAAACTGAGGTTCACCTTCAAAGATCTGCTTCTGTCCACACAGGTCTTTAAAATTCTATGCTGTGAAAGATTTTATTATAAAACCTAAAAATAATCCTCCTGTGGTATACACACTCTGCTTCCAGGAGATATGTAATCCTCAATCTATCAACAAGCTCAGAACAATGCAAATTGAGACCAGGACTCGAATTCTTCTAGAAACGATCAGGTGTTAGAGGATGACTCTCTGCCTCATTAGGAAACTGGACCTTCAGCATCTCCAGCTTATTACTTCTTGTAAAATAGCTCTGTGTCCGGGGTCCACCTGCTAGACAGGCGCAGAAGCATCTCTGAGCAGCAAATCATTTTACATAACTTCTCTGACATTTCCCTTCTCAGAGGCTGGGAATCCCTCTAGCTCCTGACTAGCTTGGGCCTTCTTTCGTACTCAGCTTTCCCCTTGGAAAGTTGTGAATTCTCCACCAGCAGCCTGTGGCAGAGGGGACAGGGCCAACTGGCCCCTTTGTGCCCACTTCCCACATCCTGCTCATCCGAAAACCCGAGCCAGTTACACACACTGTGACTCGGCTGTGAATGCCTGAAGCGGGCGTTCTCTCTAACAAAATAAGCCTTCACTTCTTCAGCCCCGACTGGGGCCCAGCAGAGCACACACGGCGATAACCGGCCTTCCTTCCAGCAGCCATCTGCATGCTGGAGCAATCACGCCAGAACTGTGGCACCAGCTTGCCGTTTCCTTTTTCTGGAGGAGGCAAGGCCTGCTAGCTCACCGTGCTTTACTAGCAACAGAGTTCATGCAGGGTCATCTCACCGTGCTGTGTGAGAACGGGGGGATATGAGCCGGCTATAGGGACCAGAGGACCCCGGGGAGGTGTGGGCACCGCCACCCCGCACAGCACTACCGCAGCTGCTAATACTCCAAAGGAGGAGGGAAAAAACACCTAACAGGAAAATCCCCTCTGCAAAAACCCCAGCTCTGCGGGAGGAGGGTGGCTCCCGTGAGTCACCCACTCCTCCCCGTGAACGCGCCAGGTGAGTGACTTCTCACCTGAACACTTCTGACTTGGAGGACGCAGGCTGCCAGGATCGGAATCCCAGGCAGGGCGCGGGAGCACGGCGCGGGCCCTCCGAGGACGCGGGCAGGGCAGGCGGAGTCCAGGGGACGATGGCCACGGCCCGGCCAGGCAGGTTCGTACGGGAAGAGGTCCGCGGGACGCCAGACCGTCTGCACTCAGCCAAGAAGGACGGTTCGGCGCCTGCTGAGTGGGAAGCTGACTTTCTGGACAGCAGGGGGAAGCCAGGAGGGTTTCCAGGGAAGGACAGGAGGCAGCCCAGGCTTCTAAACGACCTCTCTGCCCACCGTTCGGAGCAGGGCCCGAGTGACCCAGGGGGAGGCAGAACTAGCCAGGGGCCGCCAGCGTCAGCGAGAGGCCCGGCCCAGGCCCAGGCGGGGGCCCGGGGGGCGGAGATGACCAGGATGTAGGCCCGAGCGCCTGCGAGGGGACGAGGGATCAAGGCCCACTCCCCAGTCTCCTGGCCGAGCAGCTGCTGGGAGGTGGGGAGGAGTCCAGAGTTGAGTCTCGAGGACCAGTTACGAGACAGCCAGGTGAAACCAGGCAGCCTCAGGTGTGCTGGGCCCCGCCCGCTCAGGGCGCGCGGACAACATGCCCCTCCTCCTCGGCGGGTGCGGGCACCCGGCTCCTGGCTCCTCGAGGCGCCCTGCTCTTGGCCTACCCTCACCGCCCCTTACCCCACCAACCCTCTCTCCCCAGAACCCGCCTGTGGACGTCCCTCTCGGTCCTCACGGCCCAGGCCTCAGGACAAAGGGGAACTGCCTGCACTCAGAGGTACCTTGTACATGCCGAGGACCCAACCAATCTGTGAAATCAACCCTTGGGCTAGTCTAAAGTTCAAAGAGAGCTACGGGTCAAGGACATGAATTGGGGAACTTGGGAACCACAGCAGGAAAATTCTTTTATTTTTCTAATGATAGCTACCAAAAAATTCCCATCCTGCTGACTAAAGTTCCAGTGCAAACTAGGGCGTCGTGAAAGGGTTTATCCAGACTGACGTGAAGGACACCGGGCTTCTGTTCCGCTGCTGATTACAACACACCCTCCCCTTGGGCAGGACTGATACTCCGGGCCCTGGGAGCTGGAGAAGGCCCACAGCACCCTGCCCCGTGCCCGCTGGGCAGCAGCACTCTCACCCCCTGGTGAATCTCCAGACACTGCCCAGTGTCCCCTGGGGACAAAACCGCAGTCCCCTCCCCCAGCTGAGAATGACTATCCAGCCTGAATAGTCTTTTCCGTATTATTGACATAAGCAAGGAAACAGGGAAAAAATTCTAAGTTTCAACCGCTCACTTAAAAACTGACCCAAATTACATCCTCTAGTGAAACTTCCCTTGTAGCCCAAACGGTAGAGGATCTGCCTGCCGTGCAGGAGACCTGGGTTTGATCCAAGAGTCACACTACTGAGCAACTAACACAGACAGTGAAACTGAAAGCAAAACAGATACTTACACGCGAAAATCTTTGGAAGGGCTGCCCCCTGCTTCCTCTGAAGAGCTCATCACAAGCCTGTCCACTTCCCCAGGACGAAGGTTCCTGAGAAGAATGCCCACGTGCCCAAGGCCCTCTAGGCACACACCGGAACACGGCCCGGGGAGCTGTCCTTCTCACGCGCACACAGTGGGGGGAAGCACATTAGTGTGCGCAGGTGGCTCCTCAGCGCCCTCCCTGAGCGTCAGCCCGGAGGGGGAGCCCCCAGACGGCTCGGGCAGTTCTCACTCCAGGCCCCGCGGCATGGGGACCCTGAGGAGGGCTGCCTGCAGCCCAGGGGTGAGGCCCTCCTCAAGGGGGCTGCGAGCACCCTGGAATCCACAAACCAAGGGCAGAGACAGCCTCTCACGGGCGTTCTCTCTCCCTGTCACTGCTTTCATGCTCACTGCTCTGTATAAAGGTTAGTAAGTCTTACTTAAATCACCGGAGGCATTTGTAATATCAGATTGCCACATCAGTCTACCACAGAGTTTTGAGGTTTTAACTTTTCCCTCCCATCTTAAAAGAGCACTCAGACACAAAGCAAGCATCCAATGTGTTTCTCAACATGCCCCCTTAGGTGACTGGTGATGGTGGTACCCAGGTCAAAATTTTTAGAGGCTCAAAACTGGTTGCCAATTACCTAAATTATATAAATCAAAAGACACCAAATATACATGGAGAACAAACACTCCCTTAAGGATCCAAAAAAAGAAAACTGAAGACAAGAAATGTAAGGATTAAAGAGACGTCAGTCTCAACACAGACTGCTCTGCCCAAGGGAGGTCAAGATCTTTCCTCTTGCCTGTTAAAGCGCAGGGGCAGGCAAGGGGGCCACGGGAACATGGGCACATTTTCTTGTCTGGAGGGTCAATTTTGCTACACAGAAAGATATTTTAGAGGTGAGTAATATTAGAATATATATAGGTGAATGCAAAATTCATATGAATTTCAGGAAAAAACAGACCACAAAAACCCCGTCTGGCAAACGCGCTGCCTCTCAGCCCTCTGAAGGGTACGCGTCCACGGTCCACTCTTCCAGCACTGGGGGCCTTCCGGTGGGAAGGCTGGGACACGTTGATGCTCAATATCCGCCACTCTGAACCAAGAACAGCCCGCCTGTGTTCCCAGCCTGCGATGGTCACAGATCGGAAGCATCCTGATAAACACACCCGAGAACCCAAGGTTCTACATCTCAAGAGAAAAATCAGTGTGGGGCTGGAGTCGGGGGGGGGGCAGTGTTTACAAAGGCACAGACATTAACATACTACTATTTCTGAGCGTTTAGCCAATTTCACAGGGTCACCTCCTCCAAGTCAAGACTGATACTTGTGCACGTTCCTATGGTACACGCAACAGCCGGATGCCTCACAAACGACAGGACAGGCTGAGAGAGACGGAGACTGCCCGCAGCCTGGCTCCCAGGCCCATGCCCTTCGCCACCACGTGGCACTGCCCCAGGGGCCTCCCCGGGCACAGGCCACCAGGGGAGGCTCCATCATCCCAAAGCCCCCAGGTCTCTCATCCCCAACAAGAACCTCCCTCCTCTACAAAGGCTCCTCCTCACGCACCTTCTCCCCTTGGCTTGAAATCTGATTAAGTAGGTGCCATAAAAAAAAAAAAAAAAACTTCCCATGTTTTCTATTTCCAGGACTAATTTCTAAGCCCTCTGCCGGCAGGGACCATGTTATACACACACTTTTACTCTCCTGGGACATACAGCCCAGATACATGTACAGAATAGATGATGGATACCCAGTTGCAGATTCAATTTACTTCTGATTTGTAGAAAATATTGAATTACCTGAAGAATAAAGTCTGGCATACCAAATATAAAGGTGCTGGGAAAACAAAGGAACCAAATGGGGAAAGTGTAAACCCACAGACGGAGGAATTACAAGAGCATTAACAGCTGAGTCTGCAGGACGCCTGCTTGTGGCAGGGAGTGTTACACATGTACTCACACGTTAACATGATCTGTACTGACCGCTATGATCACCTATATTCGAAGTCTCTGCAGCTCCACAAGCCCTTACCCCAAACTGAGGCCAGAGGTGTTTCAGAGTTCAGAATTCAGATGTGTTTTAGAGTTCAGAACTGTCTGGATTTTAGACAGGAAATAGTGTATGTATTATGCATTACATAACACTCCCACTGGAGTCTGGGACGGCAGCCCTAAGAACACACATTCACTAACAGTCTGCAGTGAAACACAGGAATATTCATACCAAGCGGAATAAAGATTATAAAAAGCATCACATCAGTTCAGGCCAGGTTTTGGCACCAAACCTGTGACAAAGCCAGCGTGTTTTCAGAACTCTGCGGCTTCAGAACCGCGGCTGAGGCACCAGGGGCCACCGTGCCGTCCCCGGCTCGGGACGGTCAAGGGGCTTAAGACCACTCGGCCCCAAAGCCTGCGCTTCGCCTGCGCGCCTGCTGAGGCCCGGGACTCACAGGTGTGAGGCAGGCCTGTGACCCCGTCTTTCCAAGGGCCAGGAACCATCCTCTGGGGAGAAAGAAGCGAGCCTTCTGACTACACCATAGGCTCAGCCCTGCTGGGGGCACAGCAGCATGCCCCTCGGGGCCCTTTAAAGATGCTAGGGAAATCTGATGTGCGGGGCCTTGGAAGAGCTTGTGGCCCCTTCTAACAGTCTAATGCAGAGCTGGGACTCAGAGTCGCTGGGAACGGAAGCCTCCAAGAAGGCAGCCTGCCGTCGTCAGGAGAGCCACCGACGCGTCCCCACTGCCCATCTGAGGGGCCTGGGACGCTTCCAGGGACAACCAGGACACGTTATGAAGTTCTTCAGGGATGGATGGACAGTCCAGCCACACCGGGCTCTGTGGATCGGAAGTCTTCCCTCCCCCGAAACCAATGAGACCCTAGACACACCACAGTAGAGGCCAAGCGCGAGGGGAAACCGCGCATCAGTTCAGAATCAAGACGTCACCGCTGCCCGCCCGCCGGGGGACAAGCAGCAGGAGGCTATGAAGAGAGAGAAGTGCAGGCACTCAGGCTGTTGCGACGCCAAGGGCACGAACTGGTGACCGGAGAGAAACTGCACACACCCGTCAAGCTGGACTTCGCGGTATGTCCCCTAGCCTCCGACTGAGAGGGACGTCGGCCTGCCTTTCCTGCCGCCAGGGAGGCCAGCGCCCGCCAAAGGCGCCCCTCACAAGGAGGCCCCCGAAGAGCCTCCGCCGCACGTGTCTGCCCCCCAGGGCCACCACAAACCCAATTCCGTCTCCCAAATCCCAAGTGCGCAGTCACCTTCTGCACGCAGACCCAGGCCGCTCCCGACGGGACTCGGACTCACTCCAGCCTGTTCACCATCCGGCCGCCAGTGCTCTGGAGAGGCTCCTTTGGTCAAAGTCCTCGTAGAAACAAAGCAAGAATCCCATTCTGATCCCTAACTTACGGCCCCATCCCGTCATTCACCCCCTTTTATTTCTGTTGCACGGCTTTTGGGGCCACACAAGACAGCACCAGGGCTGCCTCCTCAGTCTCAGAGAAGGGTGGCCATCACCTGTGTTTCAACAGGCTGGACAGCAGCTGCCCAGCGCGACCCCCACGCCAGCAACCCAGGAGGCCAAACCAGAGAGGTGACCCTCGAGTCTCAGGCGAGTGGATCTGCCGTGCGACTCTGCGGACCCGCCCGGGGCTCTCCCTACTCCTCCCCTCATCCCCGCCTCTCAAAGGCGAATGCTGGGGCGCCTGCCCCAACACTGCATGCCAGAAGCACACAACCCATCTGGGTTCACTGCTGCTGCTGCTGAGTCGCTTCAGTCGTGTCCGACTCTTCGTGACCCCATGGATGGCAGCCCACCAGGCTCCTCCGTCCATGGGATTCGCCAGGCAAGAGTACTGGAGTGGGGTGCCAGTGCCTTCTCCGCTGGGTTCACAGGTGGAGAGGAATTCTGCTCAAGATGGACCACACCTCCCATCTCACCCACATGTTATCTAGAGGATATCTATCAGACTGAACACAAAGTTCATTTAGGTTTTTCCATACCGTCTAACAACCTGAACAAACTTTGTGACAAATCCAATATGTGAGACCTTGGACTTTAGACTTCCGAGCTTAAGGTTTTTGTGGCTGTTGGGATGGAATAAATATATTTTACATGTCAGGAAACATGAATTTCGGGGTCCAGAAGAGAAGGCTATGGACTGAATTGTGCCCCCTCAAAACTGATATGTTGCAACTCTAACCCCTAAAGGAAAACTCCAATCCTAAAAGAAACTGATCCTCAATACTCATTGGAAGGATTGATGCTGAAGCTGAAGCTCTAATACTTTGGCCACCTGATGCGGAGAGCTGACTCAATGGAAAAGACCCTGATGCTGGGGAAGACTGAACGCAGGAGGAGAAGGGGGCACCAGAGGATGAGATGGTTGGATGGCATCACCGACTCGATGGACGTGAGTTTGAGCAAGCTCCGGGAGATGGTGAAGGACAGGGAGGCCTGGTGTGCTGCAGTCCGTGGGGTCACAGAGTCAGACACGACTGAGCGACTAAACAACAATCCTAACTCCTAGTGTGATAGCATTTGGAGATGGGCCTCTGGGAAACAATTCAGGGCCCAATAAGAGAAGATACCAGAGAGCCTGCTTCCTGTCTCCCCACCATGTAGGACACGCTGAAAAGGGGACACGACTGCACTCCCGGAACAGAAACTTCACCTGGAGACTGAGCCAGCAGACAGCTTCACTGTGGACTTCCAGCCTCCAGAACCACGAGAAATAAGCTCCCGTTGCTTAATCCACACAACTTGTGATACTGTGTTAGGACAGCCTGAGCTAACACATGCCTCTTTCACAAAGTATAATGTCCCAGGTTGAAATGAGCAGTCTGAGTTTCTCAAGAACAAGAGTGTCTCAGTTATTTATACAAACATACACCCGCATACACTTACACACACACACCCCTAGCATGTAACAGCATGACTAGCCTTCATGAAGCGCTTCATCAAAGTTTGCCGACTCCAGAAAGTAAGCAGAGGGGGAACACACCTCAACATAATGAAGACCGTGTGTGACAAAACCACAGTTAATATCATACTCAATGGTGAAAGGCTGATAGTACTTCCTCTAAGATCGGGAACAAAACGAGGATGCCCATTCTCACCACTTTTATTCAACAGAGTTTTGGAAGTCCTAGTGAAAGCAGTCAGAGAAGAAATAGAAATAAAAGGAATTCAAATTGGAAAAGAAGACGCAAAACTCACTCTTTGCAGATAACATGGTACTATAGATAGAGAATCCTAAAGATACCACCAAAAACCATCAGAGTTCATGAATGAATTCAGTACAGTGGCAGTATACAAAATCAATATGCATAAATCAACTGCATTTCTTACATACTAACAAGAAGAGAAATTAAGGAAACAACCCCATTTACCACGGCATCAAAAAGAATAAAATACCCAGGGGGGGAAAAACCTATCTAAGGAGGCAAAAGGTCTGTACTATCTGTCAGACACTGATGATACAAACAAATGGAAAGATATACTGTGTTCTTAGAAGAGTGAATATGGTTAAAATGCCTATACTACTCGAAGCAATGTAGAGAGCCAACACAATCAAATTACCAATGGCATTTTTCACAGAACTAGAACCAACCAAAAAAAAGAAAGAAAAAATTTTGAAAGACCCTGAATAGCCAAAGGCATCCTAAGAAAGAAAAAGGGAGCTGCAAGAATCAGCCTCCCTAACTTCAGATTATACTACAAAGCTACAATACTCAAAACAGTGCTGTACCAAAAGAAACATAGATCAGTGAGCCAGGACAGACACCCCAGAAATAAACCTGTGCACCTGTGGTCAATTAGTCTACAACAAAGGAGGGAAGGATGTACACTGGAGAAAAGACAGTCTCTTCAACAAGCAGTGCTGGGAAAACTAGACAGAAATGTGTAAAAGGCTGAAATTAGAACATCCTCTAACATCACCTGCAAAAACAGACTCAAAATGGATTAAAGATCAGACTTTCCTGGGGGTCCCATGGTTTAAAATCCAGCTCAGGAGACATGGGTTTGATCCCTGGTTCGAGAAGATCCCACACGCTGGGCGGCAGCCAGGCCCATGCCTCACAGCTACTGAGCCCGCACTCCAGAGCACGTGTGCCGCGACAGCCGAGCCCGAACACTACCAACTACTGAAGCCCGTGTGCTCCAGGGCCCGTGCTCTGCAACAAGAAGCCACCACGAGAAACCTGAGCACCACACCGGGAGAGCACCTCCGCTCACTGCAGCTGAAGAGAGCCCGTGCACAGCACAGACATAAATAAAATAAATTAAAAAAAAAAAAAAAAACAGGAAAACTCTTTTAAAAATGGATTGAAGACCTAAACATAAGACCAGATACTATAAAACTCCTAGAGGAAAACATAGACTGAACACTCTCGGACATAAATTGCGGCAATATCTTTTCAGATCCATCTCCTAGAGTAATGAAAATAAAACAAACCAAAACATGGGACCTAATTAAATTTAAAAGCTTTTGCACAGCAAAGGAAACTATAAACAAAACAAAAAGACAACCTACAGACTGGGAGAAAATATCTGCAAACAATGTGAGCAACAGGGATTAATTTCTAAAATATACAAATAGCTCAAACAACTCAATATAAAAAATAAAAATAACTCAATCTAAGAATGGGCAGAAGACCTAGACACTTCTCCACAGATATGCAGACGGCAAACAGGCACACGAAAAGCGCTCACCATCGCTAATTATTAGAGAAAGGCAGACCAAGCCACACATTGGTCAGAACGGCCATCACCAAAAAGAATGGAGGAAAAGGAACCCTCCTGCACTGCTAGTGGAAATGTAAATTGCTGCGGCCACTATGGAGAACAGTATGAAAACCGAAAGTGGCTCAGTCGTGTGCAACTCTTGCAACCCCATGGACTATACCATCCATGGGATTCTCCAGGCCAGAATACTGGAGTGCATAGCCTTTCCCTTCTCCAGGCGACCTTCCCGACCCAGGGACTGAATCCAGGTCTCCCACATTGCAGGTGGATTCTTTACCAACTGAGCTATCAGGGAAGTCCAGAGAACAGTATGGAGGGTCCTTGCTGCTGCTGCTGCTGCTAAGTCGCTTCAGTCGTGTCCAACTCTGTGCGACCCCAGAGACGGAAGCCCACAAGGCTCCCCCGTCCCTGGGATTCTCCAGGCAAGAACACTGGAGTGGGTTGCCATTTCCTTCTCCAATGCATGAAAGTGAAAAGTGAAAGCGGAAAAAAAACTAAAAATAAGAATTGCCATCTGATCCTGCAATCCCATTTCTGGGCATATATCTGGGGGAAACCGTAATCCAAAAAGACGCATGCACGCCAGTGTTCACAGCGGCACTGCTTGCAATACCCAAGACATGGAAGCCGCCTAAGTGTCCATCAACAGAGAAGTGGGTAAGAACACACGGTGTGTGTATATACTGAGCAGCGGCATACTACTCAGCCATAAAAAAAAGAATGAAATGATGCCATGTGCAGCAACAGGGATGGACCCAGGCATTATTACACTACGCAAAGTGAGCAATACAGAGGAAAGACAAATGTCATCTGACATCACTTATCTGCAGAATCTTAAAAGATACAGATTAACTTATTCACAAAACAGAAACAGACCAACAGACATAGAAAACAAATGTATGGTTTCCAAAGGGGAAAGGGTGAGAGAGGGTTACCACATACCACACCATTACACATGAAACAGGCCAACAACAGAGGTCAGCACAGGGGACCATACTCAGCATTTTATAATAACCTATGAGGGAAAATGTTTATGCACATGTAAGTAACCGAATCACTGCTATATACCTGAAACTAATACGTCACTGTAAACCAACTACACTTCAATAAAACTTCTCTTAAAAAGTTTGCTGAGCTAAATAAAATCTGGTCAACGTTCATATTTAACTGTTTTCCGTTATACTCTTCACACACACAGCACTGAAATTGGCCGAGCACCCAGCAGATAAACACGTGCTCAAACAATGAGTGTCTGCTGGACACCTCCTCTACTCTCTCCTGGGCTGAAACTTGCAGGCTCCTTTAGCCTTAAGTACAGTATTGCCTTCCTCTGGTGAACTCCTTTTTTAAGGCTTACTATTCCGTTATCACAATAACCACTCCGGTCACCACTATTCCTGTCTAGCACGAAAGAAAACAGAGGTTGCAAAGGGTAAACGTAAGTTGCTGGAGGCCACAAAGACTGTGGGTCTTGTGCACGGGTCCCGGCGCCTGCCAGAATCTTGTCGCCCTGCAGCAGGGCTTCCACTGCTGGGAGGCCCCTATCCCCCGACCTCCACCTCTCCAGACCCTGGCTCACCAACAGGTGGTCCCCACGCTCCCCATCACTTCATGTAACTGAGAAACTTTTTACGTCTGCAGTGTTATACTTAGAAGAACACAGTGTCAAAGCTTTCAGAGTCCTACCTTTCACCATGAATGCCACTGCCCTCCTGACCCCTCATCTTCCCCAGTCTGCTCGTCTCATTACCCTTCTTTAGCCCCTATGTTGGTCACCCCTGGGCCACAGTCACACAGTCACCGCATTCTGGTACAGACTCCTACAGGTAATAATGAATGAAAAAAGTAAGTAGTATCAAAAGAACCATCCCCCCAAACTTGCAGAGAGCAACTACTTTCTTCCTGATGACAAAGCCACAGCCAGAAGACTTCTGGAATTCATAAAAGAATAAGGAATAGGAGGCCCACAGCCAGAAAATTATATATATATATGTTGGGGGAGAGGGCTTCCTTGGTGACTCAGAGAGTAAAGAATCTGCCTGCAATGCAGGAGATCAGACCTGGGTTCAATCCCTGGGCCAGGATGATTCCCTGGAGAAGGGAATGTTTACCCACTCCAGAATTCTTGTCTGGAGAATTCTCCATGGACAGAGGAGTCTGATGGGTATGACTGTGCGGGTGGGCATGTGTATGTGTGTGTATAATATGGGTGTATGTACACGTATGTGTGTGCATATGTGTGTGTGGTGTGTGTGTGTACATATGTGTATATGTGTATGTATTTATGGGCTTCCCAGGTGGCAGTAGTGGCAAAGAACCCGCCTGCCAATGCAAGAGATGCAGAGAGGAGACTCTGATCTCTGGGTCGGGAAGATCCCCTGCAGCAGGAGATGGCTACCCCACTCCAGCATTCTTGCCTGGACAATTCCACAGACAAACGAGTCTGGCGGGCTAAGGTCTAGGGGAGTCACAAAGAATTGGACACGACTGAGCAAACACATATATATTTACATAAAACTTTACTATAAGAGGCCTCAGATCCTCTAGACCAGAGGTTTTTACATCAGGCCTGATGGGAGGCATCCAGAAGCTCCCAGGACTCCCTGAAATTTCACGCATTAGTCACTCCAGCGTGCCCACCACACAAAGGGACACTCACACTACTCTGGGCAAAGTTTAGATGCCTAGGAGTGATGGGCATCTGGGAACACAGGCAAGCCACGCTTGGGAAACACGAACCTGGGCGGCTCTGTGGCACTGCGCCTGGGCCAGGGCACTGCCATGGCAGCGCTGGGCAGGCAGGGCTCTGTGCCGGCACGAGCAGAGGGCACACGTGGGCCACAGCTCCACCCCTCTGCACCCCTATTATCCCGGTATTTGGTGGCTTCACTGGAACCAAAGATGCAGATTCCTTCTTTCATGATTTAAATCCACTTCCTCCATCCTCTCTGACCTCATCACATCTGCTCCCACTCAAACAGTGTTGCA
Organism: Capricornis sumatraensis; assembly: GCF_032405125.1. NCBI lineage: Eukaryota > Metazoa > Chordata > Mammalia > Artiodactyla > Bovidae > Capricornis > Capricornis sumatraensis. The sequence goes on along the minus strand of NC_091087.1, from coordinate 74,298,585 downwards.
ATCATCTGCAGAGATAGGCAGAGCAGGCAGGTTTAGAGAAAATGAGACTTCTAGTTAGAGCCAATGCAGCTGCACCTCTGCACATGCTGTCGAACCCTGACTTTATTCTCATAGATCCCTACTAGAGTGGTCTAGAGCGGAGAAAAGGAAATTTGGGATATAGGCTTACTAATATAGTCCTGATGAAATTTTGTTTTAAGGGCAGAGAATTGTAATACTCTTCAAAATGAAAGTGAAGTTTTTAAATAACTTTTAAAATGAACTAATAGGAGGGAAATTTCATAGACCCAAAATTATTCCTGAGAAACCTCTGACAACAGATGATCAAGGATGCCCGACTAAATATAAATCACACATTTCATATAGGCAATCACCATTTTATGAAGGGGTGTGTCCACTCGTGAATTCTTGGTTTAGAACACAGAATGCATTTTCTCACCAAAGAGGGTGACACGCGACCGCTGGCATTTCCATTTTAGCCCACCGCAGCCTCTCTTAGACAGTATACACAATATGGACATTGTTGCCAGCACCACGGAATCTAACCATACAGGCAATGCGTTAAAGAAGGTGCAAGCTGCCTGCCACTCCTCTCAACAACAGGCAGGCTGTGTCCCCCTCCTTAATCTGGGAGTACGCTGTGGGTTCTTCAACTAACAGACGCAACAAGAGTAACGCTCCACCCGTCTGTCCGCTCCACTTCCTCACAGCAATCACTCCAGGAGTCTTTGGGTGCCATGTAAGAAGTCCAACCAGCCAAGCAGAGAGGTCACCTGACGAGGCCCTGGCACTACGTGGAAAGTGAGGAACCACCAAGCCTGGCCTTCTAACCATCCACACACGTGAGCACTGCCATTCTGGACCCTCAAGACCAGATAAATACTAGTGAGCAGCTTCAGTTAATGCCACACAGAACAGAAGGGTCACCCAGCTAAACCCTGCGTGACCAACACACAGAACCATACTACCTAGTAATAACAACGAATTACTGTTTTAGGTCACAGATGCTTAGGATGGTTTGTTCCTCAGCAATCATTATCTAGAACAATCTGTGGTTTTTTCAGGAAATAACAGAAGCTCTGGAGCTGGAATCAGGAATAGAGTCCCTTGCTCCATTCTCCAGGGTTGACACTGAGTTAAGGTGGTAACGTCAGCCAGGATTTTGCTAGCTATTAGCTACTGGGGAAGCCTCGTGTTGGAAAGCAAGGAGGTACATACAATGATCATTATCAGAGAGCTTTCCCGTCTGCTTCAAAACCCTCCTAAAAATTTTATACACACTACTGAGGACAGGTTTCAAAATTCTGAAGAAACACATTGTACAGTCACAATGCAGTTGATACCTTGATACCAAAGCCAAAGATACAAATAAAGAAAACGAAGGACCAATATTCTATGTAAACACAGATGAGAAAACTCTCAACACAACAGTAGCAAACCAAATCCAACAACACGTTAAGAGGATTACGCACCATGACAAAGTGAGATGTATCTTAGGAAAGCAAGGGAGGTTCAACACACAAAAATCAACTAAGGGAGCATACCGCATTAATAGAAGGAAGGAGGGAAAACCAGACCCAGAGAAAGCATCTGACAAAATTCAACCACCTTTCACCGCAAAATAATCAGTATGCTAGGAATCTAAGGGAACTTCCTTAACATGACAAAGGGCGCTTATTTTTTTTTTTTAAACCACATATAACTTCATGATCACACTGAAGAGTTTTCCCCTAAGATCAGGAACAAGACAAGGACGTCTGCTTTCATCCCTGCTATTCAAACTGCAGGAGCAGGCCCAGCCGGAGTAATGGGACAAGAAAAAGAAATACAAGGCACCGACACTGCAAAGACAGAAACAAAGCATCTCTATTTGCCAGTGACATCACTATATATGTAGAAAATCCCATGGAATCTACCAAGAAAACTGACAGAGGTGATCATACCTAAATTCAGCAAGGTTGCAGGGTATATTATCAACACACAAAAATCAGTTGTGTTTTTATAAACCAGCACAATTCAAAAAGAAAATTAAAGACACAATTCCATTTATAATAACATCCAAAAGAATATAATACCCAGGTATAAATTTAACCAAGGAAGTGAAAAATTTATATATTGAAACTATAAAATCTTACTGAAAGAAATTAAAGACATCTCACAGTCATGAATTGGAAGATTCAGTACTATATGGCAATTCCCCAAAGCAGATTTAATGCAATCCCTGTCAAAATTCCAATGACCTTTTTGAAGAAAAAGAAAAACTGATCCTCAAATTAATATGGAGCTATGAATGGTGCCAAGCAGTCAAAGCAATATTGAAAAAGAAAAATAAAGTTGGAAGACTCACACTTCTCAAACTTACTACTTCAAAACTTTTCAAAAAGCTAAGATAATCAAAATGGTATGCTGCTGGCATAAGGACAGACATACAGACCAATGGAACAGAACCGAGAGTCCAGAAATAAATGCAAACACATATGCTAATTTATCTCCAATAAAGGTGCCAAGACCATCCAATGGAGAAAGAACAGTCTCTTCAATAAACGGTGGTGGGACAACCGGATAATCAAATGCAAAAGATGAAGTGGGAGTCCTACATCACTTATAAAAATTAACTCAAAATGGACCAAAGATCTAAAGCTAAGAACTGAAACTATAAAATATACGGGTAAATCTTCATGACCTCAGATTTGGCAATGGATTTTCAGGTTTGATACCAAAAGCAAAAGGAAAAACAACAACAAAATAAAGTGGAATCCATCAAAATTAAAAACTTTTGTGCATCAAAGGACATTATCGAGAATGTGAAAGAACCACCAACAGAACAGGAAAAATATTTGTCAATCATAAATCCATTAAGAGTTAAATACCCAAAACATACGAAGAACTCCTACAACTCAACAACAAAAGAGACAACTCAGTTAAAACACAGGCAAAGGACTTGAAGGCATGTTGCTTCAAAACAGATACACGATGAAAAGAGGTTCAATATCACTGGTCATTAAGGAAATACATAACCACCATGAGATACCATTTTACATCCACTAAAATAGCTTTAATCCAAAAAAAAAAAAAAAAAGCAAATGCTGAGAATGATGTGCAGAAATTGGAACCCTAGTACATTGCAGGTGGGGACAAGTTAGACACAGAATGACCATATGACCCAGCAATTCCACTCCTAGGTATATTATGCAAGAGAAATGAAAACACTATGTCTACACAGAAACATATACGTATGTGTGTGTGTGTACACAAAGATTAGAGGCTCTAAGGGTTAGAAGAAAAGGCAGGATAGGGAATGATTACGTATTGAGTACAGCATGTTTTACAGGGTGATAGGAAAGTTCTGAAACTAGGGCAAGCCCTGTGGTTGCATAAAATTGTGACCACACTACATACCATTGAACTGTACACTTTAAAATAGTTAACTGTTATGTAAATTTTGCCTCAATAAAAGAAAATTTGGTTAAACCACCGATCAACTCATACAAACATCTGAGTATCTAACATACTCCAGGCACTCTTCTAGGAAACGGGTTAAGATGATGGACAAAAATTGAAAATGCAAGGTAAGTGACTAGAGAGTGAAGGCAGGGGCCATCTTAACCAGGGTGTTGAGGGAAAGCCTAGAGGAGGCGACATCCGAACAGAGACCAGAACAAGCTTCATACTATCACGCTAAATAACGGAAGAAAACAATGTACTAAAATACAGTTTTAAACTTATCAAAAAATCATAGGAAAAAATTGCTAAAAAAGAGAGGGCCTATCTAGAGACATTCCTTTTTGTGCAAATAGTGATTTTTAGTTTCCAGATATTTTATTCTTTGTTACACATAATTTCTTTACAGTCCAATAATGTGCTGCTGCTACCCCTCCCTGCCTTCCAGTGCCAGGCTCACTCCCAAGACAGCTACTGTTCACCTTGTTAGCAAGCATGTTCTCCCTTCAGGAACCCACGCAGGAAAGGAATTCCCACTCATGACCCGCCGCGTCCCCACATCCACTCACACTCTCACTTTCAGTCCTCACAATTATCCCTTCACAGATGAGAAAACTGGGGTTCAGAAAGGATAAATAACTTACTATCACAGCGACCCAAAGGAAGGATCAGAATTCAAACTGGGTCTGACTTCAGACCCAAACTCCTCCCACATGGAAACTCATCCCATCAGAGATGGCGCGAGAACATTCTGGGCCAGACTGGGAAAATACGACGAAGCAGCCCTGTCCTTAAGAAGCTTGTCATCGCAACACTAGAGATCCAACCCAGGTACCCCAGAACCTTCCTCAAGCTGGAGAAGGCAGGGCAGTCCTCCCCAGAAACGTGAGGCCCTTACTCTCTCTCCCGCACAATGCCTCAACCCCACGGCCTCTGACCTGGCGTGAGGACACAGATCTGCCCTCTGTCGCTTGAGGAACCTGCCCTTGAGACCTCAGGGTCCAGCTGAGACCCCAAGCACACAGCCCTCCCCCTGGCAGGTACGGATGGCTGCGGAACACGCCCCCGCCTCTCAGTCCAGGCATCACCAGCTTCCTCTTCAAAACTTTACAGTGGTTCCAGCAGAAGCGCCACATAAAATCTTCAACAAAATACCAGTGACATCATTTCCTTGCTAACTGTGGAGGTTTCTTTGTCTTTAACTCAGATTCCCATCAGCAATCCGCAGTTATAATTAAATTCCACATGAATGGGTGGAATCTGTCCATGTTGGGCTGTAACCAGCTCTCTCTAGAGTGACCAGGCCTCTGGGACTTGTTCACCACTAACAAGTTAATATTTGTAAAACCCTGTAAAGACATAATGACTACATACTATCATTATTACTAGACTACCGGTTTGAATGTAAATTAAGACAGAAAGGGGAAAGAAAACACATTAGTAAATCAAGTTTGGGACCGCTCCTCAGCAAGAACCACAGAGCAAAGAATGCCTTCACTGATCTTATTCAAAGGACGTGAAATGCAGGGTAGCTGCTGTAGGAAAATGGAACAGAGAGAAGGGATGGAGCACCAGCAGGAAAAGAAGTCCATACAGGCAGAACAGACGCTGGAGCAGAGGAAGGGCCGTGTGAAAAGCATATGCTGGAAAAAGACGCGATGTCAAACCTCTAGAATCCGAAAGCAAAACTAAAAAGTCTAGGATAAGAACAAGATCTAAAAACGGATTCTAAGTTCAGCCTAAACTGACCACAGAGCCGAGTGGTGAAAACACTGACTCTGGAGGCCAGCAGGCCTGAGGCTCTTTCTTTTCCCCATCTGTAGAATGGGGACAAGTCTTCTCTCCAGAGCCAGGCTGGCACAGAGGCAGCGCCCAAAGGCAGCCCGTTTCCTTCTGAGGCCGGCACCCTGATCGGCAGCCACAGAGAGCCCCGCGGGCTCTCAGGCCCGCCCCTCTCGCTCTCTCTCACCGTCCCGGAAAACACCTCTGCGCCCTGCGCCCCGGCTCCCACAGCGCCTCTGCCCCTCCGCCTCGGCGCCCACCACTCCCCCAGCTTACTCGTCTCGCAGAAGCTCCTTGAGGGCAGTGCTCACACAGTGTCTTACTTCACATTTTAGCACTAGCAAACTAGCCTAGCTCCTGGGTAAGTTCTCCCTAAATATGTGAGTTGATTAATTTTCAATTATCCCAAACTGGATAGAGGCCAAGCAGCTTCCCTGGGGCCAATCCTGGGGAAATGAAGACTGCAGGGGGCAAGGGGAAAAAAAAAAAAAAACCACCTCTACTCTGGGTGAACCATGCGGGCCTGCCAGACAATGGACTGACTTGGGAGCCCTCCTCACCCAACACTCTCGTCCAGCTGCCTCCCGTGTAAAAGGAGGGAACTTCTCTCGGACATCTCTCCCGTCCATCTGACGCATTAGTTTAGGGTTCAGGCCTTAGAATGCCTCAACCCTCTTCCTCTATTAGCTCTTGAAGTCCTCTATTACTACAAAAATTAACATCAGTAGAAGGTTCACCCATTTCTTTCGTAAGAAGCAAGTCTGCGCCTGCTGCTGCTCGTCCCATTTTACAGATGGAGACACTAATTCAGAGAGGCCCAGCAGCCACTCTGGGTGGTTCTGCTGGTGTGCAAAAGGGCAGGACTGGGATTCCGATCTTTAAAGCTGGTGCCTTCCGCCATGCCCATACTTCTCAAGCCAGAAGGTGGATGGCCCCTAAGACATGTGGCAGGAATGCCAGGGGACCCTCGCCAACCCTGGGGGAGCCAAGGATGGACACAATGCATCTTCTGGAGAATCCAATGCACTCAACAACCGAAGGGGGCAACGTGTGTTTACAGCAAAAGAAAAAAAAAAAACAGACATATTACTGAGTACGGTGTGAAATTCCTATTACATTTTAAGATAAAACTTAATGGGCTTGGACTCCTCTCAAGGGTTTGAGACATACTGAACTAAAACCATGCCTTTCCCACAGAGAATAGCATTCTGAAACCAGAACACTTAATTTACCCCATAATAACATTTCAAACACCAGGCTATATTAATCCAAAAAGGACAGAATTTAATTTCCAGAATAAAGTTGTGACTCCCGGGCATTACTGGGCAAGGCAGGACTCAGGAGAACAGATTTCCTTGCGTTTCCTCTTTAAGTCATTCAAAGCACCCAGGGAAGTTAAGATGCTGGATGAAGACCCCCATCTTACAAGCCCCCTCACACAACAAACCTGGGAGCTAAGCACTATGAGAACTGGGGCTGGAGGGAGCACAGTCCAGAGACGCGGCCACAGGGCGTCCCCACCTGCAGACACATATGCCAAACCACATGGAGCCACGAGGCAAGCATCTGTCACATCCCTCTTCCTTCCCAAACTTGCAGATTCCTGACACGAACACTGACGGAGCGGCAGTCGACCGCGTGCCAGGCCCTGGGGGTAGCACCCCGCTACCTCAAGTGTATGCACATCTCCTGCCGGACGCTAACCTTCCAGGGGACAGTCAGTCACTGAAAACCTTCACTACAATTTGACTCCTGGAAACTAATGTTTTAGTATTTTTGATGCTACTGTCATCCTGAAGATTACATTATCCCAATCGATTAATAAATTTAGCTTTTGTCTCCACTCAAAGAAACCAAGTTTCCAATAAATATGCTTATGGTTTTTGCCACAGAATGGGTGTTTTAACTGGAAAAGAAATTAGGATATCAGAACAGCAGGCATGATACCTTTCTTGGTGGAATGGCCTCATGAAAAGTTACCAAGTAATCTCCATTAAAAAAGATACAGGGAGTCAGGAATTCCGTGAGGCTCCAGTGGTTAGGACTCTGCACTTCCACTGCCTAGGGCCCAGGTTCAATCCCAAGATGGGAAACCACGATCCCAAAGCAGTGCACTGCAGTCAGAAATAAACAAAGAAACCCGTGGAGTTGTGCACCAGCATGGAGGAAACCTTACAGAATGGAAGCCATGAAATGAACGTACAGGGAGATTCTCTATTTCTTGAGAACTGAAGAGACTTAGGTCACTTCAGCATGGCTGACAGAGCAGTAGGTTTGGGGGTGTCCCCTGGGGAAGGGGCATTCTAACACTTACTCCCCTCCCCACCACATTTTGAGACTCTCCACCTACAGTGAGAAATGGCAGGGATAGCCAAGTGCAGCCGCCCAGGTCAGGGACCACCGCTCTGTCCCCCACCACAGACCTGGCACACCGCAGGGCAGACCTCTTGGTCACAAAGGGCCTGGCAGGGGCCAGGGGACAGCATGGGAAGCATTACAACCGGAAACCCACTGGCCACCAGCATCACCGAGACCGTGTCTACTGGCATAAACAGGACCGCAGACCGTCAGATGCCATCTTCCCAAAACTAAGTGGGGCAGGGAGAAGTCCTCTTCCTGCCAATCTCAGGGTGGGCCCGTGGCACCGGCCTTCTTGGCACTGGGTCTCAACACCCACTTCCCAGAAGCCTTCCCTGACTACCCCGCCAGCCAGGAGCTGTCCACCCTTTCCTGAACCTCCACCATACTTCCAGCCCCCGCACGACCCACTCGTCCACTTTAGTCTCCTCTGTAGGACTTTTCTTGCCTCTTCCTAGTGGAACTGCACTCTCTAGCTGAGTGGCCAACTTCCTGAAGGCAGGATGGTGAAACGTTCATTGCCCCTCTCCCTTCCGGGCACAGGCTTCAGTCCTGGTGCCACCTGGTCAAACAGTGCTGGTTTCCGGCCTCCTCCTCCACCGCGCACAGGGGCTGAGGCCACGCTCTCAAAGGCAGGTGCTGCAACTCCCTCACCCGAGCACGGGAGCCAGAGAGTTATGAGAACTCAAGGCACAGTCACTGAGCATCAAATTCAAGGAGAAAGGCTCCCCCATTCCAGCCGATGATCGACTTATCCTGCAGAAGACAGATACTCAGCAAGGGACTCCAACGTGATTGCCGGAGCTGACAGAAACCCACGACAGTCACCCACATTTATGGCATCTCACCACCTGCCAGCCTCCCCCCGAACAAGTCTGCACAGAGAGACGAGCAATTCTGGCCCAAAAGGAGGTTTCGATGCTTGATGACAAGAACCTCACCTTCTCCTTCCTGGAGTGGTCAGTCCCCCAGCCCTCACTGTGTTGGGCAGACCGCAGTCGATGAAGGCCCTCTAAAGTGAGAAAGCCATTTCGTACTGTTTAATTGTGAATACTAGACCTCACCCGAGCACACATGATGTTTTCTTACATTTTTTTTCCTTTTCTGTTGAGAGCTGCACTGTCTCCTACTCCATGAGCAGCTGTGAACCCAAAGCCAGCTGCGATGACACAAGCCACCCTGTCCCCATCCGCCTCTCGACCGCCCTCCTGCCCGCAGGCGTCCAGCCCTCTCTCGCTGGCTCCATTCCCTCTGCCCAGAGCAGGTCTGAGCATCATCTCCACATTTAGGCCTCGGCTGCCTCTCTCTGGTCACCTTCCAAAACCACTGGCCTTGCCACCTTCTTTTTTCTCACTTTGGAGCTCTTTCCTCAGTTTCTCTCTGTATTTCAAGTCAATATGATGACTCTCCTCCACCAGCAAAATAATAATAATAATAATTTTCTTCCTCACAGAACACTTGGAAAGAAGCATGCAGGGGGTCGGGAATCCATGGGATTGACACAGAGGCCCTGGCTATATGAGGTCTCCTCTGCTAAGTTAACAATTCTTAAACTGACCATTACAAGGAAACTCAGCTATTGCATAATATTTGATAGGTTAGATCACTTGCTGTTTGTAGAGTCTTGCTCTACAAGGATGAGAAAATAGAGATGGGCAAATTTAACGCAATTTCCTTTGTTTGCTTGAGCTAGCCCAGACTTGCAACACCACAGTGACAGTTTTTCTTAAAGTACAGCTTTAACATCATCAAAAAGGACTTCAACGGAGTGATAAATCATTCTTGTCCTTCAGCGTATTAGCATATCTATCTCGACAAACCCCCCCCCCCCCCAAGGTCCTTCCCACTCTGCACAGCGAAAAATTAAACGAATTCTAGTAGGGGTCTTTACAGAATCAAAACCCCAAATGCAGGGGAAAACAGCTAGAAGCAGCTCAAATGTTTCAGTTAAACTAAGGACTCTTTTCAAGGCACAAACCAGAGTAGGAATATTTTGATTGTATTAACAGAAACCACTGGCCAGCTGCTACTGCTGGTTTCCAGTGGAAGATCTTTACACCCTTCTTTACAACGAGTAAGGCCATCTTATTAACTCCAAAATGAATGGACAGCATCCAAGAAAAATAACTGGTTTTCTTCCCCCTCACAGAAAAATTCACATGAACGTCTTAGGAAAAAGGGGAAAAAAAAATGCTGGAATTCTCCCTGCCGGCTCTCTGCTGCCCTGGCTTCTGCACTGTGACAGCTGGAACAGATGGCGTCTGGGTGAGACACCTTACATCTTAAACCTCATCCCTGATCAGGTCTGATTTTGACTAGTGGTTCTGGAATCCTAGGTCTGTCAAGGTTTCGGTCCTGAACACCTACTCACCAGATTTCCAATCCTGTGCATTTTAGGGTTTTCACACTAATAAGGCTTATTTTTGTTTTGGCCAAAAAATTCGTCTTGAACTAATTTTCAGTATGTATATACTGTCACCACACAACAGTGAAAAAGCAAACACTTCCTTTCATTTGAAAAACGAACGTACACAATCTTGCCAGACATCCTTCACATGCTGCAGTCTTTTGAACAGGCCATTTTCAGAGATGTGAGAGACGGGAAAAGATTCTAGCACCAACTGATGGTTCACTTGGTCATCTCCTTAGATAAGGATTTTATAGACAAATCCAAGACTACAGAACACACAACATTTCCAAAAGCTTCACCAGCAAATGCTAAGAAAAAAATAAAAATTATGGCTCCCCTCAGTTGTATGCTGTGAATGTAAATTAACAAGCGGCAACAACGCTCAACACAGCCTTTATGAATCCACAAAAATAAGTGAATAAATCTCACACACACACACACACACACACACACACACACACACCCCTTCATCTCATTCTGAAAACTAATTCACAGCTTAAAACGAAAACCATGAAATAAAATTGCTTCCTTCAACGGACAATTATATGAAGGCTTCTTAGATTTCAAAGCACGTCCACAACACTCCATCGATTTCCATTTTGTTGCTATGTTTTCAAGAGAAAGGTAAAGAATTTTTTTTCCCCACGAGATTCTTTCTAAAGGCCTAAATATTAAATAGATGTCCCCAAACGGGGTGAAAACGTGGCAAAGTGTGCGTGAGCAATTAACCCAAGGCGGAATGTGTGCCTTTCGCCCCAAACTGGATCCCAGTACCCGCCTGCCTCCGAGGCCACTGCAGCTCTTCGGTTATGAATCAGTCAGAGGTTCATCTGCAGAGGAATGACTCAGTATAAACTTTTAAATAATGGCTTAAAAAAAAAAAAAAGAACCCAAGCCAGCCCAGGGTGAACACGTTCGGCTATGGAGACACCCGAAACGGTCCGCTCCTCACCCCGCAAAACACACAGCCTCGTAGGAGATGCTGATCTCTCGCCACCCCGGGGTAAGGGGGGGGTCACGTTTCCAAGAGGCCTCGGCGCCCCGTTTCCTGAAAAGCTGCGGGAGCCCGGGCCCGCGGGGCCCTCGGCCGGGCCGGGCCGGAGGACAAAGTTTCCCGAAGTTGAGGCGTCCGGGGGGCGGGCGGGCGCGGGCTGGGGCGGGGGCGAGACGGCGCCGCACCGGGCACTCGCCGCCGGGCGCCAGGCCTGCGCCGCCCCGGCCCCGCGCCGACCGACCCCGCGCCCGCCCGCCGCCCGCCGCCCGCCGCCCGCCGCCCAGGGCGCGGGATGGAGCCGCCGGGGATGGAGCCGCCCGCCGCCCGCCAGGCCCCTTACCCGCGTCCGCGCCGCCCGGCCGGCTCAGCAGCGCCGAGCGCGTCCTCCGCCGCGGTCCGCAGCGTCCTGCTCCCCGGGCAGCCCCATGTCGGGGGGCGGGGAAGGGCCGGCGGCCGCCGCCGCCGCCGCCGGCTGGAAAGTCCCTGCTGGGCTGCAACCCGGCTCGCGCACGCGGCGGCCGCGCCGCGCCGCGCTCCCTCGCCCTCACGCACCCTCTCGCAGGCACTTCCTCTCGCGCGCTGGAAATCCCCGCCGGCCGCCGGAGCGCGCCCGGGCGCGCGCGCGCCCCGCCCCCGCCGCCGGCCCGCGCCCGCGCGCGTGGGGGCTGCGGGAGCCCGCGAGAGCGGCCGGCTTTCCGCGCCGCCGCCCCGCGCGCCCCCGCCCGGCCCCGCGCGCGCCCGCCGCCCGTCGCTAAGGCCCTCCCCCCGGCGCCCGCCGCCCGGCCTTAGCAACGGCGCCGCGGCGCGGGCGGGGGCGGGCACGGCCGCCCCCCGCGCCGCCCCGCCCCCCCGCGCGCGCGCGCGCGCCCGGCCCCCGGCGCCTCGCAGCCCCCGCCCCGGGCGTCCCCCCCTTTCCGGGTCGAAAAGCCACGCAAGCCGCCTGGGGGCCCGAAAGGTGCAGGTCCCCTTAGGGTCGGGAGCCATGGCGTCACGCGTTTCACCAGCGCGGCCACCCTCACTCACACCGACTCACATTGAGCACACAGGCTCACACAACTACTCACACTCACCGACACACAGCCAACTCGCGTTTTTACACATGCTCAGACACACATGCTGACAAGACATAGACACGCTCGCAGACACACAGTGCACACGCACTCCAAGACACACTTGGTCACAGACATGCTCTCATGCGCTCACACTTGTACATGCATTCACACACTCGCTGACAGCCATGCGCCGTCACGCCTGTGCACACTCACACATACACACTCGCTCCTCCACACCGCTCCCTCTCCTACACAGGACCAGGTGGTGGAGCTGAGGGAGACACCGCTGTCTGGGCCCCGCTCCCTCTGGGGGGGGGGGGGCGGAGGGGGGAACTCCTAACCCTTTGGTTGGCCTTTCCTTGCTGCCGGGGCCCCTCCCACACCCAGGAAGTTGTGTCTTGATCGAGTGTGAAAAACGTGGCCAGTCTGCCACAAGCTCCCAGAGCGCCCCGCTGGCCTGTGAACCCCCTCCCCTCCCTGAGCCCCAGGCCTTCTGGGGTACCCGTTTCTCCACAGGCCTCCGCTCTCTGCCCCGCTCCAAGCGGTCAGTGATTCCCCAAAGTCCTCTAGGTCTGTGTATCCGACCTGTTTGGGCCTGGCACGATGGGGCACGGCAGAGGGCATCTCTCCGTGAGGCTCCAGGCCAACCAAAGAGCAAGGCCATCTCTGCACCAGTTGACAGTCAACACAGAGGGGACAGAATGGCCTGCCCCGTTTTCTCTTCCTCAGAAGGTTCATGGAGATCTCCAGAGCCGAGGCCAGTGTCACCAGCTTAAGCCAGTGCCCCTTCTTATACTTCTCCAATGACTCGTCGAATAAAGGCAGGAAGTTCAGCATCTCCTCCAGAGGCTTTCTCTGTGGAACGTTCCAGAACTCCCGACAGTCTGGTCAGGCTGCTGGAACCCCGAGTGTGCTTGTTCTCCAGCTGCAGAGGTGGGGCCTCGCTCTCTAGACTCTCAGTCTGCAGCAGCGCCCCTGCTCGGGCCACTTGCTGAGAGGACTCAGCTCCCTGAGTTCAACCCGGAGAACCCAAGATGGCTGTGGTCCCCCCAGCAACCATGTGGAGGTGGCGGGTCAGCCTCCGCCAGCCCTGCGCAGACCGCTGGGCTCTGACTGGAACCGCGCTCACCAGAGGCGCTCCCCTCTCGGCGGCACGGGGTGCTTTCCCTTCTGCTCCCGAGCCTTGGGTGTCCTTTCCTGCCTGTCAGAAGCCTTAATGGCTGCCGCTGCTACTCAGACCAGGGCCCGGGCTCCAAGGCCTCTGTGTATCTGCTCATCTCCTCCCAGGTCCCCCGGGCCGGCTCCGGCCGCACTCCCACCTCCTGCCTCAAGCTATACTGGGGTCTTTTTAGGACTTTGCCAGAAATTCTCTAGGCTGGACCATTTTTTTGGCTCTTTTAATACAAATAACAAGGTAGAAGTTTCAAAGACCCGTCAGAGGGGTTTTCTACAACTCTCCGTGCTTTCCACCAAAGCGGTGCCAAGCAGCAATGCAGGATGAAGACTCAGGTACGGCCGTGGCTGAGCCCCCTGCTGGGCAGTGAGGACCTGCTCCCTGTCTTCTCCCCGCTTCCTCCCCGCTTCTTTCTCTTCTCCAACCTTCTGCAGTTCTGGACCCCCTGCTTTGGGGAGTTGGAGGGCGCTGCAGCACAAAGTTTGCCCCGAAGCAGGAAACCGCTTTGGGGGGCGAGCGTTCCGTCCTCTGCAGTTACGGCCGCTGGGCAGCAGTGACGGACAGCGAGGCTGGCCAATCACAGCGCTCCTCACTGCATTTCAAAGGCTGAGCTCTCTGTTCCCTATGGCAACGTGGGACAACAAGCTGACACCATTTCTGGACAAAGAAATTTCTCGCAGGAATTTATGTAGCATTACATGTTCTGTTTGCTGCATTTCTGGGAGCAGTGCACACAGGATATTGGAGTGACTCACTTAAGTACAATGGCTCAGAAGCCATTCCTGTTTTTCTTCTGACAGAAGGGGAAAGTGCCCACTGGTTAGTGTTAGGGTTCTAAAGGGGTTTCCTCAGACTCTCCCGGCCAATCAGACCCGCAAGGGAGAGCTCCCCACTCAAAGGCCGGTGGCCGGTGGGTCTGATTGGACTGAAATGTGCTGGCAGCTTCTCCCACTCAAACGCCTGGGCACCTCGCAAAATAAAAAACCGTTAAACTAATTGTTCAGACACGTGTCTTCCAAACTTTTGAATGCGATTCACTTTACAAACCGGTTGTGTGTAACGTGTGCATTTATATACACATATATATACACATATATGTAGCAGATGCTTCATCTCAAACATGTATTCCGATATTTTCTATTTCATTCCATTTATTTATTAATGCTGGTTTTGACTGTCCCAACTCATCGTGGGTTCATGGCCTGAAGTTTGAAAATACTACATTAGATTAAAAGAGCTGCTGAAGATGGTGGAAGTGGCCTGGGGTTTGGGGTGGTCATCATGGGAAGGCACCCCTCTTCTTCCTGCTCTATCACACATTTGCTCTGCAGTGTGGGGCTGCAAAGCCAAGGACCCCAGTCCCCCTTCTCCCGCCCAGTCCTGTCCTTGAAGTAGGCCCTGGCTAACATCAGAGGTGCACCAGCAAAGAAGCAGGCTGCCAGTGCCCCTTCTCTGGACAAGGTCTGCCAAAAACAAATGCAAAGGAAATGGGGCCTGGAGAGGCCCAGGAGGCCTAAGCGGGGTGTGCAAACACAGCCATGGGTTTCGTGCAAGTGATGAGACAAAGGGAAGGCAAGGTGGGAGGTTTGGGTAACTGGCCACAGAAGGTTTTAATTTCCTCTCAATTCTGTGGGCCTCTTGGGGATGAAGTTGTCCTTATTTTAGGGAAACCTGTTTCGGGATTTGTGTGCACAACTGTACACCCATCACCACCACCACCATCTCTGGCTCCTCCCCCCAGTCCTTCAGGAGAACATGAATTCCAGGTAAGGCCAGCCTCCCACAGGCAGCCTTGATCAGAACCCCCTACTCAGACTTCACTTCTGAAAAACAGACTCAACTCCACCAAGAAAAGGGATTTTTGTTACTGCAGGCCTCACGGGAGACAGGGAAGAGGGTTTGCATCAAAGTCACACAGCAAAGTCCCCAAACCCACGGAACCACAGTGCCAGCCTTCAGTCCCACTCAGAGACTCCACCTGTCTTTGTAATCACCGTTCCTCTCCTCCATCCAGGGTTGGGGGGCTCCTCATAGCCTCTGTGTTACCCCACACACACACAACAACTCAGCTCTGGCCTTAGCTGGCAGACCTCGCTCAGCAAACAAAACTCAGCGGTTCCTGGAGCCGCCCCCTCTGGGCACTCAGCTCATCCCACCCCAGCAGCTCCACAGTGAGCGGTGCTCCCCACACACACATTAGAAATGAGGCGGGAGAAGATGACTGGGTCCAAACCCAGTGTTGGATTAATGAGATAAACGGTCTGAAGAGTACAAGGATTCTAAACCATCAGAAATGCAATACGCCATCTCCTTAGGAATAAAGGCATCTCTCAAGGCTGGTGACGGCAAGCCTGAAATGTCACATGCTGCTGGATCAAGACAGCTTGTTCCACCTTCGCCTGGTCCTTCCGTTCATGTGGTCAAGACCTGCTTGCTGAGCATGACCCCTGCTCGCCTCTCTTCTAGCATGAAACCAATTACGTGCTTGTCCTTTGGGAGTTTACCTTCTAGCAGGTGGAGACCGAGCAAACAAATCACAAGCGAATCTGTAACAGGAGGGGAAGAGGGAGGCCTGGAGCGGGTGGTCAGGGGTCCTGGCGGATGAGGGGCCATTTGAGTGCAGGCCCGAGGGCAGAGAGGAGGGTACCCTGTGAGTATGGGTGGGGAAAGCATCCAGGCAGACACCCTGAGGTCAGCAAGGCCTGGGGAGACCAGTGTGGGCTGAGCCAGTGAGAAGGAGAGCCACAGAGGATGTGGGGGTTCCAGTGAGGAGAGTCACAGAGGATGGGGGTGAGCGCGGGGGTGAGGAGGCAGGGCCATGTGGGGTCATCAACAGGACCTTGGTTTTGCTCCGAGATGGGGGCCACTGTGAAGTTTGATGGATAACGTGTTCTATCCAAACGAATCCTGTAGCTGATCTTATTTTACTGTCCTTCAGCACCCGGCAAATCCAAACAGCGGGGCATGACTTGGCTGTGGGGTGAACAAGGTCACAGCCGAGGATACTCGGCCCTGGCGATGGCGCACACTGGTGTGAGCCCGCAACTGGAGCGCTGGAGGGGGTGGGGAGCCCTGGGACCCAGTGGCCCACATCCGGGACTCTTCCAAAGAAATAAGACCACACACAGGAGACTACTAGGCACCTCCCACCTTCAGAGCCAAAGAGAGGGAGTGGGCGCTTTTCCGCCAGCCAGCAGGGCGATGCGCAGAGCCCAGGCAAGGCTCCGAGTGCGGTGTCTGCTACAGGATGGGGGCGAGGGCCCACGGCCCATTGCCTAGAGCCGGCGTTCCAGCCGCAGCCCCGCGGTCCCCACAGAGCAGCCTCTGCAGAGCGGCTCTCAGTGGCCGAGTCCCGTGGTTGTCACCTCGGGCCCCATGGCTGCCTGTGCTCACCTGCTCCCCCCCGCACTGGTCTCCAGGGAACCTCGTGGACCCAGGCAGATTCAGCCCAGGGCCTTGGCCCACACCACTCCCTTGGCCCAGAACGCTCCCCTCAGCTAGCTACAGGACTTACTATCTCTTCCCTTGGGTCAGAGCCAGCTGTGAGGATTCTAGATGAAAGATTTGTCTCCGGGGCTTACCACAGTGCACCTCCAAATGCCCCCTGGCCCAGCACGGTGGCAAGAGGCCAGGGACGAGCTCCCCAGATATCCTAGTGATGAGTTCCCTTGGAAAGGTGAACGGGAGGAATTCACTCAAGCGGGAGAATTCAAGACCAGGAATCGAAAAAGCAGAACTCAACTCATGACTGACTGATGTTAGGAAAGCACTTTTTACCTCCCTGCCCCCGGGTTTCCCCTTTTGTAGAGCGGAAATATGATGGCCTGCCCGACCCCAGGGGGCTTTGAGAAAGCGCCTGGTGCCAGTGGGGACCCTGTGGCCAGCGTGTCCCTGGGAGAGACCACGGTACCCCGAAGGGAGGCAGGGGCTGTATTTCCGATGCTGTTGCTTTTATTACATGTAAAGGGTGCACCCGGCTTTCCCAGAGCCGGAGGGATTGTTTTAATTTCAGGTGTCCACGATCAGTTGCCATGAATAAAGATCAAATGCTCCGTTGTTTTTCAGGGATGTTATTAATGCTTTCCCATCACACTTTGCCAGCCCTTTGTGTGATGTTAAACTGATGACAAACTTCCCTGTCAATTCCCTGAAAAGGATTTTCTGAGGGACTGGTCCTCAGACCCACACAGTGGATACAACAAGCTGTCAAAATTGCGCTAACCCCTTTACGGGAGAGCTGGCGTTTTTCAAACTGCAGCTTGCAATCTATTAATTGGTTGAAAAATCAGTTGAGTGGGTGTGACCAGTATCTTTTTTAAAAAATGAGATAAAATAAAAATAGGAAATAGCAAAACGCTTCACGCTTACTAGGTGTGAGTGACTCGGATCAGTGTAGTTTTGTGAACTTTGGTTTTTTGTTCTGCATGGGTATACCCAACTAAGCTGGGCTGTCTTGAGGTATTTCTTGCTGTGGGTTCTGGAGCAGACGTTTGCAAAGCCGCCATGCTAATGGAGTCACGGCTCGGGGGTCTTGTTTAAAAGTTATTTTCCTCGTTACCTGTTGACATCTGTTTTGTGTGTCCTGCCAATTGGAACTTCCACCTGCTCTGGGTGAAATACTCAAAATTAGTAGAGTTTGAGTTAATGAGGTTTGTTATATTAAGCAAAATAAACAACGGTGCGGTTGAACTCGCATGCATCCTCCTGAAGATTCCTGAGTGGAGGACGCTGGGCCCACTTCTCCACAAGTGGCTTCTCCATGTCACCGCCAGAGGCTTCGGTCCACTTGGCCAAAGTGGTTTCCTTGATCTTTCCCTGGTGGGAAGCCCTGGGCAGCCCTTAAAACATGTGACTAAGGGAAGCAAAGCATGACTGGGCGGATGAATGAATCATTGGCGCTGCCCCAAGCTGAATCATGCCTGTCCACTCCATGTACCTCATTTCACTTCATCAGCAAGTCCCCAGGTAGGACTCTGGCCTGAGGATGGACGCAGAGCTGGGGCCAACTCCAGGTCTCTACACAGGAAAGGTTTATGGTGCGGTCAGCTGTCTAGAGGAGCGTCCGAGGGACTTGTCCTGAATCCTCACTGCTGGAACAAGCACGAGTCCTTTATTTAACATGTGGATTTGGGGTAGGCCTGGGGCTGTTGGAGACTGGGGCATCTTTGGACTCAGAAGAAACCCGAGCCCTCTCCTCCCGCCTACCAGGCTCATAAGGAATCCACTCTAGAACCCTGTGGACTTCAGGTTCCGGGGAGCTGCCATGATGACCAGTTCTGACTTTGTTCTTTCTTCCCAGGTTGTGTCTGGGGCGGCCCAGTTTACTTGAGTCTTGTGATTCACTTGAAATCTGTGATTACAAAGTCAACAAAAACTAGAGTTCCCAAACTGAGGGGGTGTTTTCAGGCCAGAAGCATAAACTGAGGCCACTGGCGGGTGAGCTGGCGTGGAGGAATGTGGCCGGCCTGTCCTTCCACGACGGGGACTGGGATTTCTGGAGGCTGGAAGGATCTACTTGGTCCTATAACTGTCACATCTCCCTGAGCTGGGGAACAGGGACGAAAGGAGCAGCAGATTCATAAATTTAGGTTCCTCTTAACACCTCCAGCTAACCAGTTGTTCTAAGATGCTAATTTCCATGAGTGATTTGCAACGTAGGTGATTTTTCATAACTACCAAGTGTGAATTTCCCTCTATTTTTCAACGTGGACCCAAATAAGCTCATTTCACAGGGGGAATCTAACTGTACTATGTGTGTACAGTCTCGGGGTTTAAGTAAAAATTCGTTTCTTTGTAATTAGCAGGCTTCCTAAATAACCCTGCTTTATCAGTATAACGAGAGTTTGCAGTGCGCCAGCTGGATTGTTCTTCTGAAGGTGGCGAGGAGAGGCAGAGCTGGCTTAAGGAGCCCTGAGGACATGACTGAAGGGACAGGACGGGCGTCCCCGGGCTCTCTCCTGACCCTGGGGCCCGTCCCTGCACCTCCCAGGTGGTGTTCTAGGGGATAATAATAGGCACCCGCCGGCTTAAGTCAGTGGGTTCACATGAGACCGGAGGCCCCGGTGGAAGCAAGGCCTGCGGGGGCGGGGGGCACTTGGGCACCGAAGCTGGGGCGGCTGCCCCGGTGGCTCTGTGACAGGAAACGGCCTTTCCTCCCTTGCTGTTTCTTTTTGAGTGTGAGGCAAACTACAAAATTCCCCCACAGATGGTTAAGGAACCAAAATCGGACACTCTCACTCGCCTGGGGGGATTTTACTCAAGGGACCACTTGACTCTGCAACTCCGAATGCAGAAGCTGGGACTCAGAGCACAGGCTGCTCTGGGCAGCCTCTTCCAGGCTCCCCGGAAAGGCCCCTTGGACCCGGGGCCTGGCTCTGACCCCGAGCTCTCGGGAAGTAATTTGAATAGGCAGGGGTCTGTGTGAAGTTGCTAGTTAGGTGATGGGACTCAGGCAGACGTAACATCTGTTGATTCCCCAAAGAAAATAAAAATTAGGAAAGGATTAAGGAAAACTCCCCAGTTTGTCCAGAGCCTTGATTCCACTTTTCACCACCATTTTTAAGGATAAAAGAGATTGATTTTGCCCCAGGATCAGAAAAAATAACATCCATCTATGTATCTCTGTAGCCATTACTTCATCCATTCAGACACTGTGGCATTCACTGGACAGTTGGGGTTTGCCCAAGCCCGGTCCACCTGTAAACCCCCAAAAGCTGCCCAGCCCTGGGCCCAGGGGCACTGCAGCTGCCCATCCTGTGAGCCCCACTAATGTGGCTGGTATCTGCCTTGGAAGGCATCTCCCCTACTCTCCCCTTTTTTCACCTCACTCTGCCTGAGCTTTGACCCCCTGGGATGGACCTGGACACGGGGCAGTCATGAACTCGCTGAATTTGTCTTCAGAATTGTGTGTTCTGAGGCTTTTTCCCCTGGTCAAGGACCCAGCTGTCACCATATTGTCAAAAGACCTGAAACCCCAATAATGCAATAGTATCTCTGACGTTTGCCCAGAAAAACAAGACATTCTAAATTTACAACTCCTGATACCTTTTGTAATCAGGCAAAATCCAGTAACATCGTTTAGCTACACACGTAGAAGTTAGTTAGCATCCTTTCAAAAGCGCTGGAATTTTTTCCAAGCCATTCCTTGCCACTCACAACCCCTCATCATACCTTCCTATTGAATGCCCTGCCCTCACCATCTCCACCTCCCTCCCTCTTCCTCCTCTCCCCTACTCTGTCCCCCCCATGCCCACCTCTCTCCCCCGACCCTTCCTCCGTCCACCACTTTCCACCTCCTGGGTGGTGAAGGGTGTCACTCAGCCCCAGACCCAGCTGTTAAGCAAAGGCTGAAGAGAAGGCAGGCTCCATGGGCTGGGAACAGAAGCCAACACCTCTAGATTGCATCGTAACCCCGAAAGCCGCAACCCCAGGATCCACATCTTTCCTGGCCCTGCCGGCTCTCCTAGTCCTTGAAGACTCTAGGTCCTCCTGTCTTGCAGAGTTGCCCTCCCAGAGCTGCACATCTATTCTAACAGGATGGAGGGCGCCCCGCAGGCACGGAGCAAGTCCAAACAAATTTCAGTTCCTTTGGAAATGGATGCTTCCAGAGTTCCCGATAGAGAAGATCTTTAACCAGCCCTTACCACCATCCCTTCTGCTGGGCAACCACAGAGGCACCTACTGTTCTGGAAGTTCCTCTCCTGCTTCGTCTAGTGGAAAGGAGGTTAGAGGGGCAGAAGGGCTTGCCGGAGACTAGGAGGATCCGTCTGACCAGAGGGCCCTGAGGTGTAGGAACTTGCACCAACATCCAGGTGCTTTGAGAGGCTCTGGGGACAGAAAGACAAATGAGACAAAAAAAGCCACACACACGGCTCCCCAGGTGGTCCACTGGTTAAGACTATGTATTAATATTTCCAAGGCAGGGAGCATGGGTTTGATCCCTGTTTGTGGAACTAAGATCCCACATACCGCATGGTATGGAATGACAAATGGTGCTAGAAAACCTGAAAATCTCTTTGCAAAAACAAGCAAAAAAAAAATAGCAACACCCCCCCACACACACACACACAAGTTTGGACACAACACCTCAAGTCCTGGGGACGCCCCTCCTTATCTGTGTTCTCCACTATCTAAGATCGGTGCATCAAAAATTAGATCAAAATGTAGGGGCTCAGCAACATTGTTAACCGACTATGTGTGTGTCAAATGTTAGTTGCTACAGTCATGTCCAACTTTTGTGAGCTATGGACCGTAGCCCACCAGGCTCCTCTGTCCACAGAATTCTCTAGGCAAGAATATTGGAGTGGGTAGCCCATTCTCTTCTCCAGGGGATCTTCCTAACCCAGGGGTCGAACCTGAGTCTCCTGCATTGCAGACAGATTCTTCACCATCTGAGCCATCATAGTCCAATGCAAAACAAAGAGTTTAACTTTTAAAAGTAGGAGCTTAGACCACAACGATCATCTTATTATCTTTCAAGGTTTCTGTGGGTCAGGAATTCAGGAAAGATTTAGCTGGGTAGGGTCTCTCTCAGGCACAGTCAGATAATAGCAGAGGTGAACAGGGTGGGGCTGGCGGGTTGGGCTTCCCCAGAACAGAGCAGCCTGGGGGCAGCCGGGCGGGAGGAGAGCTTCAGTCAAGAGCAGTCAATAGGCAGGACCTGCGTGGCCCCTGATAACCTTCCACTGGAAGTCACACACTGTCACTTTTGCTGTTCCCTGTGATTCCAGGCAAGTCGCCAGCCCGCCCAGTTTCAGGGGAGGGGACACAGACCCCACCTCTCAACAGGAAGAGCATCCAGGGCACACTGTGAAGACACATGTGGGACAGGAAGTGTCGCTGGACCAGCCTGGAAATGCCTTCAGCACAGCAGGGTTCCCTGTAAGCAGCGCTAGAGAGGGATTTGGGGGCGTGTGGTCTGTTGTGGTTCAGTCGCTCAGTCGTGTCCAACTCTTTGTGACCCCATGGTCTGCAGCACGCCAGGCTTCCCTGTCCTTCACCATCTCCCAGAGCTTGCTCAAACTCATGTCCATTGAGTCAGATGTCATCCAACCATCTCATCCTCTGTCTCTCCTTTCTTCTGCCCTCAATCTTTCCCAGCATCAGGGTTCTTCCAAGGTCAAAGTATTAGAGCTTCAGCTTCTGCATCAGTCCTTCCAATGAATATTCAGAGTTGATCTCCTTTAGGATTGACAGGTTTGATCTCCATGCTGTTCAAGGGACTCTCAAGTGTCTTCTCCAACACCATAGTTCAAAAGTATTTATTCTTTGGTGCTCAGCCTTCTTTACAGTCCAACTCTCACATCCATACATGACTACTGGAAAAACCATAGCTTTGACTAGACGGACCTTTGCTGGCAAAGTGATGTCTTTGCTTTTTAATACACTGTCTAGGTTTGTCATAGCTTTTCTTCCAAGGAAAAGCATCTTTTAATTTCATGGCTACAGTCACCATCCACAGTGATTTTGGAGTTCAAGAAAATGAAAATCTGTCACTGCTTCGTTTTTCCCCATCCATTTGCCATGAAGTGATGGGACCAAATGGACCATGATCTTAGTTTTTTGAATGTTGAGTTTTAAGCCAGCTTTTTCATTCTACTCTTTCACCTTCATCAAGAGGCTCTTTAGCTCCTCTTCACTTTCTGCCATTAAAGTAATACCATCTGCATATCTGAGGTTGTTGATATTTCTCCCAGCAATCTTGATTCCAGCTTGTAATTCATCCAGTCTGGCATTTTTACTCTATATAGAAGTTAACTAAGCAGGGTGACAATATACAGCCTTGTAGTATTCCTTTCCCAATTTTGAATCAGCACCTGCTTTCAATAAAAACCTGAGAAGAAGGGAGGGAAGGAAGGAGAGAGTGGGAGGGAAGGGGAAAGAGCCCAGCACGGGTGTGGGTCAGGTGAAGTCTGACCCCAGACTGGTGCCCGGTGGGCTTGGGAGCACAAATCACACCACAGCTACCTGCTCCCTGCAGAAAGGGGGCCAGCCTTTTGTACCCTCACCCAGGCAGAGAGGAGGGATATAAAGTGGGGGGTGTGATTCTCATGAGCTGAAGCCTCTCTCTGGAGGAGAAGGCAGCTGGATTCCTGGCCAGCGCTCACAGCAGCTGGGGAATCGATGCGTCGGCCTGTGAAGCTGGTCTGGGGGCTCTGTGCTAGTTTGCAGAATGACTGCAAGTTCCGCCTATCCCTGCATTCATGCCCTTCTCTTTCGATCAACAGGAGTCTGTTTCCTCCTCCTTAAGTCTGGGTTTGGCCATGGGACTAGCTTTGGCCAATGAGACATTAGTAAACCTGATGCATGCAGAGGTTTGAAAAGTGCTTGTGCAGGGGCCTTCCTGGTGGTCTAGAGGTTAGGACTCTGCATTTCCAACCCAATGGGAGTGGGTTCAATTCCTGACCCCCCACGGGAACTAAGATCCCACATGCTAAGAAATTTTTTTTTTTTAATTAGAACATATTGTCTCCTTTTTTAAAAAGTGCTTGTGTATGTATTGGTTTATGCTCTCCTATGGCACTTGGAACCTTGAGACTATGGGAACAAATCCAAGCCAACTCCCAAGAAACCACATAGAAGGGAACCAAGGCATTCTAACCAATAGCTTTCATCTGCCTTCAGCTGCCAGAAATGTGTGTCAGGCCACCCTGAATCAGGCAGCCTCAGTGGGCCATATGAGTCAGCCCAGGCAAGACCAGTAGAACCGCTCAGCTGAGCCCAGCCCAAATTGCCAACTCGCAGAATCAAAGCGTTATAAATGCTTGTTATTTGAAGAGAATAAGTTTCTCAATTGTTTCCCACACATCAAAGCTGACTAATATAGGCACCAATGGTGTCCACTACAGAAATCTAGCTTCCCTAAAGGCTTTCTAACCCCCTATAATTGCAGGGAGGGAGAAAAAGAGGGACTTTCTCCTGGGTCTGGTCCTGGACCTCTAACTCTGGCATGCTACTCACACTGACGTGCAGAGTGAGTCAAAGACCAAGGCTATTCCCTGCATAGCCAGAGGCCACTGCCCCATAAATGAAACCCGTGGCCAAGCTGGAGGTGTGGGGGCACTAAGGATCCTGGAGGTATGTAGGAACAAGCCCTCAAGGAATTCCCAGAGTAATGATCTCCAAGCCCTTACTTTTTGCCCTTAGGTCTCTGACCTCCGGGGCCCCAAATTTGGGATCCAGGTAAAAGTCAGGGTCACTGGGTCATCTTTCCAGTTGCCACGACTTCAAATTAGATCCAGGGAGCTTTGTCAGCAGGTTTGGGAAATGCCAAGCTGTCCCTTGCAAAAGATTTTTTGGGTCTCTTGGATAAGGATTTCAATATTAAACGTTAAGATTTTGCTATGATTAAATTCTCACTGGGCACAAGGAAAGAGCTGTAACTACATTTCAATGTAGCATTTGAAGGGATTTAGTGATTTTCCATTAATTTTTTTTAAATGTCAAGGGTATATATCTTTCTTCGAGGACTCAGCCTATGGCAAATTTCAGATTTAAAAAGACCCAGCGATGGACTTACAAGACCAAGAAGGGGAGGCGAAAATCTACAATTCAAAAATTATGAAGCCGCTAAGTTTTCAGTTAATTCAAAAATCATCTCAGTGGAAAATTTTGTAAGCTTTCCACGCATAATCAAAGAGATCTGGTTTGGAATCGCAGCGGAAATGAACCATTGTGAGAGCTTGCTTTCTGACTCAAATGATCAACCTCAGTTCAAAGGCGCTGGTGAATGATCAGATCTCATTACTGAGAACCCAAACGAAGGACCCCGGTGACGCTATAACAAGGAGACAGGTCAAGCCCTCTCCCCCGCTCCCAGGCCTCTCTCCCTCTCCCCCAGCCCTGCCTCGCCACCAAGAACATATGCAGAAGGTGCAGTCTTCAATTTTATGGAGCAATGAGATTTGTAGTAAATATTTATTAGCTGCTTAGTAAATACAATTAGAATTCTGGCAGCGCTTGGCACGGCTATTTTATTAGAATTAGCTAAGGTTTACTTGCAAGTCTAAATGGATACCACAGAGCAAAGCGGTGAAGACAAGAACGTGCAAATGAGAAATTGGTG
This sequence comes from Capricornis sumatraensis, assembly GCF_032405125.1. Taxonomy (NCBI): domain Eukaryota; kingdom Metazoa; phylum Chordata; class Mammalia; order Artiodactyla; family Bovidae; genus Capricornis; species Capricornis sumatraensis. Next base: position 74,273,310 of record NC_091087.1, on the reverse strand, counting down.
GTGATCACAGCAGGAGGGCAGGGTCTTCCTGTCTCTGGGAGCAAAGGGCCTGGTCAGGGAGCCCATGCCAGGGCAGAAGTCCACCTCTGCGGCCTTCTATACCCTCTGCGGGCGGGCACCTTCATCTCTCCCTAGCACAGTGTCGGGGGAGAAGTGGGCCTGCAGGTACCCTCTCAGGGCAGGGCTGGGAGCATCTGCTCCAGAACACAGATGGCTGAGATCTGCCCAAGATTCCAGAGCCCCCAGACCACAACCTCCTAACTCCCACTCCAGTGCTCGGAACACTCTGAGCCTGCTCGCTAACCCTTAAATAACCATGTGATTCCACCTCGGATAAAGGACTCTCACCGATGACACCACTCCTGGGTGCCTACTCTAAAGGAATAAGAACTTCTGTTCTCAGCAGCATTCGTCACAGTAGCCAAAAGCCAGAGACAGCCCCATGCCCGGCAGCTGATGACTGGTAAACGCAGCGTGCTGTGGCCACGCCACAGGCTACGGGTAAGAGGAACAAAGCATTGTCACCTGCTCTACATGCACGAGCTTGACATCACCACGTTAAGTGGAAGACGGCCAGACACAAAGACCTATGTGCTGTCGGAGTCCCGTATATAAATGTCCAGAATCGGCCAGTCTACAGAAAGTAACCCAGTGGTTGCCTGGGGCTGGAGGCAGGGAAACGGGCGACCACTGAGCCTGAGTGGTTTCTTCTGGGGGTAAAGAACTTGTTCTAAAATTGAGTGTGGTGATGGCTGCACAACCTTGCAAATATACCAACAACCACTGAACTGTACACTTCAAAAGAGTGAATTGTATGGTATGCAAATTACATTCAATTTTTTAGAAAGGACTTTCGCTGGACGGGCATGGGTGACACTGTGAGCTCCCGGTCCAATCCCGGCTCCCCTACTGACCAGCTGTGGAGCTTTGGGTGATTTATCTTGGCCTCTGCCCTCCGGTCTCCCCGGCTCTGGAGCTGCCGAGGTGATCAATTGAGCCACCTGGGGAGCTGGGCTTGGGACCAGCAGGGCTTTTAAACAAGGCGGCCTCAGGAAACACTCAATGGAGGTCCTTCCAGTTTCTAGAAGTTTCTAGAAAGTATTTTCTCCTCCCTCAGGGACCTCAGACTGACCTCAACCCTGGCAGAGAACAGCTCCGAGAGTTTTGTCACAACAAGGTACAAGTGGCTTTGATGACAGCCTTCGGCAGAACAAGCCCAGGGATCTGTATCCCAGTCCCCATGGGCCCACCTCCCTGACTGAGCCCACCTTTGCGCTGTAGTCCAAGCCCTGCCCTGGGTGCCTCAGAAGTAACTGCTGATTGGCTAAGCCCATGATTCTCCTAGCCAATGATTGGTGTAGCACAGAGCACATGACCCAATCCTAGCCAATGAGATCGGGGAGGCTGGCTTCTGAGGGATACTGAGAAAAGTTTCTTGGCTGGTAAGCAACAGAGAGCAGAGATGACTTGTTTCCTTCTTCTGTTGGTTGGGGCTGCAGGTGACACAGTCATCTCAGCCACTTTGCAGGCACCTGAGTATGTCAGAGCAAAAGCTGGAGAATGGCCCTTCAAGATGCCACCGTGGGGGACGCCCTGTGTAGTCCAGTGGTTAAGAATGCGCCTTCCGCTGCAGGGGACCTGGGTTCGATCCCTGGTCGGAGAGATAAGATGCCCCATGCAGGGTGTGGGTGTGGTGGGGGGCAACTAAGCCCTCAAGCCACTACTACTGAACCTGCATACCGCAGTAGAGAGGAGCCTGCACGCTGCAACGAAAGGTCCTGTGTGCTGCAACTATGTCCCAACACAGCAATAAGTAAATATTTTTTAAAATAAAATAAAGTGACAAGTGAACTAAGTCCCAACACAGCAATAAATCAATCAATAAATAAATAAATTTTTTATAAAATAAAAATAAAGTGAAAGGTGCAAGTCACTCAGTTGTGTCCCACTCTTTGTAACACATGGACTATATAGTCCATGGAATTCTCCAGGCCAGAATACTGGAGTGAGTAGCCTTTCCCTTCTCCAGGGGATCTTCCCAACCCAGGGATCAAACCCAGGACTCCTGCATTTGAGGCAAAGTCTTTACCAACTGAACTATCAGGGAAGCCCGGATAAAAATAAAATGATATATTAAAAAAAAAGACGCCACTGCGGGGTGAACGGGTCAGCACAGAGCTGCTCTCCCTGGGAAAGGACACATGGCTCCCCTTGTTATTTAATTCAGCTGGATCTGTAGCTGGAGTGCCCCAGTGATAGTGTGCGAGGCGCAGAGGACCCCAGCCTGTAACGACGAGGGGTGATTTCGCTGGTACAGGGCTTCTCGTCTCACCAGAGGGACCGCCAGTAGGCATATTTTCCCAATAGATTTCTAACTAAGCCACCGGGTTGTTCTCTCCTGGAGTCACGTGCTTTCCTCTCCAGGGCGTGGCTGCAGAGAGTGTATTTCTTCTATGATGGGTAGGTGTGCTGGGCTCTAGGACTAGTTGCTAGAAAAGAAAAATGACGCCTTGCTTATGTACGAACTTCGCCATTCACTTGAAGTTTTCTCTGTGTGTCTGATCGTTGACCCTAAAATAGAGAGGATATCAACCCCGCTGATGCTGTGACCTAGGACTCTTCTCAGGGTGACTCTTCTCAGAGGTACCCTGAGAGGCTGGAGCCGGCATCACACGCTTCTTCCTGGCTCAGGGAGGAGCTGCCAGGAGAAAGCTCCCATAAGGCCTTGGAGAGATGCTTGCTCCAGCCTGCAGCTTGGGGACCCCTTTAGGAGACTGTGGTCTTGTAGACCCCGGTCTGTCCTGGAGGTCAGGAGGCTGGGGCCAGCCCCACCTCTACCTGAGCTTCTCCTGTTGACCAAGAGGCCTGGAGAATTTCCATCCCCCTCCTATCACAGGTGTGCTATGCTTCCACCGTGATGGCGGCAGGTGGCGGGAGGAACAAAGGGCCACTCTCAGAGAAGAGCCCATTCATTCATTCATTCGTTCATCCTGTGACATGAGCTGGATTCCTTAGGCTCCACAAAGGCAGCAATGGTTCAACTGCTTCTCCAGACCAGCTGGGGCCATCCAGACTCAGAAAGAGGGGAGAGGTCTTCAGGCAGTGAACCCAAGGCGGGCTGGGGCGGAAAGACACCAAAGTGCCGTGCACTCTGGACACGGAGGAGTGGCAGGGACACCCCTGTGGCGTCACTGGCTGTGCTGGGAAGGGTCAGAGCGGCTCTGAATCCTACCTGTGGGCTCCGGGCACAAGCCAATGAAAGAAGAGGGGCAGGATGCTCGAATCTCTGGGCAGAGTGTAGACTGAGGCGGCCCCGGGGTGGGCTGCTGTGACCAAGCAGGCCTGGGGCCTGCTGAGGGTCTGCCGCGAGCAGGTGGGAGGGCGGGGCTGATGTGAGGTGGGCTGAGGCTCTGTAGGCAACAGGACTTGGTGACCACCTGGCCATCGAGGGAGGAGTCGAGGTGGACGCTGAGGCTTCGAGGGCTCTGGCCTGGGCGCCTGGGGCGGGGGTGCAGAAAGAGTGGGTCTGGGGAGGGCGGGCGGCACTACCTTGCTCGTGGGCAGTTTGAGGCTCCCGTCTCATGTCCTGGGGAGACCCGAGGGAGCTGTGGGGCAGCAGGGGTGCTGGAGCTCAGGGCTGGGGGCCGTGGACGTGCAGACAGGGGCCCCGCAGTGGAGGAAATGCACCCACAGGGCCCTAGCCAGGCGGTCCTTCTCGGCAGGGAGCCTGGTGGACCAAGGCTGAGTCCTGGCCTCGCTTGGTTCCCGTGAGCTTGAACACCTCAGAGGACGAGGGGAGAGTCAGGAGAGCAAGAAGGAGGCCTCGGTGATAGACATTGCCCGTGGACACTCATCGTTTAATTTAGGGTGGTAAAAATCACTCAGACTGAATTTCTCCCCGAGGTGCTGGAACTCCCCACTTTTAGAACGGGGTTAGCTCCAGCGAGAGCGAGGCGAAGCCAGCTCGCTGGGAGACCGTCCAGGTCTCCTCCAGGCTGGCTGGCTCCATCCTGGCCTCCATCTCCCCGTGACCCATCGCGATCGTCAGACCTGCTCCCTCCCGCGATGTTGCCCACAGAGCAGCCCTCACCCTTGAACCCGAGGCCCCAGGTGAGACAATGAGCCTTGGCCACTTTCAAGCCCCTGCTCCCCGCTCGCTCCTGCCTCCAAAACCAAGCTTCCTCTCCAAGCTTCCAGCAGAGATTTATAAAGATTTAATAGCCGAGGGCTGTAATGAGAGCTTAGATTATTAAGATCTCATTTCTCTTTGAAAATATCTCATGAAGTATTCTCCTAAATAATTAAAACTAAATTCCACCTATCAAAATAAATGAAAAGGCATGTTTGGCTCCGGGGTGTCCTCGAGTGACTTCTCAGGCCACCAGCTCTCTTCTGTGGACTCTGTCCCCAGAGGAATTGGCTTAGAGTCCTGGCCTTTCTAAATCCATTCTCTCCTTCTCTCAGGCCTGGGTTGTCCACAAGGACACTGGCCAAGTTACTGACCTTCCCAATATGCCGCCGTCCTGAAGATAGTCAGGTCCAAAAAAATCATGCCGACATCAGATGTTGACGCCAATTGGCCAATCCTAAAATAAGGATTTATATATATATTCTGAGAATGCAGTTTTAGGAGGCGGAATTCAACCTCACTGGATGCCAGCGAGCTCATCACCTCCGAAAGCCAAGAGCTTGGGCCACTCAGGCTCTCATGCCCAGGGCCAGCGATGCCCTGCAGAGCCCTGATCTGGAAAACCAGGGGCTGCCGGTTTATGCAGTCTGCCGGCTGGGACCTCCCAGCATCCCCATGGCCCCGCAGCTCAGTCCTCCCGAAACCACCGCAGACACGTTACTCGGCTCATGAACTCACAGAGTGAGTCCAGACGCCGGAGCGGCTAATTACAGAGTGGCGGTGGCTGTGTCTGCCTCTGAGGGGTGGACATATAAAAGCAAATAAGACACAGTCTTCCCTGGTGGCTCAGCCGTAAAGAATCCACCTGCCAATGCAGGAGCCGCAGGAGACTCGGGTTCGATCCTTGGGTCGGGAAGATCCCCTGGGGGAGGGCATGGCAACCTACTCCAGTATTCTTGCCTGGAGAATCCCATGGACAGAGGAGCCCGGGTTGCTACAGTTCGTGGGGTCGCGGACAGCCGGACATGACTGAAGAGACTTAGCACACATGCATTACCCTGAAAGGGCTTTGCTTTAGCGGGGAAGGAGCCAACATGTGCACAGTGTGGTCAGTACAGGTGGGGGGACCCAGGGCTCAGGGCCTGGGGTCATCGAGTGGGGCTCCCCAGTAGAGGGGAGGCCTGAGCAGAGTGAGCTGGCTGAGGAGTCCAGGCAGGGGGCCTGGCAGAAGCAAGAGCTGGAGGGGGCACAGGTGGCGGAGCCCCGGGTGAGCCCCAGCAAGGAGGGACCTGGTCGGATGTACGCTGATGGGCATCCTGGAGAGTCCCTTGGGGGCCCCATGGGGGCTGGACCAGAAGATCGGGGCAGATGGAATGGGGGAGCAGGTTGGGGCCAGCACAGGACCACGAGCGAAAGGTTCGGTTTAGGGAGGTGTCGGAGGCAGACGGGCTGGAGGCTGGCAAGCCAGGTGATGTTCCGGATGGCGGCTTGGATGGCTGGATCGATGGGGGTGCCACCCACTGAAATGGGGGCCTGGGAGAAGTCACGGACCTTGTGAGAAGGCCTGGGCGGGGGCCGGTGATGGGAAACAGCAGAAAAGCGAGTTTCCAGGACAGCATGGTTAGTCATCCAGTGGTGCCCCTCCCAGGACCCGCGGGGTTCAGGCTCCGAGCAGGCGGGGCCACGTGGGCCATTAGCACCCGAGGCCCTGCGGCACACAGACCAGAGCCTTCCACCAGATGACCTCCCCGCCCCGAGCGGAGGTAAAATCACCTATCAGACAGAGTGAGACCCTCCAGGAATGCCCGGGGGCCCGGAGGCTTTTGGGAGGTGAAGCCTGGCTGAGCCTGGAGCGGGGAGATCCCTGGAGGAGGGGGAGGGCCTGTGGGGAGAAACCCAGAGGTTGTCCGTGGGCAATGCTCACATGAGCCAAACTGCCCTGTTAAATGAGCACCTGAGCCAGATGCTTCCCAGCAAGAACAGGACGAGGACGGCAGGAACCTTTCCGTGGCGGCCCTGTGTGTGAACCACACAAGGTCAGAGGTCTGAGCAGGTACCTTTCTCAGTGCAGACATCTGAGACCCGTACACGGCAAAGGGACGTGCTCTAACTGATCAGTGTGGTCTGATGGCTTTCCTTTGGGTGCTCTGAAGGGCCCTGGGGAAGGGGTGCCCCTTCCAAATCATGCTTGGGGGTCATGAGGGACAGCCCGGCCACAGGTGCACTTGCCAAAGGGGAGGGTCCAGAAGACCTTGGATAAAACCACTGCTCCCGAGCGAGTGTGGGGACCGGAGCCCACCGGGCAGGCAGCCCTGGGAAGGGAGGAGGTGCGGCCGGGCTGGAGGAGTCAGGACTGCGCAGGGCCTTGGCAGGATGGAGGTTGTCTGTGCAGAGGCAGAGAGGGGGGCCTGGGCCTGGCCCCTGCATGGTAGGGGGGACAGGGAAGGGACGGTTCTGCTGAGAGCGAGGAGATCAAGGCACGAGAACATCTGGCTGCTGACTCCAGAGGGTCCCCAGGGGGCTTTGACCTCCAGCCCACATGTGACCCAGGAAGCAGGCCAGGTACAGCTTAGGGCCCATCAATCTCTCAGGTGATGAGAACGTTCCACTGACAGAACATGCAGGCCAGTTTTTCTGTGAAATAATCTAGGGGTGTTTATTGTAAGAGTAGGGGCATGCTTATTCCTTGGAAGAAAAGTTATGACCAACCTAGACAGCATATTAAAAAGCAGAGACATTACTTTGCCAACAAAGGTCCATCTAGTCAAAGCTATGGTTTTTCCAGTAGTTACGTATGGATGTGAGAGTTGGGCTATAAGGGAAGCTGAGTGCCAAAGAATTGATGCTTTTGAACTGTGGTGTTGGAGAAGACTCTTGAGAGTCCCTTGGACTGCAAAGAGATCCAACCAGTCCATCCTAAAGGAGATCAGTCCTGGGTGTTCATTGGAAGGACTGATGCTGAAGCTGAAACTCCAATACTTTGGCCACCTGATGTGAAGAACTGACTCATTTGAAAAGATCCTGATGCTGGAAAAGATTGAAGGCAGGAGGAAAAGGGGGTGACAGAGGATGAGATGGTTGAATTGCATCACCGACTCAATGGACATGAGTTTGGGTGGACTCCGGGAGTTGGTGACGGACAGGGAGGCCTGGTGGTCGCAGAGTCAGACATGACTTAGCGACTGAATTGGACTGAACTGAGGGGCGTGCCTCACTGACTGCACTTTGCAGATGCTGCAGTTTTACAAATGGGAGGTTTGTGGCCACTCTGCCTTGGGCAGGCCTGCTGGCACCATTCTGCCAACAGCATTTGCTCACCTCGCGTGTCTGTGTCACAGTTTTGCTAATCCTTGAAATAGTTCAGGCTTCTCGTTATCATTTGGTTGGTGACCTGTGCCCAGTGGTCTTCACTGTGACTCCCCTTAGGCTCAGACGATGTTGTAGAACTTTTGAGCAATAAAGTGTTTTTTAATTGTGGCATGTACTTCTTTTAGACATAATGCTATTTATTGCTCCATATTAACAGACCACACCTTAGTGTGAACATGACTTCTATATGCACTTGGGAACCAGGGAATTCACGTGAGTCCCTTCATGATGGCATTTGCGTTACGGTTGTGGTCTGGGACGGAACCCGCAGTATCTCAGATCTCTCTGGACAATTTTTGTCTGTGGGTCTCAGTGAAGTTATTTTCATCTTGAGTTGGGAGAAAAGCCATGAGGCTCAATTTTCCTAACTTGTCCCTGGGTTAAAAGAAGCCTCCCGGGACCTCCCTGGGGGCCCAGTGCAGGGGGCCTCGGTCCCATCCCTGGTCAGGGAACTGGATTCCACGTGCTGCAGCCAGGACCTGGAGCGGCCACATAAACATTTAAAAAAAGAACTCTCCCCAAACCCTAGGTGTGCACTGGTTGCTCACCCTGGCCCCCAACCCCATCGACCCCTTGGGGCGCCCCAACTCCCCTCCCACCTCAGCCGGTACTCCACCCTCCAGCCCTGTCCCCAGTCTCTGGAGAAGGAAGATGCAGCCGTCGGTGGTGACCTCAGCCTTGGCCCAGCTGGCTCTTCCCGATTCAAACCCTTGTGGGGAAGGAGGAGGGTGGTGAGGGACCAGGAGGGGACATGGGAGCCCCTGAGCGTGGCTCCCAGAGAAGCCGTAACGTGCATCTGAAAAGGAAGCGCCTCTGCCCCGTGGACACCATTAATAATGATAAAAAAGTAATAAGAGGCTGCCCTTCCCCTGCTGCTGGGCCCAGCTCTCTGAGCGCACCTCAGAATCACCTCACTTGATCCTCACTGCCGCCCCACAGGAGCTTGCACCATCTCTGTTTTAGAGAGGAGAACGATGAGGCCCAGAGAGGGGAAGTAACCCACCCAGGGTCACACAGCATCTGAACCCTGGAGCGGAGATCTGAGTGCAGCCGCGGAAGCCTGGGCCTCCCGCCTTCCACGTCACCAGCGGCCCCAGCAATCAGCCGAGCTCAAGGGCAAGCTCACGACTCAGCAAGCACACACAGCATCAAAGCAGACACTTTGAGATGGGATTGGTCTGTCTTCCCGGCCCCTAACAACCCCACAACGGGCTCCTGGGGCCTCAGTGACTGCACGTCAGAGCCCTCCATGAGTCCTGACCTCCCAGCCCCCCGACTCCTCTCCCAGTCTGGGCGCGGGTGCAGCTGCACTGGGATGTCTGTCCTCCTCTGAGCGGGTCACCCCGTGACCTCTTTCTTGTTCCTGCTCATGGGAGACCAGGCTCCGGGGAGTCTCTGAGTCCTGGGCAGGCAGCTCCCCGCAGAGCCCGTTCCATGAGGTCCTGGTGCTGAAAATCAAAGGGCTTTGCTGATCTTTAGCCCTCCGGGCGTTTGTAGAAGCAGACCTCCTTGTCAGCATCACGGTGTTCTTTTCCAGGGCCAGGCCCCAAGGCCCAGACCTGACGTGTTCTCTGGGTGTCCCTGTCCTGAACCCCAATTTCGTCACAGCCCCGGTGGACAGTGCCGGGTGAGGCCAGGTCCTATGTCAGGCCCACCCCGGCTGGTCACAGATTTCTGGCCCCAGGGGTCATAGGTTTCTCAGAAGCCAGGGCGACCACCCTGCCCGTCCCAGTAGAAAGTGTTAACCCCCCCCAGGGGTGACCCTCAACCAACTGGACCGGAAGCCACTGGATAAACACCAGCCTCCCCTCCTTCTGACCAGCCATCCTGAGGCGTGTGATACACACTTCCTGGGCGTCCACAGCAGCCTGAGCCCCGGGAGCCCCTGGGACAACAGGGCCTTCTCTCTGCCTGTGGGTTGCCCCCGCCTCCCAGGATCCCCTGGACAGAACTGCTTGCTCCCAAGCTCTTTTTCAACTTCTGCTTCCCAGGCACTCACTGCGCACTGGGACCTCTCTGAGCCCCAACCTCCTCATCCACAAGGGGGCATAAAAGATCGCAGGCCACCTCGGGAGGTCAGACAACTGATCCCGGTGTGGCCTGGGCTGTGACCACATGGCACCAGGCCCTGCAATCTCCAGGGCAAGACACGGAAGCTGAGAAATGTCCTAACGCAGAGTCTCGCTCTTGGTACTTGTGGATGCCTGGTGTATTCTTATTTGTTGATTGTTGGTGTAATTTTTGTTGATTTGCTGATTATCATTTGTTGATTCCAGGTCTGCACAGCCACAAATATTCACGTATCTCCAACCAAGTTCCCTGCTGTTTTTGCCAGCTCATTCAAGCAAACCCCAGAACATCCTAACTACATGCTCGCCCCCCGGATCGTGGACAGGAGAGGGCCCCTCCCCCGCTCGCTCTGGGAGAACACGTGCCGATTAGTGGGAAATGTGTTGCCAGCAGGTAAGCAGCTCACAGAGAGGTCAGCTCCGGCCAGCTCCGTGCATTCAGAAAGCCGACCGCAGTGGAGGGGCCCCGCTCAATGGGAGCCGCTGAGGCTTTGGGATGGGCTTCCCTGATAGCTCAGTTGGTAAAGAATCTGCCTGCAATGCAGGAGACCCCAGTCTGATTCCTGGGTTGGAAAGATCCCCTGGAGAAGGGAATAGCTACCCACTCCAGTATTCTGGCCTGGAGAAGTCCATGGACTACACAGTCCATGGGGTCACAGAGAGTCAGACACGACTGAACGATTTTCACTTTAACCCCGGGCAGCCACACACCTCGCTGCTTCCCCTCCCCTGGGTCCACCCCCCGGGACTGGCACCTACCAGTTGCCACCTGGGTTGTCGCGATAAATCGTGACACGCCAGCATGCCAAGGAGGGTGTGCAGAATGGGTGATAGCTAACGCCATCCCTATGGAGGCCCGACACAGCTGCTTACGCCGGGCAGGGTGCACGGGTGTGGCGGTTAGCAGCATGGGAAGCGGGCAGCTGGCGCACAGGGCCCTGAGTTGTTTTTTAATTAATTAATCGACTGATTAGTTTTGGCCGTGCTGGGTCTTGGTAGCTGTGTGTGGATGTTTCTCGAGTTGCGTCCAGCAGGAGCTCCTCTCTGGTGCAGCGGGAAGGCTTCTCACTGCCGTAGTTTCTCTAGTCGTGGAGCACGGGCTTCAGGAGTCGTGGTTCCAGGCTCCAGAGCACAGCAGCTTAGTAGCCTCATGGCATGCGGGATCGCCCCAGACCAGGGATGGAGCCTAGGTCCCCTGGATTCTTTACCGCAGAGCCCCTAGGGAAGCCCTTCTGCTTTTTTTTTTAAGATTGTATTTTTTTATGGGTTTTAATTTTGTTATCTATTTTTAGCCACGTTTTGTGTGTGGCATGTGGAACTTCCCTGACCAGGCATAGAACCCATGCCCCCTGGAGTGGAAACAGAGCCTTAACCACTGGTTCAGCAGGGAAGTCCCAGCCCTGCTTCTTTCACAGCGACTCTGCCACAGGTCCGGCTCTGTGGCACTTGCAGCCTTGTGGTGCAGCCTGGTCCAGACGCTGGCTGGGCCCTGATGCCCAGCTCTGCAGAAGAAATCGCTGACCTGGGAGCTGGGGGACGCAGGGCAGATTGCTGCTGTGGGCAGAGAGGTCTCTGGGGCCCAGAGAGGCTGGGACAGTGTTTACAGCAGCCTCAGAGCCCAAGGTGCTAAAAATAGCTGGGGCCTTGCTCCTGAACCCACTCCTCCTGGCTGCCCGGCAGGTGGTAAGACAGGAATAGACCCCCAGCATGGCGGGCACAGGCTGCCGGCACCTCATGGGGTGGGGGGGTCACCCTCCAGTTGTGGCAGAAGAGAAGCCTAGCGGTGGGACCCCAGATCCAGGAGCTGAGCTGCAGCGGGGACGAGGGAGAGGGGATCGGGCCCTTGTCCTGCAGGGCCACGGAGGCAGGCAGTTCCCACTAAGTGTTTTCCAAGGATGGGTGGAGGAAGGGCCCTCTCCCTGTCCACGATCTGGGGTGAGTGCGCAGGCAAAACATTCTGGGGTTTGCCTGAATGAGCCAGCAAACAGCAGGGAACTTGGTTTGCAATACGTGAATATTTGCGGCTGTGCGGACCCGGAATCAACAGACGATAATGACGGGACAGGCCCCGTAGCTTGAGGCCAAGCATAGCCCCAAAGCAGAGCCAGTGCTGGGGGTCCTGGCTGTGTGAGATGGGGGCATTTGCACTCTTGGGGTGCACCTCCTCACCTGCCCTCGGGGACCGTGAGCCTGTCCTCACAGGGGGATGGGAATGGGGGACGGCAGGGAGCGGGCAGCCCAGCCTGGCACCCGGCTCAGGGCTCAAGGGAGGACCCAGTCTCCTGCGGGCGACGTTTCTCTGGCCAGGGTGGGAAAGGTGGACATGAGCTGGGCATAAGCACTCTGTTCCCAGCGCAGAGGAGACGGAGGCCGGGCCCCCACCCAGCCTGCCTGGGGTCCCCGCCCGCTGATAAGAATAAGCTACCACTGGACAGGGTTCCCATCCAGAACTTCTGAAAAGTGACACGTTCTGGAGGCTAAAATGGTTTGATCACCAAAATACAGCGGCCAGGGCGCCAGACGTCCGGGCTGGAGGGCCAGCCCACAGTCTTGGCCGTTCAGCTCATGTCTTCAAAATACCGCACCCTGGGACTATTCCCGGCATGGCCAGAGGGCAGCCTGGCTCCCCAGCTTGGGTTTGGAGCGCTGCGAGGCCTGGCACCTGGGAGCTGGGACAGGTACACGGCCAGGGCAGGGCGTGGGGTGGGGTGCTGACCCCTGGCCCATCACCAGGAGGTGCAGATTTGGGGTCAGGAGAATCCCACGTGCCCCCTGGAGAAGCTGATGACTCGCAAGGCTAATCTGGGCTTTGAGAGGGTGCCCATAGCACAGCCCTGTCCCCACGAGACCGCTGCCCTCCCTCCAGGTGGCAAATCCACCAACATCACACACCCGCGTCCCCGTGCAGCCGGTGGTCATGCGGGAAGCTCCCTGCGCCGGGCAAGCTGCCTGCAGCAGGGGGCACAGGCCCGAGCTGCAGCCAGCAGGCGTGGGCTCCCTTTCTGCAGCAGACCCTGGGCAGGACAGAGGGACAAACAGACTGGAGGGGTGGGGACAAGTGGCGGCCCCCTGCCTCCGGGGCCTCCCAGAAGGGCCTGGCCCTCACAGAGGGCCTCCTGCCAGCAGGCACTTCAGGCGATGGAGCTGGTCCGTCTGGGCCCCGGGAAGACAGTCACCCCCGCAGTCCCGAGCGGACCAAGCAAACAGCCCTCCCCACCTCCCCTGCCCTGGCCGAAGCCTCCTGAGCAGACAGACAGGGGCCAGCTCTGCCCCCGGGCACTGCGTGTACGCTTGGCGGCTGTCAGGAAGCATTTGCCTAGGCTCAGGGATCAGTGCTGGGCAGCACCCATCTCTCACAGCCCACTTGAGACTGCTGTCACTGTCTGCCTCCTCGCCTGCGGCTCGGGACACCGCAACAGGCCGCTGCCCTGCTGGTGGGAGCCGGGTGGGCATCCCTGTGAGGCCCAGGCATTCCCCAGGACCCAGCCCTCAACCCCTCTCCTGCCCGGCTTGGCCCCTCGCCTTGAATCCCTGCCGGCTCTCCCAGCCTGTTTCCCAGGGTGGAAGGAGGAGGAGAGGAGCGACCTCCCACCCCTGTGCACCGTCCACCTCTTCCGCTGAAGATTCCTCCCCCGGGGATCCCGCCCCACGCCTGAGCCACCACCTGCATGCCCAGGACCCAGGCTGCAAAGGTGGGACGGAGGCCCTCAGGGGCACAGGGGTAGGGTCCAGGAGTACAGCAGCCCCCAGGAGGGGGCACAGGGAACGACGGGCACTTGACTTCCACCAAAGGCCTCTCCCCTCAGCGTTTGGGGCTGCTGCCCGCAGCTGACGCCCCTCAAGGGTGGGCTGAGGGCAGGACAGGGATTCGCTCCAGACTACTCCTGGGGTCCCTGTGCCTGCGCCCCCGGAGAGCCGCCACAGTGGCTTCTGGGGGACTTCGCACCCCAATCCCACTTGGGAGTCCTGGGGACAGCAAGGGCCCCAAAGGTACCATGTGCCCCTCCCCATCCATCCCCTACACGGTGCCTCCAAGGGTGCTTCTGGAAGTTCCTGGAGCCCAAGGTTTCAGTGGGCTCACCCCGCAGCCAGGCAGCCCCCCCAGAGGCCTGTGTCCACCATGTGGGCCTCAGGCACCCTCCCCAAGGAGCCGGGTAGGGCAACATCTCTGCCGAAACCACGTCCAGCAGGCGCCACCCCTCCTACCTGCCGCCCCGGCCACCCGGTGCACCACCGCCCGAGGGCCCTTCCAGAACCAGCCTCCCCCCAGGTATGGAGGAGAAGCCCCCATCCTGGCAGCTCCTTCTCCCAGACCTGGGGTGAAGGGGCATGCCTGCCGCTACCGTCCAAACTCTTGCCCAGGCCGGCGCCCAGGGGCTCAGGCATGGGGCTGGGTCCCAGGCCAGGGGTCCTCAGCAGAAGAGGGTGGACAGCGCACGGGGGGCTCCTATGGACCCTCCCTCCGTCTTCCACCAGGACCTCTCCTGGGAAGCAGACGCCCTCCCTGGCCAGCCATGGAGACCCAGCGGGCTTCTGTCCATCCAGGCTGCATCTACCCGGCCCCAGAGCACTGATGGTCCCAGAGACTGGGGTCCTTAGAGGCCCAGAGAGGACCCCGTCCTGACAGGGGGCGGCAGGGAGGGAGGGCCCCAGCAGGGGCCCTGGAAGGGCCCGGCCTGGGCTGAAATCCCGCCTCAGCACTTGCTGCTGCTGGGCTCTCCAAACTCCGGTCTCAGTAACAAGTGGGAGGAACAACGGCTGTTGGAGGAAGAAGGCCTGGAGGGTGACTCACCGGGCATGGCGCAGGCTCCCGGGGGTGGGGGTGGGGGGCCATGCTCAGAGGATGGGCTGGGGCGGGTGGCGGGGAGAGCCAGGGCTGGGGAGGCGGCAGGGCCCAGGTGGCTGTGGCTCCAAGCCCAGGGGCTGGTCTCAGTGGCCGGGGTGGGTGCAGCCTGCGGGGTTGCTGCCCAGGAGCCAAGGCTGCCAGGTCCCCGTGGAAGTGCTTAGGTCGCGATGTAGGTAGGGGCGGTTGCCAGCAGCAGGGCCTCCTGGCCGGGTTCTCAGCCCCTCGCAGGTTCTGTGGACTTCCCAATCCTCTTCCCGGAGTCCTGCGTCACTTCCATACCCAGCCGTTCTCAGGATGCTGAGACAGGGGTTCAAGTCTCCAGCTGCGATTACAGACCCGCCTCCGCCCTCTCATCAGACTTTGTGTCCCATGTTTGGAAGCTGTTTTCAGGTGCATAACCGCTTACAACTTTACGTCTTCCTGATGAACCGACCCTTTCATCAGTAAGAATTGTCCCTCTTTGCCTCTAATAATATGCTTTGCCTTAGAATCTATTTTGTGTGATATGAACACAATCTCTCTAGCTTTCCTAGGGTGCTTGCAAGGTACAGGCGTACCCACGTTATTGTGCTTTGCAGATATTGGAATTTTTACAAATTGAAGGTTTGTGGCAACATAGTATTGTCAGATGATGGTTAGCTTTTTTGGGGGGGCAATAAGGCGCTGTCAAATTCAGGTATGTACACTGTATTTTAGATAATGCTATTGCACAGTTAATAGATTAGTGTAGTGTAAATACAACTTCTTTCCCCCAAACTTTAAGCCATTTTTTTTTGTTTCGGGGTATATCTGATTGCCAACGTTGCAGTAGTTTCAGGTGAACAGGTAGGGGACTCAGCCATACACATGCATGCATCCGTTCTTCCCCAAACGCCCCTCCCATCCAAGCTGGCACAAAGCGTCGAGCAGCCCCACGCGCTATGCAGTAGGCGCTTGTTGGCTGTGCTGTTCTTAGTTGCTCAGTCGTGTCCAACTCTTTGCGGCCCGTGGACTGCAGTTCACCAGGCTCCTCTGTCCATGGGGATTCTCCAGGCAAGAATACTGGAGTGGGTTGTCATTCCCTTCTCCAGGGGATCTTCCCAACTCAGGGATCAAACCCAGGTCTCCTGCATTGCAGGCAGATTCTTTACCATCTGAGCCACCAGGGGTAGCCCCCTTGTTGGTTATCTATTTTGAATGGATAACCACTCCCAAACTCCCTAACTCACCCTTCCCCCAGTAAAGACCACTTCCATATGCCCAGGGAAATAAAAAACTTCCCATGATTTGCTTTACTGTGATATTTGTTTCATTGCAGTTGATCTGGAATTGAACCCACAGTATCTCTGAGGTCAGTCTGTGTCTCCTTTTCCACACTCTTACTTACTGCCCATCTGTGCTTTTGTGTATAAAGTGTGTCTCTTGTAGACAGCACAAAGTTGAAACTTGCTTTTTTATCTAGTTCAGTTCAGTCACTCAGTCGTGTCCAACTCTTTGTGACCCCACGAACCGCAGCACACCAGGTCTCCCTATCTATCACCAACTGCCGGAGTCTACCCAAACCCATGTCCATTGAGTCAGTCATCCCCTTCTCCTCCTGCTCTCAATCTTTCCCAGCATCAGGGTCTTTTCAAATGAGTCAGCTCTTCACATCAGGTGGCCAAAGTATTGGAGTTTCAGCTTCAAAATCAGTCCTTCCAATGAACACCCAGGACTGATCTCCTTTAGGATGGATTGGTTGGATTTCCTTGCAGTCCAAGAGACTCTCAAGAATCTTCTCCAATAACACAGTTCAAAAGTATCAATTCTTCAGCACTCAGCTTTCTTTATGGTCCAACTCTTACATCCATACATGACCACTGGAAAAGCCATAGCTTTGACTAGACAGACCTTTGTCGACAAAGTAATGTCTCTGCTTTTTAATATGCTGTCTAGGTTGGTCATAACTTTCCTTCCAAGGAGTAAGCGTCTTTTAATTTCATGGCTGCAATCACCATCTGCAGTGATTTTGGAGCCCCCCAAAATAAAGTCTGACACTGTTTCCCCATCTATTTGCCATGAAGTGATGGGACCAGATCCCACAGTCTTCATTTTTTGAACGTTGAGTTTTCAGCCAGCTTTTTCACTCACCTCTTTCACTTTCATCAAGAGGCTTTTTAGCTCCTCTTCACTTTCTGCCATAAGGGTGGTGTCATCTGCATATCTGAGGTTGATACTCCTCCCAGCAATCTTGATTCCAGCTTGTGCTTCTTCCAGTCCAGTGTTTCTCATGATGTACTCTGCATATAAGTTAAATAAGCAGGGTGACAATATACAGCATTGACATACTCCTTTTCCTATTTGGAACCAGTCTGTTGTTCCATGTCCAGTTCTAACTGTTGCTTCTTGACCTGTATATAGGTTTCTCAAGAGGCAGGTCAGGTGGTCTGGTATCCCCATCTCCTTCAGAATTTTCCACAGTTTATTGTGATCCACACAGTCAAAGGCTTTGACATAGTCAATAAAGCAGAAATAGATGTTTTTCTGGGATTCTCTTGCTTTTTCCATGATCCAGCGGATGTTGGCAATTTGATCTCTGGTTCCTCTGCCTTTTCTAAAACCAGCTTGAACATCTGGAAGTTCACGGTTCACATATTGCTGAAGCCTGGCTTGGAGAATTTTGAACATCATTAGCATGTGAAATGAGTGCAATTGTGTGGTAGTTTGAGCATTCTTTGGCATTGCGTTTCTTTGGGATTGGAATGAAAACTGACCTTTTCCAGTCCTGTGGCCACTGCTGAGTTTTCCAAACTTGCTGGCATATTGAGTGCAGCACTTTCACAGCATTAGCTTTCAGGAATTGAAATAGCTCAAAGGAGAAGCCTGGTAGGCTGCAGTCCATGGGGTCGTGGACGGTCAGACACGACTGAGTGACTTCACTTTCATGCATTGGAGAAGGAAATGGCAGCCCACTCCAGTGTTCCTGCCTGGAGAATCCCAGGGATGGCGGAGCCTATGGGGTCACACAGAGTCGGACACGACTGAAGTGACTTAGCAGCAGCAGTAGCAGCAACTGGAATTCCATCACCTCCACTAGCTTTGTTCATAGCGATGCTTCCGAAGGCCCACTTGACTTCACATTCCAGGATGTCTGGCTCTAGGTGAGTGTGAGTGATCACACCATCATAATTATCTGGGTCGTGCAGATCTTTTTTGTACAGTTCGTCTGTGTATTCTTGCCACCTTTTCTTAATATCTTCTGCTTCTGTTAGGTCCATACCATTTCTGTCCTTTATTGAGCCCATTTTTACATGAAATGTTCCCTTGGTATCTCTGTTTTTCTTGAAGAGATCTGGAGTCTTTCCCGTTCTGTTGTTTTCCTCTATTTCTTTGCATTGATCTAGTGCAACAGTACATACATTGTAATTGGAGTTTTCTTCCATCTCCATAGAATTTCAGTTGCAGTTAGGTTAGGTTTAGGTCTGTTATCTTGCTACTTATCTCTTTTGGTTCCTCTTTCTAGTCCTTCTTTTGTGTTAACATGGTATTTCTTCGAATCCCATAATTTTCCTATTGGATTTCCAGCTGTCTTTGCATATGCAATCAGTGATTGCTCTAGAGATGAAGTACACATTTCAATGTGTCCCAGTCTGCATGGGATTGGTATTGGATTCCTTCAGGTAAAACACAACCATGTGCCTCTCTATTCATGCTGCCATCCATATCGCATTTATGTCATAACACAACAATGCATATGAAAGAAGTGAAAGTTGCTCAGTTGTGTCCGACACTTTGCGACCCCATGGACTATACAGTCCCTGGAATTCTCCAGGCCAGAATACTGGAGTGGAAAAAAAAAAAGAATACTGGAGTGGGTAGCCTGTTCCCTTCTCCAGGGGATCTTCCCAACCCAGGAGTTAAACCCAGGTCTCCTGTATTGCAGGTGGATTCTTTACCAGCTGAGCTATCAGGGAAGCCCAGACTGTGTATAATATCTCTAAAAAGGAATTAAGAGGGATTTCCTTGGTAGTCCACGGGTTAAAACTCTGTGCTCCCAATGCAGGGGGCCCGGGTTCAAACCTTGGTCAGGGAACTAGATCCCACATGTGACAACTAAGATTTCACACACCATAACTAGAAGATTCCACCTGCCGCAACTAAGACCGGTGCAACCAAAAAAATACATTTGTAAAGAAAGGAATTTAGAAAAGCGGACATCATACAGTGTGCCAGGGGCTTCCCTGGTGGATTAAGAATCCA
Organism: Capricornis sumatraensis; assembly: GCF_032405125.1. Lineage (NCBI taxonomy): Eukaryota > Metazoa > Chordata > Mammalia > Artiodactyla > Bovidae > Capricornis > Capricornis sumatraensis. The sequence continues at coordinate 74,254,679 of NC_091087.1, read as the reverse complement.
CCTGCCAATGATGGAGACACAGGTTCACTCCCTGGTCCAGGAAGATTACACGTGTTGAGAGGCAACAAAGCCTGTGGACCACAACTGCTGAGCTCATGCTGTAGAGCCTGCAAGTCACAACTAGAGAAAACCCACGTGTAGCAATGGAGACCCAGCACAGCCGAAAAAAAAAAGTGGGGGGGGGCAATGCCAGTTACCAGCTTGTTGGCTCTCAGCTCCACGTGTACCCGCCTTTGCCCTGCTTTGTGGAACTGGCGCTGATCACAGGAAGCTCTCTTGCCTGCTGGACGATGCTAGGTTTTGTCAATAGAGGGCACAGGAGGGCCACCACAGGGCCAGTCAGCCACAGCTCCTCCCCGCGGGCCCGGGGCTTTCATCCCCTGGTGGTGGAGTTGCCAGCAGCTGGCAGGAGGCCCACCGGGCTCCCTGGCCACTGTGGTCACTGCCTAGGACCCAGCTTCAGCCGGCATTGTTCTGTTTCTTCACCACTGCCAGCTGCACATGCCACAGAGGTCTGAAGCTCAGCCTTGTGTGGCAGTGGTGGGGGGGGGGAGGAGGCATCCCACCTTCTCAATTTATCCCCGAGCCGTTTTCCGCATTTGTATTCCTGTAATCCTTCAAGTTCTCTTTACCCATCTCTTTGTTGTCACTGTTTAGTTGCTAAGTCGTGTCTGACTCTTATGACCCCCATGGACTATAGCCCACCAAGCTCCTCTGTCCATGGGATTTCCCGAGCAAGAAGACTGCAGTGGGTTGCCATTCCCTTCTCCAGATCTTCCCGACCCAGGGATTGAACCCAAATCTCTTGTGTCTCCTGCACTGGCAGGTGGATTCTTTACCACTGAGCCACCTGGGAGGCCCGAACCATCTCTTACCAATCTGTAATTCTGTGTTCAAAGCTCTCTGTTCAGATTGTGAGTGGTTTCTGTCTTCTGCCAGGATGCTGACTGGCAGATCTAGCCCTTCGCTCACATTTACCACTCCCAGCGCCGCCCATGCTGACCCGTAGCTCAGAGGTGTCATCTGAGGTCATTTCCGTTTACCCTGAACAACTTGCTTTAGCATTTCTCATGGTGGAGATCTGCTTTGTGACATATTTCCTCAATTTTTGTTTCCAGAAAAGTGTCCTCATTTTGCCTCCACTTCGATAGTTTGAAACTTCAGCACCTTGAATATGATATTCCAAAATTTTGGGGCTTGTTTTTTTCTGTTGAGAAGTCAGCCGTCAGCCGGAGAACTGTTCCATATAACCTGTTGTCTTTCTCTCACTGCATTTAAGATTTTCTCCTTTAGCTTTAGCTTTTGGCAGTTAGACTATGATGTTCCAAGGACTGTTTTTACCTGCTTTAGGTTCAGTAAGATTCTTGGATCTTCAATGTTTTCCACAAAAATTTTGGCTGGTTTCACCTTTATTTCTTTAAAAACATCACCTGTCCCTCTCCCCACTTCCTTTCCTCCTAAGACAATTACATGCATGTCAGCTCCTTCATATTGCCCCTACATCTGAGGCTCTGTTCATCTTTCTTCTTTTTTCTCTTCATTTTTAGGGTTAATTCTTATTGAAGTCCACTCATTCTTCTGCCATCTCTAATCTGCCATTCAAACCATCCAAAAAACCCCACAAATTTCTAATTTCACTTTTCATACTGTTTGGCTCTTGAAATTCCATTTTTAATAGTTTTTAACTATTGAGTTTTCCTACCTGTTCACTAATTAAAATACCTAACTTTAATTATTGATACATATTTATAACAGGTGTTTTGAAGTCTTTGCTAAATTCAATATCCAAATCCACTTGGAGTCAATTTCTACTGTTTTGTTTTTTTTTTTTCTCCTGACAGTGAATGATATCTTCCCAATTCTTTGCATGTCTAACTTTTGGTTGAAAATTAGACATTTCAGACAACATATTGTAGTGTCTCTAGATTTTGTTGTGTTCTAAGCATGATTGTTTTGCTACTGGTATTGTTCTAGAGGGAAGTTAATTTGCCTATATTCACACTGAATTCTGTCTCCCAAGGGAGGGTACGGCAGCTGGTCTCTTGTAGGCACAGCTTTTCTTTCCCTGTTCCGCAGGGGATACTCCCCTCTGCCTGCATAGTTTGGCCATCAGTCAAGGATCTCAGTAAACTTGACACTCAGAAGCTTACCCTCTGTGGTTTCCTTCCTTCTGAGCATTCCCTCCGAAATTCTCGGCTTCCTCCCAGCGCCAGGTTACATCCTCTGATATCTCAAGTGTACTGCTACAGCTTTCTACCACTTATGCTGTACATAGTTAGGGAACGCAGTCAGATAAAAAGCAGTAAACTCGCCAATATCATCTAGGTTAGGTGACTTCTAAGAGTAGACAGATTCCTGCCTGTTTTTCACTGAGTCTGCAGCACACGCGTAGAACTGTGGTCAGCCAGGGATTTGAGCCGCAGGTTGACTCAGATTTTTGGTGTTATCCCTTCTGTGGTTCTCTCACATCCAGAGGCTCGCCCGGGTTTCCTTTCGGCTCTGAACCTGTTCTCTGCTACTTGAGGTTGACAGGGATGTGGTGTTCTGCGTGTTCTCCTCCGCTATGGCAAAGGGCACTGGGCAGCATCATCAGGGGGAAAACAAACTCTCGATTCTTAGCTCTTGTGGTTGTTAAAATTTCAGGAAGAATATGCTCTGCAGTTCTTTTTAGTATGTATTTATTTATCGGCTGTGTTGGGCCTTCGTGGCTGTGCAGGCTCTTTCTTTAGTCGCAGCGAGTGGGGGCTTCTCATTGCGGTGGCTTCTCTTGCTGTGGAGCGCGGGTTCTAGGGTGCGCAGGCTCAGCAGCTGCGGCTCCGGGCTCTGGAGCGCAGGCTCAGCAGCTGCGGCTCCCGGGCTCTGGAGCTCAGGCTCAGTAGCTGCGGCTCTGGGCTCTGGCGCGCAGGCTCAGTAGCTGTGGTGCACGTGCTCAGCTGCTCCACTGCATGTGGGCTCTTCCTGCATCAGGGATCGAACCTGTGTCTCCTCCTGCATTGACAGGTGGATTTTTTACCACTGAGCCACCAGGGAAGCTCTCCAGTTCTTTTAAATAGTTGGCATGTATTTGTTTTAGTATTTTGCTAAAATTTTATCATAGTTATATGCAGGTTGGGCGGCCTGACCACTTCACTCCACTATCAGACTGGAAGTCTTCAATACTTCCAGTGGTAAAAAACGTGTAACATAAAATTTACCTTTTTAATCACTTAGATATGTACAGTTCAGTGGTGTGAAGTACATTCACATTAACCATCACCAACCATCTCCAGAACTCTTTTCACCTTGCAAAATCCAAACAGTGTACCCATGAAACAAATACCCTCTCCCCTCCAGCACCCGGGAGCCAGCATTTCACCGTCTGTCTCTGAATTTGCCTATTCTCAACACCTCATGTAAACGGAATCATATAGTATTTTTCTCTTTGTGGCTTATTTGACTTAGCATAAAGTCCTTGTAATAGACTGAATGTTTGTGTCCCCACAAAACCCTTATTTTGATACAAGGTGGTGGTATTTGGAGGTGGGGCCTTTGGCAGGTAGGTAATTAGGTCGTGAGGGTAGAGCCCTTATGAATGAGATTAGTGCTCTTATAAGACATTTCAGGAGGACATTTTTGAGGACACAGCAAAGATAGCTGTCTAGAAACCAGGAACAAGGTCTTCATCAAAAACCAAATCAGATGATGCCTGGATCTTGGATCTCCCAGCTTCCAGGGCTGTGAGAAATACATTCTTTTTATTAGCTCCCCAGTTCGTTATTTTGCTATTAGCAAGTCAAGTGGACTAAGACAGTCTTCAAGGTACTTCCACGCTGTAGCGCATCTCAGATCCCCTTTGAGACTGAACAGTATTCACTTGACACATTTGTTTATCCATTCATCTGTCAAAGGACGCTGGGTTGCTCCCACCTTTTAGCTTTCGTGAATAGCGCTGTTGTAAACATGGGTGTACAAGTACTTCTTCAAGACCTTCCTTTCAATTCTTTGGACATATTTCCAGAAGCAGAATTACTGGGTCAAATGATAATTCTCTTTAACTTTCGAAGGAACCCAATTCTATCTTTAACTTTCTAAAGCCCTTCTAAGAACTCCCTTCTTTTGCTTAATTTGGCCAGTTTGTTCCCGTCACTAGCAAACATGAGTCCTGCAAATGCGCACCGTCAGGCCAGCCTGTGGCATGCTCACTAGGATGACAAGTCAGAAGACTGCAGACTGCCAGGCTCCCTGGAAACTAGAGCCAGAGGTAAAAGCTCTTTGTCAGTAAGTGCAAGGCAAGGCAAGTGAGGAATAAAGAAAGCAGCAAGAGCAAATTTAAGAAGGTGCAGGGGTTTCCCTGGTGGCTCAGATGATAAAGAATCTGCCTGCAGTGCAGGAGATCCAGGTTCATTCCCTGGCTTGGGAAGATAACTCACTCCCGTATTCTTGCCTGGAGAATTCCATGGACAGAAGAGCCTGGTGGGCTACAGTTTGCAGGGTCAGAAGCGACCAGCACTTTCACTTCCATTTCTGAACCAGCCATAGCTTCAGGTCAACCTCATGATACATCGTCAGTGAGGCTGTATGAAGCTATACATCTCCGCAGAGTCCAGGGTGTGAGGGAGAAGAATTAATAGGCTGAGTCCAGCCATCCTCTATGGCTGGAGTTCGGGGAGGGCATCAACGCCTGTCACAGTGCCGTGGCTACCGAGAAGATCCTACTGTGTTTGGTACTTCAGCAGCAGCAGGAAGTCTCTGGGCCGGAGGCAAGGGGTTCAGAGTCTGGCTATGAGGTAAAGTGTTACTGGAGTTTCTTGAGCCACAGGAGCCCAGGAGTCTCTGCCACTGCAGCACACCCGAGTCCGTGATCACGGCAGCAAACAAGCCGATGCAAGGATTACAGAGCAGAGCATGCAGGCAGGTCTAGGGTGACTGTAAAGTGAATGTGGGATGGGGTGGAGGAAGGGCACACACAGTCAGTTATAAGGCGGATAAGTTCTGAGGATCCAACGTGCAGCACGGCGACGATCCTACAGTAGTACTGTATCGTGGGGCTTCCATGGTGGTCTAGTGGTCAGGAGCTCTCCTTGCAGTGCTGGGGACTCAGGTTTGATCCCTGGCCGGGGAACTAAAGTCCCACCTGCTGCAGAGCAACGAGGCCCTCAAGCCACAGTGAAGATCTGACACAGCCAAAAATTGGCGAACAAATAAATATACTCTATTGTAGACTTGAAATTTGTTAAAAGTAGATCTTAAATGTTCTCACCGTACATCTTGACAATATCGAGCCTTCCAATCCATGAACATGGGATGTCCTTTGTCTTTAATTTCTTGCAGCAACCTTCTGTAGTTTCCAGTGTACAAACCTATTCTTTCCTTGGTTAAATTTATTGCTCAGTATTTTATTGTTTTTTAAAGCCACTAGAAATGGAATTGTTTTCTTAATTTCTTTATCAGATTGTCCATTGTTAGTGTATAAAAGGTATAGACCGATTTTCATGTGATTTTTTAATCCTGGCACTTTGCTGCATTTATTGGTTTTAAGTTCCTTTGTGGAATCTTTAGGATTTTTTACATATAAGATCATATCATTCATGAACAGAGATTATGTTACTTCTTCCTGTCCAATGTGGATGCCTCTTATTATACTTTTTCTTGCCTAACTGCTCTGGTGAGGACATCCAGTACTACACTGGTGAAAGCAGGCATCCTTGCCTTCTTCCTGATCTTAAAGGAGGCACTTTCAACTCTTTCACCACTGAACATGATGTTCACTCACGTATGGCCTTTGTTATGCTCAACCCTTTGCCTTCTGGACTCTGGTGTTTCTCATGAGAAATCTGCTCATTATCTTACTGAGGATCCCATGTGTGTGCAGAGTTGCTTTTCTCTTCTCTTGCTGCCTTCCAGATTCTCTTGGCTTTTGACAGTCATTATAACATGTTTTTGCGTGGGTCTCTGACTTCATCTTACCTGGAGCTCGTTGAGATTTTTGTATGTTTATATTTGTATCTTTCATAAAACTTGGGAAGTTCTTGGCCATTATTTTTTCAAATATCCTCTCTGCTCCTTTCTTTTTTGCCTGGGACTCTCACAGTGTGTACAGAAGGTGGTTGCAAAGCTTCTCCATAGGGTGGCAGGATGTTCAACTACAAGAGAAAGCACAGGCTGATGCTCACGTTATGACTGCTAAGGTTCTGTGGGGTGAAGCAAGTCCATGAGTAAGAAGAGTTGGGCTGAGTGACAGTGTGTGGTGAGGATACTTGGAGATGTCACTCACTGGGGCCACTCCTCCAAGAGTCTTTCCTACCAGCAAAGTCAGGGAAAAGGGGTCATCAGTTCCACCTCTGTGGTCAGGGCCAGACAAGGGCAGAATTACATCCCAGTGCTGCTGTGAAGAGGGTTGACGGAAGCCCGGGCCTCACGGTGCTGCTGGGCAGGATTCACCGGGCACCACCAGGCCCTGGGCCCAGAGTCCCAGGCTACAGAGGAGCCAAAGATCACCCCCCGGGAGACCTCCATGGCTGGGCGGCCTGAAATGGGACACAGTGGGGAAATTTCCAGAGTCCTCTCTGGACAGTCTGGTGCCATGGGAGGAGGTGGGGGTGCCCAGGCCTTAGTTGAGGAGGTCAGCTGGATACCAGGTCCAGTCAGCCCTGGGCACTATGCAGGTTCAGGGGCAGGTGCACAGTGACCAGCAGGGCATCCAAAACCAACTGTTGTGATGACGGCAGTGTGAAATCGGGATCCGTTCTAGAGGCGAGCAGCCCTGGAGACATGAGTTCCCTTGCAGGAAGAGAGAGTGCCCACGGCCAGCATTGGCAGAGGCTGAAGGCGGGAAAGGACACTCTAGAACTGGCCCTGGGGCCTGGACTCAAGATGGGGAGCTGGACCGTGCTTGCTGGCAATGGGGGAGCTCAGAATGGGCCCGGCCTTGGGGGCAGCCAAACTGAAGAGGGCCCCCCTCACCTTTCGCACAGCAGTTCGGCCACCTGGCGGCCACAGCAGCAGGCCTGGTGAGGAGCAGTCTCAAGGCGCGCCCACCAGCTGCCGGCTGAGTAACCCTGTGCCCGTCGCTGCCGCGCTCTGGCCTCGGCTCCTGCAGACACAGGGGCCGGGGTCGGCGTGCACCTCCTTCACAGTACAGCGTTCCTGAGCCTCGGAGCAGGGACGGCCAGGGACCAGCAGTGCCAGTGAGCTGTCTAGGATAGAGGGTACCCAAGAAAATGGCTCCAGGGGTTTTTCTAATTCTGAACATACTAATTACAGGCACTGGCCATACAAATGCTACAGGTGAATATGTGGGCACGGAGGCGCCTCGTCAGTAAGTTCCTGTCTGGTAAGAGTCGCCACCAAAACCACTGGAGAGCCACTGGTCTAGGGGTAGGGCTGGAGGTGGGAATTTGGGAAGAGAAACGAGGGCTCCATCTGAAGGCCCACAAACTGTGAAACACTTGGTTCATCCCCTGCTCGCAGGAGACGAGGCGACACACACTCCTGAGAAAACTGGTCTTTGTGGAAGGGAAGGGTGAAACTTCTGTGGGGCATCTCCTCTCTGCAGGCCCCTGAGCTGGACCAAGCCGTCTCCAGGCACTGCCTCGGGTAAGTCAGACGGCTATCGTCCCTGCTTCACTGATGAGGCAGCTGAGGAGGCGACTGAGGCCATGTCCCAGGGCCTAAGGAGGAGGCCACACAGTAGAGCAGAGCCTCTGGTGTGTCCCAACTCAGGCCCTTTCTGCTCATCTAACTTGGGAAGACACTCTTTTCCCAGTCTCGGTCTCCCCTAAGACCAGGATGGTAGGCCCTTTGCGTGAGGCTGCCATGAGCGTTACATCAAGCAAAACATGTTTGGTCCCTGGAGGCCAAGGCCATCTTCAACAAATCAAGCAATTAATACTAAAAACCACAAATAATTTCCTATTCATGATTATGCAGAATATGAGATAATTGCTACTAGATTTACTTTTCAATCAGTTAAGTGTCACGAGCCACCATCCGCCAAATAACTTCATTCCACGAAGAGTCTTGGCAGGAGGACAAGGCGCCCCCTCCAGCAACGCCTGTCCTCAGGCAGGACGTTGGCCTGAGGCCTGGGGTCACCAGCAGCTGCCCAATCCAGAGGCCGGGGAATCCCTGACAGAAACCACAGCTGGAGAGCCACGTGCCAGCGTTCAGCCCTACCCCGTCCTCTGACCCTGACGGCCAAGGGGCAGCCTTCAGGAGGGAGTCTGTGTGCGGTGCCTGCAGGTAACTTGGCTGCTCCCCATCTCCAAGCAGCAGCGACATTCACCAGCCTCGGCATTGAGTGGGGACCTAGACTGAGACAGGGATCACCGTGGAGCCACAGGAAGTTCCAACACCCTCCAGTGGGTGGCGAGGAAACAGGCCCGTCCCACATAAACCACGGGGTCTGCAGGGATGCCAGGCCAGCTGTCACGCCTTCAACTGTCACCTCCTCAGGGATGCCTTCCAAGAATGCCCCAGGTGGGACGATCTCTCCCCACGGCCCACTTGGATTTGAGAAGCACTGCCTGTGGCGTCTCGGCTGGAAGGCGTCTGTGGAGCATCTCTGGACAGGATTCTTGGTCAGCTGGCACGGTGCGTGTGGCACCTTACTGGGGCGGGGCGGCGACAGTGCACGGGGACGGAGGACCAGAAAACCAGGCTGCACAGAGCACTCTCCAACCTCATTCCTAATGTATCAGCACCAGACCTTTAATTCCAGTTCATTTTTTCCTCAGTCCTTGGGCAATTAAAAAAAGGCAAATAGCTAGAGAAAGAAGCAAAGGGCCCGGAAAACCCCAAACCTCTCAGCTCATCCGTCTCTGGATGCCCAGGAACCAGCAGCCGCCGAGTCCCCCTCCCCTCCGGGGGCGGCCATCACAGACCACAATGGGGCCTTTCATCCTGCACACAAGGGCCAGCAGGCGCTCATTCTTCTTCTTCAACGTGCTGACATCACAGCTCTTTATTCCACAAGCCTATTATCGCCAATTGTGGGCACAGAGATGACTATGACAGTCTTGGATCTCATGAAAAGCTTATGAAACACCTTGGATCAAAACGTTTAATTATCACAGAGTTAGGAAGGGCACAGGGCAACAGGTTGCCTCATTCACGGCTGATGGAAAGAGAGACTGCTACAACCCCTCTGGGAGAAACACACCACTATGTGTCAAGTGTCAAAGTGAACCGATTTCTGGACTCAAATTCCAATCTTAGATATTTATCCCCACAACTACACTTGCCTGTAGGCAAAATGACATAGGCTGGCTCCAGTCTTCTGATATCACATGATTCTTCACTGACTATCAAATGACACAGTTTAAATAAACAGTTACTGTCGTAACTGGATACCATGAAACCAGTGCAGAGGAATGAAGCACCTTCCTATCCATGGGTTGGTGTAGCGGACTAAGGTATCACTATGTGAAGTAAGAACAGTATACACACTACAGTCCGCCTCTGCATGCACCCGTGGACGGGGAGCCCGTGGACAGGGAGGGCTGACTGCACCCTGCTACAGGGGCAGCTCGAGTATCCTTGGATCCTGGCGTCTGTGGTGTCCAAGAACCGATCCCCCACATACTGACGGAGAGACGACTGCACGTTATCTGCATGGAAATGTATGTGACACGTGCAAGTGAGCGTGCATGCTTGTACACCTGCTGATACGCTCTCAGAGGAGGCGCGGAAGGGGCGGGTGGCCGGAGGCCACAGGCGGGGAGCTTACGTCCCACTGTCTGCCTTTTGTAGCAAGCATGCTGGTTACCTATTCAAGAGAAGAGCAAACGTAAAGCCATTTCTTTGCGGTACAGTACGAAGAGGAAGTGCAGAGACATGTAAGTGGCAGAGGCCCTGAGACTGGTTCCTCTGCTGAAGGTGGAGCCCTGAGCTGTGAGTCAGGACTTCAGCGCCCTGTAGGGAGGTGTGGCGTTGTTTCTGAGAAAAGCAGAGATTGGCCCTGCAGTAGGCATGTGATACGGCTTAAGACAGAATGAAGGGCTTTTCTGGAATGAATGAGCTTTTCTGGAAGGCAGAGGGAGCGTTTTAAGCGGGAAAAGGCCCTGATTATGGCTCGGAGATGCAGGGTGAGAGCGAGCAGGAAAAGAGGCATGTCAGGGTTAAGATGAATCCGGAGCGAGAGCATCAGCTCAGGACACTGGGAGGGGCCTGAGCTGTCACGGGACGTAGTAATGGAGGAAGGCCCTCGAGCTGGGGGTCAGAGGCAGGCGACACCATGTTTCTAGTTTGATGAGCTTGGACATAGCAGTGCCACACACGGAGGAGGAGAACTCAGAGAGCGCAGTGAGGAGGGGGAACTTCATCAGAAGCCCAAACAGCCCTCACCGGGCCCACCCCAGCTGCCAACGTGGCCTCCTCTGTCCCTGTCGCACACCCTCTCAGTCTCCTGGAGGAAAGCCCAGCCCTGGCCTTGGCACTGGCTCCCTCTGGGTCTGGACCGGAGTCACCTCCAGAGACATGTGCTGACGTCTCTGAGCCTCTGAGCTCCTTTCCCAGGGGCCACCCCTGGCAGCACCGCACACACGCTCCTCAGACACTCAGCACAGTGACTGCATCTGCCAGGCAAGGGCCTCTGGGAAGCGTCACGCAAAACCCATTCACCAAGGGAAGTCACCACAGAGCGAGCCCACCTGTGTGTTTTACATGTTGTGTGAGGCAAGGCTGATTTTTATACAAGTGTTATCTAACAAAATCCTACATTCTGGCTAAAAAGGACCACAGAGATGGCCACTGGGCACTCACAGAGGTCCTCATGTGATTCAGAGAGGCACTGAGACCTGGGCCGTGTCCACTGGGCTGACCAGACGCAACACAGGCAGTCATCTCGCCTCTTCTCTCCCACAGTCCCATGTCTGTGCTGAGGCCGGCAGCCATGCATCAAAGCCCACTGGAGCCGAAAAACCATTAACAGGAAAAAAATTCCTCTCATCAAACCTATACATTTAAGTCCTCAACTATCACAAACATAACAAATTCATGTCCACTGATTTGATCCCAACCGTAGGATCATCATATATTATAAAATAAAAAACGTAGTTCAAGTAGATCTAAAGGTTAAAAACAAAAGCACCCCAGCCATGTGCTCCCACAGTGCACAGTGCTGGGGAATGGATGCTTTCAGAAACCCAGAGGCCCCAGGCAAGAGGCAGGGAAAACCCACTTGGTGTCACTCAGGGTGGGCTGCTGCTTTGATGGAGCCTGGAGGGTCAGAACAGTCTTTTGTTTCATATTTTATTACATCAATGGCTTGAAAATTTTTATTTAACTTCAGCAAATATTGGAAATAGAAAAATGAATTCTGCAGAATTTCACAAATAAATCTTTCAGTCTCTACTAACAAATGTTATCATTCAATGGCTAAGCAATTATAATGCTATGAACATTCACCACAATGAATGTGCTGAAATAGAAAACAGGCAAAGAGAGACATTAAAATATTACTTACAACAGCATTATTACAACATATTTTCTTTAAAATTCCAACATGGATTTTTATCACTTCAAAAGATATACAGCATTTCCATTATATTTGCAAACTTAACCTTATACATCTTTTAAAATCTTGAAAAAATTTTTAAGCAATCTAAAAAGCACTTAGCAAAGTTGGTAAGTCTACGTAATGGAATACCATCTGCTCCAGCACAGACTCGAGTTCCGGAGAAGGGCTGTAAACACTCATTATCATACAACATGCATAGGCTGTACTGACCTTCCTTCGCTGGACTGTAACGTTACTGCAATTGTGCTTCACTCTAAGGAGGGAACGCTGCAGAGGTCCGGGGAGTGGCAGAGAGAGGGTTTGTTTTGAGCATTGCACAAGATCACTAGATTCAAATTAAACTTGAGATAAAGTCTCACTTGATATCACAAGCTTGAATCCGGGGTCACTCAGTTTACATCAGGCTAGACAAGAAACGAGGCTCTCAGGTGAGCTGGCTTCATCCGACCTTTGCTCATATAAGCAGGGATCCAGTTAGTGTAATGCACTATTTGGCTTATTTTTGGTATGCAATTATACCAATAGTACAATCTGATAATCAGAAAGACAAAAATAGGGCATAGTTGAAATTAAAGTGACAACGAGCACACTTAGAGTGGCGTGTGGCAACAGTCAGCTTTCCAAATTCAACTACGTTTTCTTTTTCATTTTTTGATCGGAGGTTTACGACCATCAAAGGATCTGGCAGGTTAAAAACTATCCAAAGCCATCTTGAGGAACTGATGTTTGGTGGGCGTGGACGCACTGAGACGACGTGGGGAGGCGGGGTCTACACTAACCTCGGGGTCCAGCCGACTCCGGCGCTGCTGCCCCACGGCTCCCCACTTAGCAGGAGCAGGCAGGGCTGCTTCCTGCTTACAGAGTGATCCTACAGAATCCATCACTGTTTCAGACCAGTCAAAACAATATTCAAGTAACAAGGTGTTCAAATGAGTAAGTGAAAAAATGTTTACCTAACACTTTACACATCTACATAAAATTAAATAAAACAAACTTTTAATGCATATGCAATACAATTTATATCTTTCAGGATTTCTAAACTAAAAGGTAAACTATCATTTGCTTCAATGGTACTATATTTTGCACAATAACTTATACTTAGGAGAAATTTTCCACAAAAAATATATATAATTATGACATTCACATTGATAATTTTTAAGAAGACAAAGCTTAAGTGAACACTGCATCTGAAGCAGCAGTCATCATGGACCCTTACACATCCAAACACAACCTGCTGACGCACCCAAGTCTTGGTATGTTAAAAAGGGTCGTCCCATAAATAAGACCAAACCACTTCACTTCTAAAGGGAAGTGATTTCTTGCATTTACAACATCATTGCAAAGACAGTGTAATGAAACAGTTTAAAACACAGTGCTATCTTATGCATGAAACTACAACGAAGGCAGTCAGGCAAAGACAACTATCTTTTTTCCTTCTAGCAAATGAAAACCACACCCCCCTTTCCCTTGGTGAGAAAGCTAAAACCCAGTGGCCACAATGGCAAGTACACCAGCACCATGACTCTTCGGGACTGGGGACCACCTGTCGCCAGGAGCCAGGTCAGGGGATGTCTGAGCACAGACGGGCCTGGCACTGCCGGTGTGCCCGCCGCGCAGCACAGACCAGCACCAGCCCTGAAGCACTGCCAAGCGGGATAGACTCTTGAGGGAAGGAGCCTGGGGGTGAAGAGAGGAAGCACAACTGGCAGACAGACCGCTGCAGCGAGGCGCCCACTGCTTCTCTAACGAGCAAGGAGGTCTGGAGAAGAGGCCGGGCGCAGTGGGAGCCTCCAGGCCTACTGTACCCTTTCAGCAACGTGCAAAACTCCTGCCACCTCTTGCCCGTGTTTTCCTGCCATGTTCCAATCAGGCGGCAGGCTCACGACAAAAACAAAACGGACCCTGCACAGTGACCACTGTTACTGCGCTGCCCGCCTGGCACGAGCAGCGGGGGCGCCGGGCTCCTTGGAGGCTCTTCCTCACCAGCCCTCACGTGACCAACAGACACCGCGTGCAGGGACAGGTAGGTGATGGGCGCCGGGGAAGTCCCGTCTCACTCCCTTTCTGATAACCTTTCTCCAGATTTCAAAAAAAGAAGTACAATTCCAAACATTCTAGGTGTCTTGCTGTCCCTCTTCCTAAAGAGAAAATCAGCTCACTTAAAAAAAAAAAAAAAAAAAGGCAAGGTGCGTGGGAGTCAAAACAACAAATTTTAATTGCATATTTCAAATTCTTAAGAATTCTGTTTATGCCTTAAAGCATCTGGAATTTTTTTCTTTTTGGTATTGAAAGCACAAAAAATACTTCATTGATGCAAAAACCAACAAAAAAAAGCTCCTTCCACATATTTAGTGCAGACTGAACCGACCACAGGCCAGGGAATGGGGCACACCAGGAGGCACGGCGCAGTCTACCCTAAGCCCCTTCATAGGCCCACAGCCTGGCAAGAGAATAAAAGTGATTCTGGAAGTTTTAGAATATTTGTTAAATATCTGTACTTGTTCCCAGCCCAACCAAAAGGCATCACATACCCCTTTGCAGATGGTTTCTTCCCACCTGGACTCACTAGAACCAGTGACCGAACACGTCCCTGCCTGTTCTGTAACATCGAGGGAGCGGTGCTTGCACGGCCAGCACGTGACAGAGAAGAGGCTACGTGGAGAGAGGGGCAAGAGGCCAGGTGTCCCAAGAGGACAGTGCCCGAAGAGCACAGAGCCTTGACAGAGCCGCCGCCAGCCGGCCGCAGGCCCGTATCACCGCCCCACGTGACATCGAGCATCCGCACTCTGTCAAGCACCTGCAGCAAGGCCTCCCCGTCTCCTCATCTCAGTGATGTCATCTTTGGCAAGCAATCAACTTTAAAGAAGAAATAAGACACTGAAACAGAAAAGAGGGTTGAAAACATGGTTGCCAAAAGGAGAAGGCACCAATTCCCAATGTACAAGCACCAGGTACAGTGTATGGACACTCTTGGAGCTCGGGGCGGGGAGGGGAAGGAGAAGACGGGCGGCGCCCATCCTGGGGTGACGATGCTGAAGGCAGCGAGTGCTGGGGTCCACGATCCTCCAAGGACAGTGCAGAGAATGAGCTTTCTACCACACGGGCAGGGAGAGGGGAGAGATTTAAGCCAAGTGAATTTATAAACCATAATTATACCTACATTGAGGGAAAGGGGAGCTGTATCAAGCTGTTTGGCACTATGAAGGTTATGACGCAGTCTGCCAATATGCGGTGATTTCTGAAGAAGCATGATATCACTTAGGTGGATGCCTCAGAAAAGAACAAAGGAAACTTCCCAGAAGGCCAACGGGTCACATTTACTCTGAAAATTACATTATGCACAAAGTAGGGACTGCAGGCCATGCAGGAACAGAGTCGCACCTCCGAGTGACTCCTTGTTCCGAAGCCGCCAATGGGGAAGAGCTGCCGTAGGTGGGCCGGGGCTCCATGGGGGCGGCGGGCCCCGGCGTCGCAGAAGCGTGCAGGCCACAGGATCCCCGCACTGAGGCGGAGTGAGAGACACAGAGAGCTCTCGGGGAAGCGGCCCCGCACGAGGAACGAGCGAAGAATTAAGGCAGGTGTAGCCCAGGACTGCGAGTGTGTGCCTTTTTGGTAATAGCTGCTTGTCCACAGAGCTGTGATGCGGATGGCTGGGTGAAGTCTGGAGGTACCTGAATCCTGGAAAATGCAGGCGTCCACACCAAGCGCTCAAGCCACCAGAGTGTCTCAGGAGGCAGATGAGTATCTGACATCAAGAACAGAAGCAGCCTGAGCAAGGAGGAAACAGAGAAACGCAGACAGGTCACCGGAACGCGCTGCTGACTCTAGTCTGGGGCAGCCCCCCTACCCTCTCCGGCCCCACAGCTCCCAGGCCAGGGTGCAGAGGTGGAGGCTGTGCCAGGCCACGTGGGCAGGCCTCCATGGCCACGTGCCCTACGAACTGTGGACCCGGGGCGAGTTAGCAGGGTCCTCGTCAGCAGCAGGTGCCCAACACCACGGTCCACCTCACAGGGTTAAGGGGCCCGCACAGGGCCTTCAGGTGCCCTGCTGGGAGTCCCAGCACCCACGCTGGTTAGCAGACAGCTGCAACATAAAGGCTGTAGCTTCTTATAAACTTCAAAGGCCTTTCTAATTCTCTACTCTCATTTTTAAAGACTGACTGCTGGACCTAGGCCTCAAGATCACCGAGGGTCTCAGAACTTGCTGCTCCCCCATGGTGTCTTATTTCTAAGGAAACAGCCAAACTTAAGAGTCCAAAATCTGAAAACAGCTGTGCCTTTAGGTGAAACCCCAATTTATGAGAACTATTACTAGTGAAATCAATTTCTCCTTAATAGTAATACACTCAATCGCTCTACACTTTTAAGTGAGAATGTTTACCTCCAAACCAGTCACCTCAGCATCATTCCACGCCTTTCTGACACCTCCCCGGACTCCATCTGTGCCCGGCCCTCCCCAGAGAACCCTGAGTCTCACACGCTCAACCCTCGTGGGTTACTCTCCCTCCTCAGCTCCAAAGGAAGAAAGCCCATAGCTGACAGATGACCATGAACTTCTCAAATCTGCCTGCGCTGCATAAACAGGTAAGACCCGCGGGCAGGCTGGACACCAGCAGACATCTTTCTGAGCTGCTGGACTCCACAGGAATGGAGTAATTACAAGCACACTAAGTTCTGAGCACTGATCAGACAGACAATTAGCTAGTTCCCTTAGGCCCTTGGTGGACACAGAGAAGCAGCTGGTCCTTACAGATTAATTTCCTTCTATGGGTTAACACAGAGACTGGAAAACGAGGGTGGCAAAGCAGGAGGCCTGGTGCCTTAAGAAGCATAAGAAGAAAGGGACTAAAAAAAAGGAAGGACAGACCTTCTGGGCTAGCAAGACAGGAGGAAACATCAGCTGACAGATTAAGCCAATCAACGGATCAGGTCTAGGAAAATGATGACTCTGCGTCCTCAACCTGTGAGCAAATTTTTCATGCTAATTCTCTGGGGCCGGCTATGATGAAATCTCAAGCGGAAAGAGATCTGAGTTTCCTCTCATTTCTGCTTCATGAGCCTTAAGTCAGAAAACAGACCTGGAAGAAAGCTTTCATTCTCCAAGTTCTAATGGCCTTTCCCCAGTAATCATCATGTTCTCAATGCTTCCTAAACTGAGGCCAGGACTTCAGGGAAGGTAATCTGATGTTAAAGGGGTAACTAGCTGTCAGATAAAGTCACTGCCCCAAGATAAAAACACCCCTTTTGCCTCTGTGCTGTCCCATCCGTGGGCAGGCTGGGCTGGGGGGGTGTGAGTCAAGGACCACTGCACTGCCAGCACTAGAGACTGAACACGACTGCAGACATTTTCTGGGAGCAAAGTCTAAGCAGTCTAAGGAAATTGGTGTGCTTCTGAAACTGCCTCTTCTGACAGGTGTAGATGCCTCAAGGCCCTTTCTAAGCAGTCTAAGGAAATTGGTGTGCTTCTGAAACCGCCTCTTCTGACAGGTGTAGATGCCTCAAGGCCCTTTCTTAAACTGGCATATGGACGTGGAGGGGTGGGGGTGGCTGGCAGTGCCATGCTCTCAGGGCACCCTCCTCACAAGGCTCATGCACGCACAGGTTGGGGGCCTCCAAGTTCTGCAGCCAGGCTCTGGGAGCAAAGAGTCACAGGACAACACAGAAGAAGTAACTTCAAGTCTTTCCTGCCTCGTTTGGGAAAGATTTTGATGATAAAAGTAATGAGCAAAATAATCCTCACATTAGAATTCTCCAGGCCAGAATACTGGAGTGGGGAGCCTTTCCCTTCTCTGGGGATCTTCCCAACCCAGGGATCGAACCCAGGTCTCCACGGATTCTTTACCAGCTGAGCCACAAGGGAAGCCCAAGAATACTGGAGTGGGTAGCCTGTTCCCTTCTCCAGGGAAACTTCCTGATCCAGGAATCGAATCCAGGTCTCCTGCATTGCAGGTGGATTCTTTACCACCTGAGCTATCAGGGAAGCCCACCATGTCAGTGAGCAAATGCAAAAATAAGTGGATGGTGTGCACTCCCACCCCCTAGCCCTACACACTGTCTGTGGGGAAGGGTGAGCATGCAGGGGGCAGCCCCCTGCCGCAGGAAGCAGGCAGGCAGCAGACAGACCCTGCAGCCTCAGCAATCTCCCCTCAATCTCTGCCGACTGGGCCAGTGGACTCAGTGCCACCACCCAGGAGGTCACAAGAACGTTAGTTCCACTCTGGAAATGCCAAGCAACCCAAGACCTAGGCTTGTCCCCATCAGTCCTTTAGCCACTGGCCCCCCAACAGCAGCCAGGCTGGAGGTGTGGCCGCAGAGATGCACCAGGAGCCTGCAGGCACCCCTGTAAGCTCACACACCTCACAGGGGACGACACACAGCTCACATGACTGAACTCTCCCGATCCCCAAGGTACTTCTAACTTACTGTTTCAGGGCCAAATGGTTACTGTATTTAAGGAAATACTGGTAATGTGAAATATTCTGTGGCTAGAGAAAGTAGGGTGGACTTTAGAATTTGTCCAGGAATTCAAACGTGAATACATACACAGTGACCAAGAAGTGACTGAAGTCAACATATATTACAGCATTTACGGGTAAGAGTCATTACTGACACAGCTGAAGCCTAAATCTATTTCTACAGCTGGAAAAGGTCGTCAGTGAAGAAAGTAACTGGAGCTCGAGCATGAATCCCGCAGAGGCCAGCTGCTTCAGACTCACCTCGTCGTCCTCCTCAGGCATCTTGGTGGAGCTGTCTGGGGACTTGACAGGTTTCTGGCTGCTGGGACCATTCTCTTCTTTCCCGTGCTCTGCCTCCCATTCTTGTAAAACTTCATCTATGTTGAAGCGGCGTCGATAATTTACAAAAAAGTTTTTCACTTGCACCACTGATTTGTTCCCAATCACATCTGAGATGGCCTGGAAATCTCGGCCGTATTTCCTGATGGCTAAGGATGGAAGAAAGCGTCTTTTTCAATACAAGAGAAAAATAATAAAACACACACTCACACACACACTTGAGACTCACCCCTGATCCAGATAAGGTAGCACGGGGGCTCCTAACAGCAGACACTATCTTAGCGTAGAAACCAACAGGAAGAGCAGCACGGCAGTCTGCATGCGAGACCAGTCACAGTCTGTGTGACCTGTCATGTACAGTTTGCACCTTCTCACCACACACCACATGGTATAACTGAGGTCACCCAGCAGCTATTCTGTGCTGTGGACATTCCACACAGGCCTTTCCAGGGTCCCAGGACTAGAACACCTCCAACCTTACAGCCCTAACCCTCACTCTGTCCTTTCTGACTATTCAGAACCCAACAAGCAGCTGCTAAAATGAAATATGCCTTGAGACACTGAGACTGCTAGATTAATTTTTACATCTTGTGAGACATGGGAAAGGAAAAAAGCAAAGCCCAAAGGGAATGCAGAAATTCAGCTAATATGATGTCCACTAGAAGGATGTCAGCTCACAGGAGTCTGTTAAAGGTGAGCGATGTGCTGAGAGCAGGCTGGGGCACAACTGCCTCCTGAGGCGACTGCTCTGCCTAAGCTCTCTGTTTATAAGCAGAGCTTCTAAGTTTATAAGTACAAGCTTCTTGTTTATAAGTACAAGCTTCCTACCTTGTACGGCGAGCAGCTGCTCTTCCGTGGTCCAGCGGGCGTTGCATTTCTGAATGACCTGGACATCCAAATGAGTCCTGTTAGCACACTACATTTAGGCACGGGCATGTCCTTATGAGGATTAATCAATCTTATATCAGAATGTTAACATTAACTAGGGTTATAATAAATGATGTCTATACCTTTCCTTCTAGAAGATGTGTACTGGAGACACAGATAGTAAATTCTTAAACACATAAACTTGGGTGTGACTTCAAAGATGGTATTTACATAATCTTACCTCTGGAAGTCGGTATGGTTCTATTCCACCATCAAGTTTTTCTTTTAGAGCACTGTTCGTCTGTTTAATATTCTGAATCTAAGAGAAACAAGATTCTCATTTTAAAAATGAAAGACTTATAAAGGTATGAAAAGAAAACAAAACTATGAAAGTTAAAAGAAACAAAAAGCCAAGAGGAAAGCAGTTTCTGGTCTATATGACAGCCCCAAACACAAGGCCCCTATCGCATCCTTTGAGAGCAGCTAACTATTAATAGATGCTTTAATTAACTCGCTGAGGGCAACAAACAAGGAACAGACAAGGAAGGGATGGCGGCAGGGAGGCTCCTGCACACACAACCCTAATCCAATAGCTCGCGAACAGGTGCCCATCTGGACAACAGCAGGCACAACCTGAGTCTGATACCGACCCAGCGCCTGTGCCCCCAACCAGAGTGGAGCTGAGGGAGCAGCAGAGCAGGCAGGGTGAAGGCAGAAGCCCGCCCTTCAGACTTCTTTAATGGGGAGAGGAAAAAAGCTATTTTTCCACGAGCCTAATTTTGAGCAACTGTAACTTCTTAATTTTCTCACAAATTATCTTTTCCACATTCTTGCTTTGATTCGGTGGACCTCATCTTTCACTGAGCTTGCCTAATCAAAAGAAAGACACAACAGGACAAACCATTCCATCAATTCAGGCCTGCTCCTTAATTCTGCTTGGACTCCTGAGCAAGCTGGGTCACAGATGGGGCCCCTTTCACTCCGCTCTAGGCAGAGGGGAATTTCTGTGCCAAGCACCAGGGGAACTCTGGCCCCAGCACTTTCATTCTTGAGTATCACTTGAGCAAATAAGAAAGCAAGCAGAGGAACAGGTTCATTTTTCCAAGGGAAACACCAAAAACATTTTGTGAGCAGAAAGTGCCCTAGGCAAATGAAGAAAAGCAGGACTCTCAGAGCCAGGGAAGAGGTGGGAGATGAGTAGAGACACTGTCATATGGGCACTTCTAATACTTGTCTCTCTAAAACTTTTCATACTTATACAATTTTCAAAAATCCCACTTTCAACTACTTACATTTCATTGATTTCCAGTTTCACAGATCCTTTCCTCCTGTGTTTTACTTCTCAAACGTTTAAAGGCATCGGGCAGGTGGGGGAGGAATACAGGAAAGACTTTTCAATGCTATGGGACCAGCAGGCAAGTAAATAAGACCAGCACTCCTAAGGACCAGAACCGACCCTGTCTGCCTTTAGTAAGGGCCTCACAGTCTACCCGTCATGCAGCCCACTCCAAATCTTTTGATAACAATGCCACATCAGAACACAAAAACAACTGAAAAGAAAAATACTGGAAACACGCACAGAACTCACTCTACAGTAAAAACCATAAACTAGGACCATGCTTTACTGAAATTTGCTTTAGTTTATTTTGAAAAGGTATATAAATCAGAAGAAAATACCCCAAACTTACTCAGAGTAAGTAATTCCAAGCTCTCAGACCAGCATTAGTTAATAGAACACTCTCTGATAATAAAGAGCAAAATCTTAGATTCTTCTCAGACTTTGCAGTTACCAACAAACCACAAAATACTGCAAGGCACTCAGATTATGTTCCCTGAATTCTGAAAATGAAACCCAGAAACTTCCAACATGCAATGAGCAAATTCTCAAGTCAGGGGTCTAAAATACCCCATGTTTCCCCCTCTCCTCAGGCACTCCAGTTACTCTATTCATTCTAGCTATATGTTTATAATACATGATACAAAGCTGAGAGAGTACATGAGATCTATTTATCTATCTATATTGCACTGGGATTAAGTGATATGTATCTTCCAAGCAGACCAATCTGTTTAAGAATCACATGCATCTTCTAAAATCAGTGGATAAAAAAGCATAGACATTAAATGAGTGGCTACAAGGTAAAATATCCACAAGTTCTGAACTAAAAGATAGCTCAATATTCTCACTTACCTACAGGCCTTCTTCTAATCATTTGTGTTTACTAGCAAGTGTAAGAATAGGGGTTAGTTGACAGAATTATGCCAACTGGAAAGGAAGCCAGAGTGGCAACCAGCTAGATAAGACAGAGGGTAAGAAAGTAACCAGAATGATAAAAAGAACCAAACAAAGCAGTCCACTTGGCTTGGGGTCTTACCGAGGGCTCCTGGCTGAACACAACTTTCTTTTTCCTGCTTTACGACGTATTTAGAGATTCTTCTCTAACGTCAGACCTTTTCATTCCCTCCACCCAGCAAGTCCTGATGCAACAGGGAGTGTCTGTTGGCTAACCTGTCCCCAGTCCCCATCTCACTTGTATCTTTGACAGCAACTGAGGATCTTCTTGGAGCTAGGAGAAGCTGGGCTGCAGAGCCCTGGTGCATAGAACATCTAGGAGGTTCTGAGGAGGCAAGAGCTTTTCCTGCTGAAAGGGACAGAAGGATCAGCTCCGCTCCCCCTCCCTCTTCTTACTGCCCTGAACACAGGCACAAAGGTGATGAAATGGCTTCTGCAGTGTCAAGCGTGAGGCCACAAGCAAGATGAAAACCCTAGAAGCTAAGGATGCAGGAAATTCTGAAAGAATCTGGGGACTCTGAGAGCAGCACTGAGCAGAGGAACTAACCAGCAACCACTGATGTTGGAATTTCTTGCTATTTTATAAGAATAAAAAAGAAACAAACAGCTCACTCTTTGAGACATTGTTAGTCACGTCTTCTGTTACCATCGATGAATGTGTCCCAGACATAGGACCAGATGTGGGGGTGCCCAGAACACAAGGCCTACCACGTGACTGACCACCATGGAAGTCTGGGAGTGCAGCTGGCAGCAAAGCTAAAGGCTGCAGAAAGCAAACAACTGGCCTCATCTCCCAGTAACTGAAGACTCTGAGAATTCACTCTTTAGCAATGTCAACTCTGGGCAGCTACTTTCAAATAAAACATTCTTGCTCTTGATCCTGGCTCTGAAAACTGAAGGCTCTCTATCTACCAGTAACAGCTCTGTGGGAAAGGGTCTCATCCCCTTTCCATGTTGATACTGCACAGCACACATCAGAAACCCACCTGGCCGTGGGACTGAAGCCCCGGGAGAGGGAGAGGAAATGCAGAGGGGAGCCCGGCCCTAACCAGACAGCCTGCCCCCCCCGACACACAGCGTACAAGTCCTCATACATCCTGTACCATCAGGCAGACAAGGATGAATTTCCTTGTTTGAGAAGAGGCCCAGAAAGATTAACTGATTCTCCTAAGATTAGAATACCGCTCTGCCAGCGGCTGGGACAGATAGCCAAGCCCGTGAGTCCATGGGGCTGGCTTGGCCCTGGGTTGTGCACCTCGTGCACCAGAGGACAGACAGGCCACAGAGCAGGCCGCCCTGCTCTTCTCATCTCGTCCAAGCAGTGAGAACTGCCAGTCCCTAGTTCACCTTGAAGTCAGGGTGGGGGTCGGGGGAGATGACTAAGGCAAGGACAACACTGGGCCACTCGGCTGATTTCTCAGTTTGACTTCTATGCAAAATCAGACCAAAAGGATGAGTCATTTCCCACACGAGGCACAAACAATCAGGAAAGGATTCATTTTAGAAGCACTATTCTTTACAAGAGCACCAAAAAAGTACCAAACATGTAGGAGTAACTCCAATAAAAGAAACAGAAGACTTGTTCCCATCAAGAACTACAAAATTTTGGAAGAAACAAGATCACAGAAGTGCGGGGACAAATCATGTTCATGGGTGAGAAGATGTTAACTCTCTATCTTGATCTATAGATTCAACAGCATCCCCTCTAGGAAAATTACTTTTCTGGAAATTGAGAAGGTGATTCTAAGTTTTATATGGAAACACAAGGGCAGGGATCCATGACACGTTGGAAGACTCCCCTACCACGAAGCGCCATTTATAATCTGTGTGTCATCAGGACCATGCAATGCTGGTGAAGAAAGGAGAAACCCAACTCCAGACCCGACCCAACACACGATGGACACTAGATTTAAAACAAAGGTCCCACGGCCTTCTAACAGGAAGAGGGCAGTCTTTAATGAATAGTGCTTGGTAAACTAGATATTCATGTGGAAAAAAAACCCAAACAACCCCACACAGAACAACAAAGAAAAACATTCCAGGTAAACTGAAGATCAAAACGCAAAACAAAGCTTTTAACACAGTGCCTCATGACCTAACAGAACTTGAGAGTACCCACCACACAAGACAAGAACAAGAAACTGGACCACCTCAAAACTAAGAGCATCAGTTCATCAAAGATACCACTGGGAGGGGCTGGGGGCAGTTCAGTGGCTAAGACTCCGTACTTCCAATGCAGGGGGTACAGGTTTGACCCCTGGTCAGGGAACTAGATCCCACAGCCGCACCTAAGAATTTGCATGCCACAACCAAGACCTGGTGCAGCCAAATAAACAAATACTAGGGAAAAAAATAGGTGCTACTGAGTGTGTAAAAAGGCAGGCCTCCAAATGGGAACGTGAGACAACCCCCTGCCAGCGCCGTAATTCCACAACGTGGGCACAACAGAGTGGTGGGGGGAGGCGCTGCTGGTGTCCAGTGGGTGGAAGCCAAAGCTGCTGCTAAATGTCCTACAAGACACACAACTGCCCCCCACAAAAAGAGTTATCTGGCCCAAAAAGTCAGCTGTGCTACAATTAGGAAATCCTGCCAGGGTGCAACCAACACTCACACAAAGTGACACAACCAGCCTGGGAGACAGTTCTCTAGCGCTGGATGTGTGCATGCTCAACAACCTGGCAGCTGCACTCTGAGGGGTGTCTCCAACAAGCATACACACACCACGCACCAAGAGGCACGTAAGCCACGTTCCTGTCAGCACCCAGTGACAGCCAACAAGGGGAGACAGCCCAAGCTCAAAGTAAAGTAGGAGCGGGGACAAAGGGGAGATGGACAGGGTGCCCGAGACCACGTTCCAGGTCTTGACCAGAAAGAGGCTACCTGGGTGTGTTCATGTGATGAACATCACTGAGCTCTGTATCTAGATCGATACGGATATGTAAGATTTCAATTTCATGATTAAGTTAGGAGAAAAAAGAATCAACGGGCCTAAGATCCTCTGTCCAATTCCTTAGAAACAGAACACTCCTCTGAGATTTGTGAAGCAAGTGAGCAGCGAGAGCACAGCTGCAGTGCAGGGCACTCTTCGCCAGGATGGGGTGCACGGCACCTGTCGTTTGATCGACACCAGCTCCAGGTCCAGTTGTCTCAGCACCGTGGTAGCAGCAGTGGCATTGGCAGAAACAGCCTCCACGTCTTCTTGAGAAAGAAACATTCCTTTTGGAGGTTTCCTTTTTGCTCTATTTTTAGCTTGAGTACTATGTTTTTCCTTTTTGATCTGAGGAATCGTCTCAGTAGGGGGCACCTGCATGGTACACATATTTGATAAATGAGAAAGTGAAAAAATTAAAATGTCAAATGAACAGCAATAAGCGTATTTTAACATGGCTCCAAACAATCTAAGACAAATACCATGCCATATCAAAATAACCATCCACAAGTTCTAAAACACAGTTAACAGACAAAGAACACTAGCTAAATAAACAACTCAAAGTGGACTCTACTTCCTTCCTTTATTCTATCAACCTCTGACAAGAAGCCTTCCCAGCTTCTGGGAGAATACAGGGAAAAAAAATAACCCGTGCTCCCTCCTGGTGAGCTGTGTATATACGAATAACGAATGATTTCACCCTAACAGTCCCTAGCAATGTAGACAGACATATGGCCACAGAAAGAAAAAAAAATGGTTCAGCACATATGTAAGGATCCATTTAGATTCCTTAAATCTTGATAGAAGGTTATAAAAATAAACACTTCAATATGAAACTTGTTTATATACCCCTTTTTGAGATGACACACTTTCCATGGCATGTAACCTGCTTCAAAAACTATAAGCTGTCATTCAGAAATGTGTGACAGCTGCTTATTTTTTAAAATGCTCTTTCTAAAACCAAAACCTTTGGAAATGAAATGTACTCACATGTTGGCAAGAAAAGGATAACATCCTATTGGTAACCATTTTAACAAGAAGTTTAGGTTAACTGATCATAATACCTTGTTTTAGTCTATTAACACTGGCTGGTAAAGCTGAAAATACATTCAAGCTTGTTGCTTCACATTTTAAGACAGATAAAAAGACCATGCAGACTATGATGGTAGCAATAAGCTCTCAAACAAGTGGTAATAAACAACACATAAAAATCTGAGTCAGCAATAATCTGTGTTCTATAATAGCACGGTGCCGGTCACCTACTAACCAAGTCTGTTTTCATACATTCTAGCACGTTAAGAAGCTAAGAAACTAAATAAGAAACTAACCATTTTTCTTTTCAAATCAGAAATTTTGCTATGTAAGTAAGAATTATAGAAATTAATATAAAACCAAGCCTCTTCTCTTTCATTTAAAATGTTCCACTGAAGAACCTAATAAATAACAATGCATCAAAAACAAAGCTTACTAAAAACTGCAAATTCAATTTGATTTCACAAACAATGTAATTTAACTAATCCTTAAAACGATCTGGGCACTCATAGATCACTGGTGAGAGTGCCATCCAGAAAGTATGACCAGTTTCCTATTTGATAATAATATACTATGCCAAAAGAAGTCTTAAGATCTAGAATATTTTGACTCAATAATTCTACTTCCAGAAATTAATTCTAATGGAAAAAATTAAGTGCACAAATATGTAGTTATGTACCAGATTTCAGCATTAATTATAGGGAAAAAGACTGTTAAAAATTTGTATAAATCAACTCAATTATAAAAGATTTGTATGACAGAATAACAAACATACTGCTATGCATACAAATATATTCGACATAAAAATACATCCAGGATTAGCAGTAGCATTCCTCAAGAAACTGGAAACAGTGTTGCCATGTGGTCCAGTGACCCCTGGACCCCTGGCGGGCTACAGTCCACTCCTGGGCATATATAAGGACAAATCTGTAATCCGAAAAATACATGCAGCCCTCTCTTCACAGCAGCACTGTTCACAACAGACAAGACATGGAGACAACCCAAGTGTCCACTGACAAGACGAAGGGATAAAAAAAGATGTGGTACGTATGTGCTGGAATCACTGCCTTGTCACAGTGAAGGGCTTGTCTAACTCAGTGAAGCTACCAGCCAGGCTGTGCAGGGACACCCAAGATGGACGGGTCACAGCAGAGTTCTGACAAAATGTGGAAGAGGGAACGGCAAACCACCCCCTGCCCCCCCCCCCCCCCCAGTATACTAGCCACGAGAGCCTCACGAACTGTATAAAAAGGCAAACAGATGTGACACCGAAAGACGAGCCCCCAGGTCGGAAGGTGTCCAATGTGCTACTGGGGAAGAGCAGAAGACAGCTCCTCAGCCATAAGAAGGAAACAGTGCTATCTGCCACAACATGAATGCAACGAGAGAGTATCACACTAAGTGAAGCAATACAGAGAAGGACAAGTATCACACGATTTCACTTATATGTGAAATCTAAAACAGAACACAAACGACCTTATCTATGAAACAAACAGAATCACACACAGAACAGACTTGTGGTTGCTGGAGGGAGAGGGGGTTGGATTGGGAGTTTGGGATTAGCAGAGATAAGCTATTATATATTTAATGCAAAAACATGGTCCTATTATATATATAGCACAGGGAACTATATAATATGGCAACCCACTTCAGTATTCTTGCTTGGAGAATCCATGGACAGAGAAGCCTGGCGGGCTACAGTCCATGGGGTGGCAAAGAGTCAGACGTGACTGAAATGACTGAGCATGCACACATGCACGTTTTACACAGAAGGTCCTCTGGGAAGAGTCACCAAAATGTTAACAGTGACGGTGGGTGCGTGCTCAGTCACTTCAGTCGTGGCTGACTCTGCATCCCCGGACTCTTCGCATCCCCATGGGCTGTAGCCCACCAGGCTCCTGTGTCCATGGGATTCTCTATGAAAGAATACTAGAATGGGTTGCCATTTTCCCCTCCAGGGAATCTCCCTGACCCAGGGATTAACCCCATGCCTCCGGCACTGGTAGGTTTCCCTGGTGACTCAGCTGGTAAAGATCTGCCTGCGGTGTAGGAGACCCTGGGTCAGATTCCTGGGTCGGAAAGATCCGCTGGAGAAGGGACAGGCTACCCACTCCCAGTATTCTTGGGTGTCCCTTGTGGCTCAGCTGGTAAAGAATCCGCCTGCAATGCTAGAGACCTGGGTTTGATCCCTGGGTTGGGAATATCCCCCAGAAAAGGGAAAGGCTACCCACTCCAGTAATCTGGCCTGGAGAATTCTGTGGACTGTATAGTCCATGGGGTCACCTGAGCAACTTTCACTTTCACTCCTGCATTGGCAGGCGGCTTCTTTACCCAAGACCTGATAAAGGTTGATGATATTATAAACCATTTTCATTTTTTCCCTTTCGTTTAGCTGTATTTCCTACATATCTATAAAAAAGCATTTATTACTGGTATATTTTTAGTTTAGGTACATCTAGACTCTTTTGTTTTTTTCATACTTCAGTACCTTCTGAGACAGAGAAACTTTTAGATTTTAATGAAACAACAGACACTTATTTGAATACATGTACAAGTAATACCAACGCTGGGATTCCACACTCCAGCCTGAATGGGACTCCAGGGGACGGACACCAGGGGGCTTGGGACCTCTGCCCAGGTGGTGGGGCCTGCATCAGGGACTGCCTGCAGGCACGTATGTACTGTGGGGGTTTCCACTGGGCCACAGTGACAAGGCCTGGTGTCCTCAGAGGGTCCTCACGGATCCTACATGTGCTTTATTCAGTTATGAATCAGCAAAAGAATCCAAGTTTATCACCCTCATTTCAAAGGCTAAGATCACCCAGACACCCCATTATTCTCAGTGAACAGTTTATAATAAATAAATGCTATAAATATACCCCCCAAAGTCATATATAATTGTGGGGGTTTGTGGGCCTCTTGAATCCACAGACTAAAAACCTCTGGCATCATGGTTTTTAAAACGTGAGAGATTAAAGCTTCTCCATGACCCAGAGGGCATAGGCCCCGGGCGCCCACAGGAGGAAGGAGCCCCAAGGCCGAAAGGAGGGCAAGAGGCCCCTTTCTAACCTGCTGAGTGAGTGCCCAACAAAGAGGACAGTGAGGACTGCTTCCCTACAGAAAACCTCTCATTAATGCCATCTTCCCCTTTAAGGCTTCCTTTCTTATATTTCTTGGCAAACAAAACTCTTAAGTTCTATAAAGCAAGGTTCAGTTCAGTTCAGTTCAGTCACTCAGTCATGTCTGACTCTTTGTGACCCCATGAATTGCAGCCTGCCAGGCCTCCCTGTCCATCGCCAACCCATACTCATGTCCATCGAGTCAGTGATGCCATCCAGCCATCTCATCCTCTGTCGTCCCCTTCTCCTCCTGTCCCCAATCCCTCCCAGCATCAGTCTTTTCCAATGAGTCAACTCTTCGCATGAGGTGACCACAGTATTAGAGTTTCAGCTTTAGCATCAGTCCTTCCAAAGAACACCCAGGACTGATCTTCTTTAGAATGGACTGGTTGGATCTCCTTGCAGTCCAAGGGACTCTCAAGAGTCTTCTCCAACACCACAGTTCAAAAGCATCAATTCTTCGGAGCTCAGCTTTCTTCACAGTCCAACTCTCACATCCATACATGACCACTGGAAAAACCATAGCCTTGACTAGACGGACTTTTGCTGGAAAAGTAATGGCTCTGCTTTTGAATATGCTGTCTAGGCTGGTCATAACTTTCCTTCCACGGAGTAAGTATCTTTTAATTTCATGGCTGTAGTCACCATCTGCAGTGATTTGGGAGCCCCAAAAATAAAGTCTGACACTTTCCACTGTTTCCCCATCTATTTCCCATGAAGTGATGGGACCAGATGCCATGATCTTAGTTTTCTGAATGTTGAGCTTTAAGCCAACTTTTTCACTCTCCTCTTTCACTTTCATCAAGAGGCTTTTTAGTTCCTCTTCACCTTCTGCCATAAGGGTGGTGTCATCTGCATATCTGAGGTTATTGATAATATTGTTTAAAAACTCATACATACCATGATATCTCTTGAAAGTGAAAGTGAAGTCGCTTAGTCATGTCCAACTCTTTGCGACCCCATGGACTGTAGCCTGCCAGGCTCCTCCGTCCATGGGATTTTCCAGGCAAGAATACTGGAGTGGGCTGCCATTTCCTTCTCCATGGCATCTTCCCAACCCAGGGATCGAACCTGGGTCTCCCGCATTGTAGGCAGACGCTTTTACCGTCTGAGCCACCAGGGAAGTCTCCTACATGGCACTTAATATATTAAGTAGACTAAGGAAAAAGAATGCTTTACTTTGAAACTAGTAAATGAAATTTATTTGCCTTAATAATACTAGGGGAAAAAATACCTCCTTTTTGCTTTCCTTGTTTTGATCAATCTCCATGTCAATGGGGTTATTTCCATTTGTTTCTTCCAGTTCATCCTCACTGGAAGACAAAAACAAGTTACTGAAAGATTATTTTGTGCTAATTCTATTTAATATACAAATATAAGCAAGAAATTGATTTAATATAAAATCAGTATATGTTTTCAGAATGTTGAGAAAAATGTTTTTACAATTCAAATAAAATATCAACTCCATAGTTCTTTTAGTCTAAATGATTAAAAAAGCTATTGAAATAGGATTCTATCTCCCAAACCAAGCCTAGAACACTGTCACTTTATATTTGTAAAGTGTTTTCTCTCAACTGAAAATATCAAATTTAAGACTTTAATTCTCCTTAATTATCTAGTAGAGGACCAGGACATGATCATTAGATATAGCTGAGAAATTATTCAAGAACACAGGCTCATGATATTGGGAATAAATTCACCCACAAGTAAAATCTCATTTTCATGTCCCATCTGTGTTCCCACAGCTACACAATTCTGAGCACTGGAGGTTTCTGGTGGCCTGAAAAACTCAAAGTGAACTTCAAAATGAATGCTCACACCGATACGGTGCTTCAAATGCTTTGGTTTATATTCTTCCATGAAGTATTGGCAAAAAAAAAAAAGCTCTGTCGGGGGTAGGAGCTTTACAAAAATTGAGCATGACAGCCCCCAGAGGCCAGACACCTGCCTTGTCTGCCCACAGCTAAAGCCAGCTGAGCAGGGCTGGTGGCACCACACTCAGGGCTTTGAGTGCCAACACCCCTTGTCTCAGGGGCCCACCCCGGTGGGACGCCCACCAGCACCCCGTCCTCTTCTCTCGCGCCCAGGCCCGCACTGTAAGCAGTTCTGGCTGAGGAAGGCGCTGAGAGGAGGAAGGGCTGGGGGCGAAGGGGATTCTCCCCGGCCCTGTCATTCCCTTCACAGGCAGGTCCTGCCAGAAAGTCAGCCGTCTCCTGGGGTCTTCTGGGGCCTGTGTTCCTCCTCTATCTGCTTCCTGATGGTGGTGCAGGCGCACAGGGCAGACGGGAGCAGCCTTAGGCGGACAGAAAGTGAGAACCTGGGCATGTTCGCCAACCTGTTATGGTTCCACCCTCAAGGATGACAAACCCCAATCTTTCTTTTTTAGATTTAATTCTGATTTCAACTTAGCAAACTGCACCTGTTTGTAGTAATAGATTTATTTCACAAATGGTGAATTAAACCTAAGGTATAATAAAAACAAAAAATGTTAATCAAAAGTTGCTAACACTAAAAACAAATTCAATAGTTTGCTGCTTTTCTTTGGTTACAGAGAGTACTGATCCATAAATAGACCCACTGGCTACACGTGATACAGACCAAAAAATACGCAGACTGCCAAGGTCACCGTCTCACGGAATCTTGCAGCTGGAAAGAGCTCTGCACGTGTTCTTCCCATTGCTCTCATTCTATGCTTGTGCCCAGACCTTAGAACTCTCCAGAAGTGACACCCGATTATCAACTTGTCCCCACACGTCATTCCTTTCATTTGAAATCATAAAACACTCTCCTGAGACAGGGCCATGAAGATCATAGAGTTTATTTTATTGCTTCATTTTATTTTTGCATTGGCAATTTATAAAAGTAATATATTATAGAAAACATAATTTTTAAAAGCCACCTATATTCCTAGTAACACAAGACTCATTCTGTGTCTTGCCTTCAGACCTGAGGAGACAGAGGCCTGGGAATGAGTGCACGGACCCCACCAGTAGGCCTCTTACTGAGACCAGAACCTACTTCCGTGGGCGAGCACAGGCTGCCTCCACGCCTCTGCTGTACAAAAGGCTGGGGGCATGGTGTCTCAGGTGTGTCCTGCACACTGAGCTGTCCTTAAGACTAAGCTCCTTATAAAGAAGTCATAAAAGGATCCCCTACCAGCGCTCTCACTCACATACACAGAACAGATGGTCGATAAAGGGAGGAAGGATATCTAAACTGCAGATTTTTAACAAATCAGACATAAAAACATGTCAGCTGAATCCTGCAGAAGTGTATGAGTGAATTTCAACCCCGGAAGTAAGAGATTCCTTTTTGCTAAAGGAGACACCCCTAAAGGGAAGAGAGGAATGTGTGGGGAAGTTCACTCACTGTGACTGCAGAATGCTGAGGAAAGATGCCTTCAGAACGTAACACCCTGAACGCAGCTCATCTGTGTAAATTTTGGGTCCACTCTGAAGGCCCTGGGGAAACTGGTCCCTCTCCCTTTCCTCTGTGTGTCCACCTGCTCCTAGAGACGCCAGGGCCGTCAGAGCTCCCCGGACGGCTGGGATACCACCCGTGCCTACTGACCTCTCCTCCCGCTCACGCTTCTGTCTCCGAGCGTGGCGGTCCATCACGCTGGTTTTAGTCCTCGTCTTCTTCCAGGAGTAGTAGAACTTCACCAGACTTGCTATAGATTTATCAGGAAGCTGGACAGAAGAGATGAGCTGGTTCAGGTTTAATCTTTAAAGATCAAATGTGTGTACATATATTTCATAAGGATCACGCTCACATATTCAGAAATGTCATAAGTCACAGTCATTTTTCTCTGAATTCATAGAAGAACCCTCATCGATACAGTTTCAAATGACTGAAGTTTTGACTCCAAGTGAAACTTGGCCCATGAAAGACTGCAGAGTCAGTTGAAGGTGAATCAGGGTTTTCAGACTGCTGAAGCTTCTAACATAATTTCTAGGTTGTTTTTGTGACCGTCAATTAGTGTTCATGGTAGGAGTCCACCAAATACCATTCTAAAATGTGAGAGATCAGCAGAACTCCTCAGGGAAACAGTGCCTCCAATGCCACGCCTCACCCACTCACCATCAGAGACCCTTTCTCTCAAGACAGAGAGAACTTTAGGCAGTCCTGACCCAAGAGCTGGGCTGGGGGGCTATCAAGCAGGGAGGTGCAGGGAAATGTTGCCCACCCAACAGCTCCCACTGCACCAAACACAGGACCTTTCACACCGGAGGAGGGCAGCCCTACTGGGGCACTGGAAGGGGACAGGGGGCTGGCGTGCACACACAGTGGTCTCACCTACTCACCATTTGTTGGATTCTATGAAAAGTTTTCCCATGAAAACTAAAGGCTTGCTCAAACAAGACTTTATCTTCCACAGTCCACTCATCTGGGAAGGGGGTAAAGTTGGGCAAATCAGCCAATGATTTTTCAATATTATGCTTATGCCAAAAGAGCATCCCAAGAGCCTAGAAAAATAGTATCAGTGAAATTTTTAGACCAACAATGTGACTAAAACATCGTGGAAATGAGGCTGGCAAAGGGGAGCACATTGTACACCTTGACAAACACACATGGGAACTCACAGACAATGCCGCTGCGTGCCCCTCTGTGCACTAACTCGTTTATCTCAGGCCCTACAAGGTAAGTCCCCCTCTCCTCATGACTCAGACTGGAATACAGGGGCCTGAGAAACCCAGTCTGATGGTCACAGTGGACAATGGCAGAAGCAGCGGGCTCTGGAATCTGCTCTTATAGAAGGGTCACACTCTAGTGCCAGTGGACATGAAAAGAGGAAGTGACTCAAAGAGCATGCCACTGTTTTTCTTTGGCCAAAAAGTTCAAATATAAGAGTTTTGTTTTTCAGCTCAGAAAGGAAAAAAAAATACAAATGAGTAAGGAACAAAGTAGAAACAAGAGAATTTAGGAATACTCTTCTAAGAAAACTCCCCATAATTCTACTTTAAAGTGGAAATAATCATACTTTGGGAGACCAAAATCCTTACAAATTTCATACAAGTGCACTTAGCAGTCACCCAATAATAGTTACACTTTCTAAACAAAATGAAAAATTAATAATTTCTAAGCAGCTTTGTGAGGTTCAAGAGCAGGTTTTGGAGAAAGAGACATACATTTCTTGCTTCAAAAGATTCTGTAACTCCCTTCTTGTAACTGGCTTCCCTAACAGTTCTACCAGGTAAAATAACCAAAATTGAGGCCATGGCAAAAAGAAAGGGTCCATGTCTATGTAACCAAAATTAGTGGTATCCTTGGGCATTAGGGTAAATGAAAAAAAATTATTTACAGGCTGTAAAATCTATATCAATACAAAGGAAAGTATTAATCTAACAAGGTGATAATCTGAAATAATTGTCACTAAAAATAAGGCTGAAATAAGATATCACGCTTCTGGAGAAAAATTAATCTTGTGGATTTCTCATTAATTGGCTCCAAACAATTCTTAACACCTGAGTAAAATTTTACAACCTGAAAAATGATTCAAAACAATCAAAACAGGTCTGAGTAGATTTGAGGGTGACAACATGCGTCAGGAAACCACAAGAACAAGAAACAAACCATACATTCCAGTAAGAAAGCACTGTGCCCAAGTACCCACTGAGAGCCACTGCTGACCTGGGCAGCGAGGACCGGCGGAGCCCACAGACGCCCCTCCAGGCCAAGGGTCTCTACTGCCCGTCTCAGGCAGTAACAAGTGGATCAGAGCCCCTATAGCACTGCCAGTAACCACCAGGCACGGCAATGAGGAAACCACGCTGCCTAACACACAGAGCACGAGACACCTGACAGGTGAGCTATAAAACCCATTTTGAACAACAACAAAATCCCACCGTTACCTGCTCCATGTTGTACCCATGCTTCTCTTTGGCAATGGCGATGTATTCATCCACTGAAAAACAAGACAGGAGGCCGTGAACAAGAGCAGGCGGGCACGGTCTATGGGCACCAGAACTGGTACTAATTTCATGCTTCAGGCTGCCACGCGTGAGGATGAAGACGAAGGCAAGACCGGAGTGAAGCAGAGCCTACACAGTGTCACCTCGTTACGGATCTTACACGCACAGGTCTCACAGAGAAGTGGCGGAACGAATAAATACAGCTCTTATTTCTGGATGGTGAGGTTATGATACTGGTCTTTCCTTTTTTTAAAACAAGGTTCTACTTAAATTTTCTCTTCTTTTTTTTTTTACTTAAATTTTCTATGATAAGCAAACATTACTTTGGCACTTGAAAACATAATTATTTATAAATAAAAAGAAATATGAAATGGGGGTTTATTCTCAGACGCAAGAGCAAGCAACCTACTTTCATGATAAAGAAAATCTCGGCAATAAACCACAGGAACAGCACAGAGTACTTGCTCTCCAAGTCCGGCACAAGGTGGCGAGCGCCAGCACGCACTCACGAAAGGAGCTCGAGGAGACTGCCGGGCTCACACTCCCTCAGCTGCCACCCCAAGGAGGGCCCACATCCTCGCTACACCTCCCAGCTACACCTCCCAGGCTTTCTCCCGGAACAGGAAGAGACCACTAACCAACAGCACCTCCTTATGCTCCTGTGTGACTCTCCTTACCAACTACAAAAGCAAGACAAACTCAGAAAGGAAAATGCAGGTGGCACAGAATTGCAGGAAACAAACATGCACTCCTTCCAGCCCTAAGACCCTTCCCTCAGATCTCACTTTCCAGGGGCAATGACCAGACTCGCGCTGAGGGGACAGGCTAAAGGGACAGAGCGAGCAGAAGACGCCTGAGAGCCAGAGCGCCTGGTCTCAGCTGCGATCAGCCACACCGCACCAGCCTCCCTAACTGCAGTAAAGCTGACCACCAAGTAGGAAACAGAAATCAACTCTGAGAATGAATTCAAGTTCATTAGCATATATTCTAATACCAGGGGGGATTTTTTTTCTACTGACAAAAGACCCAATTTAATTCAGACAGTAACTACATATAGTGCATTTTAATAGTAAGGCACTAACTTTCTGTTTTTTTACATCTAATATACTCACAAACTGACTGGCTACTCCACTCAGAATAGAGTAAAACTCCCATTTACCTGAGAGTCAGTAAATGATAAAGGCCCTTGTTTGTCCCCAAAGTTGAAACTGGTGATTTTTTAATTGGGGGCTGAAATGTTTCAAAGTATGTCCCTTGCTTATTACTTCACAACAGGGTAAATTATGCCAAATAACAGAAAAATGATGGAAAGTTATTTAAAAAGAAAAAAAAAAAAAGGTCTTGAAAAGTAAGGTTGCTAAAGTAGGTGGCTGCATGCCTGCCTGAGAGAAGCCTAAATGCTGCCCGAGGCACCCTAGACCCCGGGGATGGACCTCAGGTCAGAGGACAAAAGCCAGGTAATGAGATGTGCTCAAGTCAAGAACACATAAGAGGAAGAGAGAAAAACAAACTACAGTCAACTGAGGGTCAGCCCTGGAGGTCTGCTTTATGGGTTCCTTCTTTTTATAAATATCTGCTGAATGAACAATAAACGCACCTCAAACTTCTGCTATATAGTCTCTGCAAGCATACAGGTTTCCAGAAGTTATTATTTACCTTCACAGAGTACGGAATGTGTGGTGTGTGCACACATTCGGGCATGTGATCCCCAGTCAGTCCTACGATCTTTAGACAAGTAAACGCACAGGCAGGCTGTGATGCAGGAGCCCTTGGGAGCCTGCCCTGCCCACCCTCTCAGGGCAGAACCACAGTCTGCTACATCAGTAACAGAGTCCACTAAAATGGTCCCCACTGTTTCTGATCAGATTTCCCTAAAAATATTACAAGGGAAACAAAAGCTTCCTTTAGATGCTTTTTCTATCTTTATCTGTTCTTTTGTTTTTATATAAAAAATTAACTGGTGGTAGGACCAGTAAAACAGACTAAAACAGTGGATCCCAGCTGCTGCTGCTAAATGTAGATGTAACATTTGCCATGTTGTACACAGATTGCTGGGAGAAATACCAACAACCTCAGATATGCAGGTGATACCACTCTAATGGCAGAAAGTGAAGAGGAACTCAAGAGCCTCTTGATGAAGGTGAAAGAAGAGAATGAAAAAGATGGCTTGAAACTCAACAAGCAAAAAACTAAGATAATGGCAACCAGTTCTATCACTTCATGGCAAAAAGAAGGGGGAAAAGTGGAAATAGTAACAAGTTTTCTTTTCTTAGGTTCCAAAATCACTGCAGATGATGACTATAGCCATGAAATTAAAAGACACTTGCTCCTTGGAAGGAAAGTTATGATAAACCCAGACAGCATATTAAAAAGCAGAGATATCACTTTGCCACCAAAGGTGTGCATAGTCAAAGCTATGGTTTTTCCAGTAGTCATGTATGGATGTGAGAGTTGGACCATAAACAAGGCTGAGCACCGAAGAATTGATGCTTTTAAACTGTGGTGCTGGAGAAGATTCTTGAGAGTCCCTTGGACTGCAAGAAGATCAAACCAGTCAATCCTAAAGGAAATTAACCCTGAATACTCATTGGAAGGACTGATGCTGAAGCTCCAATACTTTGGCCACCTGATACGAAAAGCTGACTCATTGAAAAAGATCCTGATGCTGGGAAAGACTAAAGGCAAAAGGAGAAGCAGGTGACAGAGGATGAGATGGTTGGATGGCATCACCGAGTCAGTGGACATGAGTTTGAGCAAACTCCGGGAGACGGAGAAGGACAAAAAAGCCTGGCATGCTGCAGTTCATCGGGTCGCAGAGTCGGACATGACTTAGCAACTGAGCAACAACAACAAACAGCTAACGGTGGCTTTTTAAGTCATATCTTTTAGGTGTTCTTAGAGACCACCCTCAGGACTCAAACCTAAAGCAAAGGAAGAAAGACCTGTATCACAGCTACTGAAGTGACATCACCTGCCCTTGAAGGTTCGAAGAAATAAGTTAACATACGGGGGACCTTGCAGCTTAGAAAAGGATTACCGTCTGATACCTGCCAGTGAAAACCCAGTTTTTCCTTCTTTTCATTGTCCCCCTGCCCAGTGTTCAATAAAGGTTAGACAAACATCTGCTGAATGAATGCTAGCGTACTGTGATATGTACAATGTTAACATTTTAGGTTCTTTTACTAGCAAGGTGAAAGGCAGCACCTATCATCAAAAAGGCTACAGATAACAAATGCTGGAGAGAGTGTGGAGCAAAGTGCACCCTCCTGCACTGCTGGTGGGATGGAAACTGGTGCAGCCGCTAGGGAGAACAGTGTGGAGGCTGTTACCACAGAACACGTGATCCCACTCCTGCACACACACTGGAA
This sequence comes from Capricornis sumatraensis, assembly GCF_032405125.1. Classification (NCBI taxonomy): domain Eukaryota; kingdom Metazoa; phylum Chordata; class Mammalia; order Artiodactyla; family Bovidae; genus Capricornis; species Capricornis sumatraensis. Next base: position 74,216,872 of record NC_091087.1, on the reverse strand, counting down.
AAGACAGGCCCCGACATTCACAGGAGCACTGTTCACAAAAGCCAAGACACGGGAACAACCCAAGTGCTCACTAACAGGTGGCTTAAGGAGATGCAGTGCATTTGTACAGAGGGACTACTGCTCAGGCATAAAAAAGAATGAAATATTGCCATCTGCAGCAACATGGATGAACCTAGAGATTATTATACTAAATGAAAGACCAATATTATATATCATGTATAGGCGGAATCTGAAAAATAATACAAATCAATCTATACATAAAACAAACAGACTCACAGACAGAAAACAAACCCATGGCTACTGACGGAGAGAGGGACGGGGTAGATAAACTAGGCGCACGGGATCCACAGATACCAACCACCACACACAATTAGACAAGTAACGAGGGTTTACTGTATAGCACAGAGGGTTATATTTAGTATCCTGTAATAAGTTACAAAGGAAAATAATCTGAATATATATATATATAAACCTGAACCACTTTGCTCTTCACCTGAAATTAACACAATACTGTAAATTAACTATACCTTAACTAAAAGAAAGAAAGGGAAGTAAAGAGAGGCAGCACAGGTTAGGCATGGGGTAAGACAGACTCAGGTCAAATCTTGGCTCTGTCTGTTGATAAAATGCGTTCGTATCCAGTGGTGCCTGACAAGCACTGTATTTAAGACTGTGCTACCCTCAGCAACTTGCTCACACCAGCAGAGCTAGGTTATCCCGTAACTGAAAACTACACCACGGAGGGAAGGCCTCCTTGTCCCCTGCTACTCAAAGAGCGCTCTGGACCAGCGTAAATTCAGCACAGCCACAGGCACAGACAGTGCTGTGACAGGCCTTGTCTCCCCTGCTTGCCCTCTCTGAGCCGTCCCCAGCCCTCATTCCCTTTCATCAGCGGTGGACAGGGACCCCTACCTCAGCTTCTGCGCTCTCAAGGCCCTCCCCACCACCTGCCTGGCTGCTTTACACAGCCTGCCAGGAGCTGTTGGCAGTTCATGAAGAAAATGGAACATTTTTTAAAACCTCTTGCACGGCTTTCTTAAGTAAAAATGAGCTTTCAATCTCAGAAAACAAAATTGACTCCCACCTGCTCCTATGAAAAACAAAGGATGACTGGATATTTGAGGTGGGGGACAAAGGTGAAACAAGGGAAACAAGAAAAGTACCAGCTGCCTGAGACAAAGAACGCAGGGGGGGTGGGGGTGGGGACATTCCCAGCACTTTCTATTATCTGGCAACAATAATCTTGATTTTGTCTCTAGAAGATTAAAGGTTAACCAGAGTTCATCCCAATCTGGGGCAAACAGCCACTGCAGGCAGAGTGGTTGACTGAGTGTGATCAGGTTGACGAGCAAAGTCCATGGGGCTTAGGGAAAGGCCCAGGCTCTGCCCCCACCAGTCTTCCCCAGTGCACTCGGGACAGGACCGGGGTCATGGGCGAGCTACAGGCAGACTTGCCTTGTGCAGCTTAGCTGCCACTCTCATCTGTCATCAGAAGTAGGAGAGTCAAACACAGCGTTAAGTGTATTCTGCTTTAAAAACAATCCTATCATTGCATAATGCCGTGTTTTTAAAAACTTGAAAGCTCCTACAGAAACAGCCAGGAAGAATGGTCTAATCTTAAATCGTGATGGATGCATCACTCTAATCCTTTAAAGAACTACACAGACTACACAAACCATGCCTTTTTCGACAACAACTTACCATTATGCATAGCACAACTGAATGAGTTGTTTGGGGGGTAACATCATTTAAAGGTAGAATGTGTGTGAGATTTATCAAGAAAATGTACAAAATTTAACAGAGCTTAGTCAAACATTTACTGAACTACCCTCACTACGTACAGAACACCGTATTAAACAGCAGGCCAAATACAAAAGAAAGACGATTTCCTGCAGTGCCGTGACCCAACACACAGGTGGCAGAGGAGAACACGAATGCATGCGGCAGCAAGTGCAGTCGCAGGGCAGCCTGAGAAGGCAGTGCCGCTGCTGACGGCCACTCAAGAGAAACTTCCTGAAGACTCAACAGCGGTTCAGTTCAGTTTAGATGTTCAGTCGTGTCCGACTCTTTGCGACTCTGTGGAGCTGTACTGATTAACAAAAGTCACTAACGTCTGAGAAGCTGCTACATGTGGGCCACTGGTCTAAGCTCTTTACCAGGCTTCTCTTTTTAATCCTCTCCAATAATTCTACTATCACTCCCATCCACAAACGAAGACACTGAGGTGCAGAGAGGTTAGGTCACTTGGCCAGGGTCACACAGCTGGTAAAGGCAGAGACAGGACTCTTGTATCAATGCACCCCGAGTGTTTGGCCCCAGGACCCATCGAGTTAAACCTCGGTTAGCAATCCTCTCTCCTGAGTAAGGGAGACAGGAGAAGCTCACTTCAGATAAGGACAGCTCCATGGCAGAGAATGCTGAGCAAGGCAGCAACACAGTCTATTCCGTTTGAATGGAGTCAAGAAAACAAAACTGTGGTTGATGAAGGAAGTGACGGAGTCAGAAGCTAACAGACAGATGACTGCCTTGAGCAAAGCTTCATAGGTTTTTATATTCATGTTCTAACCTGATGATCTAAATGCTCCCAGTACCATTAGTAAGAATCTCAAATTCGACTGCAAAACTGGGAAGCATGCAGAAGAAAACTGCCACAGTAACCTTAACTCACCCTTCCCTCCCCAGATACTGCAGCGACCTGGAATACTTGTGATCCTGCACAGTCTATGCAGAGCAAGAGGCTGACACCTTTGCGGAGGACAAACCCACAGGCTTAGGACAGCTGTAAAGTTTTTATCATCATATTTACTATAGCTTCAGGTGCTGCAAAGGAAATACGGTACCACTTTCTCTCTCATAACTCAAAAACAGCATGCTAAAGTTTTCTTCAAGAATATGATAACAAATATTGTGGCATCTCCTTGAGCTATTAAAGAAATGAATCATCACCATAACTCGCTGAGAATCAAAATGAGCTTGAATCGGTTAGGTAAAGCAATTGTGCCACCTGGTGGGCACAGCCATCACTACAACATTTCAATGATCCCTGTGATATCTCGAGGTGGGAGTAGTGGGCTGAGACTCAGCCAGAGACTCAGTCAGGCTATGATGAAAGCACCAGTCCCTCCTTGTCAGGGATAAAATATGCTTCCTTTATGACAATGCCATTTCTTAATGTAGTTTTGTTAAAAGCCCACTTTAGAGAAAAAGTTTCCCCCACCCTCTGCACCCAAGTAAACAGTACAAATCCAGCCCAATCTCACAGACAATCTCATCAAGCGAAATAAGAAACACGAGCACCTCACTAAGCCACACACAGTGGCATTCAGCCTCGAGCATCTATTCCTACCCGGTCCACCCAGAATCAGCAGATATGACTCTGGACACATTCTCCCCCACCTCAGTGCCGCAGGGCCCTCCTCTAAGAGTAGGCAGACCATCATGCCTTCCAGGGCTAACCATTTAACTGTTAGATTTACACTTGCTTGTGTGTTGCATTAAATTTTTTTCCAATAAAAAGATAAGTGCACTCCTCCCCGTTTACTCTAGTACTCACACACAAAGGCATATGCCTATTCTCTGTTGTAGAAACTGATCATCACTGGAATGAAGGACATTTAGTTGTGACTAATCAAAATAACCATCCTTCTCCTTAAACATGGCCCAAGTCTGTGGCAAGGAGTAAGATGCACACAGTGGCAACTCGCCTGCTAGCCGCCTGCACCCCGTCACAGCACGTCAGCACCTGACGGCCACGGCCCCAAGGCAGCTGTGCCCTCAAGCCTGTCCTGTCCACTCTCGGGAGCTGCTCTGTGCACACAAGCTGAGGAAGGAACCACGCTCACAAGGTCTGCATCTTCCTCAATTAAAGGCAACCTTTCCTGACATTAAAAGAGGGAGAAAAAGACTAACCTTGACTCACCTATAATCTCACAGTGAACTACAGTGCAAACAGCCCTGGACGATGAGTAAGAGCCCTTAAGTTTCTATCAGGAACTTGCAGCTAAGTCCATTTCATCATTTGTCAAATAAGAAGTATTTTTATAAATTCTCTGTACAAAAATATACATAAATACTCAGAGGCACCGACTCAGTCCCTGAACACCACCAGAGCCATGTTCTGTTTCAGTAGTTTCCAATCCTGACTGATAAGAACTGTCTGACAAACATCTTTAGTACTGACTCAGGTTCCACCCTGTTTTGTAATGTATGTGTATAAATATGTATGTGTGTTCATCTTTATGAACATATATGTGTGTGCATGGATGTATACGTATACTTTATGCATATATAGAGCTTCTAGTAAAGTATGATGTGTGTAGAGAAAAGCACATATGTAACGATACAGCTAGGTTCATTTTCAGGAGATGAATACACTCAGATCAAATAAAGAATCCAATATACTCTTGATGCTATGGGTTTGTTTTTATAATGATCCCAGGTGACTATGATCAATCAATGAATTAGAGAGTAACACTGATGTGTAAAGAACAGTTCCCATTTTAATGTGACAGAAACCACCTCAATGAGCCCAAACATTTAAACAATTACACCAATATCAGAACTACAAAAATGAGGAGAAATGTGCTTTTTATGTTACTGTAAAATGAAGTTTCTAAATTTGTGAGTTGTGAATTTTAATCATGTGAAAGAATTTCCTTTCAAGCCTCCAGCTGAGGGGTTATGAACAGGGGAGAAAGGTGGAACAAAGGAAAGCAAGATCAGACAGTATGGTCTCTACAGTGTGGTCAAGAAGGGGCCCCCCCAGGGACACTTCAGCCATTCCCAGGAGGAGGGGAGGGGACAGCACCACGTAGAACTCAGCAAGAGGGATGCGGACAAGGGGAGCGGGCTCTGGTTGCGTCCAGAGGGCAGAGGTGGGCTCAGACCCCAGGGTGCCTAGTGGCAACTGTCAGGTCTTCTGACTTCAATTTACAGTCATCTAGAAAGTTGTGAATAGAGACCCTGACACATTTACCATATATTTCTATGAAAGTTTAGGCATTTACTACATACCTGTGAAACTTTCACTCATAATATAATTTTGAAAATGGGTACTGAAGTCATATGACTTAATACAGAAATAACTTTTTATATGCAGGTCCAAGGACGGTTCTCATCCCCTAAAAGCTAAAACTTACTTTAAAATCCCTAATTTGACATGATTTTAAGTTCTATACGTCTACCTGTTGAAAGCGTTAATTTTTTTCTTTAAAGTTCGGAGAGGTGATTTCCAGTTTCTCTCACTGTCCGACGTCCAGATTCCATTATGGGACCGAACCGTCATTTGTGCCTTTGCCCCCTAAATATCATGTCATCACTTAATCATGTAATACGCTACAATAGTGTTTATAATAATACCCAAATGCCATTGTTCTCATCTATGCTACTTGGACTTATCCACATTTCCTCTACATGAAATGCGTCTCTGCAGCATTTTCTAGGCATACTCCAAAGGTTGCATCCTTCCTTAAGGAAGTTTTACTTAGACACACCCAAAAGCAACTGTGTAATATCAGTAATACTTTAAACTTTTTGGTTTATTAAATCAGACAGCACACCAAGGGAGACCTGTGTGATAAGGGCTCAAACCAGAAATCTAGACCAACCTTGGCTACTAACTAGCTGAGGGACCCTAAACATTTGACCTAACTTCTCCAGATCCCAGGTTTTTGCAACTAAAAGGAAACAGTTGGACTAAAGGAAATACATATAAATGATCTGTTCACATTTCATTGCCCCCCTCTTTGTGCATCAGAATATAAACTTCCTGAATCCCTCCCTCCAGGTACCTACCAGGCATACAAGACCGCTCAATAAAAATGTGAAGGAAATCAATTCTCACTGAATAAACACCAATTCGATATAACTCTAACTGAGATCCTTTTGGAGGAAATGTGCTTTTTAAAAAATAAGAATAAAAATATAAAAAGAAAAGACTAAATTATAGTGCACCCATACTTGTTAGTTTCAGTTCAGTTCAGTCGCTCAGTTATGTCCGACTCTTCGTGACCCCATGAACTGCAGCATGCCAGGCCTCCCTGTCCATCACCAACTCCTGGAATTCACCCAAACTTATGTCCATCCAGTCAGTGATGCCATCCAGCCATCTCATCCTCGGTTGTCCCCTTCTCCTCCTGCCCCCAATCCATCCCAGCATCAGAGTCTTTTCCAATGAGTCAACTCTTCACATTAGGTGGCCAAAGTATTGGAGTTTCAGCTTCAGCATCAGTCCGTCCAATGAACACCCAGAACTGATCTCCTTTAGGATGGACTGGTTGGATCTCCTTGCAGTCCAAGGGACTCTCAAGAGTCTTCTCCAACACCACAGTTCAAAAGTATCAATTCTTCAGCAATCAGCTTTCTTCACAGTCCAACTCTCACATCCATACATGACCACTGGACAAACCATAGCCTTGACTAGACGGACCTTTGTTGGCAAAGTAATATCTGCTTTTCAATATACTATCTAGGTTGGTCATAACTTTCTCTCCAAGGAGTAAGCGTCTTTTAATTTCATGGCTGCAATCACGATCTGCAGTGATTTTGGAGCCCCCAAAAATAAAGTCCGACACTGTTTCCACTATTTCCCCATCTATTTCCCATAAAACTAAATAATTGTAAATATAGTCAAACAGAACAAAGTCCCAGATAATATTGTTAAGAGAAAACTGCTAAACAGCTCATATATGTGATTTAAAAATCATACACTTATTAATATGTATAAACATACTAGGAAAAGTATATAGATATATAGTAAATAGTAATTATAAGAGGGCTTAGTTGTCTACATTATACATTCTATATTGTTCAAAATTTCTACAACAGCACTTATTTTTATAACCACAAAATAATTGTGTAAACTTGCAGTAACCCTAAGAGGAAGAACTCTAAGCAGTTACTTATGAAGAAAGAAACCAACACAGAGAAAGCCAGCGATCTACAGACATCCTTACACATGGGCACATCTCTGCACTTCTAGTAGATGTCCCCCATCTCCTGCTTCTACATAAAATCAGAATCAACTGTTGGACAATCAAGATTTCCACTTTCTTTCAAAATAAATGAGAAAGACAAAAAGAGACTTCTTTTTTGTCTATATACTGGGAGGGAGAGAAGCTGAGGGGGAAATGACAGATGGTAAAGAGAATAAATTATGTGTAACTATAGTTACATTTTAGTTATGATTAGACGACTACTCAAAGAGTGTGATCCCCAAAGCTCCACAAGTGGAACCTAACTGACACCATGGATTACACTCACATCCTCACACTTGGGCAGTTAAGCAAACTCTCATGGATCCACAATTCCACTCCTAAGGATGTATCTTCAGTTCAGTTCAGTTCAGTTGCTCAGTCGTGTCCGACTCTTTGTGATCCCATGAATCGCAGCACGCTAGGCCTCCCTGTCCATCACCATCTCCCAGAGTTCACTCAGACTCACGTCCATCGAGTCAGTGATGCCATCCAGCCATCTCATCCTCTGTCGTCCCCTTCTCCTGCCCCCAATCCCTCCCAGCATCAGAGTCTTTTCCAATGAGTCAACTCTTCGCATGAGGTATCTTACAAAATACTAAAAACACAACAATGGCAACAAAAGAGAACAAAGCCCTATGATTCAGTTTTTCACCATCACCTTCTTTTACAATAGCAACAAATTAGAAACAATCTAAATTTTAAAGAGAATGGTTAAATACCCAATACATTCATATGATAAAATATTCAATATTATTAATGTTCACCAGGGGTCCAATAAGGTGACAAACGCAAGTCACTGTTCAGGAAGATAATACGCACTCACACACAGAGAAATCCATCACCTCACTTACAAAAACATGCACAGAGGAAAAAAGGGACTGGGAAAACATCCCAAAATGTTTACCAACAGTTATCTCTGGGTAATGAAGTGATAGGTGAGGTGAACTGTTTCTTCTTCATACTCTTCTGTGTCTTCTGAACTTTCAATAATATATAAATGTTACTTTTAGATTAGTTTAAGAGTTAAAGTTTTAATCAACAGTATCAGGACTTACATTAAAGCTGCAAATTTATTTTAGGCAATACCACTGTTTAAAAATCCATTACTGTTCATATTCTGTTCTTTACATCTAAGTCTAGGAAAAACAAGCTAATATTAAAATTAAATTCTGACTCCCAGGATTTTCAAAGGTAATACAATAACAGCGAGAGTTAGTACATACAATCTTCAGTGCAATAACAGCAGGAAGCAACTGGAATGAAGAGGGGGCTGAGACCTGATGCCTGTGACCTGAGGGACACATTGGGAGCACCAGCTAAGGTGAAGATCAGCAACACAGACACTCCCGGCGCCACTACTGATGCTCTGTGTTCACAGCCTCTTTAAATTGTGGAATGCCATCTGTAACATGGGGACAAAAAAGTCCTCTTCCGTTACAGTAAAGACTGACTGATACAAGAATATGGAAAAGCATTTTAATCCAATGCTCAACAAATGCTCAACATTTTTAATGTTTAGTTCTGGACATCATAATTTAAGAGGGGCGCTGTGATTAAATAGAATATACCCAGCTGTGCAACAGAGATGAAAAAAGACTCCAAAACTGAAGCAAGAGGAAACCCTGGAGGCCACCAGGCAGAGTTAGCTTGGACAGGGACAGCAAAGGTGGCACGAAAACTGAGCACCTAAGACCCAAAGGGAAGCAAACTTACTCAGCAGAGATCAGAAAACAAAGCTTAAAAATTACATGGACACAGATTTTCAGCTCTGTTAGAAGCAACAACATGTTTGAGCAAATGATCAAAGGGATAAAGCCAACAGGAAATACGAAAAAGGACTTCCTTCCCCAGCACAGTAGGGGCATCAGAAACACCAATACACTTCCTTCTGCTCTTCCTTTTTCCATGATAAACTCATCACGCAGTAGCCTGATGGAGGCAAAACTAAGACACTATAAAAATCAGATTAGATTTGAGATTACTTTATTCTTGCTAAATTTAGCATTACTAAGAGCAGTTGAATTTCCTGTGCTCCACAGAGGGTACTGTATTTTAAGAAAAGATCCTTTTTGGTCAAAATTAAACGTTTCTTTACCATATGAGCTCTCTGCATCTTAAATGTGCAAACATGCGTGTCACCTGTGTAAGAGGGGTACATTCAATGTGCATCACCTCTAACTCTTACATGATGGAGGAAACCTGCTGACACCTACTGTAAAGCACAACCTGGGAAATTCCGGTCGAAGCCTGAGAGCACAGCCTTCATTCACAATTCAAGTTTCCTGACCAACACTTACCACTGATGTTTTCTAAGCCCTAACACATTTTAGAGCACTGATTCTTATCCGATTTCTTTCAAAGAGCCCTTGAAAACCCCAGTTTTCTCCAGGAAAACATATATAAATCCCCCCTCAAAAAAAAGGCATGTGATTTCTGAGTTCACAAATCCCCATAAATTCCATCCATGGACAACCCCACACACACTGAATAATTCTCAAAGAGGGGAATTTAGAGTTTTTTCTGTCTTTAAAGCTATGACAAAAACAAAAACTTTGAAAACAGCAAAGACTTATGGCAATATATCAAATATAAAATTATTCTTGCCTGATCATCTGAGCAGAGGGGACAGAAAAAGTGAAAAGGCAAAGTTGGGAAATACAATTAATCACACTCTAGGATCCCCATCCCTTAAAAGAAACCCCAAAGTAGCTCAGAATATTCATGCTCCCAAAATGTAAACACAAAAGAGCCAAGCTCTGCCTCTGACCAGGCCGAATCGTACATCATGAAATCTGTTTTCAATAAACGCATGTGCCTTCTATAATCCTTCCACTAAGGAATCTGTTCAACTCTTCATCTTTATAGATCTATAAATTCCCAGCTGAAGGAGTTGTACACTGAATTATCATTTTCTTTCCACTCTGAACCTTTCCTCCTAGTTACTTCACAATATTAGCTACTTCCGCATTTTACATATAAAGTAAATTATGAAACCATACTTTAAGAATCTTTAAATCATTATGACAGGATACAACAAAGAACATATTTTCAGATTCTTCAAATTACTTACTTAAAAAATGTAAAATAAATGTACTATATCTAGAGACTTTTAGCTACAAAGGTAACTCTAAAAGTTTGGAGTAAATAAGAAAGATGGAAGATAAAAGTACTTTAAAACTTACATTTTGCTTCTGATAGATTTTGATTAGGTGACCAGACCAGCATTCCAAGATTGTCTCGTTCTTGACTGCGTTTTGCTAGTTTGGCTTGGGAGAAATAAAAAAAGAAAATTCTTATTAAAAATTTAGCAGACATACTACCACCACCACTCTGGTCTGTTTTAAAACCTCAGAAGATGATGACATCACCCAGTCTACTGAAATCTGCCCCAATGGAATCTGCGCATTTAACATGGGCAGGTGTAGGGGGAGTCCTGAAGTTTGCTGAAACATTTCTGCTTCCAAGTCTTTTTCTACCTAAACTTTTATTTATGTAACAAGCACATATGAAGTAGGTGTGACTGCTATTCTCATTTGTGAGGTGAGGAAACAAACAGGTCACTCAGCCGCTGGGAGGCAAACCTGGCTGAGCTCACACTCAGCAGGGACGGCTACGGTGCCTGAGGGTTAGTCACCACCGGCTAAGATGCTCCGCGCCCAGACAGGAACACAGAGAATGGAAGCTGATGCAGCATGGGAAGCCGCATGTGGCAAGCTGTTCAAGGATTCTTTTCAAACTATGAATTTTTCACATGCGCTTTGAATAACCTTACCCTTCACTGTCATTAGTGTACTGGTTATTTTAGTGATTTGACAGCAGGAATTCAAAAATTCTTCTAACAACTTTAAGAAAGAACATTATGTATGTGTTTAGTTGCTCAGCGTCCAACTCTTTGCGAGCCCATGGACTGTAGCCCACCAGGCTCTTCTGTCCATGGGGATTCTTCAGGCAAGAATACTTGAGTGGGTTGCCATGCTCTCCTAAATGGGACCTTCCCAACCCAGGGATTAAAGTCATGTCTCCAGCACTGCAGGCAGGTTCTTTACCGACTGAGCCACCAGGGAAGTCTTTTAGAAAGAATAACCAACCATTTAAAAAGATTTAAATTGAAAGGAAATGTGTGATGTGAATTCTTAAAAATCTGTGATACAAAACAGTAGGTCAAAAGGTATACAAATGACATGTACAACTGGACTGACCACAAACAACAGTCAAAAATTAAGATGTTATCTTCAGAAGGTACAAAAGACTCAAGAGACAAGAGGCTCACTAATCAGTCTTTAGACTGATTTAGATCCAAACTCATTCATTCTAAAGACATTATCTTACTTTACCTTTTTTTCTTTAAATAAATTCCTCTGAAACATGATGAAAGTTTTGCAATCTACTTCCAGAAAAAAATTCAACTCAAACACACACACCAATATAAACATACTTTTATAAAATTTATCAAGTCCTGTTTAAGAATTCCTGCTTTTATGAAGTTGCCAGATCTTTTGATCTTATCTTTTATATAAATTTGTATAACAACATATTCTAGATTTTAATGAATTTATGCACTTTTGCTAAAATCTGTGTGGCAGCTACTTTAAAGAAAACTGATGGAATGGTGGGAAGGCAAGACTATGATGAACAAGGCAAGATTAAAGGTGGAATTTACCTGCTGGGTAGGAACAGGGTGTAATGAACAGGGACACTGGAGTATGATAAAAGATGGGAGTGACTGCTTTTAAGTCACTTTTTTATATGGTTTTTAAATATGGTTCTGACTTTTAGAACAATGTTAAGGCTACACAAAATCTAAAAGTAAAAATAAAGTCAACAAATACTCGTGTGAGGATGGACCAGGCATGGAATACAGGCTTTCGGTATTTCAAATAAAAATCCAAAGTCAAAACAGAAATAAAAGAATCCACATTGAGAAAGCAGAATTAAAACTGTTTTTATTCATGATCACCTGTGTAGAAAATCTACTGTACCTACAAAAAGTTGTTAGAATGAATGAGTTTCGGCAAAGTTGCAGGAAACAAGTTGTTTCAACTCAATTTCTATATATGTATGTAATCAAAAATCAAAATCAAAGAATACCCCTATTTAGTTGATAGATGTGATAGACATGGGCTTCCCTGCCTGCAGTGCAGAAGACCGGGTTTTGATCCCTGGGTCGGGAAGATCCCCTGGAGAAGGAAACGGCAACACACTCTAGTATTCCTGCCTGGAAAATCCCCTGGACAGAGGAGCCTGGCAGGTTACAGTCCATGGGGTTGCAAGAGTCGGACACGACTGAGCGACTTCACTTTCACTTTGGGCTTTCCTTGTGACTCAGATGGTAAAGAATCTTCCTGCAATGCAGGAGACTCGGGTTTGATTCTTGGGTGGGGAAGATCCTCTGGAGAAGGGAATGGCAACACTTGCCTGGAGAAATCCATGGACAAAAAGAGCCTGATGGGCTACAGTCCAGGGGGTCAAAAAGGTTTGGACACGAATGAGTGACTAACACGTCAGAGTGAAGACAAACACTGAAAACTGCTAAATATTTGAGAGAAACTAAAACTAAAGATCTAGGTAAATAAAAAGATATATCATGTATATGGATCAAAAAACTCAAATATTATTAAGATAGCACTCTCCCCAAAGTGCTCTATAGATTCAACACAATCCCATCAAAATCCCAGTATACCTTTTTGTAGAAATTGACAAACATTCTAAAATTCCTGCAGGAATGTAAAGAACCTAAAATAGCCACAACTACTTTTAAAAAAAAAGCAAAGCTGGAAAACATATACAGTCTGAACTGAACTAATTATGAAGATGCAGTAATCAAGACAGTGTGGTATTGGCACATAGAGAAAGAAATGGAATAGAGTGGAGTCCAAAAACAGAACCCCTTATATAGGATCAATAGATTTTCCACAAAGGTGCAAAGGTAAAATTCAATGGAGAAAAATAATCTTTTAAACAAATAGTGCCTGAACAAATGGATATTCATACTTAGAAAAATTAATAGATCTAGTCTTACTCATATACAAAAATTTGTTCAAGACTAAATATAAACCCCCAATTATAAAACTTGTAAAAAATATTTTTGATCTTAGGTTTAGAGAGATCTTATTAGATAAACATCCAAAAGCACAATCCATAAAAGAAAAAAGTTTATAAATTGGATTCATCAAAGGTAACAACTTATTTTCAAATACTACTAAAGGGATAAAAGCCAAGCCAAAGACTAAGAGAAAATAATTATAAACCACATATCTGATAGAGACTTGTATCCAGAATATATAAAGAACTCTCTCAAGACTGAACAATAAGAAAAACCTCAACTGTCAAGAAATGGGCAAAACATTTGAATAAATACCAAAGAAATGGATAGCAAACACATGGAAAGGCATTAAACACCAACAGTCATTAGAGAAAGACAAAACCACATGAGACGTCACAACATACCTACTACAAAGTATAAAGTTAAGAAGACTGACAATGCCCACAGTTGGGCCATAATGTAGAGAAATCAGAACTCTCCTAAGCTGCTGGCAGAAGTGTGAAATGGTACTATCACTTTGGGGGAAAGCCCAGCAAACTTCCTAAAATTGCAGTATATCCATTTAAAGGAATAAACCTCAGCAATAAAAAGGAATGAACTGTTCAGGCACACGGTATGAACGAATCTCAGAAGAATCCTGCTGAGTGAAAGCATTACAGACACAGAAGGGAAGGTGAGAAAGGATTCTGAGGTGCTAGACAGAAACTGGTGCTTACCATTAAGAACCAACGGGTTTTAGTGTCCACAGACGTACATATGTGTGCATACATAAATACATTACTGATCCCGGTTTGTCCACCTCAAGACTCTAGACACAATGACAACCTAGTAAGAAAATGAGCACATCTAGCTGTCAAATCTTGGTCTCCAACTACCATTCTACAATAAAGGAAACTAGATCTCCATAGGATAATGGTTGACTCCAGGCCTAGGAGGGCTAGGACAGGAAAAGTGTAAGAGAACCTGGAATATTCTGTTATGCCAGGAGGTAGCATGCACGCTCAGTCACTTCAGTGTATGACTCTTGCAACCCCACGGATCTTAGCCCGCCAGGCTCCTCTGTCCACGGGATTTTCCTCACAAGAATACTGGAGTGTGTTGTCATTTCCTCCTCTTCCCCACCCAGGGATCCAACCTGTGTCTCCTGCATCTCCCGCACTGCAGGAAAATTCTTTACTGCTGAGTCACTGGGGAATCCCAAGCGCTAGCAGAGTGCTCAAAGAATGATGGAATCTATCTACCACGGATCGAATCTGCAATCATCTGAGCAAAATAAATGATCATAATAAAATAATAATCCATAAATCATGAAGTAATAATGATCTATGAGTTCATACTGACACAGACAAATGGACAGCATAAAGGCAAATGAGGCCACAACAGCCAGGCTGAAGCTGGATAACTTACACCACTCTGCTTTAAGACTCACTACATAAAAGTACAGTATTCAAGGCAGTATGGTATTGGTAAACGAGGCACACAGATCAATGGAACAGATGGCAGACCAGAAATAAACCCATACAAATACGGTCAACTGATTTGAAACAAAGATGCAAAAGCAACTCAATGGAGAAAGGGTATCCTTTTCAACAAAGGGTACTTTAATAATCGGAAGGACTTCCTTGGTGGTCCAGTGGTCAAGACTGCGCTTCCACTGCAGAGGGAGCGGGTTTGATCCTAGATCAGGAACTAAGATCCCACATGGTGTGTGGTGTGACCAAGAAGTATTTTTTTTTAATGGATCTCTATATGCAAAAGAAGTGAAACTCGACCTATACCTCATACCTTACAGAAATTCAATTCAAAATGGATCTTAAATATAAACCGACTCTGTGCGACCCTGTGGACTGTTCCCCACCAGGCTCCTCCATCCATGGGATTCTCCAGGCAACAGTACTGGAGTGGGTTGCCATTTCCTTCTCCAGGGGATCTTCTCGACTTAGGGATCGAACCCCGGTCTCCTGCACTGCAGGCAGACACTTTACCCTCTGAGCCACCAGGGAAGCCCTTTCAAATATGAAGGTAAAATCTAAAGCTACAAATCTTTTAGGAAAAAACATGAGAAAATCTTCATGAACTTGATTAAGGAAAGCATTCTTAGATATAACACCAAAAGCACAATCCATAAAAGTTAAAAACAATAAACTGAGCTTAATAAAAACTCAGACTGTGAGAGAACATCTGCGAAGCACGGCACCAGACAAGGACTTGTACCCAGATCACAGAAAAGACATTTAAAACACGACAGTAAGAAAATAACCCAACTTTTAAAATGGGCAAAAGATTTAACAACTGTTTCACCAAAGGTGGCACATAAGCACATGAAAAGCAACATCATTAGCCATTAGGGAAATGCAAACTAAAGCCACGATGAGAAACCAGTGTGTAACCATTAGCACTTCTAAAATAAAAGAGACAGATAATACCAAGTACTGATAAGAATAAGGAGCAACTGAAGCTTTCTGACAGTGCTGGGATTGGTGCAAAATGATAAAATCACTCAAGAAAAGTTCTGCAGCTTTAATCAGATACAACTGTATTTAACGAGTGACTCAACAATTCTATCTGACTATATACCCTACAGAGTTAACATACATGCATGCATGTTAAGTCGCTTCAGTCGTGTCTGAATCTGTGTGATCCTACAGACTGTAGCCTGCCAGGCTCCTCTATCCATGGGATTCTCCAGGGAAGAATACTTAAGTGGGTTGCCATTCCCTTCTCCAGGGAGAGTTAATATATGTTCACAATAAAACCTGCACACAATGGCTTACAATTCACAACTGTCAAAGACTGGGGAAGAAACCCAAATGTCCTTCAAAAAGTAAAAGGTTAAACAAGCTGGAAAGGTTAAACACAGAGTAATACTACCTAGCATTCAAAATACATGAACTACTGGTAGAGCAGCAACGCGGCCATACCTCAAAAGTTTACACGCTGTGTAATTCCATGTATGTGACATTCTGGGATAGGTGAAAACTATAAAGGTAGGGAAAGAATGGAAGGAAGGCTAAGAGTTGTGTGAGGTAATGCTTTGAGGAGATGGAACTGTTCTGTATCCCAGCTGCAGGGGTGGCTACATGAAACTACACATGCCCTGATTCTCACAAATACGGACGCCAAATACCAGTCCATTTCGCTGTATGCAATCTGAATACAGATACAATGAAAAGAAAGCAGTGCCATTCATTTCTGGACAGACACTGATATCTCCTGAAGGTGTTAACAACTCTGCAGCTGCTCTCTTTTGTTCAGTAGAGCTTTTATTGAAGTGTCATTGATGTACAAGATTTTTATAAGTTATAGTTGTACAACACAGTGATTCACAACATTCTCCTCATTTAAAGTTGATTACCAAGTGTTAAAAACCTTCCCTACCTGGAGGGAAGCTGAAGAAAGACAAGGAAACTGACATTATCAGTTGCCATCAAGGGAATTCGCACTGCCAGTGGGAATGTACATCGGTACAACTGCTTCAGGGAAAGCTGGCAATGTATGAAGCATAGATACTCTGCAACCCAGCAACCCATTTCTAGATATAATACATGTATCAGTTGCAATGCTTTTCAAAGTGCAAGTTAGGCCAATTTACTGATTGGGTCCTAACCAGCATTTAAAAAAAAAAAGAAAGAATAAGAATAGAAAACGCCAGCATATTTTTCAAAGCTTTTAAGTACCTGCCTAGAGATTTCTTAACACAGGTGTCAACTGGGCTGGTTATAACACCACGCATGGAATCCAGCGTCAATCTAGGTGCTATACCTTTGGCTATATGAGCTGACATTAAGTAAGGAAAAAACCCTCCATCCTGTGGGTGTGTTTTGTCTAATCACTGAAAGGCCTTATGGGGAAAACTTGAGATTTCTCTGCCTCAACACTGAGCCTCAGCTTCCTCCTGCAGGACCTGCCCTACAAAGTTCCCACGTGCTGGGCATCCACGATCACAGAAGTCAATACCATAAAATAACGTCTACACACTCACCCACACACCACTGCTTCTGTTTCTCTGGAGAATTCTAACATGGATGGTCACTACAACACTGTTTACAGTGCTATAATGTGGCAAAATCTTCAAAGTCCATCCACAGGAACTGGCTGAATCACAGTATAGATATCCAAAGGGACGAAGCACAGAAAAGAAAGGAGTCAAGTGGTTCTTCAAAAGCCTGAACAGAGTCACCATAACTCAGCAATTCCATTCCTAGGTGTACAGCCCAGAGAAAGGAAAACGTGAAAGTGAAAAGTGGAAGTGTCAGTTGCTCAGTCATGTTCAACTCTTTGTGACACTGTAGCCCGCCAGGGTCGTCTGTCCATGGAACTCTCCAGGCCAGAATCCTGGAGTGGGTGACCAGTGTGTAGCCACATAAAAACTTGTATACAAACTTTCACACCACTATTCATAACAGCCAAAAGGTGGAAACCATCCAAATGTACATCAACTGATGAATGAATAAGCAAAATTTAGTCTATGTATATGATGGACTACTATACTGCCATAAGCAAGAATGAAGAATTGATCCATGTTCAGTATAGATTCAACCTGAAATCATACTGAAAGTGAAAGCAGTCTGTCACAAAAAAAGACATAGTATACAATTCCATCTATATGAAATGTCCAGAGTAGGCAATTCTATAGACAGAAAGTAAGTGAGTGGTTGCTAGTGGGGGTGGGGTGGAGCGACTGTTACTGGGCAGAGCGTCTCTTCACAGGGCAGCAAGAATGGTCTAAAACTGAGTAGAGAAGGTTGCACAATCCTGTGAACACCCTGAAAACCACGGATTTGTACACTTTAAACAACTAAATTGTACATTTTGTGACTATCTTAATAAAGCCATTATTTTAAAAGTGAGAAAACTTGTTTCTAGCCTAAGTATTTTTTTTATGAGTAAATGAATTAAAATGTAAAAATATCAAACCAGAGATAAGAAAAACCACCTTGTAAATTTAAACAGTGGATAAATCCCAGAAAAGAAGTGGGGGCACTGGAGTGAGAGGAAAAAATGAAATTTGTGCTTTTTGTTCCACATACTTTCTTATTGTTTGGATTCTCTTCATAAGAATGCATTCAAGTAATAGATGATTAAATTCTCTTTTACAAAAGAAAAGAGAATTCATTTAAAACTTACAGAGAATTATTTCATGATTGCAATTTTACATCTCTTATGTTGCTCATTTCCTAAAAACTGGAAAACCTGCACAGATTACTTAAAAAAGAAAACTACGTATGTTTCCAAAATTAAAGAATTTAGACCTTTCATGGGGAAACCCACTGCAATGGAATAAAGGCAAGCAAAGCCTCACTAAGTTTCAGGAAACGCCGTCTCACTCAGTTTCCTCCTGTAATCACAGGGAGGCAAATAGTGCCTAAAAATGTGGGCAACAAACAAACAACTTGAAAAACCTACAACCTATTTCTTGTTTACTCTCCTTGACCAGCAGGAGGAAAACAATTTTAAGCTAACTTTCCTTGAGGATTAGCCTCTCAGACTGCCATGATAAAAATATACTCAAAGAGGACAAATACTCAACAAAACACTGTATGCAACAGTTTGCAGACACTGGACTTCAGATACTGCAATTAACAAACACAGAATTATAAACACATATGGAATGCTTAAAGAAACAGAAGTGGGAATCACAGAAACGAGAAAGCAACAAAAGAGCAAACACAAAGACATGTATAACAATGTTAGCCCAAAACCAAAAGCACAAAAGTAAAAATAAGTAAGTGGGACTACATCAGAATAAAAGCAAAGGCATTTATGAGCAAAATGAAAAGGCAACCTATTGAAAACCACTGAATCAAAAGAGAAAATACTTGTAAATTTTGGGAGAAAATACTTGCAAACCATATATCTGATAAGTGACTAATATACAAAATAAAAAAGAACTCATACAACTTCACAGCAAAAAAAAAAAAATTCAATTTAAAAATGAGCCGAAGATTCAATTAGACAGCTTTCCAAAGAAAATATATAGGTGGCCAACATGTACATTAAAAAAAAAAAGCCCAACATTATTAATCATCAGGGACATGCTATGAAGTGTTACCTGGCACCTGTTAGAATGGCTATTATGAAAAAAGACAAGAAACAACAAGCATCAGTAAGAAGGTGGAGAAAAGGCACACTGTCAGCGGCAATGTAAACTGGTATGGAGGTTCCTCAAAACTTAAAAATAAAGCTATCATATGATCCAGCAATCCCACTTGTCTGAAGAAAAGGAAAGCACTAGGTCAGAAAGATGCACGGACCTCAGCGCTCACAGCAGCACTGGATGCAGCAGCCAGTGCTGGCAACAACCTCAGTGGGTATCCGTGGGTAAAAGAATGGACACACAGGAATACTATTCAACTATGAAAATGAAACGCTGCCATCTGGGACGATCTGGGTGGATCCCGAGGGCAGTACTTAAGGAAAAC
This sequence comes from Capricornis sumatraensis, assembly GCF_032405125.1. Taxonomy (NCBI): domain Eukaryota; kingdom Metazoa; phylum Chordata; class Mammalia; order Artiodactyla; family Bovidae; genus Capricornis; species Capricornis sumatraensis. The sequence continues at coordinate 74,197,433 of NC_091087.1, read as the reverse complement.
ATGGCAAAGACAACCACCACGTGAGCTCACTGATGTGGAATCTGGAAAAGCTCAGACACAGAAAACATCAGTGCTTACCAGGGGTGGAGGGCAGAACGGGGTGATATCATGAGGGGAAGATCAAAAGGTGCAAACTTTCAGTGCTAGAATGAATAAACCATGGGGATGTAATGAACAGCATGGTGACTATAATAACACTGTACTACAAAAAATAAACTCAAAATGATTGAAAGACCTAAATATAAGACATGACACCATAAAACTCCTAGAACCGAACACAGGCAAAAAACTCTCTGACATAAATTCATGCCAATATTTTCTTATATCGGTCTCCTAAGGCAAAAGAAATAAAAGCAAAAATAAACAAATGAAACTTAATTAAACCTAAAAGCTTCTGCACAGCAAAGAACACCATCAGTGAAACAAAGAGACAACCTACGGAAAGGAAGAAAACATTTGTAAATGATATGATCAACAAAGTGTTAATATCCAAAACACACAGTTCACACAATTCAACATCAAATAAAGAACCCACTCAAAAAATGGGCAGAAGATCTAAACAGACATTTGTGCAAAGCAGACATACAGAAGGTCAAGAGGCACATGAAAAGATGCTTAACATTGCTAATTATTAGAGAAATGCAAATCAAAAGTACAACAAGGTATCAACTCAAACCACTAAGAATGGCCATAATCAAAAAGTCTACAAATGATGAACACTGATGAGGGTGTGAAAACAGAACCTTCCTACACTTCCTGCAGCTGCTCTGAAAAACAGTATGGAGGCTCCTCAAAAAGCAAAAAATAGGACTTCCCTGGCATTCCACTGGTTAAAACTTCATGCTTCCAACGCAAGTCGCAAGGGTCAGGGTGGTACAACCAAAAAAAAAAAAAAAAGAGCTACCAGATGATCCAGCAATGCCACTCCTGGACATAAATCCAGAAAAGATGAAAATTCAAAAAGATACATGCACCCCAATGTTCACAGCAGCACTATTTATAATAGCCAAGACATGAGAACAACCCAAGTGCCCATAGACAGATGACCGCCTTAAGAAGATGCAATGTGTATACAAATCAGTTCAGTTCAGTCACTCAGTTGTGTCTGACTCTTTGCAACCCCTAGACTGCAGCACACCAGGCTTCTCTCTTCATCACCAACTCCCGGAGCTTGTACAAACTCATGTCCATTGAGCTGGTGATGCCATCCAGCCATCTCATCCTCTGTCGTCCCCTTCTCCTCCCGCCTTCAATTTTTCCCAATATCAGGGTCTTTTCAAATGAGTCAGTTCTTCGCATCAGGTGGCCAAAGTACTGGAGCTTCAGCTTCAGCATTAGTCCTTCCAATGAATATTCAGGACTGATTTCCCTTAGGATTGACTGGTTTGATCTCCTTGCAGTCCAAGGGACTCTCAAGAGTCTTCTCCAACACCACAGTTCAAAAGCATCAACTCTTTGGCACTCAGGTTTATGTTCCAACTCTCACATCCATACATGACTGCTGGAAAAACCATAGCTTTGACTAGACAGACCTTTGTCGGCAAAGTAATGTCTCTGCTTGTTCATATGCTGTCTAGGTTGGCCACAGCTTTTCTTCCAAGGAGTCAAGTGTCTTTTAATTTCATGGCTGCCGTCACCATCTGCAGTGATTTTTGAAGCCCAAGAACACTGTTTCCACTGTTTCTCCATCTGTTTGCCATGAAGTGATGGGACTGGACGCCACGATCTTAGTTTCCTGAACGTTGAGCTTTAAGTCAACTTTTTCACTCTCCTCTTTCACTTTCATCAAGAGGCTTTTTAGTTTCTCTTCACTTTCTGCCATAAGGGTAGTATCATCTGCATATGTGAGGTTATTGATATTTCTCCAGGCAATCTTGATTCCAGCTTGTGCTTCATCCATTTCATGTGTGTATACATATAAACACACACTATAGAATATTACTCACCCATAAAAAAAGAATCAAATATTGCCATTTGTGGCAACATGGACAGACCTAGAGAATGTTACACTTAGTGAAGTAATGCAGGAAAAAAACATTTTATGGTATTACTTAAATGTGAAATCTAAAAAATAATAAAAATCAATCTATATACAAAGCAGAAACAGATTCACAAACACAGAAGACAAACATACTAAAAGGGAAAAGGGGAGATGATAAATTAGAAACATGGGGCTAACATAAAATCTACAATCTATTATACATAAAATAGGTAAGCAACAATGAGTTACTGTATAGCACAGGGAATTATGGGGCTTCCCTGGTGGCTCAGATGGTAAATAATCTGCCTGCAATGCAGGAGACCTGGGTCGATCCCTGGATCGGGAAGATCCACTGGAGCAAAGAATGGCTACCCACTCCAGTATTCTTGCCTGGAGAATTCCATAGACAGAGGAGCCTGGGGGGTTCAGTCCATGGGGTCACAAAGAGTCAGACATGACTGAGTGACTAACACTTTCACTTTCATTTGGGGAATTATATTCACTATCTGGTAATAAACTATAAAGGAAAATAATCTGGAAAAAATAGATACAGGACTTTCCTGGTGGTCCAGTAGTTAACAATCCAGCTGACAATTCAGGGCTCACGGATTTGACCCCTGGTTGGGGAAGATCCCACATGCCAGAGAGCAACAAAACCCATACCCCCACAACTACTGAGCTCCCATGCCACAGCTACTGAAGCCAGGTTCCCCTAGAGCCTATACTCCACAAAAAAGAGAAGTCACCACAGTGGGCAGCTCACATACTGCAGCAAAGAGCAGCCCTCGTTTGCCCCAGCTAAGGGCTCTCCTGGTGGCTCAGTCAGTAAAGACTTCACCTGCAAAGCCAGAGACCCGGGTTTGATCCCTGGGTTGGGAAGATTCCCCTGGAGGAGGGCACGGCAATCTACTCCAGTATTCTTGCCTGGAGAATCCTCACGGACAGAGGAGCCTGGCAGGCTACAGTCCCTGGGGTTGGTTGAAAAGAACTGGACATGACTGAGCGACTAAGCACAGCACAGCCCCAACTAGAGAAAGCCTGTATGCAGCACGAAGACCTAGCAAAGCCAAACATAAACGTTACTGTTGTTCAGTTGCCCAGTCACCTCCCTGTCCCTCACTATCTCCCGAAGTCTGCCCAAGTTCATGTCCATTGCATCAGCGATGTCATCCAGCCATCTCATCCACTGACATCCTCTTTTCCTCCTGCCCTCAATCTTCCCCAGCATCAGGGACTTTCCCAGTGAGTCAGCTGTTCATCAGGTGATGAAAACACTGTAACTTTAGCTTCAGCATCATTCCTTCCAATGAGTATTCAGGGTTGATTTCCCTTAAGATCGACTGGTTTGATCTCCTTGCTGTCCAAGGGACTTTCAGGAGCCTCCTCCAGCACCACAGTTCGAAGGCATCAACGCTTCGGTGCTCTGCCTTCTTTACAGTCCAGCTGGCAATACCATAGTCTTGACTATAAGGACCTTTGTTGGCAGAGTAATTTCTCTGCTTTTCAAGACACTGTTGAAAGCTTTCCTGCCAAGATGCAAACATCTTCTGATTTCATGGCTGCAGTCACCATCCGCAGTGATTTTGGAGACCAAGAAGAGGAAATCTGTCACTACTTCCACCTTGTCCCCCTCTACTTGCCATGAAGTAAAGGGGCTGGATGACATGATCTTAGGTGTTTTTTTGTTGTTGTTTTTTTTTAATTTAAGCCAACCCTTTCACTCTCCTTCACCCTCATCAAGAGGCTCTTTACTTCCTCTTTGCTTTCTGCCATTAGAGTGGTATCATCCACGTATCTGTAGTTGCTGATGTTTCTCCCACCTATCTTGATTCCAGCTTGTAACTCATCCAGCCCGGCATTTCTCATGATGGCATCATATAGATTTAACAAACAGGGTGACAGGAGACAGCCCCGTCACACTCCTTTCCCAATCCTGAACCAATCAGTTGTTCCATACAGGGCTCTAACTGTTGTTTCTTGACCCGCATACAGGTTTTTCAGGAGACAGGTAAGATGGTCTGGTACTCCCATCTCTTGAAGAGCTTTCCATAGTTTATTATGATCCACACAGTCAAAGGTTTTGAGGCAGTCGATGAAACAGAGGTAGATTTTTTTTCTGGAATTCCACTGCGTTCTCTATGATCCAGCCAATGTTTGCAATTTGGTCTCTGGTTTCTCTTCCTTTTCTAAACCCAGCTTGGACAGCTGGAAGTTCTTGGTTCACATAATGCTGAAGTGCAGCATGCAGGATTTTAAGCACGACCTTCCTAGCATGCGAGGTAAGTGCGACTGTCCGATGATGAGCACGTCAGCACCACCCTTCTTGGGAACTGGGAGGAGGGCTGCTCTTTTCCAGTCCTGTAGCCACTGCTGCATCTTCCAGCTTTGCTGACATATTGAATGCAACACCTTGATGGCATCGTCCTTTAGTGTTCGAAGAGTTCTACTAAAATTCCACTACCATCCTAAAAGCATCCACTAGCTTTATGAACAGGAGTGCTTCCCAAGGCCCACTTGACTTCACTCGTCAGAATGCCTGGCGCTGGGTGACTGTTTGCACCATTGTAGCAATCCAGTTCATTAAGATCTTTTTTGAACAGTTCTTCTGTGTAGAGTTTCCATCTCTTCTTGATCTCTTCAGCATCTACTAGGTCTCTATCATTTCTGTCCTTTATTGTGCCCATCTTCGGGGCAAAATGCTCCCTTGATATCGTCAGTTTTCCTGCAGAGCTCTCTGCTCTTTCCCACTCTGTGTTCTCTTCGAGTTTTAGGCACTGTTCACTGAAGACCTCTCTCTCCACGCTGTCCTTTGGGGTGTGCGCTTAGTCGTGTACACCTTCCCCTTTCCCCCTTGCTTTCTGCTTCTCTTCTTTAGCTATTTGTGATGCCTCCTCAGATAACCACTTTGCCTTTTTGCTATTTTTCTTTGGGATGGTTTTGTTCACTGCCTCCTATACAATATTACAGACCTCTGTCCATAGTTCTTCAGGAACACTATTTACAAGTTCTAATCCCTTGAATCTATCCGTTACCTCTAATGCATATTCATAGGGCGTTTAAGTCGTACTTGGCTGGCCTAGCGGTTTCCCTGTTTTCTTTAGTTTAAGCCTGAATTTTGCTATGAAAAGCTGCTAATCTGAGCCACAGTCAGCTCCAGGTCTAGTTTTTGCTGACTATATAGAGCTTCTCCATCTTCAGCCACAAATAATGTAATCAATTTGATTTTTGTATTGACCATTTGGAGATGTCCATGTGTAAAGTCATCTCTTGTGTTGTTGTAAAAGGGTATTTGCTATGACCAGTAGTACATTCTCTTGGAAGAATTCAGTGAGCCTTTGCCCTGCTTCATTTGGTATTCCAAGGACAAACTTTACTCCAGGTATCTCTTGACTTCCTACTTTTGCATTCCAATCCCCAATAATGAACAGAACATCTTTTTTTGGTGTATGTTCTAGGAAGTCTTCATAAAACTGATCAACTTCGGCTTCTTCAGCATTAGTGGTTGGGGTACAGACTTGAATTACTGTGATACGGAATGGCTTGCCTTGGAAATGAGCCAGGATCATTCTGTTGTTTTTGAGGTTGCACCCAAGTAATCCCTTTCGGACTCTTCTGTTGATTATAAGGGCTACTCCATTTCTTCTATAGGATCCCTGCCCATAGTAGTATATTTAATGGTCATCTGAATTAAATTTGCCCATTCCCACCCATTTTTGTTCACTGATTCCTAAGATGTCGATATTTTTTCTTACCATCTCCTGCTTGACCATGTCCAGTTTACCTAGAGTCATGGACCTAGCACTCCAGGTTCCTATGCAACACTGTTCTCAGCAGCATTAGATTTTACTTTCATCACCAGACATATCCACAACTGAGCACTGTTTCCACTTTGGTCCAGCCACTTCATTCTTTCTGGGGCTACTAGTAGTTCTTCTTTGCTCTTCCCCAGTAGCATACTGGACACCTTCAGACAGACCGGGGGGACTCATCTTTCAGTGTAATATCCCCTTCATGGATCACTGCCTTGTCATGGTGAAGGGGCTTGCATAATTCAATGAAGCTGTGAGCCATGCTGTGTAGGGCCACCCAAGACTAATGGGTCATAGTGGAGAGTTGACAAAATCTGATCCACTGGAGGAGGGAACAGCAAACCACCCCAATATACTTCCCTTGAGAACCTTATCAACTGTATAAAAGAACAAAGATCAATAAGTAAATTAAAAAAAAACACACAATAGAAAACATCAACTAAACTGACTGTTGACTCTGAAAAGATAAAATTGATAGGCCTTTAGATAGACTCATCAAGGAAAAAAAGAGAGCTCAAATCAATAAAATCAGAAATGAACAGAAAAGGTTACAACTGACACCACAGAAATACAAAGGATCACAAGAGACCACCACAAACAATTATATGCCAATAAGATGGACAACTTAGAGGAGACACAGACAAACTCCTAGAAATGTACAATCTCCCAAGACAGAACCAGGAAGAAATACAAAATATGAACATACCAATTACCAGTAATGAAACTGAACAAGTAATTTTAAAAACTCTCAACAAAGCCTAGGACCAGACAGCTTCACAGGTGAATTCTACGAAACATTTAGAGAGAAGTCAACACCTATCCTTCTCAATCTATTTCAAAAAATTGCAAAAGAAGGAACACTTAACTCAGTGAGGCCAGAATCATTCTGATGCCAAAACCAAACAAAGATATCACACACACACACAAAATAAAATTACAGGCCAATATCACTGTCACAAAAATCCTCAACACACTATTAGCAAACCAAGCTCAACAGTAAACCAAAAGGATCATAAACTATGAGCAAGTGGGATTTATCCTAGGTGTACAAGGATGGTTCACTATCTGCAAATCAATCAATGCAGTACACTCCATTAACAAACTGAATAAAAAAATCAAATCATCATCTCAAAAGATGCAGACAAAGCTATGGACAAAATTCAACATATATTTATGACAAAAACTCTCAACAAAGTGGGTACAGAGGAACCATACATCACCATAATAAAGGTCACATATGACAAGCACACAGCTAACATCATACTCAACAGTGAAAAGCTGAAATTATTTTCTCTAAGAAGAGGAACAAAACAAGAGGCCCACTCTTGCCACTTTTATTCAAGATAGTTGCAGAAGTCCTAGCCACAGCAATAAGACAAAAAGAAATAAAAGGAATCCACAATGAAAAGAAAGAAGTAAAACTATCACTTTTTGCAGATGACATGATACTATACATAGAAAACCCTGAAGATGCCACCAAAAAACTAAAAGAACTCTTCAATTAAGTTGGAAAAGTTGCAGGATACAAAATTAATATACTGAATCTGTTGCATTTTTATACACTATCAACCAACTATAAGTAAGAAAAATTAAGAAAACCCCAGTTACCATCACATCAAAAAGAATAAAACATCTAAGAATAAATCTAAGGAGGTAAAAGATCTGTATATGGAAAACTATAAGACAATGATGAAAAAACTAAATGATATAAACAGAAGGCAAGATATGCCATGCTCATGGACTAGAAGAAATTAATACTGTTAAAAGGATCATACTACTCAAGCCAATGTTCAGACTCAATGCAACTCTATCAAAATACCAATGGTATAAAAAAAATTCCAAAATTTCTATCAAAACATAGGACCCTGAATAGCCAAAACAATCTTCAGAAAGAAGAACAGAACTGAAAGTGCATGCTCCTTTAGACTTATAGATTAAAAACTTACTATAGACTTCAGACTGTAATACAAAGCTACAGTCACCAAAACAGCATGAGCCTGGCACAAAAACACACACACAGATCAATGGAATGGAATAGAGAGCCTAGAAATGAACTTGCACTCCTTTTTGACAATTAATCTACAACAGAGATAATATATTTCATGGCAAACAAGGGGGGAAAAAGGAAGCACGGATAGATTTTACTTTCTTGGGCTTCAAAATTACTGCAGATGGTGACTGCAGTCATGAAATTAAAAGACGTCTGCTCCTTGGAAAGAAAGCTATGTCAACTCTAGACAGTGTATTAAAAAGCAGAGACATCCTGTGCTGACAAAGGTGCGTTCCATCAAAGCTATGGCTTTTCTAGTCACGTACAGATGTGAGAGCTGGACTATAAAGAAGGCTGAGCATCAGAGAATTAATGCCTTCAAATTGTGGTGCTGGAGAAGACTCCTGAGAGTCCCGTCGACCACAAAGAGGTCAAACTAGTCAACCCTAAAGGAAATAAACCCTGAATATTCATTTGGAAGGACTGATGCTGAAGCTCCAATTCTTTGGCCACCTAATGCGAAGGGCCGACTCACTGGAAAAGACCCTGATGCTGGCAAAAATTGAGGGCAGAAGGAGAAGGGAGCAGCAGAGGATGAGATGATTAAACAGCATCACTGACTCAATGGACATAAATGTGAGCAAACTCCAGGCAACAGTCGAGGACAGGGAAGCCTGGCATGCTGCAGACCATGCAGTTGCAAAGAGTCGGACAAGACTCGGCAAATGAACAACAGCTACAACAAAGGAGGCAAGAAGAAGCAACAGGGAAAGACAGCCTCTTCAAAAACAGTGTTGGAAAAATTGGACAGCTATATGCAAAAGGATCAAACTGGACAACTCTCTCAAATCATCCACAAAAATAATTTCAAAATGGCTTAAAGACTTAATGTAAGACCTGAAACCATAAAAATTCTAGAAGAAAACATAGGCAGTAAGCTCTGTGACATCAATTAATCTTGGTAATTATTTTTATATGTCTCCTCAGACAAGTGAAACAAAAGCAAAAATGAATAGGTCTCAAATCCAAAAAGCAAACAACCCAATCAAAACTGGGCAGAGGACCTGAAGAGACACTTTCCCAAGAAAAACATACAGATGGCCAACAGGCACATGAAAAGATGCTCAACTTCACTAGCCATAAGGGAAATGTAAATCAAAACCAGTGAGATTACCACTTCACATCTACTAGAATTGCTATTATCAAACTGAAAGTCACGCAGTCATGTCTGACTCTTTGCGACCCCATGGACTATACTACAGTCCATGGAATTCTCTAAGCCAGGATACTGAGTGGGTAGCCTATCTCTTCTCCAGGGGATCTTCCTAACCCAGGGATCAAACCTAGGTCTCCCGCATTGCAGGCAGATTCTTTGCCAGCTGAGCCACAAGGGAAGTCAAGAATACTGGAGTGGGTAGCCTATCCCTTCTCCAGTGGATCTTCCCAACCCAGGAGTCAAAGCGGGGTCTCCTGCATTGCAGGTGGATTCTTTGCCCACTGAGCTATCAGGGAAGCCCTGCTGTTTTTGTGTGTGTGTGTATGTGCCTTTCCCTTCTCCAGGGGATCTTCCCAGTCCAGCGACTGAGCCCACATCTCCCACATTGCAGGTGGCTTGTTTACCAGCTGAGCTGCAAGGGAAGCCAAGAATACTGGAGTGGGCAGCCTATCCCTTCTCCAGAGGATCTTTCCGATAGCTCAGTTGGTAAAGAATCCACCAGCGAGGCTATTATCAAAAAGACAACAAATAATAATTCTTGGTGAGAATGTGGAGATAATAATTCTTGGTGAAAATGTGGAGAAAAGGAAACACGCACTGTTGTTGGGAATGTAAATTGGTGCAGCTGCTATGGAACAATATGGAAATTCCTCAAAAAATTAAAAATAGAACTACTATATGATCCAGCAATTCCACTTCCAGGTACTTATCCAAAGCAAACAAAAAAACATTAATCAGAAAAGATACAAGCACTTCTACGTTCACTGCACTCAATATGTCAGCAAATTTGGAAAATTGAGCAGTGGCCACAGGACTTGAAAAGGTTTGTTTTCACTGCAACCCCAAAGAAGGGCAATGCCAAAGAATGTTCAAACTACCACACAATTGTGCTCATTTCACATGATAGCAAGGTCATGCTCAAAATCCTTCAAGCTATGTTTCAAGTACATGAACTGAGAACTTCCAGATGTATAAGCTGGATTTAGAAAAGGCATAAGACCCAAATTGTCAACATTCACCGGATCACAGAGAAAGCAAGAGAGTTTCAGAAAAACATCTACTTCTGCTTCACTGACTACACTAAAGCCTTTGACAATGTGGATCACAGCAAACTGTGGAAAATTCTTAAAAGAGATGGGAACATCAGACCACCTTATCTGCCTCCTGAGAAACCTGTGTGCAGGTCAAGAAGCAACAGTTAGAACTGGACATGGAATAACAGACTGGTTCCAAACTGGAAAAGGAGTACTGGTCAAGGCTGTATATTGTCACTCTGCTTATTTAACTTATGTGAAGAGTACATCATGGGAAATGACCACCTAGATGACTCACAAGCTGGAATCAAGATTGCTGGGAGAAATATCACCACCTCAGATGATGCCACCCTAATGGCAGAAAGCAAAGAGGAACTAAAGAGCCTCGTGATAAGGGTGAAAAAAGAGTGGAAAAGCTGGCTTGAAATTCAACATTCAAAAAACTAAGATCATGGCATCCAGTCCCATCACTTCATGGCAAATACAAAGGGAAAAAGTGGTAACAGTGACAGATTTGATTTATTTTCTTGGGCTCCAAAATCACTGTAGATGGGGACTGCAGCCATGAGATTAAAAGACACTTGCTCCTTGGAAGGAAAGCTATGACAAACCTAGACAGCGTATTAAAAAGCAGATATATTACTTTGCTGACAAAGGTGTATATGGACAAAGCTGTGGTTTTTCCAACAGTCATGTTCAGATGTGAGAGTTGGACATTAAGAAGGTTGAGCACTGAAGAATTGACAATTTTTGAACCATGGTGCTGGAGAAGACTGTTGAGAATCTCATGGACAGCAAGGAGATCAAACCATTTAATCCTAAAGGAAATCAACCCTGAATATTCATGGAAGGACTGATGCTGAAGCTCCAATACTTTGGCCACCTGATGCAAACAGCTGACTCACTGGAAAAGACTCTGATGGTTGGAAAGATTGAAGGCAGGAGGAGAAGGAGACAGAGGATGAGGATGGTTGGATGACATCACTGACTCAATGGACAGGAGTGTGAGCAAGCTCTGGGAGATAGTGAAGGACAGGGTAGCCTGGCGTGCTGCAGTCCATGGGGTCACAGAGTAGGACACAACTTAGTGACTGAACAACAACATGTTCATTTAACAGCCAATAATCAAGATACGGAAGTAACCTAAGTGCCCATCAATAGATGACCACATAAAGAAGATGTGGTATATATACGCAATGGAATACTAGTCAGCCATAAAAAAGAAACCTTGTTGGTTGCAAAAACATGGATGGACATACAGGGCATTATGTTAAATGAAATAAGTCAGGGATGGAAGGACAAATACTGTATGATTTCACTTATATATGGAATCTAAAAAAAGAAACGAACTAACAGAATAGAGTTATAGATTCAGAGAATAGGTGGTGCCAAGAGGTGGGGTGAGGAGGAAAGAAGTAGATGATAGAGAATAAGAGGTACAAACTTCCAGTTGCAAAATGTGTCACAGGTATGAAATGTACAGTGGGGAATACAGTCAGTAATTATGTAGTATCTTTCTATGGTGACATAGACTTATTGTGGTGATCATTTTGAAATGTATAAGAATACTGAATCACTATGTTGTGTGAAGTAAAGTGAAGTGAAAGTCGCTCAGTCATGTCTGACTCTTTGCAACTCCATGGACTGTATTGTCCAGGCCAGAATACTGGAGTGGGTAGCCTTTCCCTTCTCTAGGGGATCTTCCCAACCCAGGGACTGAACCCAGGTCTCATGCATTGCAGGCAGATTCTTTACCAGCTGAGCCATAAGGGAAGCCCACTATGTTGTGTAACAGGAACTAACATAGAGCTGCAGGTCAATTAAAAAAAATTTTTTTTAATCACAGAAAAAGACATCAGATTTGGGATTACAAGGTTGGGGAGAGGGGAGGGATGGAATGAAGGCAGTCAGACGGTTCAGTTCAGTTCAGTTCAGTAGCTCAGTCGTGTCCGACTCTTTGAGACCCCATGAATCACAGCACGCCAGGCCTCCCTGTCCATCACCAACTCCCGGAGTCCACCCAAACTCATGTCCATCAAGTCAATGATGCCATCCAGCCATCTCATCCTCTGTTATCACCTTCTCCTCCTGCCCCCAATCCCTCCCAGCAGCAGGGTTTTTTCAAATGATTCAGCTCTTCAAATCAGGTGGCCAAAGTATTGGGAGTTTCAGCTTCAGCATCAGTCCTTCCAATGAACACCCAGGACTGATCTCCTTTAGGATGGACTGGTTGGATCTCCTTGCAGTCCAAGGGACTCCCAAGAGTCTTCTCCAACACCACAGTTCAAAAGCATCAATTCTTCGGTGCTCAGCTTTCTTTATGGTCCCACTCTCACATACGTACATGACTACCGGAGAAACCATAGCTTTAACTAGACTGACCTTTGTTGGCAAAGTAACGTCTCTGCTTTTCAATGTGCTGTCTAGGTTGGTCATAGCTTTTCTTCCAACGAGCAAGCATCTTTTAATTTCATGGCTGCAGTCACCATCTGCAGTGATTTTGAAGCCCAAGAAAATAAAGTCTGTCACTGTTTCCACTGTTTCCCCATCTATTTCCCATGGAGTGATGGGACCAGATGCCATGATCTTCATTTACTGAATGTTGAGCTTTAAGCCAGCTTTATCACTCTCCTCTTTCACTTTCATCAAGAGGCTCTTTACTTCCTTTTCGCTTTCTGCCATAAGGGTGGTGTCATCTGCATATCTGAGGTTATTGGTACTTCTCCCTGCAATCTTGATTCCAGCTTGTGCCTCACAGCCCAGCATTTCGCATGATGTACTCTGCCTGTATCAGGCTTCCCTGACAGCTCAGCTTGTAAAGAAGCTGCCTGCAACGCGGGAGACCTAGGTTCGATCCCTGGGTTGGGAAGATACCCTGGAGAAGAGAAAGACTACCCACTCTAGTATTCTAGCCTGGAGAATTCCATGGACAGTATAGTCCATGGGGTCACAAAGAGTTGGACATGACTGACTTTCACTTCACTCAGACTGTAAGTTAAATAAGCAGGGTGACAATATACAGCCTTGATGTACTACTTTCCCAGTCCATTGTTCCATATGTTCTAACTTGCTTCTTGACCTGAATACAGGTTTCTCAGGAGGCAGGTAAGGTGGTCTGGTATTCCCATCTCTTTAAGAATTTTCCACAGTTTGTTGTGATCCACACAGTCAAAGGCTTTAGCATAGTCAATGAAGCAGAAGCAGATGCTTCTCTTATTTTTTCTATGATCCAACGGATGTTGGCAATTCGATCTCTGGTTCCTTTGCCTTTTCTCCAGCTTGAACATCTGGAAGTTCTCGGTTCACATACTGTTGAAGCCGAGCTTGGAGAAGCCTATATACTCCAACAAAGTTTTTAAAAGATACCATCACAGACAAGAGGAATCTAAGGAGACATGGCAATTAGATGTAATGTGGTATCTCGGATGGGATCTTAGAAGAGAAAAAGTAAAACAAAGGAAGTAAAAACAGGAAATATATGGACTTCAAGTAATAACAATGTATTAACATTGGTTCATCAATTGTAAGAAATGTACCATACTAATTTAAGACAGCAGTAGGGGTGCTGGGTGTGTGGGAACTCTCTGGATTGTCCTGGTAACTTCTGTAAACCTGAAATTATTCTAAACTAGAAAGTTTACTTTGAAAAACCTCCATTCACAGCTTCCCCACTGTCTTCAGGATAAACCTATGGCATTCCAATGCCTTGCACAGTCTGGCCAGCCTTTCTAACTCCACGCTCCACTCTGCCAACAATCATCCCCACGTGATAACTAGGTCACTAAGCCTTTCTGCTCTCCCACATATTTCCTCTTACACTTCCTTCTCACTGCAATGTCCCTCTCTATCTTTTCGCACAAGGTAACTGCTACTAGTCCTGTAAGACAGCCCCAGGATCACCACCTTGGGAAAGCCTGCCCTGACTCTCCTAGAACAGCTCAGTAGTCCACCCCCTCACCACTCCTGTATCACCAGGGACAGCTTCTGTCACAGCTTAGACTTCGACAATGGTCTCCATAAAGACACAAGCTGCTGTGGAAAGAACAATGACTTTGTAAGTTAAACTCAGTTATTACTGGTGGCAATTATTACCAGAGGCTTTGGGGTCAGTACGATCTAATTATTACCTATTAATACTATGTGCCAGTAACAGGGTTAAAGTACTGTACATATCTATGTCATAAAACACACAAAACAGCCCTGTGAGATAAGAATTGGTTTACCTTATGAATCTTTCTATACAGTGGCCATTATCTGAGCTCCTGTCTGAGAGTGCATTCCCACTTTGCCACTTTGCTGCCCAGTGAGGATGAACTCAGCTTCATGGATCCATGTGTATACCGAGAGCCTGGGCTTCATTCAGAAGGGTACATGCTAAGTACCCAATACATACTTATCACTCCCTTCAGTCTCCTCTGTTAGACTGGGGCCCTGGAGACTTCTGTGTCTTCACTGCCTGGACCGTGACCAGGGCTTCATAAAAGCTGAATAAACTGGAATGCATAAAGTAACAAGGTAGGCCGCCAACTAGTGGCAAGTTTTAGGAGGGAGTGGTATGATGAACCCCTCCACCTCTAGAAGGCAGGTCTTACCTCCCCCCAACCCTCCAACACCTCTCCTCAAAGAGGACAAGAATCTAGCCTGACAAGAAGGCCATTTCAAACATACAACGATGTACAATATTTCCAGCTGACAACACCGGGTGCAAACCTTCCTCAGTTCTGGTAACCTGAGTCCAACCAATCCTGATCTCTGTCCCTCTGATTCTTCAAGGAATTTAGGTTCCGATCAAATGCTACGGAAGTAAACGCTACACTAGAAAATGCACTTGTATACTCGGATCCTTTCTAATTAAAAAATGTTGCATGAAGGGGGACCCCTTCCAGGGCTGGAAAGGGCACTCTTGTCTGACACTTGGAAATGAACTGTCCAAGGAGACACACGTGCAGACAAAGCAAGATATTTTATTGGGAAGGGGCGCCTGGGCGGAGAGCAGGCAGGTAAGGGAACCCAGGAGAACTGCTCTGCTGCATGGCTTGCAGTCTTGGGTTTTATGCTGACATGAATAGTTTCCAGGTTGTCTCTGGACAATCATTCTGACTCAGGGTCCTTCCTGGTGGCACACATTGCTCAGCCGAGATGAATGTCGGCGAGAAGGATTCTGGGAGGTGGTTGGACACGTGGAATCTCTTTTTGACCTTTCCCAAACTCTTTCTGTTAGTGGTGGCTTGTTAGTTCCGTGTTTCTTACCAGGACCTGCTGTTGTAAAATAACTCACATTGAATGGTTACTATGGTGCCTGGCCAGGGTGGGCAGTTTCAGTTAGTGTGCTTCCCCTAACAAAAACATCATGTTTTCTCTCACTCTCCCTGACCTATCAGTTCAGTGCAGTTCAGTTGCTCAGTTGTGTCCGACTCTTTGTGACCCCATGGACTGCAGCACACCAGGCCTCCCTGTCCATCACCAACGGCTGGAGTTTACTCAAACTCATGTCCATTGAGACGGTGATGCCATCCAACCATCTCATCCTCTGTCGTCCCCTTCTCCTCCTGCCCTCAATCTTTCCCAGCATCAGGGTCTTTTTCAGTGAGTCAGCTCTTCGCATCAGGTGGCCAAAGCATTGGAGTTTCAGCTTCATCAGTCTTTCCAGTGAATATTCAGGACTGATCTCCCATAGGATTGACTGGTTTGATCTCCTTGCAGTCCAAGAGACTCTCAAGAGTCTTCTCCAACATCACAGTTCAAAAGCATCAATTCTTCAGCACTCAGCTTTCTTTATAGTCCAACTCTCACATCTATACATGACTACTGGAAAAACCATAGCCTTGACTAGACGGACCTTTGCTGACAAAGTAATGTCTCTGCTTTTGAATATGCTATCTAGGTTGGTCATAACTTTTCTTTCAAGGAGTAAGCGTCTTTTTATTTCATGGCTGCCGTCACCATCTGCAGTGATTTTGGAGCCCAAGAAAATAAAAGTCTGCCACTGTTTCCACTATTTCTCCATCTATTTGCCATGAAGTGATGGGATCAGATGCCATGATCTTAGTTTTCTGAATGTTGGGCTTTAAGCCAACTTTTCCACTCTCCTCTTTTCACTTTCATCAAGAGGCTTTTTAGTTCCTCTTTACTTTCTGTCCATAAGGGTGGTGTCAGCTGCTTATCTGAGGTTATTGATATTTCTCCCGGCAATCTTGATTCCGGCTTGTGATTCATCCAGCCCAGTGTTTCCCATGATGTACTCTGCATATAAGTTAAATAAGCAGAGTGACAATATACAGCCTTGACGTACTCCTTTTCCTATTTGGAACCAGTCTGTTGTTCCATGTCCAGTTCTAACTGTTGCTTCCTGACCTGCATACATATTTCTCAAAAGGCAGGTTAGGTGGTCTGGTATTCCCATCTCTTTCAGAATATTCCACAGTTTATTGCCATCCACACAGTCAAAAGACTTTGGCATAGTCAGTAAAGCAAAAATAGATGTTTTTCTGGAACTCTCTTGCTTTTTCCATGATCCAGCAGATGTTGGCAATTTGATCTCTGGTTCCTCTGCCTTTTCTAAAACCAGCTTGAACATCTGGAAGCTCACAGTTCACGTATTGTTGAAGCCTACAGGTGTCTTGAACTCAAAATCAGTCTTCTCTAGAGAAAACATAAACATTTTCCTTCCATTCTGTCAATCTAACAAACTCATTCCTTAATACCAGTGCAATATCACTATGTATATAATCTTTAAACCATAACAAGGAGGGACAAAACATTTCCAGCACCATTTAAATACACAGTGAAAAGTTTTGTGTTCTGGGTCTCCCTATTTCTCTTAACACTATTCTAACGAGCAATGTCACAAAAGTACACTGGGTCCCAATGGGCAGAACTACTGGTGTTTCACCACCAGGCACACCAAGAAGGGAAAACCCCTCTGGCCACCGTCTGACTAATGGTGATACACCACCACCATGAGAAATACACAGGGCTGGTTTATCCTACACAATCATCCCCACGTCTGCATGGCCCAGGGAAAATTTCAGTCACTGAACTACCAGTTGAGGACACAGCTTTAATATTGTACCCATTTATTAATTAGAATCTACTTATAAAGAGTTGGGTTGGTGAAATGAGAACATGGAATTCTTTCCAAAAGTTTGGCAGAGCAAGATGTTAGAGAGGAATACAGAAAAACTGGCAAAAAAACATTGACAGAATACCGACAATTGACATAAATTAGTTTAGCTTTCAGAAGGGCAGTTTGGTAATGTTTACCAAAGCCTCTAGCAATTTATCCTAAAACAAAATCATCATAGAGTTACATAAAAATTCATCTACCAAGCTGCTCATCAAGTGCCACCAAAAGTGGCAATAAATTGGGAACAACTCAAACGTCCAAGAGACTTTAAAAGTTTGATATAACGATACAAGGGAAACTACGAACACTTTAAAAGAAGTTGCTTTTTTAAAATGTACATTTAATAACATGAGGAGACAATACACCAAGTAAAACAGAGCAGACTACAAGAAGCGCTGTATGTTACTGAATCATCCAGGGTAACAACTCATGTCCACTTACAATTACGTTTCTATTAACATAACTCCATACCTAAGAAAACCCCAATATAGCCCACTCACCCGGCTGGGCTGCCTTCTAACAAGAGCACCTACTGTCCTCACAGATGCTCCCTCCCCAAGGCTTCTCTCACAGCTGAAGACTTAATAAATGATTAAATTGTTGACACTTAGTAAGAAATTATTTCCTTCCATCTGATGTCTTAGGAAGTTAGGAGATGCTTAGAATATAAACCCAATGACATAGTTTAATCAAAGAAAAAGGAATGATTATCCAATCTATTGATGGAATTAAAAAACAGCACTATGGATCAAATTTTTAAAAATCTTCATAATTATTGCTGACTCTTCCATAACTAATCCAGATTTGTGAGGATTTTATTAGCTTCTTGCCTTCTTAATCTCTCTTTACAATGCTTTATCCCTTTGAAAAAATTTTGGACATCCTTGGTCCCACATGGGTGCATGCTAACTCAGTTTAGTCGTGTCTGACTTTTTGCAGACCCATGGACTGTAGTCTGCCAGGCTCCTCTGTCCATGAGATTCTCCAGGCAAGAATACTGGAGTGGGTTGCCATGTTCTCCTCCAGGGGATCTTCACCCAGGGACTGAACCTGCGTCTGTGTCTCTTGCATTGTTGGCAGGTGGGTTCTTTACCACTGAGCCATGTAGGAAGCCCCCCATGGTCCCATAAATGGTCTTTAAAAAAAGCACTACAAGAAATCTAACATATGTAGAATAAGCATACTTTCTATGACTACAATGCCATTAACCTAACTGAACCCAAGAATATTGTAAAACACTTTGCACCCAAAAGGTTAAATATCTATGCTTAAAACAGAACACATGAAACCAAATTTAAAATAAGACTTTTTGTTGTAGTTTTAAATAGAAATTAGGGAATTCCTCTCTTTTTGATATACAGTGATATACAAACAACTTAGTAATAGACTTTGGGGGGTGGGTACCACCTGTAAGCAATGGGTCTCACTCCGGTAAGCAATGATCTTAGTTGGGCATATAGTCTGAAGCTAGGACTATTACTATTCTAATTCAAACAGTAACATATAAATACAAAAATCACATCATATCTCAGAAGAGTTTAGAAATACCACAATACACAATTTTACTGTTTTCTTTTCTTTTAAAAACAAATCTAAGCCAATTTATAAATCACACCATATTAACAAAACCTCTATCCTTAATATTACAGCTGAAATTGAAAACTGTCATACAATCTTTTCATTAACATACTAATCTGGTATGCAGATGACACCACCCTTATGGCAGAAAGTGAAGAGGAGCTAAAAAGCCTCTTGATGAAAGTAAAAGAGGAGAGTGAAAAAGTTGGCTTAAAACTCAACACTGAGAAAACGAAGATCATGGCATCCGGTCCCATCACTTCATGGGAAATAGATGGGGAAACAGTGGAAATAGTGTCAGACTTTATTTTGGGGGGCTCCAAAATCACTGCAGATGGTGACTGCAGCCATGAAATTAAAAGACGCTTACTCCTTGGAAGAAGAGTTATGGCCAACCTAGATAGCGTATTCAAAAGCAGAGACATTACTTTGCTGACTAAGGTCCGTCTAGTCAAGGCTATGGTTTTTCCAGTGGTCATGTATGGATGTGAGAGTTGGACTGTGAAGAAGGCTGAGCACCAAAGAATTGATGCTTTTGAACTGTGGTGTTGGAGAAGACTCTTGAGGGTCCCTTGGACTGCAAGGACATCCAACCAGTCCATTCTGAATGAGATCAACCCTGGGATTTCTTTGGAAGGAATGATGCTAAAGCTGAAACTCCAGTACTTTGGCCACCTCATGCGAACAGCTGACTCATTGGAGAAGACTTTGATGCTGGGAGGGATTGGGGGCAGGAGGAGAAGGGGACGACCGAGGATGAGATGGCTGGATGGCATCACTGACTCGATGGACGCAACTCTGAGTGAACTCCGGGAGTTAATGATGGACAGGGAGGCCTGCCATGCTGCGATTCATGGGGTCGCAAAGAGTTGGACACGACTGAGTGACTGAACTGAACTGAACTGAACTAATCTGGTAATATCACATTTTAAAAATGTTGGAAAACCAGATGCCTTCAATTTCTTAATACTAGTCTTAGAAAAGGAACATCTCTTTTTAATTTAGCACAAATGGAAAAGTTAACTTTATTATATAAGATTATTAAATTATAATAATTTTATTATAAACAAAACTTATTTTTGCCCCCCAAAGTAACCTATGCAAAAATATCTGTTCAAATTTTTATACTTGTTAGGGAAATCACAACAAATACCACTTATACTGTACATCAAATTCATAGAACAATTTTATTAAAAAGCAGCAAAATGTTCACGTTCATCAGATCACATAAAGCACACAAACTCTGGTTCACATCCACAGAGAACCCATGATGATGAACCGGTTAAACAGATGGGTTCAAACTCAAACTACTGTAGGTCAGAATTCTAGGTGTACTGCCTACAAAGTTTAAGACACTGAAAAAATTCCTTGGAAAGAAGTCTTCATTTTCTCAAATGAAAAATTGACTACTCTTACTATGAAAGCCAGTGTTTGGAGTAAGACAAGCAAAAAGTACCACCTGAGAAAAACTGAACATAACTTTCTAAGTGCTTCCCAGCTATGGCTCTCTTCTCCTACATTCCAAACCACTGACCCAGGCCCTCAGTGCCTTGTTCAGGTCGCAACATCTTTATCAAACTCTCTGCCTCCTCCCCTTGCCTCCAAATCCAAACTTGTTCCAAACAGATTCAGGAAACATCTGTCTTGCCTGTGTAATTCTATTTCACATTACCTCATGTAACTCTACTTCACATTTTCCTCCAAGAATCTCTCCGAAGTTCATGCCGGCTCCTAACCTGACTTATAACGTTACAGCTACAAAGAACTTCACAGTCTGCCTAATTTACAAGTGAGGAGACCATCCTCTAGAGACATGCAGTGTCTTGCCCAAGGTGATTCAATGCCAAGGCTAAGTCTTTAATACAGGCTCCCACTTCTATTTCAGTCCCCAGCTCTCAGCCACACTTGATCACATTGAGTCCAGACCTTTCACGCTCAGGAAAAAAGCATGGTTCCTTGTCATGGTGCTGTGGGACTTCACAGAAATTTCTGGTAAAACAAAGTAACTGTTCTTGTTACTGTTATATTACCTGCCACCAGAAGAGCCAAAATACCAACAGAAGGCTCATGAGCTGGAATGACTCTGCCACCTAGCCACTCATAACGCTGGTGAGAAGACATATTTGTTTTGATAGTAGAGATCTCATAACTTTCTATCAACCAAACAAACCAACTTATTTATATGCAAATAGCTAAGCTCAATAATTTATCCAAATATTTGTTAAGATACTATGTAAAACACTTCATTTAACAGTTAAATTTTAAAAAGCCCAATAAGCCAACAGAAAAATGGGCAAAGAAGCTATTTCCTAGAAAAAAGTGGCTTCCCTGAAGAATTTCAAGTAATTTATGTAAATACTCCCTTTCTCCAGGAGGTGGAGCTT
This sequence comes from Capricornis sumatraensis, assembly GCF_032405125.1. NCBI lineage: Eukaryota > Metazoa > Chordata > Mammalia > Artiodactyla > Bovidae > Capricornis > Capricornis sumatraensis. Next base: position 74,176,315 of record NC_091087.1, on the reverse strand, counting down.
TACTTCCCACCACTCCCTTGTGAGCTGGACTTAGTAACTGGATTCCAAAGAAAAGAGGAGGACAGAGGGCGGGGTAACTCTACGGGAGAGAGATCTGGTTACCATTACCTTGGCCAGGTAATCAAGGTTAACATGGCATGGCTCTGCTCTCTTCATGATTCCAGCACGTACGCCATCCCTGCTCCCCCGACCCGTGACGCACACACACTCTAATGTGATGAGAAGTGAAGGGAAGTCTGCCACTGTACAGTCTTCCCCAAACCCATTACACCAGCCTCACTGTAAGAAAAAGGACAGATAAATTCAGGAATATTCTACAAAACTCCTCAAAACTCTCAAGCTCATGAATAATAAGGAAAGACTGATTAACTGTCACAGCCCAGAGGAGACTGGGCAGGCAAGACAGTTCAATGCAATATGGAGACCTGGACTGGATTTTGGAACAGAAAAGGCACATCAATGGGAAAACCAGTGGAAGCTGAATAAGGCTGAGGCAACAGCGACGCAGCAGCGCTGGCCTCTTCCTTTGATGCTGCGATAGACGGGAATGGAAACCTAAGAGGCCAGCACCAAGGGGCCCTGGGAGAGGCACCTGATGATCCACAGTGTACAGGAAGGGGAGGGCAGTAGCCATCGGCTTCTGAGAAAGTAACACCCCCAAAACTTCTAGAATTAGCACAATAAACATAAGAAAATGTCAAAACTACAATTTGCAGATCATTTTTAAAAAGATCACTCATCAGAAAGAAAAACCCTGTACTTGTTTCAGAGAAACAATGCAATGGGAAACTGTCCAGTTAAAATTATATCCTTAATAATCATACCTTAGGAGAAACATATAAAGTTTAAAATCTCACTAGATAAATAAATCAAATTATCTAATATCAAAAAGGATGGGTAAGATTGAAAGTTTTGCTTTATACTACAGATAGCTTTTCCAGGATGATGACAGCCATTTTAATTATATGCCAATTATGAAAATTTTTTTCATCTTCAAAAGCCATTAATTCATCAATCCTCACAATACTTCTGTGTTACAGAAATCTTATTCAAAGCAAAGACAACCTGCCTAAAAAGGTTTAAGTCAGTCAGCTTCAAGTGGAAGTAAACCAGGTTTAGATCAAAATACTTGGGCTTTAAAGCACCTAACAAAAAGCCATTATGTCTCCATGCCTTAAACCTGAGGACATGAAGTCACTTGGGAAGATTCACCAAAAGAACAATACAGGCGGGAAATCCTAAATCCAGACACTGGGCACATACTAGTATCCACCACTGGGATGAAGAACATCTTGAAAACAAAGAAACAAAATGCCTTTTGAAGGCTGGGTGTGTTAGTTGCTTAGCCGTGTCTGACTCTTTGAGATCCCATGGAATTCTCCAGGCAAGGAAACTGGAGTGGGTTGCCATTTCCTCCTCCAGACATCTTGCAAAGATAAGTGCAAGAGCCTTTTTTACACATTCCTACCTTGCATGTGTTTGGGCTTACACAGTCAATCTAACAAAACTACTTCAGGGCAAAAACCAAAACTAGAAGAATTTTTTTTTTAACAGCTGAGGCAAAGTGAATTAAAAGAATAAAAATAATTTATTTCTACTCGAATGAGTTCACCAAGAAACATTACTACTCACACAAGCTTAATCTTAATTTTGGAATTTACTGTATTGCCTGGTTCACAAATTCTTTTTCATCTTGTCTTTTGTTTTATACAAACCAAGTGGGAGGAAGAGATGGGGCAAGACAAAAGGAAATATTTATTAACCAACTATTATGTGCCAGGTACTTTCACAAACATTAACTTATAATCATCTCTAAAAAATATACCAGAGTCAGTTCTTAAAAACTGAAAGACCATAAAAACATAGGAAAACATCATGATAAAGTGGAAAAAAGTAAATTATGAGGCTTGCCATAGACAAGGTCCTAATGCCAATGAGCACCATAAAAGGAAAGAAGTAACGTCTGAATATGAGTCGTTCTAAAGGACGACAGATAGGACACTCTCTGGAAGCCAGTGCCAACACACACAGGAGACACGAGTAAAATGGCTGTCTCCAGAGAGAAGAAACAGAAGGCTAAGAATGCAGGAGAACTCTCCTTTTCATCATACAAACCCTTTTGCATCTTTTCATTGTGTACCACATGCCTATAATACCTATCCAAATATTCAATAAATTTTTATTTGAGAAGGAAAAAAGTTAACTACGGGGAATGAGCTGTGTCCACGACCACCGATCCTCAATTACTGAGACTGGCTGGATCACCGCCCTCTGGCTGGGAACACCGTGGTTCCCGCAAACGTCCAGGCCTTCCACATCACAGGAAGGGGGATGTTGTCAGAACCCACAGCCATTATAAGGCATTACTCAATGACAAGCTCAAATCAGAATTTAATCTTGTCTTTACTTCCTCTTCAGCTTTATGCAAGTGCCCAACTCAAAATGGAATCCACATTTTACCTGATGGCTACAAACATGTAACAGGAATCTTTTACGAATTACTAAGAAATAACACTAAACCTTGACAGCAGCTATATTCAAATGGACACACACACCCTTCTAATTTATTTTTACCTATACATTCTGAGAGTCGGGCACGACTGAGCGACTTCACTTTCACTTTTCACTTTCATGCATTGGAGAAGGAAATGGCAACCCACTTCAGTATTCTTGCCTGGAGAATCCCACGGACAGAGGAGCCTAGTGGGCTGCTGTCTATGGGATGGCACAGAGTCGGACACGACTGAAGCAACTTAGCAGCAGCAGCAGCAGCATACATTCTAAACACATTCACTATTTATCAATAGTAATATTTTTGTCAACTGGAAGACAGAAAATGTTAACAGTAGGTGGCTGTTAAGCTTCTAAGCAAAAAATCTCAGCTGGGAGGCTGGTTCTAGGTTTACAAAAACAGAATATGCTAGAGAGAAATGTAGTTTTGAGAATTTTCACCCAAAGTAAGGCTTCAATGAAAGGACATAATAAAATACTTAAATACAAATGCAGGCAGATGGTACAACAATATGTGAAGGGAAATGGTCAGAAGGACAAGCAGACAGGCAAGCTTAATAAGAGGACAAAACAAATAACATCACACAAAACACTTAGTTTGAGGACACAAGAATCAGGCAAAGGTCTGAGAAATCTAAGCACTGCCCAGAGGAGACAGAGGACAGGAAGGTACCCACCGGGCACTTCTCAGCACCCTTCTTCCATCCTGCCAGTCATCCTCTGATGCAGCCATTTACGGGGTTTAGTGAAACAGTTCTGGAATGCAACAAGACTCTGTCCAGACTGAAGTAGAGTTGCCTAATATTTTTAAGCCCCAGTTTTCTCTACTGTAAAGATGAAGAAAACAATTTCTTCCTCATAGAGATTAAATAAAATAGCATTTTAAAACAAGCAGCAAAGGTTATTTAGCACATATGAGGGGCTTAAAATAAATGATCCAGACATCAGGACTAGATTCAATCCTAAAGCTGCTTCTAAGAGACCTGGTTACCCTGCTCCCATCGAAAGCAAACCTAACAATTCTACTTATTCCAAGCATAAAGATCCTCTAGATCTAAAACTTAAAGAGTAAGTTTTCTTTATTTAAAAGGCCTACTACTAATAATCAACTCAGGCAACTCTCAGCCACCAGAGATCAGATACATGCAAGTCTCTAAATAATGAGGGGACCCATTCACTCTATAAGTACGCTTACTCATATCAAGAATTTCTACTTCAGTCTGAAACTATTTTTAACTCTATATCCCTCATAAATGGCAATAATCAAAACTTACAAGTCAAATTATTTTCCCTAATCACAGTCGGTGATCTGTGATGCAACCGTGAGAGTTCTATTAGCTGCTGGTAAATCAGGAGTTCACTTTAAAAGTGAGAATGTTCTCATTAAAATACATGGATTCTACTATGAGTCCAAGTCCTAATACTTACACAGCAGTTAGGAGTGAGAAGACAGACTATTCAGTACATGGCAAGCCATCCAACACTGAATAATTCGTAACTCTAAAAGGGGGCACCTTTCCTGGCCATCCAGTGGTTAAGAAGCCACCTTCCAATGCAGGGGATGCAGGTTCCATCCCTAGTCAGGGAAGTAAGGTCACACATGCCCACAGGGCAACTAAAGCCTGTGGGCTACAACTAAGATCCGATACAGCTGAATAAATTAATTCATTTAATTTTTTAAAAAAAAGAGTTCCATGATGTTAAAATATCTCAGGGAAATCAGTTCCAAACTCAGCTGGAAAGAATATCCATGATAGCAATGAGACCAAATAGAGTTCAGTAACCCCAGAGTTCACTCCTTCATATATTAATACAACAACTGCAGAATAATCAAACTCCTGCAAAAATACAGAAATTTCAGAAAGTATCTGGGACTGTTTCCCCATCAGTAAAACGAGAAAACTGGACCTGACCTCCAGATTCCACTAACAGGCAAGAGAGGACATCTCCCTACCTACTGCACTCTGAAGCCTGCCCCCTCTTCCCGCTCTCCCCCGGGAAATCCTGCTTGGTTTTATTTTGGTTTGTTTCACTGATGGGTGTGGTGAGGTCTGTGAGGTTTGTGTGCTTTTTTTCACTCACTTCCTCCTGAAGCTTTACTACACACTGATTCATGGTAACCTCGGTCGTTAGCACTGCTTGCTGGTCACTACACTGCTTCCAGCTCCCTCTGCCTCACTGCCCTCACACACCGCCAGGCTAGAGAACCAACCCATGGTGGATCATCAGACAGAATGCCCGTTTCCTCACTAGTCAGACTTTTTCACTGTAGAGCACAGACTGCATTCTAACCCAGCAACTCAGTTGCTCACACCATCTCTAAGAGGGTCAAAGACTCAGCTTTAGAAGTCACGGGGTCAGATGCCACAGAACTGCTTCTGAGGAGACCTTATAGCCACAGGTGCTCCTCACGATGAGGCCAGGGGCAGCGAACACCACTCCTAGAAACTGCTGCCTGAGGCTGGTCCCTTCAGCTCTTCTGGCTCCTTCCCATCCTCCATCTTGCCCTGGTTCATGCAGCAGAAGTCACATGCCTATGGCTAACTGCACAGAAGGGTGGGAAAGCACAGTAATGGCTTCCACTTTAGGACGAATAATGTGGGAAATTCCCTCCAAAGACAGTGTTCTAAAGGTGCTGGTGGCCAAAAAGATTAAAGGTATTACTGAATCTATGTTCCAATTTCCTGATTTTGATATGTGCTTATAAAGGAGAATGTCTGTCTTTATAGGAAAAACAATGATACATTAAAAAATAATAATCTACAACTTGATAATAAAAAGACAACCAAATTAAAAGTGGAAAAAGGATCTAAAAAGATATTCATCCACATAAGAACATGAAAAGATGCTCAATATCATCAGTCAACAGGGAAACACAAATTAAAAGCACCAAGGAAATTCCCTGGTGGTCCAGTGATGAGTGCAATGGCCCAGGTTTGATCCCTGGTCAGGCAATTAGATCCATAAGCCACAGGGCAAAGAAAGAAAGAGAAACACACACACACAGTGAGATATCACTTCACACCACCAGGGTGGTTATAATTTAAATGACAGACAATAACAAGTGTAGACAAAGATGTGGAAAAAATGCAACCCTCATACACTGCCAGTAGGAACATGAAGTAGAGCAGCCCCTCAAGAATGGAAAACAGCTTGGTGTGGAATCCAAGACTGGAAGCAATGCTCCCAGGACCCAAGGGTGCCAGTCCACTATCCCGGAGATTCCAGAGCCACACAGACCCCAGTCCACTGCTGAACTTCATCTGTTCCCTCTGCAAGACTGTGGGATCCTCTCCACCCTCAACGTTCTGAAATTTGTTCATTTATTTTTTCCTTTACTCACTGTGCTGGGCACTTGGTGGATCTGCTCAATCTGGGGATTTATGACCTTCAATTCTGGGAAAACTTTTAAGGACTAATTTAATCACTGTGTCCTTTCAATTTTCTTTTTTCCCCTCTCTCTAGTAATTCAGATGTAGGCTCCCCTGAATTGATCCATTAACTGTGATATACTCTTTCTGTTTTGCTTCTGCATTTATCACTAATTATTAACATAAAGTCGTAATTGCTTTAATCGTCTCTCTCCCGGCATGGCGTCTCTCTTCCCTGTACATATAGACATACACGTGAGGAAAGCAGACAGCATACGGTGCTGCTTCAGTACACTTCTGCTACAAAGCCTCGGCACCATTACCACACTTGAAGAAAACCGACACTTAATACACAGTCCACATTCACAGTGCCCCACGCAGTCCTCTTCCTCAAACAATATTCTCCAATGATCTAACCAAGGCTCGGGCACTCTACATTCTCTTTTTCATCGGTCTTTGCTTAATACTTTCTGGAAGATTTTTTTTCAGTTTCCTATTGAAAATTTCCTCTGCTATTCTATTTTCCAAGAGCTCTTTCTTATTCTCTGAATGGGTCCCTATTTTGTGTATATATATATATATATATATATATATATATATATATATATATTTTTTTTTTTTTTTTTTGGCTGTGCAGCACACAGGATCTTAGCTCTCTGACCAGGGATCAAACCTATGCCCCTTGCAATGGAAGTGTGGTGTGTTAACCACTGGACTGCCAAGGAAGTCCCTTTAAAATACTATTTTTGTATCACGAATTTAACATTTTCTTTAAGTTCTTTTAGCCTTTTGTTTTTGAAGTTTGAACTTTCCTTCTGCAATTTACATTTTCTCTCTTCATTCAATGTCTTTTTTACCTGCTTACATTACTGTTAGAGGCTTTCTTCATGTTTACAATGATCCTTGACTGCTGAGGCACAGTTAGGAAGGAAGTCTTAACTAAAAAGCAGGTTTTCCCTGCATGTGCACACAAGGCTTCCTAAGCAGCAAGGCTTGCAGAGTGACGGGACACGGATCCATCTGTTTCCCTGAGAGCCATGATGGACTGTATTCTCTAAAGCTGACCACAGTACCTCCTACTTCATGTGATCTTCTAACACTGTGACCAACTGGAACTCTTGCCTCCAAGAGGTGAGGTTTATGTTCCCTCCCCCTTGAACTTGGGCAAATTTGTAACCAAAGCATGTGACATGCTTTGACTTTCAAGCATAGAGACAAAACAGATTCTACCTGTTTCTCCTGAGACATACACCTTTGCAAAGCGTGTGTCTGAGCACGTGATCTGAGTGCCTCGAAGCAGCAGCACAATCTAGTCCGCACGCAGAGGCCTCGTGGAGAGGCCCTGAGACTGCATGCTGAGAAAGGAGCCTGCCGTGCCCCCACCACGCACGCAGACCCGCCTCCCTGTGCCCAGGGCTCTTCCAGCTCCACCGACTGAAGGCAGCCAAGACATCAGAATCGCCCAGCAAAGCTCCCCCAAATTCCTGACCCACAGAAACCATGCAAATAGCGTGGGGGGTCATTTTTTAGGCACGAAAGTAAGAAAAATACTACTATACACTGGAAAAAAGGGGACCTTTGTTATGTGGTGTGCAGTCATGTGGAATCTTTTACCTAATCAATTCAAACGACCCATCGAAGGAGACTCCCAGGCGTAACACTGAACATGTCACCAGTCTCTTCACAATGCCTATGATAAAATGAGAGGGGAGAGAGAGAAGGAGTAGCTAGGGAAAACGAATTGTTAAAAATAAAGGAAGTCAGCTGCGCCTGAGTGCCGTAAGTAGTAAAGCCTGTGAGCCTAATGCCCATGCTCCGCAACGAGAGAAGCCACGGCAACTACAAGCCGCACACTGCAGCTAGAGAAAAGCCCAGGTAGCAACAAGGACCGAGCACAGTCTAAATAAATAAATAAAGGAATAGGTCAAAATGAGAAGTGGCTATGGGGGAGAAATCAAATCCAGGCTATGGCTTAAAAACTTTTTTAAATACCTCAGAAAGATCCAAGAAGGTTCCAAATTGGCATTTCAAAACAAACCAAGGGTCTTCTAAAAACATTAAGGGCTGCTTCTAAAGAGCCTCTCCACTGAAGCACTGGAGCTGCTCAGACTGTTAGGAGCAGCTGTCCCGCAGCAGATGCACAAGGAGCCGGAGGAAGGGAAGGACCCATCAGAAGGGTAGCTTTTGTCTAACTGGAATGGATTAATAAATTGACACACAGAAAACCGACACAAATTTTTAAGGAAGTGTACCAGTTTGGACTGAAAGAGACAAAAATAATACAGAATGAACGCCTTTTTTCTTCCCAAAATATTATGAGCATGAAGCAGGCTAAGAAAACTTCCCTCAGCTTTAAAACCCAGCCAGTCCTTTTTTCTTTAAACTTTATACTGGAGCACACCTGATTAACAATGTTGTGATAGTTTCAGGTGCGCAGCAAAGGGATCCAGTTATACATATACATGTATCTGCTCTTTTTCAAATTTTTTTCTATTCAGGTTATTACAGAGTAATGAACAGAGTTCCCTGTGCTACACAGTAAGTCCTTGTTGGTTATGTATTTTAAATACAGTAGTCAATCCAGAATACATGTCAATTGCAAACTCCCAATCTATCCCACTCTAAAAACCAGCCATTTCTTGAAAAAAAAATTTGCAAATCATAGATCTAATAAGAGATTAATAACCAGAATACATAGAGAACTTGCAAAACTCAACAGTATCAACAAGAGATTTTAAAAACGGGCAGAGTATTTCAACAGACATTTCTCCAAAGAATACACACCAATGGTTAAGAAGCACATTAAAAGATGTTCAGTATCAGTAATCATTCAGTTCAGTTCAGTCGCTCAGTCGTGTCCGACTCTTTGTGACCCCATGAATCGCAGCACACCAGGCCTCCCTGTCCATCACCATCTCCCGGAGTTCACTCAGACTCACATCCATCGAGTCCGTGATGCCATCCAGCCATCTCATCCTCTGTCGTCCCCCTCTCCTCCTGCCCCCAATCCCTCCCAGCATCAGAGTTTTTTCCAATGAGTCAACTCTTCTCATGAGGTGGCCAAAGTACTGGAGTTTCAGCTTTAGCATCATTCCTTCCAAAGAAATCCCAGGGTTGATCTCATTCAGAATGGACTGGTTGGATCTCCTTGCAGTCCAAGAGACTCTCAAGAGTCTTCTCCAACACCACAGTTCAAAAGCATCAATTCTTTGGAGCTCAGCCTTCTTCACAGTCCAACTCTCACATCCATACATGACCACTGGAAAAACCATAGCCTCGACTAGACAGACCTTTGTCAACAAAGTAATGTCTCTGCTTTTGAATATGCTCTCTAAGTTGGCCATAACTCTTCTTCCAAGGAGTAAGCGTCTTTTAATTTCATGGCTGCAGTCACCATCTGCAGTGATTTTGGAGCCCCAAAAAAGAAAGTCTGACACTGTTTCCACTGTTTCCCCATCTATTTCCCATGAAGTGATGGGACCGGATGCCATGATCTTCGTTTTCTGAATGTTGAGCTTTAGGCCAACTTTTTCGCTCTCCTCTTTCACTTTCATCCGGAGGCTTTTTAGTTCCTCTTCACTTTCTGCCATAAGGGTGGTGTCATCTGCATATCTGAGGTTATTGATATTTCTCCCAGCAATCTTGATTCCAGCTTGTGTTTCTTCCAGCCCAGCGTTTCTCATGATGTACTCTGCATAGAAGTTAAATAAGCAGGGTGACAATATACAGCCCTGACGTACTCCTTTTCCTATTTGGAACCAGTCTGTTGTTCCATGTCCAGTTCTAACTGTTGCTTCCTGACCTGCATACAGATTTCTCAAGAGGCAGGTCAGGTGGTCTGGTATTCCCATCTCTTTCAGAATTTTCCACAGTTTGTTGTGATCCACACAGTCAAAAGCTTTGGCATAGTCAATAAAGCAGAAATAGATGTTTTTCTGGAACTCTCTTGCTTTTTCCATGATCCAGCGGATGTTGGCAATTTGATCTCTGGTTCCTCTGCCTTTTCTAAAACCAGCTTGAACGTCAGGGAGTTCACGGTTCATGTATTGCTGGAGCCTGGCTTGGAGAATTTTGAGCATTACTTTATTAGCACGTGAGATGAGTGCAACAGTGCCGTAGTTTGAGCATTCTTTGGCATTGCCTTTCTTTGGAATTGGAATGAAAACGGACCTTTTCCAGTCCTGTGGCCACTGCTGAGTTTTCCAAATTTGCTGGCATATTGAGTGCAGCACTTTCACAGCATCATCTTTCAGGATTTGAAACAGCTCAACTGGAATTCCATCACCTCCACTAGCTTTGTTTGTAGTGATGCTTTCTAAGGATCATTAGGTAAATACAAACAAAATTATACCCAGTAGAATGGCTACTACCAAAAAAAATGGAAAATAACAAGCATTAGTGAGGATGTGGAGAAATCTGAACTTTTACGTGGTGCTGGGAATGTAAAATGGTACAGTTGATGTGGAAAACAGCAAGGCAGTTTCTAAAAAAAAATTAAATTACCATATGAACCAGTAATTCCACTTCTGGGTATATATCCAAAAGAATTAAAAGCTGGGTCTCTGTGATATTTGTACACCTAAGTCATAGCAGCATTAGTCACAATAGCTAAAACGTGGAAGCAACCCAAGTGTCCATCCACAAAAGAATACCCAAGCAAAATATGACACATCCATACAATGGAGTATTATTCAGCCTTGAAAATGGAAGGAAATGCTGGCACAGGACAGCATGCAGGAACCTTGAGGACATTATGCTAACAAAAACAGGCCAGTTACAAAATCACAAACACTGCATGAGTCCACTTATATGAGGTACTTAGAGTAGTTAAAAATTACAGAGACAGAAAGTAAAATAGTGATTGCCAGGAGCTGGGGGGAGGTGGATTGTGGGAATGAGAGGTTAAGTGTTTAATGGATACAGAGCTTCAATTTACAAAATGAAACGCATTCTGGAGGTGGATTTTTGCTGACGGCTGTACACTATGAAGGTATTCAATATCACTGAACTGTTCACTTAAAAGTGGTTAAGATGGAACAAGAAGGTCCTTGTGCAGAGCACAGGGACCTGCATCCAGTCTCCAGGGATGGAGCACGATGGACAAGACTGGGAAAGAAGGTGCATGTGTGAGACTGAGGCGCTGCGCAGCAGGGGCTGGCATGGCAGTATGACCTGTAAAGCAACTATATTTTGGTAAAAAATGGCTGAAGAGAACTGAAAGTTGCTCAGTTGTGTCTGACTCTTTGCAACCCCTGGACTATACAGTCTATGGAATTCTCCATGCCAGAGTACTGGAGTGGGTAGCCTTTCCCTTCTCCAGGGCATCGTCCCAACCCAGGGATCAAACCCAGGTCTCCCACATTGCAGGCAGATTCTTTACCAGCTGAGCCACAAGAAAAAATAATTAAGATGGAAAATTTTATCTTACATGTATTTTAACCCAATTATTAAAACCTAGACACTACTAATAGTAAAGGATAACTCAGAAGGCAAAACAAAACTCTCAGAGTAGAGCCAAGAGCCTTGGAGAATCACTCCCAGGTAAGAGAACGGATTCCTGATGAAGGGCCGGCAGCTGTGCCCACCTGGATTTCAGAAACACCTTGGACCCGTGACTGCTGTGCCTGTTTTCTCCTTTTCTGAACAGGCGTGCCTGCAGCATCTATCCTAAGCCTTATCTACCATGTGGAGAAAACAGTAGATTACTTGGCTCTTAAGTTCACATGTGTCCAGATCCAGAACTATACCTGAGGAAACACATCTGGCTACAACTGGCCTGATTTAGGGGACAGGATCTAATGTCACAACTGGAAAAGGGTGCTGGGGGAGGGTATGAATATAATTTGCATGTAGTAGGAACATCTTTGACTATACAGATAAAGGTCCATATAGTCAAAGCTATGGTTTTTCCAGTAGTCACATACAGATGTGAAAGTTGGACCATAAACAGGGCCAAGAGCTGAAGAACTGATGCTTTAGAACTATGGTGCTGGAGAAGCCTCTTCAGAGTCCCTTGGGCTGCAGGGAAATCAAACCAGTCAATCCTAAAGGAAACCAGCCCTGAATATTCATTGGAAGGACTGATGCTGAAGGTGAAGCTCCAATACACTGGCCACCTGATGCAAAGAACTGACTCACTGGAAAAGACCCTGATGCTGGGAAAGATTGAGGGCAGGAGGAGAAGTGGGTGACAAAGGATGAGATGGTTGGATAGCATCACCACTCAATGGAAATGAATCTGAGCAAACTCCAAGAGAAGTGAAGGACAGAGAAGCCCGGTGTGCTGCAGTCCATGGCGTTGCGACAACTTGAACACAACTTAGGGACTGAACATCAACAATGGGGAACATCTTACAATCAAAAGGTAAATTGTGGTAAATTATCTTTTCCAAAAGTGGCCACAACATCCTCCTACACATTCTCCTCAGAATCAGACTTTGATTCAAATTCTGCCAAGAGGTGGAGTCTACCTTGCCTCCCTCTGAGGCTGAACAGACATGAGACAAGGGCAGAACCGAGGCCATGAGGCTCCCGAGGCAGGTCACAAAGGCGATAACGACTTTCACCTGGCTCTCCTGGCACGTGCCCATGCTGAGACCCAGGAAAGGAGTTGCCGGGCCAGTCCAAGCTGCTTCAGTGGCCCTGCTGATCTGTGTGCAGCCGCTATGTGACCACAACCTGAAGAGAAATAAAAGCCAAACCAGCCCACATGAGCCCTTCCTAAACCCTGACCACCAAAATCCATGTGAAATAGTGAAATAACAGTTGTTGTTTTCAGGCAATAGCCATGACAACAGCAATACAAACAGTGACCAGGATACAGGCTGACAGTTGTTGCAGGCTGTAGGCCTTTATATCTGGGCCAGTTTTCTCTCAAAGAAGAATCTTCTCATCTGCTGCCTGGAGGGTATAACCAGGCTGCAAGAATTCTGGGATGTCCTGAGGTTCTCACCATTCAACATGGAAACGTCACACAATCTCTGCACCTAGCACCCTCTCTGGTCTAGGCACCCCGACTCCAGCCCTCCCCTCCAGCGTCCCTGGGGCTCACACTCCACTGGCCCTCTGCTGGGAGAGGGAAGGGGTGGCTGCTGGGTGACCGGGGTGGAGCCAGACTTCCGGCCGGCCCAGCAGCTGAGCCCTGCCCACCCCACACTAGGCCCTGCAGACAGCTGGCACGTCCACCTGCCTGCCACCCTGGCCTCTGGGAGGCGCTGCAGCAGCAACCTTCTTGCGTCCTAGAGCCTCACACCACCTCTCCCTCCCTCGGCTCAGCCTCCTCAGTTCTGCCAAGGTAGTTACTTTACATTAGCCTACTTTCAGTTTCCAAAACACTAGTGACATCTCCAGACTGCTCTACTCTTTCCAGTATCCCATTACTCAAGGCATCAAAACTCAGTCTTTTTACTTCCCTACCCATCTGCCAGCTCTATATGCTTTGTTCACGTTCCCTCAAAGCTAATCTCTTAGTTCAGCCTTCACTCTCACTATAAAATCTTTCAAATGGCCTTCCTAACTCTCTTCTACACTCTACCCAGGCCTTCCTATGATGTCTCAGAATACTTCTCTGCTCATATTATGCTAGCACATACAAAGTGTTCAGTGAGTTTAACGATTAGTATTATCATTAAATAATCAGCCCAAGACTTTCGTAAGGATTATCTCTTAATCCTCATACCAACCCTATGAGATAAATATTATCCTCACTTAACAAAGAAAGTAGTTCAACAATTACCTATGGAATTGAATCGTTTCTCATTCTCCTCTTGCCAAATAATCTCAATAGTGTTACCCAAGCTCTAAAATTTTATTTTCTACAGTTCAAAGGTAAAAAATTGGAGGCACTACACATAATTTACACTAAACAGATTTTCAAAATCACAGACACTTGCTAATACTGGCATTTAACAAAACACTTTACTCCTTCTAGATGACTCCTAGTCCCACTTATTCCTTCTCTTACATCATGAAACTAAAAGGACATGGGCCAAGATACAGCTGAGGCAGGAGAAAAGGGGATAAAAACCAAACACACCCACAAGGAATGGAGTCATAATTATATCAATGCCTATGTTAATACCCTCATCCTCAAATACTGAACTTATCCAATCACAAGGGAGGTTCTCCCAAATGTCCCCAACATGAGATCCAGAAATATAAGATTCCTTTCATGAATATTCAGACGCAATGCTGCGCCAATCCTCAGTGTAACTTGTCTACAAAGAGAAGTGAGTCACAGCTACACAAGTTCAAAGCCAGCAGATGAGGATATGACCACCTGTGTAAAACCAGCCTTCATACTACACTTTACACACTACCCCAACCCCACAGTCATTATACTAGACACAGGAGGACAGAGCAGAAATAAAATATGGATTAATCTTGCGGGCAAGAAATATGAAACCTTGTGCAACTTATTTAACTTTCTGAAGCCTTAAGAGTAGGCTTCCCTATCTGTAAAACCGTGAGTAGAAACTACTTCCTAGGTTGTCCTGCGATGCACTGACCACAGTGGCTGGCATACAGAATGCATAAATGTCATCTACGATTTCTAAATAACTACTCAAACATATTCTTTAAATTATAATCAGACAAGAGGTTAGTAAGTATGGTGGTCTCTGGGTAACTGTGAGATTCAAGAGGAAAAAGGTAAGAAACCAATTATATTTCACTCTGTACCTTTTTCAAATTTAGCTGTTTTACACCAATGACACATTACCTATTAAAAGATTTTAATTAAAAAAATGAAATTTCAACCAAAATAGGAGAGGCATCTGATGCCCCACAAGGCCTCCTTCATGAGTCTGCCAAGTCTGGGAAGGATGACCTAGAGTATCTGTCGTCTTTCTGGAATTGAACATGTGTTCTGAGACAGATTTAGGGGTCCACATCTAGTCCCTACACAGCTGAATACTAACCTTTTAAACCTAAAAGGCCAAGCTTGCAGCACAGAGTTATCTTATTCTCGTCAATTTCAAACATTCAACTAATTAAAAACATGACCAGTTCTTTCCACTATAAAAGGTGTATACAATTTCACAGTTTTAATTCCAAACTATTCTGTTTAGTTACCTTCCCCCACAGAAGGTAAAACATCCAAACACTTTTTAATGAGGAAATTTTATTACAGTTCAAGCTAGATCTGCCTAGCAACAAGTTATAAACTTGTGTCACCCTACTTATGTTCCCATGGATACAGTCATGAACAGTACAGTGGCAGCTGTACAAAATCAGGAAAAGAACCCCAAGAGATTCATATTGAAAACTTGAACAGAAAACAATACTACGAAGGTAGGGATAATGTCTAGTACCCTTCCCATTAAAATTCACCTCTCCGTTACTTACAAGTCCAAACATCCTTCTGCTAGAATCTCCTTCCTTAAACCGACCCCCAATCAGTGTTTCTGAAAAAAACTGTTAATAAGAGTTCAGTAACAACGTCCACATCAGAGTTGATAGTGACCTTGGCCTATCTGTATATTCCCAGGGTTGGTTCCCATAGTTCTTTCTGATGTAGCAAATTTGTCAAATTGGCTTGGACACAAGGTGGAAACCCATTCTATGCGTTAAATCTATAATCTGAGGAAAGTTGAATGTTTTTACTGGTTTCTTAAACTAATATTTTTTTAAGTACTGATATTTGAAGTAAAAGAAGTACTTAAGACAAACTGTGAAGACAATTACTTTAAACTTGGATATTTATTTCCAGTTTTTAAACACTATAAAAACTATAAAAAACTAAATTTAAATACACTACAACTAGAGAAAATAAAGAAATGTTCCCTCATAACAATGTACTTTTTCCCAAACTGTAAAACTTCTAACACAGAAAAGGCAAAGACTTTTCTTTAAACCATCTTTCTCCTAGCAATCTGACCAAAAACTAAAAATCCTAGAAGTCGTAAATAAAATGACAAATTTGTATCCATAAAATCTAAAACTTAAAAAAAATTTTTTTAATTTTTTAAGAGCTAAACTCCTTACATCATCAAAAGAAAAGCATTTACCAAACTGGTATCAAGGGCTTCCCTGGCAGTCCAGCGGTTAAGAATCTGCCTCCTAATGCAGAGGACACGACTTTGATCCCTGGTCTGGGAAGATCCCACACACCGTGGAGCAGCTAAGCCATGCGTCACCACTACTAAGCCCAGGTGTCCAGAGCCTGTTCTCCACAAGCGAAGCCACTGCAGTGAGAAGCCCACACACTGTAACAAAGGGCGGCCCCTGCTCACCGCAACTAGAGAGAGCCTGGGCACAGCAATCGAGAGCCAGTGCATGAATATATATCAAAAGGCTAGTGCCTTTAATGTACAAACAGTCCTCATGAAGCAGTAAGAAAATAAAATGGGCAATGGTCACAAATAGTTCATAGAAAGAAAAAACAAATGATCCATAAATATATGTATACGTATACAAAAAGACTGAGACTCATTCTTACAATAAGGACACTTTCAAAATCCTCCTAGTTTTCTATCTAAATTTTGATCCAATTGTTTCATTTCTAGGAATCCACAGTTGTTGTGTTAGTCTCTCAGCCATGTCTGACTCTTTGCAACTCCATGAACTGTAGCCCACCAGGCTCTTCTGTCCATGGGGTTTCCCAGGCAAGAATGCTGGAGTGGGGTGCCATTTCCTTCTCCAGGGGATCTTACCAACCCAGGGATTGAACCTACATCTCCTGTGAGGCAGGCAGATTCTTCACCACTGAGCCACCTGGGTACCTACTGTACAGAAAAGTGAACCTAAGTGAGCAGAGACTGCATGTAGCAAGACAATCATGCAGAAGTTGTAACAGAAAATACTAGAAACAAGAATGTTTATCAATAGGGTTAAATTATGACTGTAGTGAAGTGAAGTTGCTCAGTTGTATCTGACTCTTTGTGACTCCATGAACTGTAGCCTGGAAGGCTCCTCCGTCCATGGGATTCTCCACACAAGAATATTGGAGTGGGTTGCCATTTCATTCTCCAGGGGATCTTCTCGACCCAGGGATCGAACCCAAGTCTCCCGCATTGCAGGCAGACTCTTTACCATTTTAGCCACCAGGGAAGTCAAATTATGATTAAATCTACACAAACACTACACAGTCATTATGAAGAAAAAATAGCTGCCTTTATAGTTCATTTCTATATATGTGTATATATACAGTCTAATAAATATATATGGCTTCAGTATTTCTCTACATAGGAGATTTTAGAAATTTATATGGAGGAAAATTTTAAAGTTGGCATGAGAGAAACTAGAGATATGGGACAGAGAAGGACTTAGAAATTAAAAACAATAGCAGTAGGTGCAAAAAAAAAAGCCACAGATTTACTAAAAAAAACATTGTATCTAAATGGCAAGCAATCTGAGACCATATATCTGCAACAGATAACTAATATATCACATTGATAAGAAAATCATAAAAAAAAGATTCAATGATAAAAGGATGTAGAGACAATTCAAAAGAGTACAGAGAAAATGTTTTACCTCTGGAAGCTGCAAAAATTTTTATTAAACAAGGCACTCTTGTTTATTAGTCTATTTGTCTAGTGCAAGCAAAAATATATACAGCAAAACAGACTGCAATTTACTGCTGCTACGCACTACTGTGTGCCTTCTGGAACGCAGCCTGGAAATATGTCTAAAGATCTTCAGAATGTTCATACATGGTGACCTAGTAATTTTGCTTTGGGGAATCCACAGAAAAAATCCAAAATACAGGGAACTGTTTTATATATATGGAGATTTATCTCAAATTGCTTATAAGAAAAAAAATTAAAACTGAATATTGAAATTAAACCTGAATATTACCAACAATAAAGAGAGGGTATGTCTGGTAATATTCTATTTAAAGTACCGTTATCCAATTATTAAAAGTTCTGAAGACCATACACATAGAAAACTATTAATGTCATCACAACACTAATAATGAGCTTACTTCTTGTCAGGTACTGTTCTAAGCGCTTTATGTACTTTAATTCATTTAATAATAATGCTAGGACAATACTAATGGCACAAAGCATTACTGTTGGGGGTTGGTTTTTTTCCTTTTATTTGAGTCAGAAACCATTGAGAATTTAATGAAAGTTTTCAATGCGGACATTTTCCACAAAAAAAGCACAACATTTTGCACACCACTTCAGAGGGTTCCTAGGTCCCAGGTAAAAAACCCTGTGTGATCGGTATGTTTACCACAGCGTAAGAAACAGGCGTATGGAAATCACAGGGCAATACAGCCAGGTGGAACTGCTCTACACTGGGCTGTGGGTCTCCATATTCAGTGGAAGAGAAGGCACAGACCATCTCTAGTTGGGAAGGATTTTTGTGTAAATTACCAAGGTGGGGGGTGGGAGAGCGGAAGGGGTGATCCGTGAGAATTTTTAAGTCAAACAAACCTGAGCTCAATCCAAGCTTGACAGATGACTAAACTATGTAACACTGGGTGAGTCAGTCTTAGTTCCCTCTGGGTAAAAGGCCAGAGTTCTTCACAAGACTGCTATAAATGTACATCTATCTATAAAAGATAATCCTCTCCCTACATAATTACTTAACAATTTTAAAAATTAACATTACCTACCCCAAACTCAGGATCTCCCTGGTGGCTCAGTGGTAAAGAATCCACCTGCCAATGCAGGAGATGTGGATCCCTGGTCCCTGACCCAGGAGAATCCCCTGGAAAAGGAAATGGCAACAATCCGGGAAATGGCAACAATCCAGTATTCTTGCCCAGGAAATCCCACAGACAGAGGACCCTGGCGGGCTATAGCCCACGGGATCACAAAGAGTCCAACACGGCTGAGCAACCAAATGCCACCACCGCCAAACTCATCTGAAAAGCGAACAAACTAGCTACCATCCCCTGAACCTCAATACACACGAGTCTGCCAAGCGCATCCCAGCCCAATAGTCACCCCAGCCACCTTTCTCCCCGTCCTGCAAGTGGAAAACAGACCAAAGGCAATATGTAAACTGAGCCTTGCCCCTTACTACAAACACAGCTCCTAGTGTCACAGCTGCCGCAGCATTAAAAACATAACTCAAAACACACTGCGGAAGAGAGTCATAAATACCGAAACATTTGTTGTATACTACATGAAACCCTCTGCCCCCAGTGGCAGAAAGCATAGCGCTTCACTTGACCACAGTCCACTTCTCAACTTGTTGAGCAAAAAAGAGGTCTCCGAACTACTCAAATCTGCAGAAATCTGGTTTGGAGAGGTCGGTTTTGTTCTGGTTTGGAGAGGTCGGTTTTGTTCTGGTTTTTACACTACAGTCAGGGCTAATAAAGAGGCTATTACACTGCATTCAAGCCTAGAATTTTCACTGACACTCCCCCTCACCAGCTGGGGCAAGATAGCACAGGGCATCAGGAAGCCCTCCTCAGGAAGTCCGTCCCTCCCCAGTGAACTCAAGGAAGACAGAACGGCCCTCAGCCCACACTCTGCAAGCACAGCTACGTGTGGGTGCACAAGCATGTCAGTGCAAGACACTCTGGAGGTGCTTCACATCAAAATGGGATCTTAAAGGTCACACCTCAGAAGTCTACCTTCTATTATACAGAAAAACAAGATTTTTAATTTTAGAATTTTCTTTTACAGATGAAATATTCTACGGAGCACAAGTTCCATTTTGGATTGCAAACTGACGTTCCTTCAAAGTACAGAGTAAAAAGAACTCCACCCACACAGCTTTCTGGATCCCACCTGGCCCCAGACCACATGGGAGCTGCAGATACGCCCGCTGTCCTGTGAGCACCTGTAACAACTTCCTACCAGGTGAGAGGGAGTTTCTGAGCAAACAGACCTTCTGAGATCCTCTGATTAACTGCAGAATGAAGCTCTATCTTAAGAAAGGATGAGGTTCCAAGTTATCATGTAATGTGAAAAAGGCACACAGTCAAAATCAATCTTGAAAAATACCTCAAGAAAACTCCCCACTGGAGGCCAAAAAGCAAAGTCATCTCAGGAAACGTAAAGCCTTCACTGTCAAAATAACTCCTATACTCACTTACTGAGCACCCAAAGTTGTTGGCTTGTTATTTAAAAGTCATGTTCCACTTAAAACATGAGACCCGAACTTCACATGGTCAAACTCCGTCCTGAGTGAGAGAAACCCAAGACTGAGGGTAAGCCCAGCTCCTGCCTCCTCCAGGGCACAGGCATAACTATGATGATCGCACGTGCAGGCGAGGCCTAGCCAGCTTCAGTTTATACCCACCAGCTCAACATAAGCTTTAACAGGCCCCGGTTCACTCTCAGAAGTAGTTTGGACTAGTCTACTATCAACGAACCTGCTCCATGCCTCGTGTAGTGAATTCACAACAAATCTGGGCTGGTCTATGACCCGTGTTAACCAAGCACATGTGACAGGACTGACGATGTGCCAATTTTGGACCTACAGGTTAAAAAGATTAGCAATTTCTGGTACTTCCCTGGTGGTCCAGTGGCTAAGGCTCCACACTCCCAATGCAGGGGGCCCAGGTTCGACCCTTGGTTGGGGAACTAGGTAGGATGCCACATGCCACACCGTGTGGCCAAAAAACAAAATAAAGTAAAAGCTTATAAAGTTTTTTATAAAAAGAACAGCCAATTTCTGCTTCCTCTTTCTTGAAATGCTTGCTATGGGGAACCCTGAGCCACTGCGTAAGAAATCTCACTGTCCCAAGTACAGGCCCTGCAACTGCACGGAGAAGCACAGAGTCCAGGTGTCCCAGCTGCTCAGTGAAGCCAGCAGACAATACCAACCCCGGCGACTTCCAGACAGCGACCTCATGAGGCACTCCAAGCAAGCCCAACAAGACAGCTATCCAGGCTCCGCAAGAACCACAAAGTAAGCATTGTTATCTACAGCTTAGAGGTTTGAGTAGTTTGTCACACTTTTCTGTAATTCCTTATGGAATACTCCAGTGGTAGGTGGAGCTGATTTGGTAACCTGAGCCAGAAAGGGCAGGATCTTTGGTGATGGCAGTCACCACTTCCTGTCTAATCTCCTAGACAAGGTATGAACCTCAGATCCAGAAACCTAACATAACAAGTAGACGGGCCCAAGAAGATCTGGAAAGGCTAAAGCTGAGAAAGGCTTGAGGTTCAGTTACTGTTCCACTGATGTTAGAGAGGATTCCTGACTTCCAGTGGAATCTCAAACATCTTGAATATTTATCACCATAATGGCTGAAATGCAACAAATAGCCTGTCCAAGATTTCTAAATTCCTGCATGCCACAAAACAACATGACATCTCTACTAGTCGTCAAGAAGACAGGATCAAAATCAAGGTACTCCAAGTTGGGTTCTGCCACTCACCAACTGAGACCTTTGGGCAAGCTGGTTAAGCTCTCTAAATCTCAGTTTCACCATCTGTACAAGGGGGATGATACAACTTGTGTTGCAGGATTTTTTTAAGGATTAAATAATCGTGTCCGTAGAGCGCTTCAGCAATGTTGGTTCTTGCACACATACGCGTGCATGCACACGCGCACACACACACACACACACACACAGAGCTAGAAACAAAGGTGAGAAAGCCGATAATGCGCCTTCAGAATGACATCAGCTCTTTCACAGTTAGACTACTAAAGATGTATCTTAAAAGGACATATACAAAACGCACCTGCAAGCCAATAAAGATATTCACTGCTGAGAACTCAGGCTAGAAACCTGTATTTTATAAACTTCCTGGGAAGAGATTCTGTCCATATCTTTAAACAAAAAGAAAGTTGCTACTGAGAGACAGATTTGCACCAGGCACTATCCCAGAAGCTGGGGTATGAAAAGCAACTAGATTGAAAAGCTCTCACCTCAGAAAGCTGACCCTTCTAGTGGGTGTCTGAGGGAGTCAGACAATAAACAAAATAAATTAGGAAGTATGTCTGATTAATGAGAGTGAATAAGAAAAATAAAGCAAGGAAAGGGAACAGGAAGCAGCTGAAATGCTTCGACAGACTGACCCCGGAAAAACTTCAGTGAGAATGTGGTATCTCAGTGCAAAGGGAAAGAGAGAAGGCCATGAGCCACATGGATTAAGGGTTGGGAGGCAGAGGAACAGAATCAAAGTGAGTGCAGAGACCCTAAGGCAGGTGCGTCTCTGACAATGGTCAAGAAACAGCAAGCAGGCATCTGTGACCGGAGTGGAGCAAAGCTGGAGCTGAGGTCAGGGGTGACAGTGACCAGATCTCAGAGGGATGACCAGGCATCCTGCTCTAGATGTCACGAGAAGATGGGCCAGGCCAGAGGGTGCCCAGATACTGGTCACACATGACTGTGGCTTGTCAGGGAGGGTGTGCTTCCAATGAAGTTAACACTTGAATCGGTAGGCTAAATAAAGCCTACCTATTATGAAGACTATGTTCATAATTTGGATGGCCTGCAACCCATCAGCTGAAGGCCTGAACTGAACAAAAACACTAAGAGGAAACCTCTCCAACCTGACGACTTGAGCTGGTTTTCAGGCCTCTGAACTCAGGCTAGAACTTACACCGTCCTCTCTCCTGGGTCTCCAGCATGCCAAGGGCATATCTTGGAACTTCTCAGCCACCAGAGTCACATGAGTCAATTCCTTGTAATAAGCCATATAGATATTGACACAGATGGTTCTCCTATTGATTCTGTGTCTTTGGAGAACCCTGCCTGACCAGACTTCAAAGAGGAGTAATCTACTGGGTCTCTTGGGGGCAGACAGGTCAAATAACATGAGGACTGCAAGCTGACCACTGGATCTAGCAACAAGGAAGTCACTAATGATGTTATGAGTGATTTTGGAGTGGGGCCTAAATGGAATGTGTTCAAGAAAGAATAAAGGGATAGGAAAGAAGAGAATATAGACAATTAACTACAAGAGGAATTTTTTAAAAAAAGGAACAGTAACAGTGCTTTTTAGGCTACTGAGAATGGTACAATAGAGAAGAAAAATCTAATAGCATTATATAAAGAAGAATAACTGGAGTGAGTCTTCGAGTAGGAAGAAGGTCGAGTGCACGTGAAGAGGTGGTGGTCTCGGCCAGGAGCATAAACACTCTCACAAGACAAGGCAGAGGGCCAGGCACACAAGTAGGAGGGGCACATATGCCTGTGGGAGCCTGTGGACGTTTCCTTCCAATGGCTTCAGTTTCTTTTCCAGTGAAATAAAGGAAGGATGGGGAAGGAAGAATTGGAAGGTTTAAAGTGAGATATTTAAATAACGTTCAAGAGAGTAACTAGAGTAAAACAGAATGTGACCGAGAACTGGCCTGCTGAAGTTTGATGACCAGGATTCTGAAGTCAGACTAGTCACTAGGCTTTCTCAGCCACTCTTCAGCTGTGCAGACACAAGCAAAGGATAAGCAAGAGGCTGGATTAAACAGGCCACGACAGATGCAGCTGTGCCCCTCCCCCAGACCCCACCTCCCAGCTCCAGCTGCCCTACCAGGCTGCCAAGGCTCGCAAGCTTCACATGCTCACAGAGCCCCAGCCCACACCCAACACCCCAGCTGTCGCCACCTCCCCCAGGGGTGAGGGCTGGGCTTTGGTGGGCTTTCTTCTGTCCACTCTAGCACAAGCCACACCAGCTCCAACACCCAAATTCAGCTGCTTTTCCAGCAGGTACATAAGGAAGCCAAGAGACAAACCCGAACGCACAGAATACTTTAGACCCTGGGAGGCAACTCTGACCATTAAGAGACAGGAGCCAAGGCATGTCTGCGCGGGCCTCCCCACACCCCGCCCCTGGGAGTGTTCTCAGAGGTGCTATGGTTCTCTGGGGACTTTCAGCATTGCTGAGCAACCAGCTAAGGTCTTTGTGAACCAGCGGCCAGCTTGGCAACATACCTTTTCCTATATGCTTTCTCTCCTTCTCTGCCTCACTTTCTTGTTCCCCTCTTACTCTAACTTCACATAAAGTATTAGCATATAAGCTTTGTCTTATGCTCTCTTTTCTGGCAAATCCAGGCTAAGACACAGGTTGTGGCTTAGCCAAGATTGTAGATGAAACCAGAAGAACACAAGCGAACAGGAGTAGAGGATGTGATTATATCGACCAACAATGGAACTTAAGTGAACAAAACCACGACAATGCTCAGAGGAAAAGTGGTGGGATCAATGAACTGACAGTCACGATGGAGTTGAAGTCTGTAGGAAATGGGATGTTGGAAAGATATGAGCTAAAAAGATCAAGGAGGAACAGTCAGAGTGCTAAGTTTGATACTACGATGACAGAAGGGTTTCAGATGATGGTAATCCAAGGGAACGGAAACACAGGGACGGGCAGAGAACAGGGGACCTGGAAACGGGTCAAAGAACTAGGAAGCTGAGGTGCTTAAGGACCAGGGTCACTGTAATGTAACCGTTGCCCAGCCACTCACAGCAGCTCTGAGATCAGTTATCTTCAGGGATACTGAAATCACAGAGGACTACAGACATTGGACTGTACTCAGCCACAGAAAGGTAGAAGTTACTCCTGTTCTAGGGACAGTCTAGTAACTCAGACCCCACCCACTGAGGATACTTACAGAAACTGAGCAAAATATTTAAAACATGCGCTTGAAGCAACAAGACAACTGACAAGGTAATGTCAGAATGCAGGAGAGATAGGCTTGGGGAGGGAAGGCCAGCCACTGAGGTCACGTTTTTCCCCCAAGGTGGTTTGCCAATTTCACAGGGGACCACTGAGAGACTGAGCAATGCCTCTGACAGGCTTGCGGAGCTAGGGCAAAGACACTGGCCTGCAGCAGCACTACGCCAGAGAGAGGAGAGAAAGACAGGCGAGAGGGCGCCCATTTCCTGGCGGACACTCCAGCAGGCTAGCCTCCAGGAGTTAAAGATGAAACTGAGGAAAACAGACCTTCAAAGGGATTGCACCTTAGCTCTGAATCATTTCAACTGGCTCCTCTGAAACTGGATTAAGGTGATTCCAGTATCCTGGACCTCAAATTTCTTCTCTAATCAATTTTGCAAATTCCAAGTTTGATATAAAACATGTAATAAAAAATGACCAGGCATATGAGGAAAAAATACAACATGAAAAGACAGAAGAAATATAAGATAGAAGCAGATCCCAAGCATTCCACATATTAAGAGACGCCAGATTTTAAAATAACTGCACTTACAATGTTCCAGGAGATAGAAAACAAAACATACTATTTTAGCAGAGAACTAGGAACTATTAAAAAAAAAAAAAAAGAACCAAATGGAAGGTCTAAAATTTTAAAAAAAGACTATACAACTGAAACCAAGAACTCAATGGATGGATTTAGAAGCAGACAGAGAAAGACAAGTTAGACCAAAATATGTCAAATGAAGCCCAAAAATATTAAAATTTGAAAAACATGGACCACAGGCTAAGAGACAGGGATACAGAACATATATGAAACTGAAATTCCAAAAAGGAAGAGGAGAATGGAACAGAAGCAATAATTGAACAATGACTGAGAAGTTTCTAAAATCAATGAAACACAGCAAGCCACAGAAGCCTAAGAATTCTGAGCAAATTAAAAAAAAATTCATATCTAGGAACATCATAATAAAACAGCTGAAACGAAGAGAAAAAATTTTAAGTCACCTAAAAAAAAAAGGCAGGTTACAATTATACTACTTTACTAAAAGAGACAAAACACAATGAAATACTTCTAAAGTGCTCAAAGAAACCCAATAAAAACAACCTTTCATAATAAACCTGAAATAAAAACATTTTCAGACAGATTCATCACCAGCAGGTTGTCCCCTAAAAGAAATATCATAGGATATTCCGCAAGCAGAAGAAAAATAAACCCAGAAAGAAAATTATGAGAAGACAGACACAAAGAAACAAAGGGCAACAAAAAGGGTAAATATGTTAATAAATCCAAATGAAATAACTGTGTAAGAAAACTGTTTCTTATAGGAATTAAAACATGTAAGACTTAAAATATAAAACAACAAAGGCACATAGGGAGCAGAAAGGTAACTGAAGGGGTCTATAGTCCTCGCACTGTCCTTCAAGAGGGTAAGAGCACTTAGTTTACATCAGATTGATAAATCAAGCATGTAAAAACTGTAATCGCTAGGGGAGAAGATTCTGGGAAGATGGTGGAATAAGAAGCACAAGAAATCTGTCTCCCCAGCTAGACAACAACTACACTGGCAGAATCTGGTGATGTAGCTGCTGCAGAACTCTGGGGCTACTGAAGGCTTGCAACTTCTAGAAAAGACTTGGAAGGTACACTGTGTTAATTTCAACTTCAGCTTTTATACCTGCATCCCTGTGTTCATAGCAGCACTATTTGCAATAGCCAAGACATGGAAACACATGTCCATTGACAAATGAATGGCTAAAGATATAGTATATATATATATGGAATATTACTCAGCCATAAAGAATAATGAAATAATGCCACATGCAGCAACATGGATACAACTAGTATCATCTCACCAAGCAAAGTCCGAAGGAACAAGACAAATACCATATGACACCACTTATGCAGAATCTAAAATATGACACAAAATGAACATATCTACAAAACAAAAATAGACTCACAGACATAGAGAACAGACCTGTGGCTGCCAAGGGGGAGAGAGGTGGCAGCTGGATGGATAGGGAGTTTGGGGTTAGAAGATGCAAACCATTATAGAGAGAATGGATGAACAACAAGGCTGTACTGTACAACAACAGGTTGTACTGTACAACACGATACTCAATATTCTGTGATAAATCATAAAGGAAAAGAATATGAAAAAAGTATACATAACTGAATTACTCTGCTATACAGCAGAAACAGTCAAACTTTTGAAAGTCAAAGACAGAGATTCTCAACAGAGAGAAAAGACACATCACATCCCAAGGATCCTCAGTAAGAGCACAGGCAGATTTCTCATCAGAGACTCTGGAGGCCAGAAGACAGGCAAGTCAGTATACTCGAGAGTGCTAAAAGGAAAGACTCATCAACCAAACACCTTGTATCTGGCAACACTGTTCTTTAAACAGCATTAGAAAGGAAGGAGATTCTGACAGATACGACAACATGAACGAGTCTTGAGGACATTATGCCAAATGAAGAAATCAGTCTCTCTCGCACACACACAAAACAACCAAAAACGGTATGATTCCACTTATATGAGGTCCCTAGAGTAGTCAAATTTCAGAGAGACAGAAAGTAGAGTGGTGGTTGCTAAGGGTTGAGGGGAGGAGGGAATGGAGTGTATTGAATGGGTTGAGTCTCAGTTTTACAAGATGAAAAGCATTCTGGAGATGGATGGTGGTGATGGTTGCACAATATCATGAATGTATTGAATACCCTGAACTGTGCACTTAAAAATGATGAAAGATCATAAATTTTCTATTGCATGTATTTTACCACAATAAAAATATTTAAAATCCAAAATTAAACCTCTCAGGTAACCATTAAGAGAATAGTATTCTGAAAAAGATCATATAACTACCAAGCTAGGGAGAGAGGGTAGAAGAATAATACACACAAAATGCAAAAGAAGAGCAAAGGAACAAGAAAGAGAACAAGTGGGTCAAATAAACAGAAAGCTTTGAATCAGCAGATTTAACTACAAATATATGAGTGAATACTTAAAAGAAACTGTGAACAGTACTAAATGTCCAAGGTAAAAGCAAAGATTTGCTTTTAAGATTCGGATGAAAATGTGTATAGACATACCTAAAACAGAAGAATAAAGAAAGACTGAGAGCACAAAGATTTAAAAAAAAGTCACTATGCAAACACTAACGAGAAGCAACTGGCCTAATTATATTGACGAGGCAAAAAGCGTTAGGAGAGGCAAGGAGTGACATTCCATCACTGGGGTTGGCTCTTCCACAGCAATCTTGGGAGAGGCAGCAAAAAGCAGTACTGAGAGGTATAAATCTTGGACATCACAGTCATTGTGGTGTTTTATGGAAGAGAAAAAAATGGTACAGAAGTGTTAACACAGAACAAGGACGATATCCCACTTCTCGAGTGGGATGTGACGACGACAGGAGGAATGTAAGGGGAAAGCAAGGTCCACTGGAGAGGCCTGCAGGGAAGACGGTGTCCCCAGGAGACCACCAAGCTGCAGTAAGAACAAGAAGGTGAGGGACGCCACAGAAGAAACAGAGGATCAGAGGGATTCTGCTGCTGCACCCCGAGTTTAAGGCTGAATGAATATACAAGTGTCCAGAGAAGGTCGGGGTGCGAGATGGGATCAAAAAGAACGTACAGTCTTAGAGAGCCCACAGAACGAGGGAATGCCCTGGGAACCCTGGCCTTCCTGGTGACCGATTACTAAGGAAAAAAGCACATAATGAGATCAACACCAAAGGCAAAGCGAGACAGAGATGCTAGGAGCGCTAAGGGAGGGGACGGTGGGGTGCAGATCCGCCAGGAACACCTGAAGTTCTGGGGCTTCCTCTGAACTTCTGTTGAAGCCTTGAGGTTGGCAGGGTAGCCATCTCATTCTGAGCACAGGAACGCTTTCTTGATCCCCTGAAAAAGGCTGGGACTCTGACCTGGGATTTTAAAGGGCCAATAAATCTCTGGTAGCTACCAAAAGGAGGGTTAGTCTCAGAGGAAGAAGCAGATCTGGTTACACACCCCTCTCCCAAATCTACCTGGGGAGTTCCTAACTGCCCAAGACCCAGAAGAGTTTACACTGTCTCTAACAGGGTTGTTAAACACAATTATTCTCACAAAAGAAAATGTTACTTTTCTATCAAAGGAATCAGGCTAAGGACAGTTCACCAGTTCTGCACCTTTTACTGCATTAATTTTTTTTTTTATTCAAAAGATTTGTATTCTGTGCCAACTAGATGCTCAACAATGTTCTAGACTCTGAGGATACAGCAGTAAACAAAGACCTGCGCCTTTATGGAGTCTAAATTTTAGAACAGACATTAAACAAATGTACACATTTATGTTAGTAAGTGCTACAAAAATAAGAAACAGTATACCAGGATAAGAGCTTCCCAGGTGACTCAGTGGTAAAAAATCCATCTGCCAATGCAAGATACTAGGGTTCAGTTCCTGGGTCAGGAAGATCCCCAGGAGAAGGAAATGGCAACGCATCACACTACTCTTGCCTGGAAAATCCCATGGACAGAGGAGCCTGACAGGCTACATACAGTCCAGGGGGCTACAAAAGAATCAGACACGACTGAGTGTGCACACACACGTTACAGAAAGCACAAAGGAACATGTTTTTTAAAAAGCACAGGGATGTAATGAGAAAACCTAGAATGAGGGAAACTCAGCCAGACAATCTAGTGGTTTTCTATAATTAAATTATGAGAGAAATCAAAAAGAAAGGGTGAAATTTAGATATTAAAATTCATGTGTGTGCTTTTGGCCAACATGGGAGTAACAGAGACCAGAATTACCCTCCTCCTTGAAAAATCCAAACAAACATGAAACAACGGTATTCCAGACGACGCACATCAGTGATAGCTCAGAGATGGGAAACGAGAGAGGTGAGCCCTACTGCTGTCCCAGCTTCCTGTTCTGAGAGCTTCCACGCCACGGAGGCAGGAAAGTGAACTAAATGTTACAGGTAGCTACAGAGATGGCAAATATACTTATTTTTAAATGTTCAATACCATCTGTCAGCAGGTAAATGTAAGCTAAAACCACAGTATGATACCACTACATACACATTAGAATGTCTAAAACTAAAATGACTGACCATCCCACATGTTAGCAAGGTTGTGGAACAACTGGAACTCTCATACACTGCTGGTAAGAATGCGAAATTATATTGGATAAACCCACTTTGGGGAAGTTTGCAGTTTCTTAAAAACTTAGGTATACAACTACAATATGATTTCATCCTGAACATTTACCACAAGAGAAGGAAATACATGTTCACACACAGACTTGTACACGAGTATTATTCACGCGTGCTCAGTTGTGTCCGACTCTTTGTGACCCCATGAACTGTAGCCCTCTGTCCATGGGATTTTCCAGGCAAGAACACTGGAGTGGGTTGCCATTCCTACTCCAGGGGATCTTCCCGAACCAGGGGTTGAACCTACATCTCCTACATTGGCAGGCAGATTCTTTGCCACTGTGCCACCTGGAAAGCCAAGGTCATTACCACCTACCTATAATTTCTTTTAATAAAATACATATAAGGGGGAAGGTATATTGTTAAGTATTACTCTATCATTCTGGAATTTCTAAATGACACATACTATTCATACTAATATTTGTCACAGCCCAACAATGGAAATAACTCAAATGTCCATCAAGAAGTGAGTGAATAAAAAAATTCTGGTGTATTCATACAAGGTAATTATGACTAAGCAATAAAAATTAATCAAATGATACACACAACAAGGTGGATGAGTCTCAAAATAATTATGCTGAAAGAAGCCAGATGTCAAGATAGTACAGAAGTTAAGCTTTCATTTATATAAAACACAAGAAAATGCAAACTAACCTCCAGTAACAGGAAGCAGATGAGTGGCTGCTTGGGGGAGGAAGGGCAACTAGCAGGAATCACAAGGAGCAATGAGGAAACTTGGGTGTGGGATGATGAATATATTCAGTCTCTCTTTTTTTTTTTTAATTTTTTTAAAATTCAGTCTCTTGATTGTGGTAATAATTTCACAGGTGTGTACATATGTCAAAACTAATCAAACTGTACACTTTAAATATGACAGTTTACTGAGTGTCAATTACACCTCAATAAAGCTACTTTTTTAAATGCAACATGTACATCATTTTGAATGCTGGTCTAAACAACTGTTTAAAAACAGCTGACTGGAGATTTAATCACATGAAGGAACAAACATTATTTTTACTTAACTGTGCTATCTGTGGTTATATATTTGCTGATGCTGTTGTTGTCTTTTACATTTAAAGACAATTATTTTAGAGCAGTTCCAGGTTGACAGCAAGACTGAAAGGAGGATACAGAGATTTCCCATATACTCTCTGCCCCCACCCATGACAGCTGCTCCCACCACCAGCACCCCAGCGGAGCGGGACATGTGTCACAGCTGACGGACGTGTCCTGACGCATCATGATCACACAAAGCCCAGCACACGCCAGGGCTCATTTCTCGGCCGGACACTCTGAGTCTGCACGAACGTGTAGTAGCAGGTATCCATTACTAGGCATTCAACAGTGTTTTTTCTCTGCTCTAAAAATCTGTTCTGCCTAATCATTCCTCCTCCTACTCTAACCTCTGGCAGCAACTCATCTTTTTACTGTCACAGGATATCATCGAGTTGAAAGAATACAGTATGAAGCTAGACTGTATTTTAGAGACAGCATACTTATAGATGGATAGTAGGTAGGTCAAGATAGGCCTCATTGAGAAGGTACTATTTAAGCACAGATTTGGAAGACACAAAGGAGATAAAAGTTAAAATAGTAACACAAGAACCAGACTAAATAGGTCTCGTAAGGCCACTGTGAGGTTCTCGGCAGTAGAGAAACATGCTGGCTTACACTGAAGCACGTGGAAGCAGAACACTTACTGGAAGGCAAGCTCAGTAATTCACATTACAGACGATGGTGCACAGGAGGACAGCCGCAGTAGAGGCCAAGAGGAGCTATCTGTTCTCCAGGCTGGCAGGGACGGCTTGCAGGCAGGGATGGGAAAATGATACAGGTAGTTCCCACCCTCAGTGGGCAGGGAGAAGACAACAAGAAAGTCAGTAATTACCTAAAGAGACAGAAGTGCTATAACAGACGTAAATCCAAGGTTCAATAGTAAGACAGATGAGGTAGACCCAAGTTAGAGGAGAGATGGCAGGACGGTCCATGAAAATTCCCCATAAATGCTGCCGGACTTATGTGCGGGTGTCTCAACCTCAAAAGAGCTACATCCTCTATTGGCAGAATGGTACCACCAATCAGCAAGTCACTTTGGCCAAGACCCCAGGAGCTGTCGTCCCCCCATGGCACACGTTAAATCCATTGTTCCAGTCTGTCTACCGTAACCACTTAAAAGCTTGCCAGCACATCCTCGTATCCCAGCCACCTTCACAGCATCCCCTTACCACTTAACTCCAGGAAGGCCAGGTGTGCAGTCTGTTCAGAGTGCCCAGCAGTGTCTGGCACATAGTACATGCTCATTTACGAGTTTCTGAATAAGTGGTCTTCTCTACCTTCCATTAATTCATTCTCACAAGCTCTCCTCATCACAATAACCAATGATCTTTCCAAACTGCAACTACATTCACAGCACTCTGTGGCTCAAAGTTCTCTAGTCTTTGAACTTCACTGATGGTCCAGTGGTTAAAAATCCACCTTCCAAGGTAGGGGACGTGGGTTCATCCTTAGCTAGGGAACTAAGACTCCACATGCCTCAGCGCAACTAAGCCCACCAGCCCAGCACAACTACTAAGCCCCCATATCGCAACTAGACTGGCCCGAGCACCACAATGGAGAGCCTGCATGTGGCAACTAAGACCTAACACTGCCATAAATAAATAAATACAACACTTTTTAGAAAAAGAAGTTATGAAATGAATTTTTAAAAACATACATGGTCAACACCTGTGACACAGTATTATTTCACAAAAATATTACACTACTGCCTCCACAACACAAACGTTAGGAGGATTATTTTTAAGAGAAATAAGTCTTAAATGATTATTAAAGCTCATTTAATTTTGCACAGCAAAGGGAACCACTGAAAAAAACAAAAGGACAACCTATAGAACGGGAGAAAATACTTGCAAATGATGCAACCAACAAGGGGCTAATGTCCAAAATATACAAACAGCTCATATAACTCAGTATCAGAAAAACCCCAAACCCAAACAACCCAATCAAAAAATGGGCAGAAGACCTGAAGAGACATTTTTCCAAAGAAGAAATACAGACGGCCAACAGACACACGAAAAGAGGCTTAACATCACTAATTATTAAAGAAATGCAAATCAGAACCACAGTGAGGTAACTCCTCACACCAGTCAGAATGACCATCATCAAAAAGTCTACAAATAACAAATGCTGGAGAAGATGAAGAGAAAAGGGAACCCTGGAACATTGCTGGTGGGAATGTAAACTGGTACAGCCACTATGGAGAACGGTATACTGCTCCTGCTGCTAAGTCGCGTCAGTCGTGTCTGACTCTGTGAGACCCCATAGATGGCAGCCCACCATCTGGGATTCTCCAGGCAAGAACACTGGAGTGGGTTGCCATTTCCTTCTCCAATGCATGAAAGTGAAGTCCTTCAGTCATGTCCGACTCCTAGCGACCCCACGGACTGCAGCCCACCAGGCTCCGCCGTCCATGGGATTTTCCAGGCAAGAGTACTGGAGTGAGTTGCCGAACAGTATGGAGGATCCTTAAAAAACTAAAAATAAAACTATCATATGATCCAGCAATTCCACTTCTGAGTATATATATAAAAAAAAAAACAACCACAAAACACTAATTCAAAAAGATAAATGAAAAAAAAAAATGCACGCCAATGGTCACAGCAGCACTATCTGGTACAACAGCCAACACATGAAAGTAACTCAAGTGCCCGACAAAAGACAGTATGATTAACAAGATGTGATACACACACACACACACAAGAACGTGAGTCATAAAAAAAGAATGAAATATTGCCATTTGTGGCAATGTGGATAGACCTAGAATAATATTATGCTGAGTGAAATAAATTAGACAAACTATTATACTGCTTACACGTGGAACCTGAAAAATAAAATAAATGAATGTATATGCAAAACAGAAACAGACTCACAGATACAGAAAACAAGCTTACGGTTACCAAAGGGAAGAGAGAAGAGGGGAAGGGACAGTGAGGGGTATGGAATTAACAGATATAAAATACCATATATAAAATAGATAAACAACAAGAATTTACAGCACAGCTCAGGGAGCTATATCCATTGTCTTATAATAACTTATAATGGAGTATAATGTGTAAAAACACTGAATCACTATGCTGCACATTCAAAACTAACACAATATTGTAAACCAACTCTAAGTAAAATAAAATAGGTAATTTCCTGGTAGCCTAGTGATTAGGACTCCACGCTTTCATTGTTATGGCCCAGGTCCAGCCTTTGGCTGGGGAACTGAGATCTTGCAAGCCACACGATGCAACCAAAAACAAATAAATAATAAAATACAATAAAAACATTTAAATGACATTTAAAATAAATTCGAAATGGGGAATGACTGCTAATAAGTACAGGGTTTCTTTGGAGGTGAGGAAAACAGAATCAGACAGTGGTAATGGTTGCACAACTCTGTAAATACACTGAAAATTGCCAAGTTGTACACTTTAAGAGAGTAAACTTTATGGATGTCAATTATATCTTAGTAAAGTTATTATTTAAAAATTAAATAAGCTCCTCAGCTTAGCACACACAGCCTCAGTGTTCTGTCATATGCTGCCTCTACGGTCAGATCAAACTTCCTCAAAAACATCACATCTCTCAGTCCTGGAGAGCTCCCCTTCGTCTACCCTTCCAGACCGTCCTCAGGATCACCTGGGGAAAGCCTTCCCCTCCACACCGATCCCCCCCACGCCCGTCCCTAGAGCACAGGCCCGCCTGTCTCACACAGCGCCCACGCCCGTCCCTAGAGCACAGGCCCGCCTGTCTCACACAGCGCCCACCGCACCCCAGGCGAGGTGCTTTATGACTGCTGGACCAGGAAGCATCCAAAAGTCTAACACGCAACTTCACCTTCTATAATGTGGAAAGCGAATTTACTAAACTTTAGCCAAAAAAAAAAGTGTTTTTATTTATTTGGCTAAAGATGGCTGCCAGACAATACAGGACTCAATAATATTTCTATTGCTTTCTACATGTTCAAATTCTCCATAAGCAAAAAAGCAACTCATCAATGTTTAGGAAAACTATACAAGTGTAAAATCCTGTAACAGAGGGAAAAATTAGTGTTTTTAGACCACCAGAAGTAAAAGCAGTCCATCATTTTTTCACACGAGTTCCTTAAAATAGTACAAAAGTACTATGGGTAAAAAGCTAGACAATATATGTCAGAGCGGAATTATGTTCCTGAAAAGCTAAAACTAGAAAACACCTAATTACATCTCATCCTGCTTTTTCCAGAGCGTAATTCCAATTTCATACATGTTCTTAAATTGTTTTTTTTCCTTCACAATTAAACACAGTCCACCAATGAATGTGTCCAACTGAGGTAAAAGCTGCATGTTTTTAGCCTGTCTCATCTGCACCAAACTTTCTAGAACTTACACTTCAAATCACTGGTATTAACACTTCACTGGTATTAACACTTTCACTTTGCCACTGCTACTTGATCACATGAGACAGAAAGTGTGATTTAAAACTTTTTTACAGCAATAGAACTCTTGTTTTTAAAATTATCTAGAAACTTAAAATGCAAAACTAAATAAAAGCTCAGTTATTCCAGTTCAGACCCTGTTAGCAGGCGAGGGCCTGCATGCCCACCCCCAGCCTCTCTGCTCCACCAACCGCTGTACAAAACGGCAATGCCATGGAAGCTGGCCCGCTGCCACACAAGCAGAACACCAGCAGGGCTCAGAATGAGAGTTCATCAGTTATACAAAACCCTAATGCAGTTCAGGAGTGTCAATACATGGTATATGAAAGTGGCAGATGTTCAAAATCTAGAAGACATCAAGCTGAAAATGACTAGGAAACAATGAAAATTCTATAAGAAGGGCTTCAAAAGGAAATACCAATTTTATTACAAATACTCGTTTTTTTCACATCCCAGCAAGATGGTTCCTCTGTCCATGGGATTTTTGTGGGCTACAGTCCATGGGGTCACAAAAGAGTCAGACACAACTGAGTGTCTAAGCACAGCAAAATGGAGATCTTACACAGTCTAAGAAGGAGATATTTCCTAAATTACACTTTTCAAAGAGAATTTCTCCAAAAAAAAAATTAGTTCCTAACTAGGGCTAATAATGTTTAAAGCTAATTTTTAATAGTTTTAATTTATACTAATAATTTATAAAGAATAGTGAACTAAAAAAAAAAACTATTCTGCTTTGGAAAATTCTGGGCTAGAATCATCCGATTTCAATGAGTAAGCAGTTAGTCTGAGCACTTTGTCATGGGCACTAAAATGAATAGTGGCTATATAAAAACGTGAAATTTTAATATCCTGGTTTCTAAAAGCATTTACAGAAGGCTTCCATGAACGTAAGACTCAAAAGTTTAAAAGCTATAACACACCAAAGCAATCTTCAGAAAAAAACAACAAAACTGAGGGTATAATGTTCCCCAATTTCAAACCATATTACAAAGCGAAAGTCATCAAAACAGTATGCTACTGGACCCAAAAAAGACACACAGAAAAATGGAACAGAATATAGAGCCCAGAAATAAGCCTACATTTATTCAGTCAATTAATCCATGACAAAGGAGACAAGACTATCCAATAGGGAAAAGACAGCCTCTTCAATAAATGGTGCTGGAAAAATTGGACAGCAGCATGCAAAAGAATCAAACTGGACTACTTTCTCACACCATATACAAAAATAAACTCAAAAAGGATTAAAGACTTTAATTTAAGACCTGAAACCATACAACTCCTAGAAGGAAACATAGGCAGTCCATCTGGTTACTAGAAGGGATGGGGTGGGAGTGGTTGTGAAACAGAGGATGGGGAAAAAGAGATACAAATCTTCAGTTTGTAAAAACAAACCTCCAGTTATGGGGATGTAACAGACAGCCTAAGGTGTATGGTCAATAATACTGTGACAGCCCTGTATGGGGACAGATGGTTACCAGACTTACACTGGTGATCATTTCATAATACATGCAAAAGTCAAATCATTATGCAGTCTACCTGAAACTAACATAGCACTGTACATTAACTATACAACAATTTTTTTAAAAGCCCTAACAGCTTTAAGAAGAAATGAAATAGATTAAGAATAACAGACAACATATAAATGTATACTAATATTTTCTTCAAAAAACGAAATGAAACCAATTCTTCTACTTTTCTTTTTAAAAAAACCTAGACTTCTGTTTCCAGCCAAGGTGGGGTGAACCAGATTTATCCTATCATTATAAACAACTAAGGGCTTCCCTGATAGCTCAGTGGGTAAAGAATCTGCCTGCAATGCTGGAGACCCTGGTTTGATTCCTGGGTCGGGAAGATCCCCTGGAGAAGGGAAAGGCTACCCACTCCAGTATTCTGGCCTGGAGAATTCCATGGACTGTATAGTTCATGGGGTCGCAAAGAGTCAGACACGACTGAGCAACTTTCACTTTCACTTCACTTTCACTATAAACAACTAAAGACCAGTCAAATCTACAAAGCGACAGTCTTCAAGACAGTGGACATCAAGCAGCAGAGTACACTGAGCCCTGAGAGACAGGAAACAAGACAGGGTCAATTCCACAACTGCCCCAGCCACTGCCTAGTGAGCGCTGCCAGCTGGCAGCACAGGGAGGAAGAGCCCAAGGAAGCCAAGCAGTTTCCCCAAGTTTAGGAAGCAAGCTGAGGCCAAGGAAGCCAGGGCAGCTTGAGTTTGCAGGGCAGGATTCCAGAAGGGGAGTGCCTCACCGAACTCCAGAGAGCTCCTTGAGGACTCAGCACAGTACTGATCAGCACACGTCTGTAAAGAAAATACTTGAGGTTTCTGATTGGGTAGAGCACACAGAATGAAAAATAATTAGCCCTGGGCTACGTGGCTCTGATCCCACCTAACAAAGCAAGATGTGCAATGAACAAACCATTTCTAAGGAATTTAACCATGTTCTAGAACAAACCTCAAGAATATTTATAGAACTGTAAAGATATCCAGCATCCATCAAAATAAAATTCATAATGTCTAGCATCTAAACAAAAATTACCAAACAAGCAAAGAAACGGGAAAAGACAACTCATAATGAGGGAAAAAAAATCAATCAACTGATACCAACTCAGAAATGAGACAGATAAGAGAATTACTAGACAAGAGCATTAGAACAATTATAAAGTGTTTAAATGTGTTTGAGAAGTTGGAGCAAAGGATGAGTATGCTCAGGAGAGATATGAAACCTAACATTTTCAAACAAGGGTAACCCTTCACATTGCTGATGTTTTAAGTTCTACGTTTCTCTTCAATATAGTCACACATCTTGATTATCCTTTTGGTTTAACTAGGTGTTATACAACCATCCCCCTACCATCACATAAAAAGCTTTCAATTACTATTTGCTTT
Source organism: Capricornis sumatraensis (assembly GCF_032405125.1). Classification (NCBI taxonomy): domain Eukaryota; kingdom Metazoa; phylum Chordata; class Mammalia; order Artiodactyla; family Bovidae; genus Capricornis; species Capricornis sumatraensis. Next base: position 74,138,375 of record NC_091087.1, on the reverse strand, counting down.
CTTAAGAAGCCTTATTTTGAATACCTTAACAGCAATATTTTAACAAATACTCCATTAGAGGAATTCCATATGCAACCATCACATTCCAGTATCACATTTCACTATGCACCTTGATTAGAGGCAGAACCTCTGAACGAATTATAAAAATTAAAAAGAACAAGCTTTCACTCCTAAAATTCTCTGGCTTCGTGCTGTCCAACAGCATGGAAAATATCCCACTCTGTGCAGTCTGACACAGCAGCCAGGAGCCACGTGCTTGAAATGATGTGGTTAGTGTGACAGAACTGCATTTTCAGTTTGATTTTATTTTAATAAATTTAAATAATTATAGATTACTAGTGGCTACGTTACTGGACAGCACAGCTTAAAACAATTTAAAAGAAAATCTGGATTGAAATTTTCAGAAAGATTTAACATTTTCAAATTAACAGTTTTATAGTTTTAAACTTCATAGTTTAATATTAATTTTTAAATTAGTAAACATTATAAAATCATAAACACAGGAAAACCCCTATTTTCAAGACTTGGCTCAAAGAACCACTTCACCTACAACTTCTTCCTGGTTTCTTCAATCACTAAGCCCCAAGTAAGGAGACCCCCACCCCACTATGCTGCCAGCGCCCTCTGTCATCAGCAATGTGCAGGGGGAGGGGGAGGGGGAGGGGGAAGGAACCACTTAATAGACTTGAGATTTTCTCTTGGGGTGAGGGAAACATTCTGGAACTAGACGGTGTGGTGGGAGCTGCACAACAACGTAAGTGTCCTAAACGCCACTAAATTACTGACTTCACAACGGTTAACCTGGGGATGCCTTGGCAACCCAACGCTTAGGACTCTGTGCTCTCACTGCTCAGGGCCCAGGTCTGATTCCTAGTCTGGGGACGAAGATCCCACAAGCAGTGCAGTGTGGCCAAATAAATTAAAAAATTTTTAAAGGGTTAATTTTATGTTATATGAAAGTGAAAGCGTTTTAGTCACTCAGTTCAGTTCAGTCACTCAGTCCTGTCCGACTCTTTGTGACCCCATGAATCGCAGCACGCCAGGCCTCCTTGTCCATCACCAACTCCCGGAGTTCACTCAGACTCACGTCCATCGAGTCCGTGATGCCATCCAGCCATCTCATCCTCTGTCATCCCCTTCTCCTCCTGCCCCCAATCCCTCCCAGCATCAGAGTCTTTTCCAATGAGTCAACTCTTCGCATGAGGCGGCCTAAGTACTGGAGTTTCAGCTTTAGTCACTCAGTTATGTCCAACTCCTTGGGACCCCATGGCCTGTAGCCCACCAGGCTCCTCTGTCCATGGGGATGCTCCAGGCAAGAATACTGGAGTAGGTAGCTATTTCCTTCTCCAGGGGATCTTCCTGACCCAGGAATCAAACCCAGGTCTCCTACACAGCAGGCAGATTCCTTGCCATCTGAGTCACCAGCGAAGCCCCATGTTATATGAAATTCACCTTGGAAAAAAAAATTGTAAGAATGTATCTAAGATGTGTATCTCTAACTCATACAAATTCATTATTAAGAAAGCACCTAAAACAGGGAACACCAGGTTTTTAATGCAACTTTAAAGCTCACTTATTCCCTTAGGTTTCCATTTTTTAAGTAAACTTGGTTCTTAATTATCAACTGTCCACTACAAAATGCCTATTCGAGCAAAGTCAATCAGTGCACACAAGTGCTCTTATTAAATGCAGAACCACATTCGACTATGTCAAGTGAGAAAGATAAACCTTTAGATATTTAAACAGAACTGGCGGCTCAGAACACTCAGAAAGCAGAAGTGCATGACACCACGAAGACTTCATGGGACCACCTGAGATCAGACTAGCCAAGTCTTACCCTACCCGTCTTACCATCCTGCTCCCGCACGTGCACGCTAAGTCTGAAAGCAGACAAGTCCCAAGCCCAGAAGCTTCTGTGCCAGTAAAACAGGATGTGCAGCCTTCAGTAAGTGTGTGTGTATATGTGTGAAATAGCACAGAAATACCCTGAGTTCAAGTGAATGGAATGTTCAACCAATCCCAAAATTTTAATGAACCTTTTCAGACGTAAAGATGGCCATCAGGGAGTCTTTCCTGGTCGCTAGCTGAAGCTGCTCAAGAAGGACAAGCACAGCCAAGCTCCGGGGCAGAGGCTCACCAGGGCCCCGCGGTGAAAACACAAGGCAAGCCTTGGTTTCTGGGCAGACAGAAGCTAGTCCTCAGTTAACCTTATGATCAAACCAACCATGGCAAACCTCACATTTAAGTCAACCAGAATAGAACTTACAATTTTCTGTAAGTATACTCTGGTCTTTGAAAAACAGAACACAATTCACTAATAACACTAAGAAATACATACATTGGGGTTTTTTCAGGGGAAGAGAGGCAGAGTTAGTTTGGTTTTCATTTTTTTGATGGGGAAGGAGATTGGGAATAATATACAAGGAAGGAGAATTAGTTGCTGAACAATACTAACCAGATAGTTGTACAGGTGAAACCAATGGCTTTTAAAAATACTTAGATATTTTAGTGTGTGTATCTTTTCACACTTTATTCAAGACATGGTTCTTAAACTCATTCCACAGCTCAAGTTCAATGTGAACCTGCAGAAAAACATATGGGGAGGGGGGAAAATAGACATTTAAATGTTATACTCTCATCTGTTAAGCTAAAAGGTAACCAACATAACACGGTCCTTTGTGACCTTAAGTCATCCAATCACAAAAAATCACTCCCCTCAAAAAACAACTATATTTTACACTCTGAAAATGACTATTTCAACATACGTGCAAGAGTAAAGCAACTCATTCCAACTCGCCTCAGTCAACCAAGCCAGACACCTCCCACTTCATTTGTGCTTTCATTGAGAAGAAGAGGAAGAATGCAACTGGGCACGAATCAGGCTATGGCCACCCTACACAAAAATCTCCACAATACCTGGGACCACATGCAAACAACTAAGCAATTGATCCAATAAAGCGCTGCTCTAAGTGGTTTTTTTTTAAGAGAGGATTTCTGGCTAAGTCTACCTGAAATACACTAGATTGCAGTCTGACTGCAACTTATCTTAGTGGTATCCTGGTGTTTTTCCTTCCTTAGCAATAAACAAAATAATGATGCTTCTGACAACAGATGGCATCTTAGAATGGGTTACCTTGGGCAAGTTACTAGGGTGAACCATAACAGTAAACCTCTCTGTGCCTCTGTTTCCTCATATGGAAAATGGTGATAACAACTTTATCTGATGTGATTGTTGTGATTGTCATGTTAAATTATTAATGAAGTATTCAAACCAGTCTGCATATAGCAAACTCTACACTAACCTGGCACTGACATTATTCCTTCAAGGGTTTTCTGTTGTGATGACAAGTGGCACCACACCACTCATCCACTCCCTCAAAATCAGTGACAAAACCGTAAGACAGCTGAATTGGGTTTTAGTCCATAGCACGTTCACCTTTTACAGAAAAACAACTGACCATCACAGAAAGTAAAGTTATGACTTTAACCTCTAACTCAGTTCAGTTCAGTCACTCAGTCATGTCCGACTCTTTGCAACCCCATGAACAGCAGCACGCCAGGACTCCCTGTCCATCACCAACTCCCAGAGTTCACCCAAACTCATGTCCATTGAGTCGGTGATGCCATCCCTCCATCTCATCCTCGTCGTCCCCTTCTCCTCCTGCCCCCAATCTTTCCCAGCATCAGGGTCTTTTCAAACAAGTCAGCTCTTTGCATCAGGTGGCCAAAGTATTGGAATTTCATCTTCAACATCAGTCCTACCAATGAACATCCAGGACTGATCTCCTTTAGAATGGACTGGTTGGATCTCCTTGCAGTCCAAGGGACTCTCAACAGTCTTCAACACCACAGTTCAAAAGCATCAATTCTTCGGCACTCAGCTTTCTTGGCAATGGCACCCCACTCCAGTAATCTTGCCTGGAAACTCCCATGGACGGAAGAGCCTGGTGGGCTGCAGTCCATGGGGTCGCTAAGAGTCGGACACGACTGAGCGACTTCACTTTCACTTTCATGCATTGGTGAAGGAAATGGCAACCCACTCCAGTGTTCTTGCCTGGGGAATCCCAGGGACGGGGGAGCCTGGTGGGCTGCCTTCTGTGGGGTCACACAGGGTCGGACACGACTGAAGCGACGCAGCAGCAGCAGCAGCTTTCTTTATAGTCCAACTCTCACATCCATACATGACCACAGGAAAAACCATAGCCTTGACTAGACGGACCTTAGTTGGCAAAGTAATGTCTCTGCTTTTGAATATGCTGTCTAGGTTGCTCATAACTTTCCATCCAAGGAGTAAGCGTCTTTTAATTTCATGGCTGCCGTCACCATCTGCAGTGATTTTCGAGCCCAAAAACATAAAGCCATCAACTGTTTCCACTGTTTCCCCATTTATTTGCCATGAAGTGATGGGACCGGATGCCATGATCTTCGTTTTCTGAACGTTGAGCTTTAAGCCAAATTTTTCACTCTCTTTTTTCACTTTCATAAGAGCCTCTTTAGTTCTTCACTTTCTGCCATAAGGGTGGTGTCATCTGCATATCTGAGGTTATTGATATTTCTCCCAGCAATCTTGATTCCAGCTTGTGCTTCTTCCAGCCCAGCGTTTCTCATGATGTACTCTGCACAGAAGTTAAATAAGCAGGGTGACCATATACAGCCTTGACGTATTCCTTTTCCTATTTGGAACCAGTCTGCTGTTCCAAGTCCAGTTCTAACTGTTGCTTCCTGACCTGCATATGGGTTTCTCAAGAGGCAAGTCAGGTGGTCTGGTATTCCTATCTCCTTCAAAATTTTCCACAGTTTATTGTGATCCACACAGTCAAAGGCTTTGGCATAGTCAATAAAGCAGAAATAGATGTTTTTCTGGAACTCTCTTGCTTTTTCCAATGATCCAGTGGATGTTGGTAATTTGATCTCTGGTTCCTCTGCCTTTTCTAAAACCAGCTTGAACATCTGGAATTTCATGGTTCACGTATTGCTGAAGCCTGGCTTGGAGAATTTTGAGCATTACTTTACTAGTGTGTGAGATGAGTGCAACTATGAGGTAGTTTGAGAATTCTTTGGCATTGCCTTACTTTGGAATTGGAATGAAAACTGACCTTTTTCAGTCCTGTGGCCACTGTTGAGTTTTCCAAATTTGCTGGCATACTGAGTGCAGCACTTTCACAGCATCATCTTTCAGGATTTGAAACAGCTCAACTGGAATTCCATCACCTCCACTAGCTTTGTTCATAGTGATGCTGCTTAAGGCCCACTTGACTTCACAAGTCACTATGAACAAAGCTATTATGCTGTTAAAACTAGATGTTGAACAGAAATTAAATCAGAGCTTTTCAAGTCATCCAGCACTGCAATTTAGGTCAATTGGTTAGTAATTAGTACACCGAATTAACTGAAGAAAGTTGCAACGTAACAAAAAAAAGATGTATCAAATTCTCAGTGACAATCATCTTAGAAACCAGGAGTCCTAGTGACAACTGGTAAGGAGCTATGTACCAAGTCCAGTCTCTGACCAGAAATATATCCAACCAGGGATATGTTTTTACTGCTTCCTGAAAAGAAATTCCATCAACTCCCATACTAGAGAGGAAAACTACAACAAAAACTTTACAACTCTACAACCCTAAGAAAGGATCGGTATCCAAATATACAAAGAGCACACACAAATCAGTAAGAAAAAGAACACCCTACAGAAAAACAGCAAAAGAAGTATACACAGAAGGAAACCAAGTAGCTGCAAAAACACATAAAAGCACACTTGACCTCACCAGCCATTAGAAAGATGCCAACACAGACGACAGAAAGACAGCACTGCAAGAAGTCAACAAGCCCAACACCTGTGAAAACTGAATGAAGGAAAGGAATTTTCTGTGCCTGTTACAGGAATATGCACAAAGAATTCCATTTACCAAAATACTCTGACAATAACAAAACATACCACTTTTCATACATAAGTATATACTCAAGGACAAAAACAGGCATAAGCATTCTGATGACCTTGAGAGCCTGCCACTCAGATTTCCCTTCAAGAGAGAAAGAGCTGGGAGGAGTGTAATTAGCTGACAGTCCCAGCTGCCCAGCACCTTCACGGTCCCCTGCAGCACGCTGCTTGCTAACTCCAGGCCAACGACAGAATACAGCCAGTTTTCTAGAGAAGGCCTGGTCCTGCCCAACACAGGCTAACAAACCGCCTTCGCTCAGGCTGCACTGCAGTCTCAGGCTCCTAGATCTCGCCATCCATCACCCTTCCTTCTGTTTTCCTTCACAGGTATCACATCTGCATCCACCCTGAAGGCTCTGCTGCCTCACCTTCTTCCCTCCTGCGGTCTCAGGCATTTACATCTATGAAACTCCTGCACAAGAGTTTCATGTCTATCGAATCGGTGATGCCAGCCAACCATCTCAACCTCTGTCATCCCCTTTTCCTCCTGCCCTCAATCTTTCCCAACATCAGGGTCTTTTTCCAGTAAGTTGGCTCTACGCATCAGCTGGTCAAAGTATTGGCGCTTCAGCATCAGTCTTTCCAAAGGATATTCAGGGATGATTTCCTTTAGGATTGACTGGTTTGATCTCCTTGCAGTCCAAGGGACTCTCAAGAGTCTTCTCTAGCACCACAGTTCACAAGCATCAATTCTTCCACATTCAGCCTTATGATTCAACTCTCACATCTGTACATGATTACTGGGAAAACCATAGCTTTGACTATACGGACCTTTGTGAGCAAAGTGATGTCTCTGCTTTTTAATATGCTGTCTAGGAGAAGGAAATGGCAACCCACTCCAGTGTTCTTGCCTGAAGAATCCCAGGGATGGTGGAGCCTGGTGGGCTGCCATCTGTGGGGTCGCACAGAGTCAGACATAACTGAAGCGACTTAGCAGCAGCAGGTTTGTCATAGCTTTTCTTCCAAGGAGTAAGTATGTTTTAATTTTATGGCTGCAGTGACTGCTCACAGTGATTTGGGCACCCAAAAGAAAATCTGTCACTGCTTCCACTTTTTCCCCTTCCATTTGCCATTAAGTGGTGGGACCAGATGCCATGATCTTAGTTTTTTTTAATGTTGAATTTCAAACTAGCTTTTTCTCTCTGCTCTTTCACCCTCATCAAGAGGCTCCTTAGTTCCTCTTCACTTTCTGCCATTAGAGTTTTATCATCGGCATATCTGAGGTTGTTGATATTACTCCTGGCAGTCTTGATTCCAGCTCGTGAGTTATCCAGCCCAGTATTTCACATGATGCACTCTGCACATAAGTTAAATAAGCAGGGTGACAATATACAGCCCTTGTCATAATCCTGTTCCAGTTTTGAACCAGTCAGTCATTCCATGTCCAGTTCTAACTGTTGCTTCTTGACCTACATACACATTTCATAAGAGACAGGTAAAATGGTCTTGTATTCCCACCCATAAGAATTTTCCAATTTGTTGTGATCCACACAGTCAAAGGCTTTAGCATAGTCAATGAAGTAGAAAAAAATGTTTTTTTGGAAATCCCTTGCTTTCTCCATGATCCAAAGACTGCTGGCAACTTGATCTCTGGTTCCTCTGCCTCTTTGAAAGCCAGCTTATACATCTGGAAGTTCTCAGATCATGTGCTGCAGAAGCCTAACTTGAAGGATTTTGAGCATTGCTTTGCTAGCATTGAGCACAACTGTACGGAAGTTTGAACATTCTTTGGCATTGCCCTTCTTTGGGATTGGAATGAAAATTGACCTTTTCCAATCCTAAGTTTTCCAAATTTGCTGACATATTAAGTGCAGCACTTTAACAGCATCATCTTTTAAGATTTTAAATAGCTCAGCTGGAATCCCGTCACCTCCACTACCTTTATCTAAAATTATGCACATGTTATTGTACCCAGAAACAAGGCTTTAAAACGATAAAATTTGGTGTCACACGCCTCAAACCTACCTGGAGATGCTTTTAATGACTGAAAGACAAATACAAGTCACTTTGTCTCTGCAGGCCTTACCTTCCTCATCTAGAACACAGGAAGGCTGCATTGAGTGGACACTACAATTTTCTCTCTCATTGCTCTGAGGGAGAGAAAATCCAGAAACTTCAAAGAATTATGTCTAGCATGCAATTTTTACATGATCCTCATATTAAATAAAGAATATGACTAACTTAAACAAAAAAAAAGAAACAACAAAATTTGACTAATTTGGAAAAAAGTAGGCGTTTTAGGGCTTACTATCAACATTTCACTTAAAGGACATTTTAATTTTACTTAAAAATATTTATCTCAAACATTTTATCAAAACACTTTTGGTCACATTAAACCATTCTATTTTATACTCTGTTTTTTAAAAAATCAACAATAAAAAATATAAAACTCAACCAGAAGATATGTGTATTAGTAAAATTTCCAGAACACAAAACAGAAACAGTTAAATTACAACCCTTATCCCTGATCAATCCTAGGTCACACGTATTTTCCATACTCGCTATTTGAGGCTGTAGAGGTGACTCAGCCCAATCACTGAGCCAGCACTCAATCCGCATTCCTGCCTCAGTTGGGCCTTTACTGCTGCTCCAGAGACTCCCTCTATGGCAAGGTTTTTCCAGCTCTCCGTTTTAATGTAAATACCAACAGAACACATCCTCCTTAGCAAAGATCACTGTTTTCCATCAGAGTTAAGGGGACAAACAGAAGCCTTATTTCTTACTTTAACATTATGCATGGAACCTCTAAAGAAAGGCTCAGAAGAAAATGAGGGCTAAATTATAAATTAAGTATAACAATCAACATAGCAGAGAGTAAAATATAAAAAGTAAAATAAACTGGGGAAGAATACAGTAATTTGGATAGACTTTGATGTTTCATTTCCAAAGACTAAGATTTTTTTCCAATTAAACTGCCCTATAGAACTTTATAACACTAAAGAAACTAGCTTTCCTAGAGTAAGCCTAGGGAAAAGAAAAGAAAAAGAAGAAGGAAAAGAAAAAAGAATAAGCCTAGGGCTTCCCTGGTGGCTCAGTGGTAAAGAATCCACCTGCCATTGGAGGAGACACAGGTTCGGTCTCTGATCTGGGAAGATCCCACATGCTGCAGAGCAACTAAGTCGGTGCAGCACGACTACAGAGCCATGCATGCTCTCAAGCTAGGAGGAGCGACTACGGAACCCACACGCCTCAGCTACTGAAGCCCGCATGCCCTAGAGCCCATGCTGCTCGACAAGAGAGCAGCCTCCATTCACAGCAAGTAGAGAAAAGCCCAGGCAGCAACGAAGGCCCAGATAGCCTAAACAAATTAATAAAATTGTTTTTAAAAAAGAAAAGAGTAAGCTTACATTTCTTCAGTACCAATGACTTTCAACACTGCTTTTAAAACAACTCTGCTCTGATGAGCCTCTACCAACTAACCTTTGGATCACACCCAAGGAAGTACTCCTCACCCAAGGAAGTACAGCAGCAGCAGAACCTCACTTTGACATTAACTCTCAAAGACAAGGACTTGAGAATTGAGAGTAAAAACTCCCTGACTCAGAATGTAATTAATGTGTGCTTCACTTTGGCCCAGGGATGGACTCAAGGTCCATACTACCCTGAAACTTGATCTGAACAGGGTTATCTATTCCCTCTGGATCTCACTGTACTTTTCTGCTATAAAAATGTTTTGGACTAGTTCTCTCTCCCAGCAAAGGGTATTTACCTAAATTGCAGCAGGTCCATGTAACTTCAAAGCAATCATCTTCAAGTATCTCTGAATGCATAATTCGCATTCAAATCTACGGCTTTATTATAATCCAGCCTTACCTTTGCAGTAAAGCAGGCAACGCAAGGACCACTACTTGGCAACTTCAAAGTCCTTCGAACGATAACTAAAGTAAGACAGCAGAAGATGTTTGCTTAGCATTTGCTGAGTGCCAGGCACTGCACTGGACATTTTACGTGTATTAACTCAGTTAATTTCTTTTCTTGAGGAAGAAGTTCCATTACCTCTACTTCACAGATGAAAGCAAAAATAAAGAAACCTGCCCAGGGCCGAAATATAATTGTCAAGAGGCATTGTCAAGATCTGAACTTGGGTTGATGGTTCTCACAACCCAAGCTCACAGTCTGCTCTATGTTGCTTCTGAAAGAAGCCTGAAATTAAAAAGATGACTGTAACTGACATAATCACAGGCCACAGTGAGGAAAGAACCTGATTCACAATGCAGGAAACAGAGGCTCCTGAGATAAAATGACCAGCTTGACCCTTTTAAACCACCTTCTTAATCACAGAGACAAGGCACTAGACCTCCCGAGAGACAGCTTTAGGCACCTCCTACTGCACTGCATCACAAAGGGGTCACGCACAGGACTTCTCATTACCCTCACCTCTCATCTGGGTAAACATTGCCTCCAAGTGTGCCTCCACCATGACTTCACCATAACTTATGAATTTTTGGGTATCTATAAAATTTATTTTTACAATGAAACTAAAGCAAAGCAAATAATGTGTTCGAAGAGGAAGACAGAATCACCACCAAGAAGAAATGAAAAGCAGGTAAAGACACTCTGTTCAGGAAAATTATTCTACATTTTATTAATATAAGTCAACTCTGAAAGTGACAGTTGAACCAATGACAACCACAAATTTTCTAATCTGATTAAATATATTGGATTCAATGTTCCAAATACAGGTTGCATGTTTAAAGAGCCATTACCTCAAAAAAATTTACCATTAACACTTCCTCTTCTGTAAGAGCCTTAATTTTACTATTAGTGAACTGTGATCACTAACTCCGATAGAAGTTGACAATAACAACACATGCTTCAGAAAACAATGAACTTGAGTCAATCTTAAAATCCTGCCACTGTGTTCCTCTAGTTAGAAGACAACAAAGAGGAAGAGTACCAAACAAGGGATCAAAGAAACACAGAGGCTACCGCTTCTTCCTCTGCACATTTACCGGTAAGACCATGGAATTACTTACGTTTTTGTATAGAAGAACACTACTAGTTTCAAAATAAATTATGTTTTGCAAATGCAAGAAATAACTGACCAGAGGTAGGCTAGCATAAGCACTCTTCCCTCTTATTTACTGTGTGTTTATTAAATTCTAAAAGAAACCAAAGCCAACTCAGTATACGATAAGGCATAGAGTATGAAATAGAGTATGGACAGTCTGGACCCCACACAGGAACAAAGACAAAGTTAAATATATGAAACTGCATTCTGGTCTTTGTTTTTAAACCTACCTGATAAAACTTGTTCACCATTATAAACAAAGATGTTATTTTAACTACCAAGTTCTGATCCAGTGGTCCAGTTTAGGTCGTAATTAGGTAATAAGACATGAATCAGCATTTTAGGACAACTGCTCCGTCCACTTTGTTCACCATGTGTGAGGGATGACACAAATGCATCTTTCCTGGACTATACAGGGAATTTCAAGAGGATCTAGTTTCAACCATTTGTTTTTAAAGCTAAATAGGGTCAACTTGGGAGACTGTGGGTAAACAAAACCTGACCTTAAAAAAAAAAAAATCAACATTCTTCCACTCATACATCTTTACAGAGATAGGTTTTTCTGTTTTTTTTTTTTTAAAGTGGCTTTCTGGTGAGTTTCACATTCACTAGTTTGTTCAAATGGTGGTTAAAATAAATAAATAAATAAATATGCATTCAAAACTCAGGAAGAGAAAAAGAAAAAGCAGTAACAAGCACAATCTCAATTCCATATTATTCCTAACTTGTACTCATGGAAAAAAACTAAGTCCAAAGACCTAAAAAAAAATTTGCTTGACATGAAACAAACCTGGTGTGTCATTTCTATTCCAAAATGGAAGTCTTCCCTTCCCGTAGATTTTAAGTTAAATGAGAACACATCTTTTAAATAAATAAGTAGTAAAAAGTAAAGTCCTACAATTTCCAGCCATGCCTAGGCATCTGTCCCACTGCTCAGAACAGCAAAACAAGGCTTCAAATTATTTCACACCAGTTAGATTCCTTTCCAGATTAAAACAAACACAAAATAGGAAATGTTAAAGCCAAGAGCCAATCAACTGACAGTAAGACTATACAGCAAAACATTTGCAGTGTTTCACTGTTTAGAATGGCAGGTCTCTGACAAATTTATGCTTGCCCTTAGTCCATCAAAACTGCAAGGACAGCTCAAAATATGATCCTACTACATGTGCTGTTTCAAAGATAACAACTCCAAAGAAGTCTGCCTCATTCCTAACAACGCAGAGCTAGGCATCAACATTTAGAACAATATCAGAAATCTAACTCTTGCTGTTGCCATCAAATATGCACTTATCTTTAGTCAAAGCCAACATATTTAAACAAAGCTTTCAAATGAATGTAACCAAAATGTACCCCAAAACTGACCAACTTATTCAAAGATGTGTACAAGTTGATATTTTTTTTTTTAATATGTGGGGGAAACTTGGTGAAGAGCTTTGCTTTATGGTCTGTGTATTAAAACAAAGATGGACTTGACCTACAAAATGAAGATAGGGTCAACTGTAACCAAAAAACAGTATGCTTCCCCTGGTGGCCAACCGAGGAATGGAGAAGGCATGCACAGGGGAGAAAAAGCCTGGCCTGGGAGTCCCAATCTGTCGCTCTTATAAATGAGAAGTGACGACCAAAAAAGGAAGACGTGGGGGAAGGAGAAACTATAGGAAGACTAACAGAAGTTTAAAAGGAATCAAACCTGGGCGTCAGACTACAGATACTTTAAGAGATTTAAATCATCAACAGACCAAAACTGTAGAAGGCAAATGCGGGAAAGGTCATTTATTTCCAGAGAACCCAACAGCTCACTCAGGGATGCCTACGTATTTTCACTTCAAAGAACACCCAGAGTTTCATACCTTAATAACAGCTTAAGAGCAATCGCCTTTTTCAAGGGCTAGATCCTTGCAATTTTCTGCAGTCTTGTTTCCAAGGAAAAGCATTTATGCATTTATTCTCTCAAATAAACTCGTGGTGTAACCTACATAGAGAACCACCAGTTCTAAAGCCCTCCAACCAGGAGGACTGTTAACTCCAGTTCCACAAGGTTCTCTTTTGAATTTGATTTCTGAAATAAAACCCACGTCCTTTCAAACATTTTCCACGCCAACAATCTTTAAAGACAGTCTTATACGGAGACAAGCTAGAATCTCACTGACGAATTCCTTTGTCTGGTAGGATTTTTCTGGTACTTTGAATTTGCTTGCACACAGAAGCGCAGCAAGGGTAACAAATGTTCCAAGCAAGGGGGTTGGGATGCCTTGGAGGTGTTAGGCTAAAGCTTTCCGAGGGTTCTAACCTTTCACAACCTCTTCCTTTAAAACAAAAAAACAAACAACAACAAAAAAAGGAAATAACACACATATTTACAAATAGGTCCTACAAATCAAAGTGCCACCGGCAAGCCTCTCTTCCCCGGGCAGGCGCCCTCTGGGAAGCACACTTCTTCGACTAACTGGTTTTGGGGGGAATCTCAGGACGGGAGGGGAGTCCGGGGCAGGCAGGAGGCCGGGGGCCGGCAGGAGCGGGCACGCGGGGCAACCTTCCGCAGGGGAGAGGCGGGTCCGAGGCCGTCCCGAGCCCCGGGGCGCTCGCAGGAAGCTCAGTCTCCGGCGCGCGGCCACCCCCGCCCGGCCCCGGCGCGGCTCGCGCGGACCGGGGACGCCGGAACCCCGGGCCAGGTGGCCAGGTGTGGCCGGCGCGCCGCCGCCTCGCGTCCGACCCGCCCGGGCGACCCTCGGGCCTCCCCGGGGTGGGGGGCGGGGGGCCCGGCCGGCCGGCAGGACACACTGGCGCGAGCGTCTCCCCGCGGACGGCAGGACCCACACCCACAGAAAGAAAAGTTGTCCGAGGCCGTCCGCCCCCTCGGGTCCCCGGCCGGCCCGGGGCGCTACTCACCGGGGTCGAAGTCGGGCACCACCGCCTGGTACTGGGGTCCGACCCGCATGCCGCCGCCACCTGCGGGAAAAGCAGAGGGGGGCGGTCAGCGCGCCGACGGGCAGGCGGGCGGGCGCGGGGGCGGCGCGGGCGGCTGCCACCTACCGTGCTCCTCGTCGCTGGACGAGCCGGAGCTGCCTTCCTCCCAGGAGTTGCTGCTGCTGTTGCCATTGGGCGCCGCCGCCGCCGCCAAACTTTTATTCTGCCCATTATTGGGGGCGGCGGCGGCCGAGGCGGCGGCTGAGGCGGCGGAGGCGGCGGCGGCTGAGGAGCCGGCGGGGGCTGAGGAGCCGGCGGCGGCCGAGGCGGCGGCCGAAGCGGCGGCGGCGGCCGAGGCGGCCGCGCTGGACGCGTTGTTCCTCCCTCTCCGCTTCCCTGAGACCTCGGGGCCCTTCTCCACCATGGCCGGCATCGGCGGGGGGCCCGGGCCGGCGAAAGTGACGGGGGACCCCGCGGCTCCTGAGGAGGCGGGGGTGGGGGTGGGGGTGCGCTGGGCCGGGGGAGGGGGTGCGGGCGGGCGCGGCCGGAGCCTGCGGGCGCGAGTTGGGGCTGAGGCGGCCCTGGCGGGCGGAGCGCGGAGCCGCTTCAGAGCCCCCGGCGCCGAGCCCAGCGCAACTTTCGCTCTCCTCGCCGCCCGCACTTCACTGGCTCTAACTACTCCGGGAGCAGAGAGCGGGAGGGGAGGGGGGCGGGGCCTGGGCCAGCAGTGAGGTGAGTGGGGGGGTGGGGGGGAAGCCGCGCGCAGCCGAACCCGGCGCGGGGAGGGAGTGGCTCCGCCCCCCGCGCGCCCCATTGGATCTCGTGCGATTTGGACGGCGAGCGGCAGCCCGATTGGCTGCGGGCAGCCGTCCATCCGAGGGGCCGGGGCGGGAGAGCGGGGAGGGGGGTGGTACCAGGCTTCCGTTGGTCAGGTTGGGTTGACGCGTATCGCCCGCTGTACGTGGTTTGAGGTTTGCCGTCTCTCTACGCCCCATGATCCATCTCTCTAGGCAATAGCGAGGAGTTAGCCGCCCTCCCCGCCCCCTCCTTCTGCCGGCACCCCCCCGCCCCGCTTCCCCTGAGCGCACCCCACCCCCACCCCGCGGCCCCGGCCCCTGCGTTCCCCGGAGGGCTCCGCCGAGAGCCCCACCGATTTCCTGAAGGGAAACATGCTCGACGCGAGAGAGGAGACCGAAGGCGAGGTCGGGACTACTTTCCCCCTCGCGCGGAGGACTACCTCTCGCAGTTTGAATGGGTTCTTATACAAAGAAGGGAAACTAATTGGAAGAAACTAATTGCGGCCCCGCGGTTCCCACGGGGTTTTGGGGGGGTGTCTCCGCGCCTGGGGCAGCGCCGGTCCAGGGGGACAGAGTTCCCAGGTGGCGGTGTCTCCTGGAGTCGGAGGAGGCAGTGTGGGAGCTCGGGGTGCGGGGTGGGGTTTTGGTGGGGCTTTCTGCTAATTGGGGGGTAGGGGGGACGTTGGAAGTCGCCGCAATCGCCCGAGTTTCGGGGTGCTGCCGCGCCTAAGAGGCCGGAGGATAGGGTCCTGAGCGGGGGCCCTGCCCGGACGCAGAGTCGGGGCGCGGGGTGGGGTGGGGGGGGTCCCCCTGCCATCCCAGATGGCCGTTTGGAGAGCTGTGAAGGGGCAGGATTGTCCCCGGGCGGGGAGGGGAGCCCTTAGAAAACGGGGACGGGGGGCTTACAGAAACGGGCTGGGGGTCCAAGATGGGTAAAGGGGGTAGAAACCGTTTTCATCCCAAGTCCTCGGTAGGGGGAGGAGGGTCAACTTCCTCCGAGGCAAGAGCCACTTTTCCGGATCTGCCGCCTGCACGGCCTCCGCCGCTCCACCCTGAGCCCCCCGGTGAGGAAACGCTCGACCCAGGCCGAAATACCCTCGCTCTGGACAGTGACCAGTGAGCCCAGGGGCTGCTTTTTTAGCTGTGAGAGGGGGATGGGAGAGTGTGACCCCCTCCCCCCCAGATCTGTATCTGCTCCACCCCCACCGATTCCCCCAAACGACGCGCGCCCTCTTCACACATAATTGGGAGGCGAGAGCAGGTCTATAAATGAGAAAAAAAAAATTTTTTTTATTTTAAATGCAGCGGATGGCTATTTTTCTTTTAAGTTACTTCGAACCTGCGCTTAATATGGGGACAGTTTACACCAGCTCTGGTTATAAATAGCTACAGGGAGAGATCTGGAGTTTGATGGTTTTAAAAGCCTGAATAAATAAGCAGGATGTTCTCCTCCACGTTTTCTGCAGCATGGACCGTCGTTATTAGTTCAATGAAGTGACCACGTTCACTTCTGCCCGAAGGGCCTGTAAGAAAAGGCGCTGTGCCCTCGCAATGGAGGAGACTTGCCCTCACCGAGTTCAGGGTCTCAACTCCTGGATTCCCCTTAAAAGGACACCCGTCTCCTTGGAGAGCCCAGGTGGTGCAGGTGTGTGCACCAGCCGCAGTGAGAGGACAGAGGCAGCAAAGCCAAAGGTTGGGAACCAGAAGTGGCCTTCACACCTGGCTGAGGGCTGTGACTCATCTGGGGAGCACTGCGTGAGAAATGAGGTTGAGAACACTGCCCTGCTCACTTGGGTGTCTATGGAGCTTTACTACCAGACTCTGGAGAGATTAGCCTACAAGGGGACATGGCTGATATTGAGTCATCTATTAGGGCCACAGGGAAGATGTGGGATATGGGGTCACCAGTTCCACCTATACCAAACCCCAAGGTTGGAGCTACTTCCTAGCTGGGTAATGACAGTGGATACATCACTGGGCCTTCCAGCCAGTCACTTTTTTCAACAAATATATAACAGCTAACATGTGCCAAGCCCAGTTCTAGTTTGACCCCGAAGTCATACAGAATTCCATACTGGTCTTGACCCTCTCAGCTTCCTGGTCTGTAAAACACAAATAGTAGTACTTACCTCCTAGCCTGCTGGATTTTTACAAATTCCATCTCCCCATCCCCTCTCCTTCCACCTGAAGCAACCCTGCAACCTAAAGGAAAGCCCCTTTCCTGCCCCTGCCTATTGTTGGGGGGCAGGCAAGGGGGCCCACATACAGCCCTTCTGATTGGGAATTTGTGATGTCAGACTTCAAGCAGGCACTCCACAGAGTCAGCAGCCCTACCATGTTTTCTGGGGACACTCTCCCCACCTTCTAAGACTAAGATTTCACACTCTCTTCCCTCTCCTTACACACCTCCCACAGCCCTTCTGCCCTCAGTCCCAGCAAATGACCTCGCTTCATTTCTTCAGTGAGGAAAACTGAATCCGTCATATGGGATCTCTCATCTTCCAGTCCCCAAACTGACACATCTCCCTACCTGGCATCCACCTCCCCCTCAGGCTCTCCCACCGCTATCTTGATCTCAAGCACCCACTTCCTGCTGCCCTCCCGTTGCTGCTGTCCTGTACCATCAGCCTCTCTCTCTTTTCCCTTGGGTACCATGTTCCAAAAAGGAGGTAGGAGGGGGCGCAGAGCTCACCATTGCTCCCAAGCCCCCTTCTGCCTGCTCTCCCCGCCCCCCCGTAGAAAACTCAGAGGCTAGTCTAAACCTGCCTTCTCCACTCCCTCCCTTCCCAGTCTCTCCCCACCCCAACCCACCCCAGCAGGGATTTATCCCTACCCTTAACTATTGCTAAGGTCACCCACAAGCTCCCTCCTGCCCAATCCAGCGGTCACTTCCTGTTCTCAGTGCACTTAGCAGCACCTGGGTCTGCCACTCCTCCCTTGGGAAATTCCCTCACTTCCCTGGACTTTGGTCCTCCTCCTCCTCCTTCACAGACCACTCCCCCCTCAGCCCCCTTTGCAGCTTCCACCCTCTCCTCCCGATTTGTAGGTGTTGGGGTTCCTCCTGGACCCCCTTCTCTGTGCCTGATGTATCGTAGGAACTCATTAAATATTTGTTGAGTGAAAAATGATAGGGAACACAGGCTGCCCATGCGTGCACAGAGCAGGAGCCAAGCCCAGTGAGGAGAGGGTTCCTGGCACAGGTGAGGTCTGACGGAGACAACATGAAACACACCCTTGAGGAGGACCTTGGGTTTTGTCAGCCCAGCATCTCCCAAGAGGCAGCCCATGCTCACCACCCTCTCCCAGCTGTTGGCTTGGGGCTTCCCCATCTCCGACCAGGATGTGACCCAGGTCTGGCCAATCAGAGGGCCCCAGAACTCTGGCTGCAGTGATTGGCTCCACAAGGGCACATGACCTGGTCAGGCCAATCAAGGCTCTCGCCTGAACTTTTTCTTGGAGCTCTCAGGGAGGAAGGGATCTCACTCCCTGAAATCAAGACCCAAGGCTCTAAACCCTAGAACTTCCAAGGCAAGGCCAGGGATAGCACAGGCGAGACGGGCTGCAGGGCCAGAAGCTGGAGGAGGCACTTGCCCTGCGAGGGCTCGCTCGCCCACGCCAGTCCAGGCCCTGTTCCCTGGAGCTCTTCTTACACCCCCAGTCTATGCAGAAAGGCCAGTTGAGTCTGATACAATCTTCTGACCTGTCCCCACTGCTCATGCCCCGTAAGCCAGGCCTGAAACCCTGGCTTTTAAAATAGAGCCATTGGAGATCCTGAGATAGAGAGATTGGAGATTCTCCTACAACTCAAAGAATCCTGATGCTGCTGAGTCGCTTCAGTCGTGTCCGACTCTGTGCGACCCCATAGACAGCAGCCCACCAGGCTCCGCCGTCCCTGGGATTCTTCAGGCAAGAACACTGGAGTGGGTTGCCATTTCCTTCTGCAATGCGTGAAAGTGACGTCGCTCAGTCCTGTCCAACACTTAGCGACCCCATGGACTGCAGCCCACCAGGCTCCTCCGTCCATGGGATTTTCCAGGCAAGAGTACTAGAGTCGGGTGCCATTGCCTTCTCCTGAATGATACAAATAAGTAAACACTAACCCAGTGCAGAAGGAGAGAACGGATATGCTATGCTCTGCTTAGTCACTCAGTCATGTCCGACTCTTTGCCACCCTGGGGACGGTAGCCCACCAGGCTTTTCTGTCCCTGGGGATTATCCAGGCAAGAATACTGGAGGGGGTTGCTGTGCCCTCCTCCGGGGATCTTCCCAACCCAGGTCTCCCAAATGCTGGCAGAGAAATAGCACCTTCTCTCCTGTGAAAGGTTTAAAGATAATAGCTAATGTCTTCAGGTATATAACTCTGCCTAGTTCTGCTCTCCAGGTAGAGATCTTGGGTTCTTTTAATTCACCTAGTAATCCCAGGGGCTCATCCATGCCTTGTAGGTAAAGAAACTGAGACACCTAGAGGTAAAGGCATCTGTCTGAACCACGTGCCCCACAGCAGGTCTCAGCCACGGAGCCATGCAAGCCACATGCCTCACCAGAGACCTAGGAAGGCAGGGAGGACAAAGTTTGAGGATGTGGGTAAAAGACCTTGTTTGATTCTACACATACCGTGTGAGCATGCCTGCGTGCGTGCTCAGTCATGTCTGACTCTTGCAACCCGCTGGTCTCCTCTGTCCATAAGATTTCCCAGGCAAGAATACTGGAGTGGGTAGCCGTTTTCTTCTCCAGGGGATCTTCCCAACTCAGGGATCTAACCCTCATCTCCTGCGTTAGCAAGGGGATTCTTTACCAACTGCGCCATCTGGGAAGCCCTCTGATTCTACACACAGTGTTTATAATTGTTTTTAAATATTTATTTCATTTATTTGTATATCTGGCTGCCCTGGTCCTCAGTTGCAGCACACTGCATCTTCGATCTCGTTTCAGGACCTTTCAGTAACAGCATGTGACCTCTTAGTTGTGGCACACGGGGTCTAGTTCCTTGACCAGGGATCAAACCCCTGGCCCTGGTTTGATTGCAAGCATGTCTTCTTGGCCACTGGACCACTAGGGAAATCCTGTGTTTATAATTCTTACTGCTACTCTTTTTTTTTTTTTTTTTTAGTTTTAGTATTATTGTTAGATGGCTTGTTAGAAATTTGCTAGGCAAGGAATAGCTTCTACAAAGCTGGAGCCAGGAAGAAGGATGTGTGCTGGGCTGTGGCAGAAAAACACCCAGAAGCCAGTCCTGGGTGGGTTCATTCCCCCAGAAGACTCTTCAGAAACTGAGATTCCAGGCAGAAATTTTAGCTCTCTAGTTCTTAACCTGTAACCCATGGATAGAGCTCAGGGGTACTGTGAGCCCTAGAGGGTAGTTACAGGTTTGTTTAAACGAACCTTTAACTGAAATCTATCATTTTCTTCAGTTATGAATGTAGGCAGTATTAGCAATGGCTAGGGCTCTGTCTCCCCATAGAAATCATGATACTGTCTCATCACATTACGTGTTGGAGAGATCTCAGAACAGTGTGTACACTCAGCTCCAAAATCACAGCAGATATTAGACCTGCCTCCAGATGTTGTTACTTAAATGTGTTAATAACTGAAGAAAAACTCAAAATGGATCATATACCTAAGTGTAAAAGCTAAAACTATAAAACTCTTTTGAGAAAATACAGGAGTAGATTATCATTTCAGAAGGAGAGACTTAGAGTTAAGCACAGACTTTTTTTTTTTTAAGTACAGACTTCTTAAACACAATTCCAAGAGCATAAGGAACAAAAAGGAAAAAATAGATAAATTGGACTTCATCGAAATTTAAATATTTTGCTTTTCTTTTACAAATGATACTATCAAGAAAGTTAAAGACAGTCCACACAATGGGAGAGGATATTTATAAATCATACCTGGTAAAGGGTTTGATCTAGAATACATAAAGAAATTTCACAACTCAATAATAAGAGATGAATAAGCCAATTTATTTGGAGAAGGTAATGGCACCCCACTCCAGAACTCTTGCCTAGAAAATCCCATGGATGGAAGAGCCTGGTGGGCTGCAGTCAATGGGGTCGCTAAGAGTCAGATACGACTGAGTGCCTTCACTTTCACTTTTCACTTTCATGCATTGGAGAAGGAAACGGCAACCCACTCCAGTGTTCTTGCCTGGAGAATCCCAGGGACAGCAGAGCCTGGTGGGCTGCCGTCTAGGGGGTCGCACAGAGTCAGACACGACTGTGACTTAGCAGCAAGCCAATGTATTTATTTATTTATTTTTGACTGTGCTGAGTCTTCGTTGCTTTACAGGCTTTTCTCTAGTTGTGACGAACAAGGGCTACTCTCTAGTTACGATGTGCGGGCTTCTCTTTGTGGTGGCTTCTCTTGCTGTGGAGAAGGGCTCTAGGGTGAGAGGGCTTCAGCAGTTGTGACGCTGGCCTCTAGAGCACAGGCTCGGTGGCTGTGGGGCACGGGCTTGGTTGTCCTACAGCATGTGGAATCTTCCCAGATCAAGGATTGGGAAAACCCATGTCTCCTGCATTGGCAGGTGGACGCCTTACCATTGAGCCACCAGGGAAGCCCTAAACCAATTTTAAATGGGTAAAAGTATCTAAACATTTCTGCAAAGAAGATATGCAAATGATCAATCAGCACGTGAAAAGATGCTCAACAATAGCCACCAGGGAAATGAAAATCAAAACTGCAATGAGATAGCACCAGGTATCCATCCCATAGGATGGCTATCATAAAAAAAGAGTGGTGATAACAAGTATTTGGGAGGATGAGGAAACGTTGAAACCCTCATACACTGCTGGCGGAAATGTGAAATGATGCAGCTGCGTTGAAAAATAGTCTGGCAGTTCCTCAAAAAGTTAAACATAGAGTTACCATGCAACCCACCAATCCTACTTTTAGATATATAACCAAAAGAATGAAAACATATACCCACACAAAAACTTGTGCACAAATGCTCATAGTGGTATTATTCACAATAGTCAAAAAGTGGAAACAAGGCCTTCCCTGGTAGTCCAGTGGTTAAGAATCCACCTTCCAAATAAAACATCATGTCAAAAAAGAGCAAAACGAATCCACCTTCCAACGCAGGGGACACGGGTAGGATCCCCGGTTGGGGAACTAAGATCCCACAGGCCTCCAGGCAACCAAGCTCACATACCGAAGCTAGAGAAGTTCACGAGCCACAGTGAAGACCCAGCGCAGCCAAAATAAAAGGGGAGGAAAAATGGAAACAGTAATGTTCATCAGCTGATGAATGGTTAAACAAAATGCGGTCTAGTCATAAGATGGAATTTTTAAACTTTACTATATAGTTAATTTTTTTGGCCTCGTCACAACATGTGGGATATTAGTTCCTCCATGAGGAACTGACCCCGTGCCCCCTGCAGTGGAAGCACAGAGTCCTAACGACTGGACCACCATAAGATGGGATATTAGTCAACAATAAAAAGGAAAAAATAGACACATGCTACAATATGGATGAGACTTGAAAACATTATGTTAGATGAAAGAAGCCAGTCACAAAAGAGCACATATTATATGATGCCATTTATAGAAAATGTCCAGAGTTGACAAATGAATAAAGACAGAAAGAAGAATGCAGGTAGCCAAGGGCTGGGAGAGGAGTGCACTCGGGAGTGAAACGCTGATGGGTATGGGGTTTCTGTTTGAGGTGATGGGATGTTCTCAAACTGCTGGTAGTGCTGGTCCCGGACTCTGACTACACTAAAAACCATTGAATTGTACAGGTTTCCCAGTGGCACAGTGGTAAAGAATCTGCCTGCCCATGCAGGAGACGCAAGAGATGGAGGTTTGATCTCTGCTAATTGTGTCCGACTCTTTGCGGCCCCATGGACTGGAGCCCTCCAGGCTCCTCTGTCCGTGGGATTCTCCAGGCAAGAATACTGGAGTGGTTGCCAATACAGGAGGGTTGCCTCCTCCAGGGGATCTTCCCAACCTAGGACTGAACCCATGTCTCCTGCATGGGCAGGCAGACTCTTAACCACTGAGCCACCTAGGAAGTCCACGGGGTGGCAAAGAGTCGGCCACGACTGAGCAACTGAGCACACACACACACACACACACTGAACTGTACGCTTGAAATGGGTACATTGTATAGTTCATGAATGGTTTCAGTAAACTGTACGCTTGAAATGGGTACATTGTATAGTTCATGAATGGTTTCAGTAAAGCTGTTTTCAGTCAAGCCTCCCCCGCTGGGCCTGGAGGTCTCGGGTCTGGCTCCCCGCATCGGCCTCCTCTGGCTGATGAAGTCCTAACTTCGCTGGGATGCCAGGGCCAGCGTAGTGACTACAGGAAGGGCCCCTTAGGTCCTGTCTTGCAGCTCCCTGCTTGGTCAGGTCCGCGCTGTGCAGTCTGTCAGCCCCCAGGTGGAGTCTTGCAGCCTCGACCCTATGGAGGTCAGAGGCCCAGTTGGAGCCTGCCATCAGGGAAGGACTCAGGAACAGAAGTACCAGGGCCACGTCCTTCTTGCCCTGTTCCTGCTGCCCTTCCTTCAAGTAGCCTCAGGAATATGTCCCTCTTTATCTAAGAAGCCTCCCCAAGAGGGTTGGGAGATGGCCACAGGCCCAGAGTAAGTGGCAGGGGGGAGCGCGGGCTACAGGCCTATGGAGGGTCAGCTGAGACAGACCCCAGCCCCAGGCCTGCAGGTGGCCATGGGGAGTCTTCTCGCTGGAGCTCAAAGGCCCTGCAGCCCCAGGTCTGTCTCATTTCCTCACTTTGGGGGACCTCTGCCTTCCTGGGGTTGCTTAGGGCATGCCACTCCCACCAGGCCACATGGCCCCCTGCATCCTGTCTCAGCTCATGGGTCACCTCCTCCAGGGAGCCCTTCTGCCCTACCTGACCACCTGAGGCCCCTGTCCCAGCCCGGGTCCCTGTGATCCTGCTTCCTGGCACCAGTCACAATGATAACCACCTTTTGCAGCTCTGTCTTTCTCTCCTTCTGGAAAGTAAGCTCCATGAGGCCACTCTGTGGTCTGAGGGCCTCATGCACAGCAGGGTTCATTAAAATACCCCTGCTAAGGGTCCTGGGGTCAGTCTGGGATGTTTCGACAAAACCCGAGTCAGAGTGTAAACGTGTTGCCGTGCAATAAACCCTGAACATGTGTGGCTTCCCAGGTAGCCCCGCGGCTGGCAGATGCCAGCTTTCAGGCTGCCACCAGCTGCACCCAGACATTTAGACACTCAGAGACAGGGTGTCTCTCGTCTAGAAACCGCCTTCCAGCATGTGGTTTCCTGTCCGAGGACGCACCCCTTATCTACAGGAGGGACAGTGGGAGTTAGCTACTCCTCCCCACCCCAACTCCATGGGATGCTGTGGCAGAAAAAGGCAAACCTGCTAAAGTCCCCCTGAGACAGACGGACACACGGACCAGGGAGACAGCTGGCCCTGGCAGGTGATTGTGGGGGCACTGGGTCCTGGAGACAGGTCACTGCCACAGGTGCCAGGCTCAAGGGAGCCTTGTGGGGTCTTCTCCTGGGCAGGGCAGCTCAGGACACCTGGGCAGTTCCTCCTCCCTCCCAGCTTGAATGTGTGTCGGACACCATCCCTTTGCCCCAGGACATCCAGACAGTGTGTATGCATGCTCAGTCGCTCAGTCCTATCCAACTCTTGGAGACCCCGTGCACTGTAGCCCACCAGGCTCCTCTGTCCATAGGATTTCCCAAGCAAGAATACTGGAATGGGTTGCCATTTCCTCCTCCAGGGAATTTTCCCCACCCGGAGATTGAACCCGAGTCTCCTCTCTCTCCTGCATTGGCAGGCAGATGCTTTACTACTGCGCCAGCTGTGAAGTCCCAGGACAGCCAGAGATCATCTTTAAAACAGGACCTGGAACCAGCCTTCCCAATTCGCAACCCCCAGGTTTCCTGCTAAGGATACAATTCAAAGCCTCCTCCACAAGCTCCAGGCCCTGGGTGGGTATGGGTCTCCCTTCCCGCCCTCTGATCCCTGCCCACCCACTCACCTCCTCCGGGACTTTGCACAAGCTGTTCCTGGCCTGGAGTCCCTGCCCCCTCTCACTCTGCCGTCACCTCCTGGGAACCTTCCCACCTCCCACCTCCAGCAGCCAAGGCCTCCTCCTGCAGGCCCTCAGCTTTATCTCAGTGACAGTTGTGGCTCTTTGCTCTTGTGTGTTATCACTCACTCACTGGACTCCACCTTGGCACCAGGACCTGTCTGTCTGTCCCGCTCACAGCGTGCTCCAGCCCTGGCCGGTGCCTGGCCTAGAGGAAACTATACCTCCGGGTCCCCCTCGTGGCCCCCACGTGGGGTGGGGTGCTGTTGAGAGCGGTGTAGGTGAAGATAAGGCCGGAAGAAGACCCCTCACCACTTGCAGGAAGGGCTACTGTGGCCCAAGGGCAGGGCTCAGAAGAAGCCCCTCCTTGGTCCTCCCACCCTTTCACCAGCCTTCCTCCCTCTGGCCCAAGCATCTGTTTTTTTTTTCTTAATTAAAAAAATTTATTTTATTTTTTCTAATGGCAGAAAGAGAAGAGGAACTAAAGAGCCTCTTGATGAAGGTGAAAGAGGAGAGTGAAAAAGCTGGCTTAAAACTCAACATTCAGAAAACAAAGATCATGGCACCCGGTCCCATCACTTCACGGCAAATAATAGATGGGGGAAAAGTGGAAGCAGTGATAGATTTTATTTTCTTGGGCTCCAAAATCACTGCAGATGGTGACTGCAGGCATGAAATTAAAAGACGTTTGCTCCCTGGAAGAAAAGCTATGACAAACCTAGACAGCATATGAAAATGCAGAGACATGACTCTGCCGACAAAGGTCCATCTAGTCAAAGCTATGGTTTTTCCAGTAGTCATGTACTAGATGTGAGAGGTGGACCATGAAGAAAGCTGAGCGCCAAAGAATTGATGCTTTCGAACCGTGGTGTTGGAGAAGACTCTTGAAAGTCTGTTGGAGAACAAGATCAAACCAGTGAATCCTAAAGGAAATCAACGCTGAATATTCATTGGGAGTTGGAATATTCACTGATGGTGAATATTCACCGATGTTGAAGCTAAAGCTCCAATACTTTGGCCACCTGATTCGAAGAGCCAACTCATTGGCAAAGACTGATGCTGGGAAAGATAGGGCAGGAAGACAAGGGAGCGACAGAGGATGAGGTGGTTGGACCACATCATGGACTCAATGGACATGAGTCTGAGCAAACTCCAGTAGACAGTGGAGGACATGGAAGCCGGGCGTGCTGCAGTTCATGGGGCTGCAAAGAGTCGAACACAACTGACCAACTGAACGAGGACAGGATTTTTTTTCCAGCAGTATCACGCAACTTGTGGGATTTTAGTTCCCAGACCAGGGATCGAATCCAGCTCCTCAGCAGTGAGTGCAGAGTCCCAACCACTGGACTGCCAGGGAATCCCCCTGAACATCTGTCTTGCTGATATCTGTCTTCCCACTGGCCTAGAACATGTGGGCCTCAGTGAAAGTTAGGGGTTCTGGTGGGTGGCCCCGGAAGAAGATGTCCTTTCAGGCAAGGGCACAGCTCAATAGTGTCGGGCCAATTTACTAAACACCTGGCATTTTCAGAGCCAAGGGAGGAATGGGGCAGACCCGGGGCTGCCCCACTCCATCTCCAGGGTGCGGCCTCCGCCTGGTCAGACTCCCCTCTGAGGAGCAGGTGAAGCCTGTCCCCAAGGGCTGCCTCGGAAATCTCAGGAAGCCTGCGAAGGAATGGAATGATGGTCGGTGGAGCCCATTCGCTCACCTTCAGTCTTGCCCCAGAAAAGAAAAGAAAGTGAAGTTGCTCAGTCGTGTCCGACTCTTTGTGACCCCATGGACTGTAGCCTACCAGGTTCCTCCCTCCGTGGGATTTTCCAGGCAAGAGTACTGGAGTGGGTTGCCATTTCCTTCTCCAGGGGATCTTCCCAACCCAGGGATCAAACCTGGGTCTCCAGCATTGCAGGCAGATGCTTGCAATGCTTCCCTCTGAGCCACCAGGGAAGCCCTCGGTCTTGCCCCAAGCCCCATCAAAATGGACAGAAAGAAGAGCGGCAAAATCTTGGAAGCCAAAAATCAGGTGGGTGAGTGGTCACTGACTTCACCCACAGCTAGAGCTGGTTCCAAGTCCCACTTGGGGGAAGCGAGGGGTTGCCTCTGACTGTGCAGACCCCCAAAGCCCTCCCATCCCCACCAGGCCCACCTCTCTTCCCCCGCCCTGGCCCAGGAGGAGGAGGGCTCACTACCTTCTGGTGTACTGAAACCTCCTCATGTCAACCCAGTGGACTAAGGTATGTGACTCCAGGTGGCAGAGCCGGCCAAGGACGGAGAGACCCGGCCAAAGAAAGGCATGAACCGTGGGCAGACGGCGACTGTGTGGATGAGCCTGAGAGCAACATGCTAAGTGAAGGAAACAGGCCCCACTGTGTCTGATTCCATTTCTGTGACATACAGAACAGGCAAGTCCACAGAGACAGAAAGCAGATCTGGGTTGTCCGGTGCTGGGGAAGAGGGAATAGGAGTGACTGTTTATGGGGCCAGGGTTTCCTGCCGAGGCGAGGAGAAGGATCTGCAACTGATAATAGAGATGATTGCACAACACTGTGGATGGACCTAACTGCAGCTGAGCTATAGGCAGGCGCCAAAATGGTAAAATGATACATCGTATGTGTATTTTCTCTCTCTCTCTCTCAAACACACATACAGGAATTGAGGGGCCAGGGTTGGAGTCCAGCCTTCAAATTCAAGGCCAGGACCCCCTAACAGGGCCAGAGGGGATGGTGGGGCAGGCGGTAGACAGCCTTGCATCTGGACACAGCTGTGCACCCTGCACTCTCCCTCAGCCTTCCGACCCCAGCTCTTTTTTTTATTATGATTTTTATGATTTTAATTTATTTTGGCTGTGCTGTTTCTTTGTTGTGGCAGCTTCTCTCTAGTCATGCAGAGAGGGCGCTGCCGTCTAGCTGCAGCGCGAGGGTTTCTCACTGCGGTGGCTTCTTGGGTTGTGGATCATGGGTCCTGGGGTCCGTGGGCCCGGTAGCTGTGGCTCCCGGCCTCCAGAGCACAGGCTCAGTAGTTGCAATGCACAGGCTTAGCTGCCACCCCAGCTCTTGTCTGGACGTGGTCTGTGATGGAGCGGCCTGGGTGTCAGGCACGACTGTCACAGTGAGAGAAGCACCCGGGCCTGAGCACCCGCCAGTGCTCCCGGAGTGGGAGGCGCTGCTGGTACTATCCGCCCCCAGCCTCCTCTCTCGCTCACCCCTTGGTGATCTCAGGCTGGCTCATGGCCTTAAAGAACACCTCTACCAGATGACTCCCAAATGTAAGTCTCTAGCAGAAACTCGCCCCTCAAGCCCGGCCGCCCGCTCCAGGACTGTCTGGTGGCCCATGGGCATCACGCCCTGCCCTCCCGCCCCCCCACCCCCACCCCGGGGACTGTCACCTCTTCTCCCATGCGCTCACTTCACAACTTTGGAGGCACCTTGCTTGGCTTCTCTCCTCCTCAAACTCCGCCATCTGCTCTGCCCCCAGGCGTGTGCAGAAGCCAGCCTCCGCTGGTTCCTCCAGGGTCCCTGCCCGGGAGGAGACCTGTCACCTCTCACCTGGACTACTACGACTGGCTTCTCGGCCTCTGCCAGAGGAAGATGGTGAAAACAGAAACCAGGTCGCTCATTCTCCTGCTCTAAACCATCTCCGGGCCGCCCTGGGGGCTCAGACAGTAAAGAATCTGCTTGCAGTGCAGGACATCTGGGATTGACCTCTGGGTCGGGAAGATCCCCTGGGGAGGGGAATGGCTGCCCACTCCAGTATTCTTGCCTGGAGAACCCCAGGGACTGGGGAGCCTCGTGGGCTATCGTCCTCGGCTTCGCAGTCAGATGCCACAGCTTGAGTGGCTAACACTTGCACTTTTCAGACCTTCCAGGGGCTCCCACCTTGTTCAGAATGGAAGCAAAGGCTTTCCAGTGGCTCCGAAGGCCCCACCCAAGCAGGCCCCTGGGCCCTCCTGGGCCCTGTCTTGTCACCTGGCCTCCTCTCTGTCACCACTTGGCTGTTGCCCCACTATCCTTCCTGCTGCTCCTCGAACAAACCAAGCTCGGCCAGCCCTCAGGGCCTGGGCGCCTGCTGTTCTCTGTGCCAGGAGTGCTCTTCCCCTAGAGAGCCCCTCAGCTCACTCCTTACCTCTTTCGGATCTGACCGCCCTTTTGAAACGGGCCACCCTCCATCCAACACACTTTTTCATTTGCACACATCATCAGCTGGTGTGTTTTTGCCGAAAAAGGTCCATCTAGTCAAAGCCGTGTTTTTTCCAGTAGTCATGTATGGATGTGAGAGGTGGACCGTCAAGAAGGCTGAGTGCCAAAGAATTGATGCTTCTGAACTATGATCCTGGAGAATCCTCTTGAGAGTCCATTGGACAGCAGAGAGGTCAAATCAGTCAATCCTAAAGGAAATCAACACTGAATATTCATTGGAAGGACTGAGGCTGAAGCCGAAACTCCAATACTCTGGCCACCTGATGTGAAGAACAGATTCATTGGAAAAGACCCTGATGCTGGGAAAGATTGAAGGCAGGAGGAGAAGGGAGCAACAGAGGATGAGATGGTTGTATAGCATTACCGACTCAATGGATGTGACTTTGAGCAAGTTCCAGGAGTTGGTGATGGACAGGGAAGCCTGGCGTGCTGCAGTCCACGGGGTTGCAAGGAGTTGGACCGGACTGAGCGACTGGACCACAGATAACCCTGTCTGGCTCGCGCCTAGGATGACAGCCTCCTGAGGGCAAGTACTCCTGTGTTCTTCGTTCACTCTGTTTCTCCAGAACCTAGAGCAGTGCATGGCACACAGTGGGCTTCTGTAAGTATCTGATAAACGGAGGACACCGGGCCCAGAGGGGCAGAGCGGTGCAGCTCTGACTAGCAGCTCCAGGGCTTCCTTCAGGCCTCTCTCTCGGGCTCCCAGATCCCTCCAGCCCACGGCGCTTGTTATTTCTGTTAGTAGCCGCCCGTATGCAAGACGGAGTGTTCTCACTGCGTCTTCTTGCTGAGAAGGCAAATATTCAAAAATACTTTGACAATGACGTTCTCCACTTCCCTGAGGCTGTGTGAGATGCCAAAAATGATGTGCCTAATTAGCGGCACCGACTCCCCGCACATCCTGGCATCTGTGTCTCCCGGGGAGAGGGCATAGTGGCGAGACTCTCTGGATGCTGCGAGGGGACCCCCAAGGCAGAGGGCAGTGTAGCTTGAACCTGGGCCAAGATTTGCTGCACTAGGGCTGCCCTGAGGGCCCCTGAGCCCGTCCCTGGGGCTCTCTGGCCTCAGTTTCCCCATCTGTAAAATAAGAGGCTTCTGCCTCAGCTTCAGGTCCAAATGGGACCTGATCTGCTACAGGATGCTCTGACGCCATGTGCCAGTGCTGGTGAGGCTTGAGTGGTTTTATCTGAACCTCAGAGACTTGAGCCCCTTTCACTTAAGCCCACTCTCAGCCTCGTTCACTTTATTTACTTATTTTTAAAATTTTAGTTTTGGCTGCACTGGGTCTTTGTCGCGCTGGGGGCTTTCTCCGGTTGCGCCAAGCGGGGGCTCCTCGCTAGTTGTGGGGCTCGGGCTTCTCACCACGGTGACCTCTTTAGTTGCAGAACACAGGCTCTAGTCACGCGGGCTTCAGTAGTTGTGACGAACGACCTCAGTTGCATGTGGGATCTTCCCGGACCAGGTATCAAACCCATGTCCCCTGCCTTCCTGCACCACCAGGGAAGTCCACAGCCTCCTTCACTCTTTAACTGTGCTGTGGGATCTTCGTTCCCTGACCAGGAACTGAACCCAGGCCCTGACAGGGAGAGGGGAGAGTCTTAACCACCAGTGAGTATGAGTGAAAGTTGCTCAGTTGAGTCCGACTCTTTGGGACCCCATGGACTGTACAGTTTAAGGAATTCTCCAGGCCAGAATACTGGAGTGGGGTGGCCTTTCCCTTCTCCAGAGGATCTTCCCAACCCAGGGATCAAACCCAGGTCTCCCGCATTGCAGGCAGATTCCTTACCAGCTGAGCCACCAGGGACGCCGTAACCACTAGACCATCAGGGAATTCCCATCAGCCTCCGTCCCTCTTCACGAGAGCTCCACACCCTGAGAGCACCCCACTGAGCCAGGTGCCGGGGACACAGCGACAGGGTCCCCCACCAAGGTTAGCTCTCTCCTGGTCCCAGTCCCCTCGAGACCAGGCTTTATTTGACCATCGCAGCACCACAGGAGGCCTCCAACACAGGAGTCATTGCTCCCACTTGACAGATGTACAAAATGAGGCCCTGAGAGAGGAAGGGACTTGTTTGTTCCAGACCACACAGGAAGCTGGGCAGGTGGAACCAGACCTTGAACCTGTACTTCTGAGTGCTGGTCCAGGACTTGCATCTGGACACCCCTGAGGAGCACCAAGATGGGGCCTTAAAAGCTGGGAAGGGGCCCCTGTTCTCAGTCAAAGACAGATGGACCCAAGCTCACAGACTCCACTGGGCTCGGGGCCGTGGAGAACAGCCAGAGGGGCTGGACCTGGCCAAGACCACAGTGAGAGCTAGAGCACCCCAAAGATCAGTTTCGTCAAGACACTCCTCTGCTCACGACCCTTCCGTGGCTCCTGCTCCTCAGCCACACAGGCCTCCTAGCCCCATGTCCCTTGTCACCCCCCAACTGGCTGCAGCAGACGGTGTCTGGGTCCCTCCAGGTTCCAAACGTGTCCCCATCTTGGGACCTTGGCTGGGGCTGGGGTCCCCTGGGGAGCACCCCTCCACCCCCAACCTGGTCTCCTTTCCTTTCCTCCTTAGTGGCCCTTAGGCCATGCCAGCGCTCCCTCCCTTGGGCCCAGAGATCAGGAGGACAAGATCCCCACCCTCCAGAAGCTCAGATTTGCAGAAGCAAATACATCTATGAAAAACCAGAATGTCGTGGTGGTTTAGTCGCTTGGGACCCCACGGACTGCAGCCTGCCAGGCTCCTCTGTCCATGGGATTCTCCAGGCAAGAATACTGCAGTGGGTTGCCATATTCTTCATCCTGGGGATCTTCCCGACCCAGGGATCGCACCCAGATCTCCATTGCAGGCAGATTCTTTACCAACTGAGCTACGAGGGCAGAATACAAGGCAAAGGCACCTTGGGAGTGAAAGAGCTGACAGCCGTGGCAGCTTCTGATCCTCCCCCAGGGCCAAGAGAGGCTGCAGCATTCCCAAACTGAGAAGAGCTGGAAGGGCATTCCCGGAGGGAGGAACAGCCTGTGCAAAGGCCCAGGAGTGAAAGAATATGACTTGTTCCTGGAAAATCACCCACCACACCCCCAGCCCGGTTCTGTGTAGAGATGTGGTGGCAGAAAAAGCTGAGGAACATGAGGACTTTGAATGGGCTTCATCCCCCAGGACAGGAGTGAGCAGACCAACCCAAAGGCACTACATCTACCCCATCACCGGTGTTCGTACAGCCCGTGAGCTAATGGTTTCACTTTATTTTTTTAATTAACTAATTAATTAATTGATGTGGCTGCGTCAGGTCTCAGCTGCATCACCTGCAGTCTTGGTGGCTTCGTGCAGGATCTTTCACTGCAGCACGTGGAGTCCCTCGTTGTGACTCATGGGCTCAGTAGTTGTGCACGGAGGCAAGTGGGGTCTTAGTTCCCTAACTGGGGATGGAACCTGAGTCGCCTGCATTGCAAGGAGGATTCTTAACCACTGGACCACTGGGAAGTCTCTGTTTCCACTTTGGCTATTTACTTTTTTAAATGGTTGGAAAAATCAAAAGAGTCTGAAATTCAAGTTTCAGTTTCTATAAATAACATTTTATTGGAACGCAGTCACGCCCACTTGTTTGCATATTGCATGCAGCTGCTTTTCACGCAAAGATACAGTTGGTTCAGAGGCTCCCCCCACCCACTGCGAAGCCTGAACTACTTGCTATCCGATGCTTCCCAAAACGTCTGCCCATCCCTGTTCTAGGAATTGGCAGTGGTTCCCATAGGGGATTCTAGGAAACTCTCAGCCCATGAGATGCTCTGGGAGAAAAGGTTTCCCAGGCAAGTAAATCTGGGCTCCTCTGCCTGCTGCACCCCACTCTCTCCAGAGAGGGACAGGGAACAACAGCGCAGTAAAGGCACTGAGAAGTCCTGCAGGAAAGGATGCTATTCAACTGCTGAGTCATCAGAGATGTTCCAAGATATTGGAATCCTCTCCTTCCAGGCTCAGGGGAAGACTGCACATCTCCTTGGAGGGAGGCATGGCTGGGGAACTCGCTGTGCCACTGAGATGCAAAGCGATGTGTTCTGAGTGGAAACTTTACGAGCCAGTGGGTGAGTGAACACTTCCCCCTCCACTTCCCCCTCACGCCCGCCTTGGCCACCAGTGTAGCTCCAACAGCCTGGGTCCTGGACTGAGGAGACTTGGAGCAGAGACCGTGCCAGCCAGTGATGGATGTGAAACAAGACCAGGAAAATGTCCCTCCTGTTTTGCGCCTCTAACGAATGAACGGGGTGGAGGGGCATATGGGAAAATTCACTGGGGGGTGAACCTAAAGAATAAAGTCTAATTTAAAAAAAAAAAAAAGGGCAGTGCATACGACCCAGAAATCCCAGTCCTGGGCATATGTCTAAGTTGAAAAGATACATGCACCCCAATATTCATAGCCATACTATTTACAATGGCCAAGAGCTCAGTCGGTAAAGAATCTGCCTGCAGGGCAGGAGACCTAGGTTTGATCCCTGGGTTGGGAAGATCCCCTGGAGAAGGAACTGGCAACCCACCCCAGTATTCTTGCCTGGAGAATCCCAAAGATAGAGGAGCCTGGCAGGTTACAGTCCATGGGGTCGCAAGAGTCAGACACAACTTAGTGACTAAACCACCACCACCACCAAGACATGGAAGCAACCTAAATGTTCACCGACAAAGGAGCAAAGCTGTGGCACGCACATCCAATGGAACATTACTAGCCGTAATAAAGAACGAGATAATGCTGCTCACAGCAACATGAATGGACCTAGAGGTTATCATACTAAATGAAGCAAGTTGGAGGAAAACAAATATCTCGTGGTATTACTTATACGTGAAAAGTGAAAGTGAAAGTCAGGCGTGTCTGACTCTTTGCGACCCCATGGACTATATAGTCCCTGGAATGCTCCAGGCCAGAATACTGGAGTGAGTAGCCTATCCTTTCTCCAGGGGATCTTCCTAGGGATTGAACCGAGGTCTCCTGCCTTGCAGGTGGATTCTTTACCAACTGAGCTATCAGGGAAGCCCTTTACTTATATGTGGCATCTAAAATCTGATACAAATGAACTTATTTACAAAACAGAAACCGTCACAGACAGGGGGAACAAAACTAATGCTTACCAGAGAGGAAAGAGGGAGAGGGATAAATTAGGAGATTAGGGTTAGCAGATACAAACTATCATGTATAAAATAGATGGAACTTCCATGGTGGTTCAATGGCTAAGACTCTGAGATCGTAAAGCAGGGGGCCCAAGCTTGATACCTGGTCAGGGAATTAGGTTTCACATGCCACCAACAAAGATCGAAGACCCCATGTGCTACAACTAAGACCTGGCACGGCCAAATAAATACATATTAAATTTAACAATAAAATAAACAAATAACAAGGTCCTAATGTATAGTACGAGGAATTATATTCCATATCATGTAATAAATCACAATGGAAAAAACTATGAAAAAGATATTACATACATATATGAACCATCTTGCAGTAAATCAGAAATTAATATTTTGTAAATCAACTACAATTAAAAATTTAAAAAATTGAATATGGGCAGAGGATCTGAATAGATGTCCCTCCAAAGAAGTTATATAAACAGCCAATAAACACGTCAAAAAATGGCCATCAGTTAGTTAGGGGAATGCAAAACCACAGCGAGGTTCCACACCCAGAAGGATGGCTTTCACTAAAAAGACAGACAATACCAAGCGGTGGCAGGAAATGAAGAAACTAGAACCCTCATACACTGTTGGTGGGATGTGAAATAGTACAGTCACTTAGAAAAGCATTTGGGCAGTTTCTCAAAATGTTAAACACAGAGTTACTGTAAGACCCAGAAATCCCATTTCTAGGTCTACACCCCAGATAAATGAAAACTTAGGTCTACGAAAATCTTGTATCCAAATGGTCACAATTGTATTATTCATAACAGCTAAAACATAGAAAGAACTTCGGAGAAGGCAATGGCAAGCCACTCCAGTACTCTTGCCTAGAAAATCCCATGGACGGAGGAACCTGGTAGGCTTCAGTCCATGGGGTCGTGAAGAGTCAGACACAACTGAGCGTCTTCACTTTCACGCATTGGAGAAGGAAATGGCAACCCACTCCAGTGTTCTTGCCTGGAGAATCCCAGGGACGGGGGAGCCTGGTGAGCTGCCGTCTATGGGGTCGCACAGTCGGACGTGACTGAAGTGACTTAGCAGCAGCAGCAGCAGCAAAAAGAACTTAGTGTTTATCAGCTGATGAATGGATAAGCAAAATGTTTTCTACCCATATGATGGAATATTATTCAATCATTAAAAGGAACAAAGTACACCACGGGTTAACCTTCAACTTATGGTAAGAAATTAGCCACAAAAGGCAACATACAAGGTTCCATTTATATGAAATATTCAGAATAGATAAAGCTATCCAGGCAGAAAGATTAGTGGTTGCCAGGAGCTGGGAGTAGGGAGTGGGTTAATGGAGATGGATTACCAGTGCGTTTGAGGTTGCTTTTGGGGGTGATGAAAGCATTCTAAAATTGTTTATGTTGATGTTACACAGCTCTGCGAGTGCATTAACTGAATGGTACGTTCCAGGTGGGGAGTTCTATGGTATCTCAAAAACCTTCTAGATTTTTTAAAATCTGTAGGCGAAAAGGAAAAAAAAAAAAAAAAAGAATCTGAGGTTGCTTATTAGTATCACATATCCTAGCCCATCCTGTATAATATAATTCAGAGAGAGGAAGGGACTTGCCCAGACCTCATGGCTGGTGGGCAGCAGGGCTGGCCACCCACCCCTTGCCGCATTCCCCTGGCGGTGGAACGGAGACTGTGACCCTGGTGGGTCCCAGACCTTGGGTCTTCTGGTGGTACCTGGGCAGCCCCCCTCTATTCTCCATGTCCCACCCTGGAGGACAGCTGTGGCTCCCTAGAGAGACTGCCTGGCAGCTGCTATGCAGGGGGCAGTTGGATCCCCAAATATAATCACAGCCAAGATGGAACCGGGTGATTTCCCATTTCTGCCAAGAACAGAGCCACTCTTCTCTTGAGCTCCGTGTGGGGCTGAGGGAACCACAGCCCCCCTCCCCAGAGCCCTTCCCAGCAGTTTCACCAGGGCTGCAGTATTCACGGGACACATGGACCCATCTCTTAAGTGGCTCCCATCCCGGGTACAGCCTCAATCATTCGTTAATCAAGGGTCTGCACCATGCGGTCCTGAATTGGGTACTGGGGGCAGCATTGCATCCCCTGGACACCCTCCTTGTCCTGGAGGCCACCCTACCAGTCACTGGGCCCCCACCAGACCCTCCGGTCCAGCCCCAGTTACACGACCGTGGCTGGTCCCAGCCCCGAACATCTGGTGACTCCCAGACACTTCCAGGCCAAACCAAGCTCCTCAGCCTAGCATTCAAGGCCCTTTGAGGTCCGGTCCCTGCCTTTCCCATCACATGAATGCCCAGGGCTCCTGCAAAAGGAACCTGATTCCAAACTGTTCTTGGAATGGCCCCTAGCTGATCCCATCCCTCCGTTTTGTTCACTGCGTTCCCTCGCCTGGAATGCCCTTCCCCAGCCTGTCTCGTTGGTCCAAGTCTCTGCTGCTGGAGGCTAAGTAGGAGGGAACCGAGGAGCAGAGAGGCCCCTGGCCCTGTCTCTGGCTGGGGTAGGTGCAGGGATGCCAACGAGGTGGTTGCCAAGGCTCTACTCATCAGACTCAGCCCAGGTGAGCTCTTGCCAAGTGCTCCACGGGTTAACCCGCTGGCTCCCGTGAAGCCGTCATCTGTCATCGTCCCCCTTGTGCCCAGGAGTAATCAGAAGTCACCTGCTCAGTGCCACGCGCATGAGACAGCGGCAGAGCGGGGACTTGAACCCGAGCAGAGCCGGACTCTGGCGCTGCCCTCTGAACTGCAGTGCCCCTTCCCTGCCTGAAGGAGCCATCTGGCTGCGGTCCCAGCTCTGGCTCCACTTGCAGCCTTGGGCCACATCATTTCCTGTTGGAGGGCCTCAGTGTCCCCATCCTCACCGAGGGGAGGAGGATCCTGCCTCCCTACTCAGAGGACAGTCTCTATCAGATGGTCCCACAAATACACCAGGCCCAGAGGGGCGGAGACAGCGACCCCACAGAGAGCCGTAGCCTCTCCCTGGCTGCTGGGGGACAGACCAGCAAAGGGACTGAGCCACCAGGATGGGTAATAGTGCTGTCTGGGTATATACAGTGCTATGTATACAAGAGGTCACTAATGAGAACCCACGGTGGTTGGGGCGGGAGAGAAGGCACAAGCTGTTTATAGGGCACATGCTAACCTGCAAAATGTATTCCAGTATACATTAGGTGCCAGTGGGGAAGAATCCGCCTGCCAATGCAGGAGACGCAGGAGACTTGAGTTCAATCCTGATTTAGATCCCCTGGAATAGGAAATGGCTACCCCACTCCAGTATTCTTGCCTGGAAAATTCCATGGACAGAGGAGCCTGGCGGGTTACAGTTCATGGGGCTGCAAACAGTCAGACACAACTGAGCGACTGAGCATCATACATTAGATCCAGACAAATACTGTTTGATTCCTAGATCAGTTAAATTCATAGTCAGAAAGCACACTAGTAGATGCCTGGGGCTGGGGGTGCGGAGGGGCAATGAGGAGTTGGTGTTTAATGAGCACGCAGTTTCAGCTTGAAAGAAGTGAAACTTGGCTGCTCAGCAGAGTCCGACTCTGTGACTCCACAGTCTGCAGCCCACCAGGCTCCAGGCTCATCTGAGCCACTGGGAAGCTTAGGGGAGAAAAATTCAGGAGATGGATGATGGTGAGAGCTGCACAACACTATGAATGTCCTTAGTGTCACCGAACTGCGCAGTGAAATATGGTTAAAATAGTATGTTTTGTATGATGTGACTTACGCTGCTGTTATTTAGTCGCTAAGTCTTGGCTGACTCTTTTGCGACCCCACGACTTTTACCACACACACACACAAACATTTTTTACAGTGCTGTGCGGATCCACGAGGGGGTTGGAGGAGGGGAGATGTGAGCTGAGGGGTGAGGGACAATCAAAGGTTTACCAGGCAGCCAAGGGTGCGAAGGACACCCCAGGCTTCGGGAGGCAGGAGAGGGTCAGTGTGAAGCCTCTGCCCTCGGGCACCCTGCAGCTGGAGAGGGCAGTCCCACGGTGGGAGCTGGGCTGAGGCTTGGGGCAGCTTTCCTGCTGGCCTGCCTCTGGGGCCCTGAGCTCCCATGACCCCAAGCAGCAGGGGTGGGTGGGCCTCTGTGATGACCCCCCAACCCCGGGAGTGACCCCTCACTCTTCACTGTCCATTTAGGAAGAGCCTCTCCGCTCCGGCCCCTCCCCGCTGGTCACACACAAGGGGAGGAACTGGGGTCAGCCCGCACTGTTAGGTGAGGAACAAGCTCAGGTCTCCTCCTGGCCCCCTCTGCTGGGTCCTGGGGCTGGGGGGCTCTGGGAGGCAGGGCCCAGGCCCAGCCCTCACTGGGACCAGACCCTTGGCTTGGAGTCTAGCCCAAGGGGACTGGGCACAGAAGAAGACCACCTGTTCACCTGTTACCTGCAGCATCTCCTCGGTTGCCCAGGGTGGCACACACAG
Organism: Capricornis sumatraensis; assembly: GCF_032405125.1. Lineage (NCBI taxonomy): Eukaryota > Metazoa > Chordata > Mammalia > Artiodactyla > Bovidae > Capricornis > Capricornis sumatraensis. The sequence goes on along the minus strand of NC_091087.1, from coordinate 74,099,932 downwards.
CCCAGAGGGGCCCAGGGCTCTGTCACCCCTCAGATCAGCCCACGGGGACCAGGAAAGGCCTGGCAGAGTTTAGGGCTGCAAAAAGCTAGAGTCTAAACCTCTGCGTGCCCCCTTTTACAAATGGGGAAACAGGCCCAGCTTGGGGGTAAAGGAGAGGACCAGTGTCCCCCAGCCTGTAGACTCTCTGGACTCTCAAGAAGGAGGTGGAGAGCCGGGCTGGGCCTTGCCTCTCCACCGGAAGGGCACGCAGGGCCGGAAGTGGAGCTGGGACTGGGGCCTCTGCCACCTGGTCCTGGGGGGCCCCCTGGGTTGTGGCCAGTGCCAAGGCGGGGCCAGGCCAAGAGGGGGACCATCTCGGTCACTCAGGGCTCCTCACAGCCTGTCCCCACGCTGGGAGGGGCGGCCCTGGGCCTCAGCAGGGGCCGGGGGACCCTCCGTCCCCATTCAGGACCTGTCTGCTTCTCCTGTGACGAGGGGGGCTGCTCCCCGCCTGCCCCGCGCACTGCCTCCCCGGGGCCTCCTTAGGAGGACCCTCCAGACTGATTCATCTTTCCGAGGGAGGAGGCGGTGCAAGGAAGGGACAGCGCGGCCAAACCCAGCGAGAGGTCAGAGGAGCCAGTGTGGCCGGGCCCGCTGTCCAGACAAGGAAACTGAGGCCCCAAGCGCGAGAGGCTGGCCCGAGGCCACCCGGAGCCCCGGGCTGAGCCGCGGCGGGCGCTGGCCCCCGCGGGGGTCCCCGCAGGCCTACGCCGCCTCCGTCGCCGGGCGCCGGGTTCTTTGTCTCCCGCGGTCACCATGGCTACGCGTCCCAGCGCCGCCTCCGACCGTGGCCGGCGGGATTTCTCTTCCGCGCGGGGCTGCAAGGACCCGGCCGCAGGCGGGGGCGGGACGCGGCCGGCGGCGCGGGCGGGCGGGCCTCGGTCTCCTGACCCGGCAAATGGGCGGGCACGCCGCCAGGGAGGGGCCGGCGGAGCCCCTGACCCTCTCCTTAGGGGTGCTGAGTGGCCTGGGGTCTCTGCGCCCCTTCCCGCCCATGTCACGTGGATGAGATGGCAGGCGGTGGCGGGAAGGGCCCAGGAGCCGAGGGACACGGGCAGGTGCCCACTCCTTGGTAGGCAGTGCCATTATTCTGAATAAAACGTGGTGACCTGGGTCCAGGTGGCCGGGTCTGCAGGCCCGGCTGGTGCAGGGCGGCGGCCTCATTGAGCAGACCACACCTCCACCCCCAGCCAGTATTAGGAAGAGCTGAGCCTGGACCTGACGACAAAGGATACTGCAGGGAAGAGCACTTTATGCGGAGGGAACAACGTAGACAAAGATCCAGACGTCAGAGGTCTGGGGCCCCTCCCTAAGCTGAAAGCAAGCCAGGTCACAGGAGGACCCCGCAGAGACCTGCGGGGAGGCCAGCCCTTCTGGCTCCTACCCAGAGGAGCCCGTGTTTGGTCCTCAGCCCTGCTGTTGCCCAGTCTGGAATTCTTAATTTTTGAACAGAGTTCCTGCAGTCTCCTTTTACACTGGGGCCTGCAGATTATGCAGCTGGTCTTCACCGAGGCAGTGTGGAGCCAATGGAGGGTTTTGTGTTTAATTATTATTTTTTTATACATAGAATTTACCATTTTAAAGTGTGCAGTTCACAGGGAACTTATTCAATATCCTGAAATAAACCACAGTGGAAGGGTATGAAAAAGAAAACATGTATATATGTGTGTGTGTGTGTGTGTGTGTGTGTGTGTGTGTGTGTGAAGACCATCACCTTCCTGAACACCAGAAACTAACACAATCTTATAAGTCAACTATACTTCAATTAAAATAATAACAATTTGGGGAGGACTTCCCTGGTGGTCCAGTGGCTAAGACTCAGAGCTCCCAATACAGAGGGCCCTGGATTCAGTCCCTGGTCAGGAAACTGGATCCCACATGCTGTGACTAAGACCTGGCACAGTCAAATAAATAAACACTTAAAAAAATAATAATAATTTGGGGAAGGGTGGGAGGGAGGCTCAGGGGGAGGCGTATATACATACTTAGGGCTGATTCCACTTGTACAGCAGAAACTAACAAAATTGTAAGGCAATTATACTCCGATTAAAAAACACATTAAAAAAAAAAGCAAGATGATGCCGGTCAGACCCCCTGATGACCAAGTTCAGGATGACTGTCAGAGCTGACTGCTGTTTCTACATGTAGCCCCCTCCCTCTGCATATAAAAACTCTTGCCCCTGACAGTCAGGGCAGGGAGTCAGCCTTTGGACAGGAGCCTGTCCTCCCCACCTGCCTACCCCAGTCCCTAGCCCCATTCCCAGCATCTGAAATAACTTTACTTCCCACCAAAACAATAATAATTGCAAAAGTGTGTACTTCAGAGGCATTAAATAACACACATTGTGTGCAGCCATCACCACCATCCATCCACAGAACTCTTCATCTTGCAAAGCTAAACCACTCCTCATCCCCTCAGCCCCTGGCAACCACCCTTCTGCTTTCTGTCTCTGAGCAAGGTTACACTAAGCATCTCCCATAAATGGGATCATGGAGACTTGCCCTTCCGTGGCTGGGTTATTTTACTCAGCATAACATTCTCAAGGTTCATTCATGCTGTAGCTTCTGTCCGAATCTCCTTCCCTTTGAAGCCTTGAATATACGCTACTGGATGGATAAACCACATAATTTATCCAATCACCCTTCCATAGAGATAAAGCCAGAGGGTTCCCCGTGGCTTACAGTCTCACCTGTCCAGCCCCAGCCTCACCCGACAATACCCACCCTTGGTCCCAGCATTCACTTTTCTGTTATCAGTATGTTTCTGTTAATGAAAACCTTCTATGTATGACAAACCTAGACAGCATATTAGAAAACAAAGTCATTACTTTGCTGACAAAGGCCCATATAGTCAAAGCTATAGGTTTTCCAGTAATCATGTATGGATGTGAGAGTTAGACCATAAAGAAGACTGAGCACCAAAGAACTGATGCTTTTGAACTGTGGTGTTGGAGAAGACTCTTGAGAGTCTCTTGGACTGTGAGATCAAACCAGTCAGTCCTAAAGGAAATCAGTCCTGAATATTCATTGGAAGGACTAAGGCTGAAACGGAAGCTCCAGTCCTTTGGCCACCTGATGCGAAGAGGCAACTCACTGGAAAAGACCCTGATGCTGGTAAAGATTAAAAACGGAAGGAGGTGACAGAGGATGAGATGGCTGGATGGCATCACTAATTCAATGGACATGAGTTTGAGCCAACTCCAGGAGATGGTGAAGGACAGGGAAGCTTGGCATGCTGCAGTCCATGGGGTTCCAAAGAGTCAGGACAGGACTGAATAACTGACCAACGACAACAGCAACAATGTATCAGGTGCTGGGGGTACATCAGAGAACAAGAAGGACAAAGACCTGCCTCCAGAGAAGCATAGGCCTAGGGCTGCCAGTTCCCCCACCCCCACCCGGCCCTGGGACTTACTCCCCCGCCTGTACGCACCCCTCCCCTCACTTCTTTTGCTTTAATTCTCTCATGCTCCCCTCAGACTTTCTTTCTCAAAGCAGTCTTTCCACCTTCCCAGCGTGGCCCTTCGCACACATCTGTAGTTCCCTGCCCCTCTTCGCAGCAGAGGTTAGCACAGCCGCTGTGGTGGGCTACTGATTTACAAGCGGATCATGAAATCAATTTATGAAATAAGCAGCGTTTTCTTTCTTTTATGCAAAATTTTCATACAGGGCAACGTGCTCATTTTAAGTAGCTAGTTCTTTAAGTTTTAGCCAGTGTATGTATCAGTCATGAAACAGCATTTCCATACCCCAAGATGTTCACCAGTGCCCCTCCCCATCAATCCTTGGGCCCCCAGCCACCACAGATCAACTTCTTGTCGCCGTAGATTAACTTGGCCTGCTTTAGCACTTCACATAAATGGGACCATACAGTAGGTAAGAATCCACCAGGATTCTTTCAACTCACTGTCATGTCTGTGAAATTCATGCGTGGTGTTGTGGGTATTGTTTAGTCAATAAGTCGTGTCTGACTCTGTGACCCCATGGACTGTAGCGCATCAGGCTCCTCTGTCCATGGAATTTCCCAGGCAAGGATACAGGAGTGGGTTGCCATTTCCTTCTTCGGAAGATCTTCCCAACCCTGGGATCAAACCCACGTCTCCTGCATTGGCAGGTGGGTTCTTTACCGCTGAGCCACCAGGGAAGCCCTGTGCACTAGAACTTTATTTTCACTGCAAAGCGGTGTTCCTCTGTGCAGATACACCACATTTGTTTATCCGTCCATGGCTGATGGAAAGTTGGATTGTTTCCATTTTTGGACAACTACAAATGAAGCACTTTTTTAAATGAAATAAGGGTAAGCTCTGTTCCATAAGCTTTTCCTTGCTGTAATTGAAGACGTATGTGCAGGGCATGGGGTAGAATGCAACGCTTCCTGCCGCCGCATGGAGCAACCAGCTCCGGAGCGCCCGTGTCCATGGTCGGGGGCAAGTGGAGTCCACATCAGAACTCAGCAGGCTTTGCTCTGGGCAAGCGTAGGAGTGGAGAGAGTGGTCTGTGTCTGAAAAGGGATCCACTGACCCGGAGGTCTGGGCTCAGGCAGTGGGACCCCCGACGGTCTCTGGGAGGGTGTCAGGCCCCACCCTCTGGCTGGTCCCCACCTCCTTCTAGAGCTAGGGAAGCCTGGGAGGCAGTCCAACTTCTGCGGCTCAGCAGCCCTTCCTCTCAGACCCCATCCCCACCATCAGGATTTCCTCCCCTGCTACAACCTGAGCCCTGATTGTGGGAGACCGGGGAGCTCCGGAAAGGAGCCTGAAAACACCCCCCTGGGGGGCCTTGGACTTGGGCTGCAGGGGTCCCTGGGCAGGCACGTGTCTCTTATTAGCTCTAAGCTGTCCCTCCAGGACAGCCTGAGTCAACTGAGGCCAAGAGACTGGGGCCCAGCCACGAGAGGGGCTGGAGCACTGGGACGGGGGGATGGGGGGTGGGGGGTGGGGAGGCAGTTCAGACCCAAATTCTGACACACACTCCTTTCCGGTTCTACTCGGGAGGATCTTCTTGTTCTCATGGCCCAGTCCCATCCACGCTCCCCTTGGAGGGCCCCCGAATCCTCCCTCTGCCCTCCTCACCGTCTCTTGCCTCCTCTCCGAGGACAGCTGTGCTCTTGTCATCCCCATTTTGCAGATGAGAAAACTGAGGCCTGGAGAGGTTAAGCAAGTTGTCAAGGCCACTTTAAAGCAGGTATAGGGAGGAAGTGACGAAGCCAGAGTCGTCCTCCAACCACAATGTTCCAGGCACGGGGTGTCTCAGCCAGTCCCAGCCCTGCTTGGCAGGTGGGCAGCCCTGAGTGGCCCCGTGCCCTGCCCACGAAGGTGGGCAGACACCCCCAGCGATCCCTTTCTGTCTCCACCTCTCACACCATTCCTCTCCTCCCAGCAACTTTGCACCAGACCTTCCTCAACATTCAGGCCACACTGCTATGAGGTCCTAGGACTCAGGCCTGTGACAGGTGTTCCCAGACAGACTCAGGTTCCCAGGGCAGTGAGGGGGTGGGGGAGAAAGCCCAGCGGTCTGCCCGGAGGTGTCCAGCCACAGTTGAGTCCGTTCAGTTCAGTTACTCAGTCATGTCCAACTCTTTGGGAGCCCATGAACTGCAGCATGCCAGACTTCCCTGTCGATCACCAACTCCCAGAGTGTGCTCAAACTCATGTCCAGCAGCTGAGTTACTAAGAGCAAAATCTTACACTCAAGCTGAACACCCACCACTGGGGACTGGGCACACCAGTGCAGGCTCCTGGCACAGGGGTCTGGAAAAAGGGGTGAGACGGCTCTCTCTGGGGGTCTTGGCATGAGAGAAGAGTGCCTGGCCAGGCAGCAAAGTGAATAAAGCGGGGTGCAGAACATGGGTGTGCAGAGAGAGATCCCTGCGTGCCTGGGAGAGAGAGACAGACGTCAGCAGGAACAGGAGGACCCCTGGGGACCTGCAAGGGGCTGGACACCCCTGCTGGGCCGCGCTTTTCCAAGGCATCCTGCTTCCCAGTGTTCTTACCAGAAACATTTACTACTTAGATTAAAAACAAATTATACAAAATCTACTGAACGAAAAACAAAGCCTCACGGGAAGCTTCAGAGTTTTTCCAAGAAATGTCTACGGAGAGGGGGACAACAAGGGTGGGGGCATCTCGCCGGGGGCCTGAGTCCCCCCCTCAATCCTGGGGTAGGGATCCTGGTTGCCCCTCCCTACTTCCTTCCCAAACCCTCCCAGTTCCCAGGCTGTTACCGTATTCTCCATGTGGAAGCTCCAGTTACCACATTCCCCGGAGTATGTGCCACTCAGTTTCTCCCCCGGGACTGCCATTCTTGCCCTGGATCCACAGAACCCCTCCCCGCAGGGTAAGGAGAAGCTCGGATGGCTCAGCATCCCCGGGGACTCCACTGTTCCCTCCAGGGGATGGTGCTCCTACCCCTTATCTCTTTCTCTATTAATTAATGTGTATTTTTATCGAAGCAATGTAATAGTTTAAAGCATATGCACTTGACACGCACAGAATTTTCCAAGATACACAGGCCTACAGTGACGAGCAGCAAGCCCTCCCCAACCACCCCACCCCCAACCCTCCCCGGAAACAACCACAGTCAACGCTTTTGGCTTCTTCTGGGTTTTATCTCCATGTTTATAAATAACATGCTTGTGCTGCTGTTACTTGATTTACCAATTTGAGCCATTATCTGCTGACTTCCTCTTACAGAAGACAAGGGTTGAGCTCTCTCACACACAGTCCCCCTCGGCTACACACCCACACAGCACTCTCCCCCTCTGTCACTTCTTATTACCAATATGCAACAATTTTTAGTTCAAGGAATATTCAGTTGTTTAATGATTATGTAAACACTGTCTGCTACTGAGTCAAGTAATGTAAATGTGGTTGTATTTCCTTTCTGGTTTAACTTTTAGTTTTTCATGAAGTTAATAATTAGCTTTGTTTAGGCTACTTTAAAAGTGGGTCCTAAATTTTAAGAAAGTGGCTCCCAATATAAAAGAATGAAATTGGATCATTTGTAGAGCCGTGGATGGACCTAGAGAGAGTCATACAGAGTGTAAGCCAGAAAGAGAAAAGTAAATATTGTATATTAATGCATATATGTGGAATCTAGAAAAACGATACAGGTGACCTTACTTACAAAGCAGAGACAGAGACATGGATATGAAGAACAAATGTATGGATAACAAGGGGGAGTGGGGTAGGAGGAGTTGGAGGGTTGGAATTGACACATCTACACTATTGAAACTGTGCATAAAATAGACAACTCATGGGAACACACTGCAGAGCACAGGGAATTCTGCTTAATGCACTACAGTGTTCTAGATGGGAGGGACACCCCAAAAAAGGGGGGAAGTATGTGTATGTATGGCTCATTCATTTTGCTATGCAGTAGAAGCTCACACAGCATTGTAAAGCAACTATACTCCAATAAAAATTACTTAATAGAAATAAGTGGCTCCCAAAGACCCCACCATCTGGTGTTCACACCCTTTTGCAGCCCCTGTCCTTGAGTGTGGGCCTGACCTTGACTCATTCTAACCAAGTGACCATGGCAAAGGCAACGGGATAGACACGGTCTTGTAGTATAAGATCGCAGAGCCTGTCACGCAGGTGGCTCTTGGACCCCCCTTGACTAGGAAGGAGCAAGCTGCCAAGTCGTGCGGTCACAGCAAGAAATTGTGTGTGGCCTCTAGAAGTCGAAGGCAGATGCTGGGCAACAGTCAGTAAGAAGCTGAAGCCCTCAGTCCTATACAGCAAGGAACTGAGTTCCAGCAACATTGTCAGCAAGCCTGGAAATGGATCCTTCCCCAGTCCAGCCTCAGATGAGTCTGCAGTACCATCAAGCACCCTGAGTGTAGCCTTGTGAAGCCCTCAGCCAACGACTCAGCTCAGTTATGCCCAGACTTGCCCAGAAGGTAAATTTGTGACAGTTTGTTAGGCAATGATGGGTTACTAATAGCTTGCTTACTTATCCATTTCTAAGTATACCCGATGGTGGACAGTCTCTCAATATTATTTCCTAACTATCAAAGAAACTGTGCTCCACTCGGTCCTTACCTTCCCTGCCAGAACCACCCCATCATCATCACCACCCCTCAACAATACAGGCTGGCTGCTTCCATTTCCCCGACCCAGTCTTTCTTGTTCTTGGTTTCCTTGCTTTGCTAGAGAACCTCCTCCAGGAACTTCCTGAGAAAAGGAGCATGGAAGATTGATTAGTATAACTCTTGCACATCTGAAGAGGTCTTCAGCCAACATCATGCTTGGTGATAGCTTGGCTAAGTATAGAATTTCAAGTTAAAAATCATTTTTGCCAGCAATTCTTTTTAGAGTTAATTTTTTTTTAATTAAAAATATTTAAACTATTTTTTAAACATTTCGGCCATGTCACATGGCATGTGGGATCTTAGTTCCCAGACCAGGGGTTGAACCTGCCCTGTCTGCTCAGCAAGGTGAATTGTTAACCACTGGACCACCAGGGAATCTCCTTCAGCAGCACTTTGAGGGCATTTCTCCATCGACTTCTTAGCTCCCAGGGCTGCTGCTGAGAAGCCCAGAGTGTCTCTGACCCTCAGTCCTTTCCATGAGACAGACTTTTCGTCTCTGGAACTGATTAGTATCTTTGCTTTATTCCTGGTGCTCTGGAACCCCTCTGCCTTGAGGGGAGGGGAAGACGGGGATAGTCTTTGTGCAACTCTGTGCAGGGCAGGCCTCTGCATTCTGGGGACTCATACTCTGCAGGCCTCTCCTTCTGGGACTTCTGTACTTGGATTTAGCTCTTATCCTCTAATTTCCCCCGCTCCCCATTTCTTTGTCATTCAAGTCTACTCCTTAGCAATTTCCCTACCTTTTACTCCATCCTTATTTCAACTACTGTCTTTTAAACTTCTACAAGCTCTTGGCTCCATTAAAACAAATAACATTGTTCTGGCTTAATGTCCTCTCTGAGGAATTAGGATTAATTCTGACGTTTTCTTCTGCCCCCTGATTCCTCTCCTTTCATCTTACTTCCTTTTCTATCTTTGTTTTGCTCTCTCTTCTTCCACTGATGGGTTTCCTCTAATGTCTGATGACACTCAGCTGCCATGCACACCCCCAGAGGGCACAGAAGGGCCAGTTGGAATCCCTGTGTGGAAGGACTCCCTGGATTTTCAGGCATCCAGGCAGCTTTCTTGGGTGTATCAGTCAGCTTTGCAAAGTTATGCTTCAGTAACAAACAATCCCCCCAAATCTCAGAGACACACAACGGCAAAGGTTTATTTGGTGCCTGCAGGTTGCTGCAGCTCTGCTCCACATGTCCTTTTCATCCTGGGCCCTCGGCTGAAGGAGCTGCCTCCATGTAGGACAGTCTTCTGTGGCAGAGGAAAAGAGCAATGGTGGGACCACAGGACGACTTTTGACATTTTCAGAAAGTACATGTCACTTCCACTCTCTCTTCATTCACCAAAGCAGGTCACATGGCCTTTGCAGCACGGGGCAGTGAGTGATGGGGAATCTTCCCGTGCTGGTGCTTCTGGGTGTCCACAGAAGACCCTCCATCTTCCTCCCAGGGACACACACGTGGTTGCCGGCATTCCAGAGGCAGGGCAGGGAAGGATTGGGAATCCGTGGTCACTTAAGCATCTTTTTCAGCTCCACACTCATTCCTGCCTCTGCCATGCCCAAGGTCCTGATTTTGGAATCTCTCTCCAAAGAGGATGCATTTTGTCTTCTGCAGGAGGGGCCGGTGCAAACAGGGAAGTGAATGGTGAGCAGCTGTGGGAGGGCCTGGGAGTCTGTGTTTTCTACGCCGAGTAACAGATGACCACAGACGGAACAACTGAAAACCACAGACATCTATTCTTTCACAGTTGCTAGGGGTTGGAGGTCTAGGTGGGCTGCTGCTCTGCTTCGGGTCTCACGTGGCTGCAATCAAGGTGCCACTCACTGCGTGCCCACCTGGAGGGTCTACTGGGGAAAAGGTCCACTTCCAGGCTCATTTGGTTGGTTGCTGGCAGGATTTCTGTCCTTGTGGCTGTGTGACTGAGGGCTCCAGCTTCTTGCAGGCTGCTGGCTGGAGGCCACACGCCGTGTCTCGCCTCATGGGCTTCCTCTTCAAGGCTGCTTATCTTGTCCAGCCTGCCAGGAGGGTCTCCTTAGACAGGGGTGGGCCATCCCATCACCTGTGCCGTAGTCTATTGGTTAGAAGCGGGTCACAGCTCCTGCCAGGGGTTACACAGGGGTGTGAACATCAAGGGACAGGAAATCGCTGGGGTCACATTAGGGTCTGTCCACTACAAGGGCTGTCATCAGACCTGCCCCCACCTTCCGCAGTGGGGCCCAGACCCAGCCCCACCACCAGTCCCTGCCAGTCTGTGGGTGCCAGTCTCTGGTACCAGGGAGGCACACAGGTCAGTTTCCATCTTCCTAAAGTGTGCGGCCCCTCTCATCTGCAGAACTCTCCTGTCTCGTGTTTATACCTTTTTAAACTGTTTTGCCATCATTTTCATGAAGTTTCCAGAGGAAGCAGAGGTGAGCATGAGGTTTAGTCTCCAGGTTAAACCTCCCCCTCTACCCACCAGCTAAGCCTCCCCCATCTGACAGCCTGGCTTTGATGTGGTCTTCCCTGCCCCCTCTGCCCATCCTCCACCCCGCACGTCCTGCAACCACAAGCCCACCCAATGCAGAGGCCTCTCGCTGCTCCTTGCCTGCACCTTCAGAGAGACACTGACACACGCGCAGACACACTCCAAGTCCTTCACACTCAAGTTCTCATGCAGGAGTTCCCTGAGCACCCTGCACTGTCTCCTGCCTCGGTGCCTTTGCACATGCTAGCCCCTCTCTGGGATTCCTCCCCTCCCCTACCTCTGGGCATATCTCCCAGTGATGCCCACTCAGCTGAAGGCTGGGGCCCCTGTCCTTGGGAGCCTTCTCCAAGTGGTCCAGGATCTCGTATCCACAAAGATCTGCAAAGTGGGGCTCCCATCCATGTCCCTCGACCCCCATGAAGCCGACCAGGGCGAGGAGGCATTGTTGGCAGGATTGCATGACAAGCAAGGAATTCTTTCCTTCACAAGCTGGCAGAGCCCTGGGAAGGCATCAAGGCCAGAGGGATCTATTAAAACCCTAACTGGCCGCGCTAAACCCCTGCTTACAGCCCATCCATGTGTGGCTGGGCTAAGATCCAAAGGCCCACAATGCTCTGCGGGCGGTCTCCGCGCCCCGCCCCCACCTCGTCGTTGTTTCAAGGGAGACCAGGAATCCTCCCCAGTCTCGGGGTGGAAAACTTGGAGCTCTTTCTCTCCCTTCAACTCCAGACCCTCCCCCAGTCATTTCCTGAGGGCTCTCAGGCTCTCCCTCTCAGGCAGTCTCCAGCCCCGGCCCCGCTTACGTCCCCCTCCCCACAGTTCCGAGGCACAGACCCCCCTGAGCATCCCCAGGCTGTGAGCCCCGGGGGGCAGGGCTGTGTCTGCCTCACTCAGGACAGGTCCCGTCTCAGACAGCAGGGGCTGAGTGCAGGAACATGGGCAGCAGAACCCACTGTGCAGCTTCCAGTGGACAGATAACCAAGTCAGAGGATCCTCGGGGGTCAGGTGGTGAGGCGAAACCTGTAAACAGCCTGAAGCCATCAAGTCGAGCAGACAAGTGCAGCGACCCAGCCTCAGCCGCAGCTAGCCCGGGGCTGCGCTCTCTGCCCCTCACCCTCCCTCCGATGAGGTCTCCACCTGAGGTAGCCCAGGTGCCCCCAGGTCACCAGCCCCCTCCCCACCCGCAGGGCTGGGGGTCCTTCTCCAAACCAGTGGGGCAGAATGCTGCTTGCAGGCTTAGAACTAGGAGGATAGGGCGCCACTCCCTCACCGTATCCCTGGAAGGGGCCTGGGTAGGGTCCCCCTGGAGAACCAGGGTGCTCTTAGAAGAAGGAGGGATTAGACATCCCTCCCAGGGTGAGCCCAGAGGAGTGGGACCAGCCCTGGGGCCACTGCAGAGCTGTCCTAGGCCACTGAGTCCAGCACTGCGAGCGCTGGTCCAGGGCCAGGCCGCACAGTGGTCCAGCCCGGAGCTGGAGGAATAAAGCAGGGGCCTGCGTGCCTTCCTTGCCCCGCAGCGCCCAGGGAGCTGAACAAAGGACCCACTCCCGGGCGGTGAGTCACCAAGTGGAGAGTAGGCTTCCGGGATAAGGTGGGCCTCTGGAGCTGGGCTTCCAGCGGGCAGGGAAGCGTCCACACCCACAGGAAAGAGTCCCTGGGATCCCCGGCCCATTTGCCGCCCGTGAAATGGGTCAACAATCGCCCAGCACAAAGCCAGGGGGCGTCGCAGACCAGCCTGAGAGACGGGGCGGGCAGCCTAGGTGCGGGGCTCTTTTGCGAGGCCAGGGTTTGAAAACAATCGGGTTAATCTTCCCCATCAGGGTTTGGGGACAGGGTTCAAAGTTCACAAGTAATCTCCTCGCGTGAGAGGCAGAGGGGCGCATGCGCCCTGGGCCGGGGGAGCCACTCGCCGGTGGGTGCGCGATGTGGAGCCCCAAGTCCACAGGATCGCGTCTGGACGCGACACTCGCATCCTCAAGCCCCGCTCGGTCCCCGTCCCGGTCCCCGGGCTGTGCTGTGTTGCTCCTGGCTTGAGCTGGGGCAGGTGCCTGACAGTAGCGAGTCCTTACCAGGGAAGAAGGGCGGCCCTTGATGGAGCGCGCAAGGCTGTGTGTGGAGGCGGGGGTGGGGAGTTCGAATCTCGACGCCATCTCCCCCTCCTGAGACCTTGGGGGCCACTGAGCTCCTCGGTATCTCCCTCTCCTCGCTCTTCACCCCTAAAACGTGGGATAATATAAATAAAACCTGCCTCGTGAGGACGCGCTCCGCTCCCCCGCCCCATAGCGGCAAGGGTACTTCTAGGGGTGGCGTTCGGGTCATAGATTTGGTGGTATTTTTATGGGGGAGGAAATGACAACCCACTCCAGTATTCTTGCCTGGAAAATCCCACGGATAGAGCCTGGTAGGCTACAGTCCATGGGGTCTCAAAGAGTCGGACAAGACTGAGCGACTTCACTTCTTCACTTTATGGGGGAGGGGAGTTATTTACTGATTTCGCCCCCCCCCCCCCGCCAGTGACTGTACATTACTGTCGGTCTTGGACAATAAACCTTCCCTCAAGAGACTCGCAGTTAGGGGTGAGGCTTGGAGGCGGTGCGATCGCCCCATTTCACAGAGGCGCACGGCTGGGGGCGGACCGAGAATTCCTGGAGCTCAGCCAGGCTGAGCGGGCAAAACATCACACACACACACACACACAAACACACACACACACACACAGAGGCCCCGCCCCCCACACACCCACAGGCCCGAGTCAGGCTAGCCCCGGGCTCTCACACATACACCAACACACACACACACACACACACAGAGCCCCCTCCACCCCCAGCCCGGGTCAGGTGGAGCCCCGGGCTCTCGGATTTCACCCCGCCACCTGTTCCCAGCGGGCGCACAGAGGGTCTCCCCTCGGGCTTCCCGCGCCGCCTTTTAGGGGCCCTTCGCTGGTTCTTGGGGGGTGGGGATGGGCCGCCAGTGGTGTCATCACCACCTGGCAAGGCTCGGCGAGCACCTGGCCGGGAAGAGGAGCACAGCGGGCTGGCAGACGGGCCCAGAAGGCCGCGAGGCTCAGGGCCCTCCTGTGCGCCAGGCGCCCCACAGGCCGCGCGCCCTTCGCTCCTCCCCGCTCCCCGACCAGAATTCGCTTCCTGTTGCAGCCGGGGAAACTGAGGCCCAGAGTGGTTAGGTCGCTGGTTCAAGCTCGACGGCGATCTGGGCATTTGGGGAGGGAGAGTTGCGTGTTAGGCAGGGGACCCGCTTGGGCGAAGGCGGTGGGCCAGGATGCGGGGGGCTAAGCCCCGGGCGGGGCCGGCGGAGAGCGGGGTCGGCCAGAGGGCGCGCTGGAGGGCATCCGCCCGCCGGAGGGCAGGAGGCTTAGCTGGGGAGCTGGGCGATCAGATGCGATCGGGGGAACAGCCCGGAGGTTCCAGAGATGGTCCGTCTGGTCTGGAGGCGGGCGGGGAAAGAGGACCAGCCTGTGGCACCTGGTGAGCGCTGGGAAGCTGGTTCTCGGGAGAAAGCATGACGTGTCTGCCTTTGCTGGGGCGTGAGGGTGACTCCTGCAGCTCTCTCTGCACAGATGCCTCATCTGCCCCCTCGAAGGGTCTGGGAGTGGTCAGGAGGCCCAGCGGGCTCCCGGGAGGAGGAGGCACCTGGCAGTGCGACAGCCTGCTTGGAGGCGGTGGGTTGCTCCACGGAAGGCGGTGGGGGCCGCAGAGGCTGAGGGCAGAGGACAGCCAACCGGGCGCCCGGTCAACGGGTCGGACCGGCTGGGGAGGGGGCACAGCCCCTGGGCGCGGCACCCGTGACACATTCCTGCCTGGAGGCTGGTGACCAGGGAAGCCACATCCGGGGGTGTCACCCTGGGCGGGGTCTGGGTTTGCTCCGCCCCTCAGAGAGCGCAGAGGGTGTGGCCACGGCCGGGATACGCCCCCGCCCCGCCCCCCCCATCCCCGCGCCACCCCTAACAGAAATCTTAGGACTTGTTCTAAGGTTTGTTCTAACACAGCCGGGCCGTTCTCTAGAGATGCTCCCCTCACCTCCGCCCCCGCCCCAACCCCGTGGCCTCTCTCACTCTCGGGTTGTCTCTGCCCCCTCCCAGCACCGCTCCAAGGAGGCAGATCTGTGGCGGCCAAGGGAGGTGGTCTGTACTCACTCTTCCTGGGGGCGAGCCTGCCTCCCCAGGGCTCATCACCCCCACCCCTCCCGCAGCTAAAGGCGCCCATCGCGTGCCAGTTCCAACCTGCCTCTTCCTGAACTTCAGACCCAAACAACAGCTCCCCTGAGGGCACTGGCAGGCTCCTCAGACACGCCATGCCCAACCCAGCTTCCTCCTTGGGCTCAGATCCGTGTGGGTTCGAATCCCAGCCTGATCCGGGCTGTGGGGTTTGAGGACAAGCTCCTTCCCTCTTTGTGTCCCCCCCAAATGGGGAGGATAATAGCGCTGAACTCATAGGGTGGTTGGAGAAGGGCACGACAACCCACTCCAGCATTCTTGCTTGGAGAATCCCATGCACAGAGGAGCCTGGCGGGGTACAGTCCATGGGGTCTCAAAGAGTTGGACATGACTGAAGCAACCTAGCAAGCACGTACAGAGTGGTAGATAGTGGTCCTGAATCAGTGTCCACAGTAAATGCTCTGTCCTGAGTGAATTAGATTCTAAGAAGACCCTTATCCCACTCAAAATGGACATTTTATCCTTGAGATCATGATGGGCAGCTTTCAAAAAGACCCCAAATGATCTTGGCAGTGGTATTCATACCTGGGCACAATGCCTGCCCCTTCAGGGTGGTTGGGAGGTAATGACCTGTGCTATGAAAAGGGCGGACTTGAGAGGATCGTCACTTCTGAGATTGTTGCCGTTCAGTCACTAAGTCATGCTGGACTCTTTGGGACCCCATAAACTGGAGCACTCCAGGCTTCCCTGTCCTTCACCATCTCCCAGAGTTTGCTCAAACTCATGTCCATTGAGTTGGTGATGCCATCCAATCATCTCACCCTCTGCCACTCTCTTCTTCCCCTGCCCTCAATCTTACCCAGCATCAGGTCTTTTCCAGTGAGTCAGTGACGAGCTGACTCACGGCTGTGGTTTAACTACCCACATGGCTATGGTGTTTCCAGCCTCTGGGGCTTCTAAGAGCCTCAACTGAGGGAGCATCCCTGCCCACCCCCACATTAAGCTCTGTGTCCCGTCTGTCACCGAGGCTCAGTGGTTGTACCTCTCACATGTCCCCCGGGGTCTCCTTTTCTCCCTCCCAGTAACCACACTGCCCCCTGCCTCCATTCAGCTCCTTCCAGAAGGCTGCCCTGGACTCTTCCTGTCCTCATAGGCAGCCGGAAGGTATCTGTCCCTCCCCTGCTGACACCTGCCCACCCCTCCCCTTCAGCCATCCCTCTGCCCCACTTGCCAACTCCTCCTTCTACGGCTCCCCCTTCTGCCCTTTAAATTCCAACCTTCCCACCTCACCCAGGTACATTTCCAAGGCCCCTCCTTGCCACCTGCTCACCCAGATAGAGGGCAGATAGAGGATGTGCACAGCCCAGGGCTCTGATCCTACCAGCCGGCACTGCTTACCTGTCCTCTGCGTCCTAGTTGGCCCAGCTCTAGGACAGAAGTAACGATGGCTCTCCATGCTCTTCCCAGGATTGTTGGGGGAATAAGATAATAGAGAAGAAAGGGCTTGGGAAGGGTCAAAGACTTTGTGAAGGAGTGATGATGAATAATAATGTGATGATTAAAATAATAATCATTATTATTAATTAGGGGCTTTTGTGGTGGCTCAGATGGTAGAGAGACTGCCTGCAATGCGGGAGACCTGGGTTCGATCCCTGGGTCGGGAAGACCCCCTGGCAAAGGAAATGGCAACCCACTCCAGTATCCTTGCCTGGAAAATCCTGTGGTCAGAGGAGCCTGGCAGTCTACAATCCATGAGGTTGCAAAGAGTTGGACACGGCTGAGCAACTTCACTATCACTATCACTAATATTAATTATCAGTGTTGTTACAAGCACTCAGAAACAAAAGAGTCCAAGCCATAGGGTGGCTAGTAAGAAACACCAAAAAGCAGCAAAAATCCACCAGGTCTTTCCCCAAAGTGGCAGACTTGGGGGGAGAAGAGGTTGGGGGTTCAGAAGACCTGGGTTCAAGTCCCCTTCCAAGGAGAGGAGCCTGCCAGGCCAACCCCCCTTCCCCAGATACAGCAACTGGGTGCTGGAGCTGCAATATTTGTAGGGGCCATGAAATGGCTCAATTTTATTTAAAATCAGAATGGGGGGGAGGAACTTTTAGGATGAAGAAAATGTTCTAATATATTATTAATATATTCTTTACGGTAATGTAGTCATACAATAGATTTGTGCGTGTGTGTGTGGAGGAAAAAGCCCAGAAAGATCAACTCTCAGGCCTCTGAGAGTAAGACAGGTGGCCCTGGGCTCTGGGCAAGGTTTTCACACTGTGAGCCTCAGTTCCTGGCCTCCCGCATGGCTGTGGTTGCTTGAGCCTCGTGGGAAGGAGTGAGCAGCGCAGCCTGGGTGCCTGGTGGGGGCTCCTCTCTCCATCCGTTCCTCAGGGTCTCTGATCACTGCTCTGGCACTTGAGACACAGTTTAAGGGAGGCTGACGAGGTCTAGGCTTGAGGCCTCAGGAGGCTTAAAGGGATTAAGATGAAAAAAGTGAGAAAGGAAAGAAAGAAAGAAGGAACAGAGTGAACCAGATACAAGGAAACCTTTGGGGAGGACAGACCCTGGCCCAGCCAGTGACACAGAGGCAGAGGGAGCTAGAGCACGGGGTACAGAGCTCCCCCAGCCCTGCTGGGGTCCCCTCCCAAGGAAGGAGAGACAGGAGCCCCTCACAGCCCATCCAGTCTCAGCGTCCTAGGTAGGCCATCTGAGTGCCTCTCATGTGTCAGCGTGTGCCATGCCTGCGTCAAAACCCTGCTTGCCGGAGCAGGCAACTCAGCTGCCACGCAGCCCCGTCTGTTTTCCAGGTTTAGGCATGACCCCTCCATCTTAGGGAACATGTGCGCCACTCAGAAGATGCTCAGGGACAGCCTGGGTGGTCCAGTGGCTAAGATGCCTCGCTCCCAATGCCGGGGGCTGAGTCTGATTCCTGGTCAAGGAACTAGACCCCACGAGCCACAATTAAAGATCACGAGTGCCGCAAGGAAGGCCCGTTGCAGCCAAAATAAAATAAATAAATAAATGTTTAAAACAAACAAACAAACAAGAAGATGCTCAGGAGGAACTCCAGACAAGCTGATGGAGGGGCAGAGGCATGTTTGGGACAGGAAGTCTGCCCTGGATGCCCCAATACCCAAGTGTGTGTGTAGGACAGGGAGCGATTTACCACCTCAATCACATCCTCACATACGTGCCCCCGTAAGACTGTCACCAACACACTCAACCCGAATGCACACACGCACACACCACACCCCGGGGCCAGTCTATAGCCCTGGGGGAAGAAAAGTTTTGGCCTCTTTCTGAATTCAAACACCACTCTGCCAAACACCCCAGGACAAAGCTGCAAGGGAAACGCTTATTCTTCCTAAGAGGCCGTGTGTGACCAGCAGCCCAGGCCCTCCCGGATCCCATCAGGACCCTCCTTCCTGCAGCCTGGGGTGTGTGGTGCCTGGGGCCTCCCAGGGCAGCCCTCAGCCCCTCTGGGCCCCAGACCACTCCGAGCTTGCCAGGCAGCCTGCTGGAGAATCTCGGGTATGGATGGGGGGCTGAGGAGTCGGGGGAGGCAGGCGTCAGGAGGGAGCACCGAGAGGGGCCCTGGCGTCTCCCCCCTGCCCGGCCTCCTGCCAAGACCCTTGCCAACTCCCCCTTCCACCCCGACCCTGGCTCCAAGCCCAGCAGCCTCCCCTTCAACGCTCTCACGGTTGAAAAGAGAGGGTGAAGAGACCCCACTAAAGCACAGCCTCCAAAACTCCTCCGGAGCCCGGGGGCCTAGAGGGCCCTGACTCCCCCCCCACCCCCGCCCCGGGCCTCAGTTTCCCCCAAGAAGACCCGCCTAGGGCCCCGAAGATCCGTGCGGATGGGCTAGGGTGGGGCCCGCACGTCCTCCCCCACCGGCCTGGCAGGCCGTGGGCGTTCTTGGCAGCAGGCAGCGAGTCCCGGCTCCGGAGGAGGAGACCAGGCGGGGGCGGAAGCTGCGGGCTCGGGAGAGCGAGCAGCCCGGCCTCCCCAGGAAGGGCCTCCATCCCCCGCACCTGGAGAGGCCGGGCCCCGAGGGCAGCGCCTCCAGCTGGTGGAGGAAAGAAAGGGAAGTCGCTCAGTCGTGTCTGACTCTTTGGGAGCCCTACCAGGCTCCTCTATCCATGGGATTTTCCAGGGAAGAGTACTGGAGTGGGTTGCCATTTCCTTCTCCAGGGGATTTTCCCGACCCAGGGATACGAACCTGGGTCTCCCGCATTGCAGGCAGATGCTTTACCTTCTGAGCCACCAAAAAAGCCCCAAGCTGGTGGAGGAGGGGAAGGGTCATCTCAGGCCCAGGGTCGCCTTCCCCGCCCCGCCTCCCACACACCAGATCCCCGCTCAGAAGTGCCCTGGGACAGATCCCCGCCGGCGCCAAAGGCCCAGGCCTCAGTCTCCACTTTTGTAAAACGAGTGGGCTGGGTGGGGCTGGGCTCCGCGCACTTGGATCTCCTGGACTTTGGGTGCTCCTTTCTTCACCCCACGCCCCTCACCTCCTTCCCAGGTCACTAGAGGGGTTGTGGACCCCAGGTGCTAGAACCCAGGATCTCAGAACCTAGCTCCTGGACTCAGACTCCAGAACCCCAGGACAGGGAAGCCTGGACCAAGGACGGCCTCCAGAGCTTGGGCTGCTGGGGGTCGTGTTAGGTCCTGTGAGGTCCCTGTCCTTCAGGCAGCTGAGCGCTTTTCGTTCAGTCCCCCAGGTCCAAGGCCTCGGAAGCAATGGCGAGCAGGATGGAGCTCTTCCTGCGGAACCTTGGGGCTCTATTCTCGGAGTTTCCTGGTCTCTGATCCTGGGTGAGTGAATCCCGCTTTGGGGGCTCAATCCCACCCTGAAGGCTCCTGTCCTTGCCCTGCAGGGTCACCAGGAGGGAGCAACGGCCCCTTATCCGGCTGAGGACACCAGGGCCGGCGGAGTCCACCCACTGACCCACCGACCCACCCATCCTCCTCAGCGCGGGACTGCAGCGACCTGGAGGCCAAACCAGCCCTGGCCCAAGCGGCCCCTCCAGGCAGGGCGGGGCCTCGGGAGACCCAGGGGGCGGGGCGGGGCGGGGCGGGGCCTCGGGAGACCGGGGGTGGGGCGGGGCCTTGGGAGACCGGGGGTGGGGCCTCCGGGAGACCCGGGGAGGGGCGGGGCCTCGAGAGACACGGGGGGCGGGGCCTCCGGAGCCTCCCGAGTCTTAGTTCGCAGGGTGCTCTCCGCACCCACCCTTCGCGCTGAGCGGCTGAGGGGGCTGATGTAACGAAACATCCCCACGCTCACCGCTTGCCAGGGACCCTGCACACCCTGCCTGGGCAGCTGGGAGCTGGCTCGTGCCCAGCCTCAGGAGCTCCGTGGTCACGGGCACAGAGGGCATGCCCAGAGCTCGCCCTAGGCGGGGGTGGGGCGCACCCCAGGGTCTCTGGGAGGAGCTTTCTTGACTCGAGCATCAAGTCATGTTCTAATCAGACCATGGACCCCCGCAGAGCCTCGAGGAGCCCCAAACTGTGGCTGGGGCCAGGCCTAGAGTCTGGGATCTGAGCCCCCAGGGGTCAGTAAAAGCCCAAGCGTTTCAGACTTGCCCGGCTTCAGTCTCCAGCCTGTGGAGTGGGAATAACCCACCTCAAGGGCTGCAGTGAGGACCAGAGAACATCCGGAAGTGCCAGCCTGGCCTGTGGCCTGCCCTCTTCCCCATTAGCCTGGTGGCCTTAGGAATGGACTGCCAAGAACTTCAAAGCGGGTGAGGCTGGTGCCTGGCATTTAAACATCTGGAAACTTCTACAAGAGCCAGGTCTACTTTAGGGCCGAGATTTGGGGCCCAACCCTCCTACCCTCAGTCTTGGAAGGCCAGGCCAGCAGGGCAGGCCCTGGAAGACAGTGGCTGTTTCTCCATAGGAACATCAGGGTGTGGGGGTGGACAGTGCAGGGCCCTGGGGGTCCCCAGCCCCTCCCAGAAGCTCAGCCCCACGGATGCACCTTCTGGGCTGCCCAGGCTGCCCCCGCCTCCCCCACTGGCCCGCACGCTGCCGCTCTGAGATTCACACCTCAGGACTCTGCCCTTGCCAGGGCCCCTACCAGCAAGGCTCTGCCTTCCTCCCCATCTGTCCGTCCTCAGATGGCCCCTCCCATTCCTCCCCAGTTGGAATTAATTCATCAGCCAGAGCGGTGGGCCCTGATCACCTATGCCCCACTGAAGTGGACACCCCCGAGGGCAGGGTCCTGCATCGCCTGCTCTGGGAGCCAAGGACCCAGCACCAAGAGCCGTTTCTGTCTGAAGGACAGAAACACAAATCAACAGACGCTACTCGTAGCCTCACGAGAATCCCACGTTGTCCCCAGTTTACTGATGAAGTGGGCTCTGCAAGGTTAAGTGACTTGCTTGAAGCCACACTGCCTGGAAGTGGCAGAGCTGATTTAAAGGAAGGCCAGTGCAGGCTTCCCTGGTGGTGCAGAGGTTAAAGCGTCTGCCTGCAATGTGGGAGACCTGGGTTCGATCCCCTGGAGAAGGAAATGGCAACCCACTCCAGTATTCTTGCCTGGAGAATCCCACGGACAGAGGAGCCTGGAGAGCTACAGTCCACGGGGCCACAGAGAGCCACACACGACTGAGCATGCGCACAGTGGGCCTCTTGGGCCCCTGACGAGATGCAGGTCAGTCAGGCTGACAGGTGCAGAAATGGACTCCAGGTCTTGCCCTGGGAGGAGGGGGGAGCTGCTGGAGGAAGCTTCCTGCCTGGAGAAGGACATTGTCCAAAGCAGGGACCCATGGAGAGAGGGGTTCAGATTTCAAGAGAGGGGCTCTGCCCCTGGCCCAGGGCTCTGAGAGCACAGAGCCTGCCCCCGGCCCCAGGGCGCCGTCCGGGCTTGGCCCTGCACAGGCCGGCCAGCTGGTGGCTGAGGAGCCCCGTTTACTCCGGCCCCCGTGGAGGTCACCTCTGCACAGCAGTGGCGGTCTGAGGAGTCGGGGGACCCCAGAAGCCCTCTGCCATCCCGCTGCCCTCAGAGTCCAGGTGGGGACACGGGCAGCAGCGGACTGGCGTCTGTCTGCCCTTCAAACAAGCCTCATCTCCACACGGTCTGCTGTCTCCGCCTTGGCAGGAGAGGCGGGCAGTCCCGTGTGCCCCTGGCTCCGCCGTGAGGCTGTGGTGTGGCCCGTGCCCTCGGCTTTCGTCAGGGCAGATCGGGGGCCTTGTGTCTCCCGTCATTATCGCTGACGACCCTCAGCCATCCTATTAGCTTTCACTAATGCGGGAGACCCCGGTTCCATCCCTGGGTCAGGAAGATTCCCCTGTTGGGGGGCATGGCAACCCACTCCAGTATTCTTGGCTGGAGAATCCCATGGACAGAGGAGCCTGGCGGGCCACAGTTCAGGGGTCGCAGAGTCGGACACAACTGAGCGAGTGAGCAGGAGCGCACAGCAGGCACTTGGCCGCTCTGAGAGCTGCTCTGGAGGCTCTCACTTGACCCCTGATTCCGCAGATGGGAGAAGCAAGGCACAGAGGCTGTGTGGCTGCTCTGAGGTTACGCAGCTGGTACGTGGAGGACCGGGGACTTGAAACCCTGCTGTTGCTCACCAGGGTCATGTGTCTTTTGTATCAAACAGCTTGAGCCCCCACCTTGAGACAGGGAGAATGTGCTTCTTCCCCTCCTAACCCCTCACCCCATCCCATGGGAAGTCCAGGCACCCCAGGCCTCGCTCAGGCCTGGACGAGGACTAGGAAGTCTGCTGCATGACGGGGCCAGGCTGCCTGGCTCCCTGACCGCCGGGGCCACCCCACGGGGGCGGGGGTCAAGGGACAGGAAGGGAGGGGGTGGGGCGGCTCCCAGGGCCTGGCTGCCAGGAATCACCCTTTGGTTACACAGGAGTCACAAGCCACCCCCAGGCCTGGCTCACGGCAGACTCCCTGCAGTTCCCCAGGCCCTACCCCTTCCTGCCAGCCCCATAAGGGCCTGAGCACAGCAAGTGGGGTGTCCCGAAGCCTCGGCTCCCCGCTTCCAGCAGGTCAGGTGACTCTTCAGTTTTTTGAAGAGCTCCTTATTTATTTTTTGGCTGCACTGCGTGGCTTACAGGATCTTAGTTCCCTGACAAGGGATTGAACCCAGGCCCTGGGCAGTGAGAGTGCTGAGTCCGTCCTAACCACCGGACCACCAGGGACCTCTCTAGATCTCTTTAATATTTGTTATCACGGTCATACAAGGGATGACGTTAGGAGAAAAGGGAGCTCTAGGGGGACTTCCCTGGTGGTCTAGTGGCTAAGCACACTGAGCAGGGGGCTGGGGTTTGACCCCTGGCCAGGGAACTAGATCTCACATGCCGCAACTAAGAAAAGATCCCCAGCGCTGGCAAACACATAAACAAATGCAAATAAATATTAAAGAGAAAAGAAACAGAAAGGCTTGAGAGGAAAACAACCCAAGATTTCTTTCTTCCCCGCCCCACCCCTAGAGAGCCATCCCAGCTCTGGGGGGGTGACCTCCCCCTCCCCGCTGCCCCTCCTCACCAGCCCCCGAGTCCCTCCCCAAAGGCACCCAACCCAGCTTTGTTCCTCTCTTCCCCAGCTGGACGGCCCTAAGAGAGGACAGCCCAGCCGACTTCCGCCCCCCAGATCCCTCCTGTCTCAGGAAGGCCGTGGGGGCCTTCCTTGCCCCCCTCCCCAAAAGGGTCTCCCAGGCTGTGTTAATCAGTTGACAGTTTGAAAATCAATAGTCAGGTTTTAAGCTGCTGAAGATTTGCGCATCTTGGAACAGGCACTTTTTAAAAGGAGCTGTTGTACCCTTGGTCTCCGCCTCCCTGGGCTCCCTGCTGCAGGGTCATGAGGTGTCAGAGCAGGGAGGGGCCTTGGAGACAGTCTTCCTACAGCCCTGGTTCACAGAGTCAGCCAGGAGCTCAGAGAGGTGAAGGGGCTTGCCCAAGGGCACACAGCTTCTCAGAGACTTCTCTCGGTCCCTCAGGTTCCTGTCCCCACCCTGCCACCTCCATTGTCCAAGGATATAAAACCTCTGAAGGTCTGTCTGGGTATTTGCTGCCTGGAACGAATTCCCAGCCCCTCTTACATCTAGGTGTGGTGTGGCCATATAGTTTTGGCCTAGATGTGAATAATGTTTCATTTCAGAAAGAGCCTTTAAAGGACAAGGCACATCCTGTCCGCCTGATTCTTTCCTGCTGCCTGTAATGCAGATATAATGGCAGGAGTTTCAGCAGCCATCTTGGGCTACAGTTTTTTCACATGAAAACTGCATGGCAGAGCCATGTACAGAAGGAGCCCAGGTTTCTGATGCTGCCCTGACCACCTCTAACCATCTGCAGTATGAGAGAAAACTAAACTTCCATCTCGTGAAAGCCCCTGGCTCAGCGGGTAAGGAACCAGCTTGCCAATCCCTGGGTTGGGAAGATCCCCTGGAGGAGGGCATGGCAACCCACTCCAGTGTTCTTGCCTGGAGAATCCCATGGACAGGGGAAGCTGGTGGGCTGCAGTCCATGAGGTCACAAAGAGTCAGATACGACTGAGCGACTGAACGCAGCACACACTGGCATTTTGGGTTTCCCGCTGGGTCTGTCTGACTCAGGCCAGGGCTCTCCTTCCTCTCCCAGGGTGTCTTCTCTAAGGAGACTTCACAAGGAAACACCAGGTCTGGGTGCAGAGCAAGCCCTGGGCTTTGTGACTTGACACTGCATGCGAGTGCAGGGACCCCAAATGTTTTTGAAATAGCTTAAGCCCTGAGTGAGGAAATCTCACTCAGATCCCTAAAAGATCACAGTCCCTTCTTTCCAGTTGAAAGGAAGAGGGCAGGAGCCCCCTGCTCAGCCTTTGCTGACGTGTCCCAAAGCCCCTGAGCCCACCCAGCATCTGTTCTTAGAAGCACCTGCCTGCACCCCTGTTCCCCCATCCCAGGTCCCCAAGTGTCAGACAGACTGACTGATGGAAGGTTGCAGTGACTCAACCTAGCGGTATAAACAACCCCTACTCCCAGAGTGGTGGCTCTGACATCCCCAGAGCATCCCAGACCCCAGGGACTCTGGGTACAGCTGCATCCCTCCCTGAGCCCTCCTCATCCTGGGGGACACGTGACAGAAGGCGCGCGCCCCCCCCAACCCCAAGACACGCAAGCTACTGCCTGGCAATGGCTAGGCAGCTGGAATCAAGATCCAACCCACAGGACCACGAGCGGCTGGCGCCACAGTCCTCCGGCGGGACCCTCAGCACCGTGCCGCTCTCTTCCTGGCCCCTGGGCTCTCCTGGCATCAGTGCTGCCTTCTGTCAAGTGGGCACATGGCTCCTTGCCCTGCCCGTCTCCCTCCCACGCTGCTCTGTGACTCAGAGAGAACAGATGAGAGCAGGGCTCTGGGGTGAGAGGCTGGTGTGCACGTTGCCAACCTGGGGGGCTTGGCAGGCAGCCGCAGATGCCACCCTTGCTGACCCCACGGTGGCAGATGGAACACCAGCTCGTCCATCAGCAGCCCCTCAGTTGTGGAAGCCAGTGGGCTCAGGCGGCGGCTGCTGGCACCGAATCCCTTGGTTCACGGAACCAAGTGCCTGTGGATGTTGTGCTCTGTCCCTTTAACATGGGGGCGCTTCAGCAACAAGACGTTTATGCATTTACTCAATTCTCCACCTCTCACCCTAAATGCCTGAGTAACGCAGATGCTCTGGAAGGTGACCTGTGTCTGTCCGGTGGCTACTCCCCCCTCCTCCGCCCTGCACTCCTAACAGAAGCAGGCCCCCAGCCCAGCAGAGAAGCCTTTCTAATTGCCGCTTCACCTGTGCAGCTGGGCAGGGCCTCCCCTGGGGCTGGAGCTTGTTACCGGGAGGAAACTGATTTCCCCAGGTTAGAAAGATTCAGGCTTGGGGGGTGACGTCTGCTGGTTTGGAGCCTTGATCATTCACAGCAGGCCTCATTCGCTCACGGTGGGTTTTCTGTCAACAGCTTAGAAGGGATCCCTCATCATCTGGGCTCCTACCCCACTGGGGTTCCTGGCCTAAGGGGCAAGGGTGGCACCCAGGGTGCCACGACCCTGCACAGGCCCCTGCAGGTCTGGGATCTGTAACCGGAAAGGCTGGGGCCGACTCCAGCAGGCTGCGCCCTCAGCCGAGCCCCACCCACCCTGAAGGGCTGGCCCTGGTTTCTTTCTCCTTCTTCTAAGAGCTTTGTTGATATATCGCTTTTGTGCCGTGAAGCTTCCCAAATCGGAAGGGCACAACTCAGAGATCTCCAGCACATTTATAGAATTGTGCAGCCACCACTACAGTCTGGTTCTAGGTCATTCCATCCTCCTCCCCCCCAAGTTTCCAGCACCTCTTTTCAGTTAATCCCTGCTCCCACCTCAGCAAGCATTGACCTATTACCTATATACTTGCTTTTTTTCTGTACACACTGCCAAAATGGAACCACACAATATTTACTCTTTTGTGTTTGGTTTCTTTTTGTGTGTGTGTGGTGTGCTTAGTCACTCAGTTGTGTCTGACTCTTTTCAACCTCATGGACTGTAACCCGCCAGGCGCCTCCATCCATGAGGATTCTCCAGGCAAGAGTACTGGATTGGGTTCCCATGCCCTCCTCCAGGGGATCTTCCCAATCCAGGGATCAAACCCAGGTCTCCTACACTGCAGGTGGATTCTTTATCATCTAAGCCACCAGGGAAGCCCCAAGTTGTTTAGGAATTCCTTCTAAGATTTTCTTTTTTTTGAGTTGTATTTTATTGTGATAAGATCTACCCTCCTAACGCAACTTGAAGTGTGCCCCTGGAGTGTTTGATTTCTTTTACTTAGCATCATATTTTTGAGGTTCCTCCTTGTTGTGGCATGTATCAGACTTTGTTCCTTTTTCAGTTTTTTAAAACTAAATAATTATTTATCTTTGGCTATGCTGGGTCTTCGTTGCTGCAAGGCCCTTTTTCTCTGCTTGCGGAGAGAGGGCTTCTCCTTGCGGGAGCACCGGCTCTAGGGGTGCGGCGTTCAGTAGACGCTGCCTGTGGGCTCTGTAGTCGCGACTCCTGGGCTCTGGAGCGCAGGCATAATAACTGAGGTGCACCAGATTAGTTACTCTGCAGCAGGTGGCATCTTCCTGGATCACGGATTGAAGTCCTGCCTCCTGCACTGGCAGGTGGATTCTTCACCACTGAGCCGCAGGAAAGCCCAGAGTTTGTTCCTTTTTATTGGTGAATCATTTCCTGTTATGTGGACAGACCACAGTTTATTAATCTATTTGCCAGTTAATGGCATGTGGACATATGTTCCCATCTTTGGACTGTGATGAGCAGTGCTGCTGTGAGTGTACAAGTCTTTGTGGGAACATATATTTTCATTTCTCTTGGTTTTATACCTGGGAGTGAAATTACTGGGTCATCCAGAAACTGCCAAAGGTTTCCAAAGTGGCTGCACCTGACTCCCAGTATGTGAGAGCTCCAGCTACTCCACTTCCTTGTCAAGAGCTGACATGGTGCATCTTTTTCATTTTCTTGATTTTCAGCTGGAATGAAGATTGTCAGGAGGAACATCAACAACCTCAGATATGCAGACGATACCACTCTAATGGCAGAAGGGGAAGAGGAGCTAAAGAGGCTCTTGATGAGGGAGACAGAGGGATGAGTGATAGTGGCTCAGTTGTGTCTGACTCTTTGCGACCCCTTGGACTATATCTGCCAGGCTCCTCTGTCCATGGAATTCTCCAGGCAAGAATACTGGAATAGGTTGCCATGTCCTTCTCCAGGGAAGGGTGAAAGAGGAGAGTGAAAAAGTTGGCTTAAAGCTCAACACTCAAAAAACGAAGATCAAATGGCATCTGGTCCCATCACTTTATGGCAAATAGATGGGGGAAAATGGAAGCAGGACAGATTTTACTTTCTTGGGCTCCAAAATCATTGTGGACAGTGACTGCAGCCATGAAATTAAAAGATATTTGCTCCCTGGAAGAAAAGTTATGACAAACCTAGACAGCATATTAGAAAGCAGAGACATCACTTTCCCAACAGTATAGTCAAAGCTTGGTTTTCCAGTAGTCAGAGCTGGACCATAAAGAAGGCTGAGCACCAAAGAATTGATGCTTTCGAACTGTGGTGCCGAAAAAGATTCTTGAGAGTCCCTTGGACAGCAATCGTAAAGGAAATCGATCCTGAATATTCACTAGAAGGACTGATGCTGAAGCTGAAGCTCCAATACTTGGGCCACCTGATGTGAAGAGCCTGGAAAAGACCCTGATGCTGGGAAAGATTGAGAGCAGGAGGAGAAGGGGATGACAGGATGAGATGGCTGGATGGCATCACTGACTCAATGGCCATGAGTTTGAGCAAGCTCTGGAAGATGGTGAAGGACAGGGAAGCCTGGCGTGCTGCAGTCCATGGGCTCGCAAAGAGTCAGACAAGACTGAGCGACTGGACAACAACAATGAACAACAGCCACCAATTTATCAAAATCTTTTTATTTGTTTTATAGGAAGAAAAGCTAAGATATCTTTGTCTAACCCAAGATCATGAAGATGATCTCCCAAGCTCATTCTTGAATTTGTCTTCTTACCCTTCACCCCCTGTTTCCTAGATCTGACAGTTCCACCTCCTCAGTTTTTTCTTCTCACACTCAGCCACCTCCTTTTATTCCATTTCAGTGGTGACTTTAATTTTTTTTTTTATCTTTAGGCTGCACTTCATGGCTGGTGGGATCTTAATTCCCTGATCAGGTGTCAAACCCCTCTGCATTGGAAGCGTGGATCATAAGGACTGAATTGCTAGGGAAGTTCCAGCAGTGATTTTTTAAAAAATCCCAAATCAAATCACACTCCACAAGGGCAGGAATGGTTCTCTGTTTTGATCACTAGTCAGTCCCAAGTGCCTGGAACAGTGCCTGGCATACAGTAGCTGCTCAGTAGATAACCCTGAGCACCTACATGGAGTCACTGAGCACCGAGTTGGGTTGGGTCATATTGTTCCTTGGGAGACACTGGGCTGCACTTGGAGAAAATGCAGCTTCAGTGTCCAGGCCTTCAAGACTCAACAGGGGCTTCCCAGGTGATTTGTGGTAAAGAATCTGCTTGCCAGTGCAAGAGAGGTAGGAGACGTGAGTTAGATCCCTGGGTTAAACAGATCCCCTGGAGAAGGAAATGGAACCCACTCCACTATTCTTGCCTGGAGAATCCCATGGACAGAGGAACCTGGCAGGCTACAGTCCAGGGTGTCGCAAAGAGTTGGATACAACTGAGCGGCTGAGCGCAGCATAGCACACAGAAGACTCAACACGGTCCGACCCTACCCGGCCTGCCCCCTTGCCCACCCCTCTCCTGCCACCCTGATCTGCCCGCTAACCCTCAAACGTGTCAAGCTCATTCCCATCTCAGGGCCAGTGCTTTAGCCTGTGATTCATTTCCCCTGCACTCCCCAGGCCTGGCTCCTTTTGTTGGTCTGAACTCAGCCCAAATGTCACCTCTTCTGAGAAGGCTTCCCTGACCACCTTATCTAAAGCAGCTGCCCCACCCCCACATCCGATAATTTTATTACATCAACCTATTTTCATTGTCCACAGAGCACACATCTCCCGATGTTTTCCCAGTTTGTATCTTTACTCACTGGATGGTTATCCTCCAGCCTCCACGGGCCCCAGGATGGAGCGGGGTGGGGGTGGGATGGGGTTGAGGGTGGAGAACAGAGCTCCTAGCGCTCTTTAGCCAAGCCCTTCCTCCTTCAGGAGGCCTCCTCGGGTATTCTGACCCCCAAAGCTCTCCTGTCTCTTGTCTGTCTGCCTTCCTTTCCCACTTCAGTAAACTTACAGCTGGTGGCCCACAATGGCTCATGCTTCCTGGTATTCATGTCCTGGGGAAGTCGCATTCCACACTGACTCCGGGTTGGTCATGTCACTTATCCTGGCCAGTGAAATACTAGCAAATGTGATGGAAGTAGAGGTTTGATGAGCTTTTGCATACTGAAGCTTGTCTTAGTGGAACACAGCTGCCATGGTGTGAAGAAGCCCAAGTTAGCCCTGTGTAGAGGCCAAGCCAAGGAGGACAAAGCACAGGGGCTGATGCCAGGACCTCTGCAAATACCAGTCTCCAAGGGTGCTCAAGTCCCTGGTACATGGTGGCATGGGGGGATTCCTGGCGGTCCAGTGGTTAGAACTCGGGGCTTCCATTGCCTGAGCCCAGGTTCAATCTCTGGTCAGGAAACTAAGATTCCACAGGCCATGTGCTGCAGCAAAAAATAAATAATAAGTGACACAGTATTTGCATATAACCTATGCAATATCCTTCTGTATACTTAGTTATTTTAAAAATATTTATTAATTTGACTGCCAAGTTGACAGTTAACATCAACGGCAGCTGTGTGGGTAAAGCCACCTTGGACATTTCACCCCCTTTGAGCCCCCAGCTAATTGCAGCTGTATAAATGATCTCAGCCAGCAAAATATGAAGAACTGTCCAGTCAACCCAGAGGATGGTGAGAAATGAGCAATCAGTGTTTCAAGCCACCAGTGTGGGGTTGTTTGTTACACAGCAGTAGATGACCGATCCACCTGTGGAAGTCTCTCTGGTCTCTCAGGGCTTATTGGCAAACTAACTGCAGCTCACCCACCCGTCCACCACTCCTGCCCCCTTCCTGTTCACTGCTCTTGGAGTTGGTCAGTTTGCCCAGTCCTCCCTGTCCTTGCACAGAAGTCCCTCCCAGGCCTTACTGACCTGTCTCCTCGCAGCCCAGTTCCATGCTCCCTGCACAGGGGTCATCGGGAAAGCTCAGGCCCTTAGTGCCACGTGGCAAGGCCCTCCCTGCCTCTGCAGAGCCTCAGCTCCCCATTGGAGAAGCGGTGGCAGAGTGAGAAGCGGCCCCTGGGGGATCCCTGAGCCTCCCACCCAGACGGCAGCAGACCATCAGTGGGCTCTGCCAGGCACGTGCTGTCCATTGGCCCCCGGAGTGGGAGCAGAGAGACAGGCTTGGGACACGGTGCCATGGGGGTGGGTGGCACAGAAGTGGGTCACAACCAACCGTTGTTTCCCGCCAGCCCACCTCCCAGGCGGGCACCTTGTGGCCTGCTTCTGCGGACACTCTGGTCTCGGTGCCAGCATTCTGTAAAATGGGCCCGAGGTAGGATGAACTCTCCCCTGGTGAGGGCAGTTAGCCCGCTTGCCCAGGCAGGCCCAGCTGGGTGGACCTCATTCCGGGCAACAGCTGGCGGGAAGTTCTGTTCCCTGCGGGGAGAGGAGGCCTTTGCGGAGGACTGGGGCTGGGCGGGGCACCGGGGCCTCCGTTGGGCCAGAGGCCCTGTTGCCCTCCCCACCCTGCCCCCTGCTGGTCCGAGGCCTCCCCGGAGCGGGGCACCCCAGGAGGGGAGATGCCTGGACGGAGCAATGCAGGGAGGGGCCCCACTTCGGCCCCCGCCACGTCCCCGGATTTCGCAGTGGCCTTCCGGGGCAGTGGCCTCGCGCACTAGGAAAGGGGGGTACCGCTCACCCTGGGTGACCGCGCGCGGAAGGAAATCGGGGTTCGCGGGCCCCGAGGGGGTGGCCTAGTAGCCACAGGCGTAAGATGGGCACGACTGTCACGGCGGAGACAGACCCAGAATGGGAAAGGGTCGGTGGCGGCCGCACGGCGAGTGGAGGGCGGGGTGGGAATCTGTTCGTGGACCCCGGCGCGGTGCAAGGGCGCTCAGACGACCCCCGTCCTCCGGTGACCAGGCGTCCGGCTCCCTCGCGGGGCCAGGTGACGGCCCGCGGGCTGCGCTAACGCGCGGGGCCGCCAGGTGGCGGTGTCGGCCCGCGCCGGGAGGTGGCACCGGACGCCGTGTCCCGGACTGAGCCGACGGGGAAACTGAGTCAGGGCGTCGCCCTCCTCCGCCGCCTCCCTGTGGCTGCACAGCGGCATCCGATAAGGGGACCCGCTCCCCAAGCCCTGGACCTGATGAGTCCTGTAAACCTAGTTGACGCTCATGCCCCCCTGCCCATTGGCTCCGCCGCCCCGCACCCGTTTCCCCTGGTGTCCCCCGAGAAAGTGATAGTGAGGACGTGGGCATCCAGTCCCCGACCGTCTGGGGTCTTGAGAAGGCGGAAGCTCCTGTGCGCGGCTGGCTAAGCTGAATGGCTAGGGTGAGGCCTCAGTTTCCCCTGCTGACACACTGCACTGCAGGCCACAACTATTTACTCAAGGGGACGTGGAAAACAAAGCCGGAGGGCCACAAAGGGGGGCTGCTCGCGGCGCGGCCCACCTGGAGTGCTGCCCTCTCCCCCCGAGTGGCTGAGGTCTGGTGGGAGCCCCTCCGGATGTTCACCTGGCCTGCCCAAAGGCATAGCCAGGCAGGAGTCCAGCCCCTCTGTGCTGGGAGGCTTCTGGAGACAGCAAACCCATCTTCCCTCTGCGTCCGGCTCTGCCACCTGGCCTCCCCCAGGAGGAGCCAGGTCCGAGTTCTGTGGGCTCCTGCCAGCCAGAAGCTGGGCTGGGGCCCAGCTGGGTCCCCTCGCGCCCAGGGCTCCCTGGTGTCCCGGCCCCCGGCGCAGCAGGGGTGAATCAGCCCCTCCAGGGGCGGGCCTGCTCTTCCATGGGGTGACTGGGCCTTACCCGGCTCCCACCCAGCCTGCTCCCTCACTTCCTAGCCCGCCCCAGCCCCACCCTGATCAACTCCTTCTGCACTTAGTCACCTGCATTTATCCAGCACCTACTACCCTCCCCCGGGACAGGCAGGCCCCACGCTGTGAGCCAACAGAGGAGAAACCCCCTAAGACCGCAGGACGCCGTGGGTGATATGGTCAGATGGGCGGGGCCCGCTCCTCTAGCCAGGTCACACCTGAAGTGAATCCCTTTGGACTTCTGGGGCCTGAAGGCCAAGGTTCTCCTGGAATGTGAAGGGGTTCAGCCTTGAGGACTGAGATGGTTGGATGGCATCACTGACTCAGTGGACATGAATCTGAGCAAACTCTGGGAGATGGTGAAGGACAGGGAAGCCTGGTATGTTGCAGTCCATGGGGTCACGAAGAGTCAGACTCCACTGAGCAACTGAACAACTGGCCTTGAGGCAGAGCAGGGGTTTTCCACGCAGGTGGGTGGCACCTTTGAGCAGGAAAGGCTCCCAGAAGAAGGGCTGAGTTGACAGGGTCGCCTCGGCGGGAAGGAGGCTGAGGCTGAAGCTGCAGCCTGGAAGGTCTGGGGCAGCCTGACCCTGGAGGGGGAACAGAGTGGTGAGGAGGGGGGCAAGGTGTTTGAACGCAGAGTCCTGGGGGTGATGTGACGGGTGCTGGTGACTCCTCTTCTTCTCAGGTGGCCTCCTCCAGGAAGCCTCTCCTGCCCACTCACCTCGGGTCCTCAAGAGCAGGCTCCAGGGGCTTGTCAGTTGAATTACCCAGTTAAGCTGCTCAGAAGGGCTGGCTGACCATCCGAGTTCCCTGGCCAGGGATGAAGGGGCTCCCACCACCTCCACCTGCATCCAAGGCCCCCGCCATCCTGTGAGTGGCAGAGATTTCTAGCAGAACTTATGTCAGCCTTCACCAAGGCTTGGGAGTTCACGAAAGCAGAGCTTTCCCTTCCCAGACCAGGATGAGGCCTCTTTGCTCCGACCCTGTGGGCAGAGTCCTGTCTCTTCTCTGAGCTCGGTTCCCTACCTAGAGAGCAGGCTGACGGTGCAGCCTTCCTCACCGGGCAGATCCATGAGGCAGCATTTCACCCACAGGACCTGCCTCTTTAAAAACTTGCCTTAATTACACAAATAATATTTGAATATGTGAATGACTCAAACCACAGAGAAGGTGCAGGGAATCAAGAGTCCTTTCCTCCTCCTCCCTGACTTTCTCTCCAGGAGGCCCTGCAACCCACACATCATTGTGTGGCTTCCAGTATTTTTCAAACATCATGAGGGACTTTCCTGGGCGTCCAGTGGTTAAGACTCTATGTTCCCAGTGCCAGGGGCATTTGATCCCTGGTCAGGGAACGAAGATCCCGCTTGCCACAGAGTGTGACCAAAACCCAAAACACATGTATATGCTTTTCCTTTTAACATTTTTATGCTGAAATGTTGAAAATTAATCCTAAGAGCTCAGTTATTGAGGGCAGCTCCATGCCCAGCACAGCGGAGTCCTGCAAGAACGTCGTAACTTCTCAAGGACAGCTCTCTGATCCCCACTGACAGATGGGGAGACTCAGGTTCTTTACTGGAGGCTGTGGCTGCTTGACATTAATACTTGGGATGAGCATGAGTCACAGGGCAGCTGTAGATTTCCGTCCTGAACTGGAGCCAGGCAGGAATCTCCCTGGCCGTCCAGTGGTTAGGACTCTGCCCTTCCACTGTAGGGGGCACAGGTTGAATCCCTGATCAGGGAACTAGATCCTGCAAGTGGAGAAGGGAAAAAAAAAATTTAAACAAGGACCTGTTGAGAGTGTTGTTGTTCAGTGTGTCCAATTCTCTAGGACCCCATGGACTGTAGCACATCAGGCTTCCTTGTCCTTCACCATCTCTCGGAGTTCACTCAAACTCATGTCCATTGAGTCGGTGATGCCATCCAACCATCTCATCCTCTGTCGTGTCCTCCTCTTGCCTTCAATCTTTCCCAGCATCAGGGTCTTTTCCAATGAGCTGGCTCTTCATATCAGGTGGCCAAAGTATTAGAACTTCAGCTTCAGCATCAGTCCCTCCAATGAACACCCAGGACTGATCTCCTTCAGGATGGACTGGTTGGATCTCCTTGCAGTCCAAGGGACTCTCAAGAGTTCTCTAGCACCACAGTTCAAAAGCATCAGTTCTTCGGCACTCAGCTTTCTGTATAGTCCAACTCTCACATCTGTACATGGCTACTGGAAAAACCATAGCTTTGACTATACGGACCTTTGTCAGCAAAGTGATGGCTCTGCTTTTTAATACAAGGGGGACACTGTTACAATTGCACTGAGATGACAGGGACTGTCCTGAGCAAATACCCTTGAGTCAGGGCTTTTTCAAGTGACAAAGCCCTGTCTCCAATTGGCCTAATCCTAAAACTAGATGATTCACATATTAAATAAAATACTAAGAGATAGAGGAAAGCAACAGAATGTGAAAGACTAGAGATCTCTTCAAGAAAATTAGAGATACCAAGGGAACATTTCATGCAAAGATGGACTTGATAAAGGACAGAAATGGTCTGGACCTAACAGAAGCAGAAGATATTAAGAAGAGGTGGCAAGAATACACAGAAGAACGGTACAAAAACAACCCGGATAATCATGATGATGTGATCACTCATCTAGAGCCAGACATCTTGGAATGTGAAGTCAAGTGAGCCTTAGAAGGCATCACTACGAACAAAGCTAGTGGAGGTGATGGAATTCCAGTTGAGCTGTTTCAAATCCTGAAAGATGATGCTGTGAAAGTGCTGCACTCAATATGCCAGCAAGTTTGGAAAACTCAGCAGTGGCCACAGGACTGGAAAAGGTCCGTTTTCATTCCAATTCCAAAGTAAGGCAATGCCAAAGAATGCTCAAACTACCACACAATTGCACTCATCTCACATGCTAGTAAAGTAATGCTCAAAATTCTCCAAGCCAGACTTCAGCAATACGTGAACCGTGAACTCCCTGTTGTTCAAGCTGGTTTTAGAAAAGGCAGAGGAACCAGAGATCCAATTGCCAACATCTGCTGGATCATGGAAAAAGCAAGAGAGTTCCAGAAAAACATCTATTTCTGGTGTATTGGCTATGTCAAAGCCTTTGACTGTGTCAATCACAATAAACTGTGGAAAATTCTGAAAGAGATGGGAATACCAGACCACCTAACCTGCCTCTTGAGAAATCTGTATGCAGGTCAGGAAGCAACAGTTAGAACTGGACATAGAACAACA
Organism: Capricornis sumatraensis; assembly: GCF_032405125.1. Classification (NCBI taxonomy): domain Eukaryota; kingdom Metazoa; phylum Chordata; class Mammalia; order Artiodactyla; family Bovidae; genus Capricornis; species Capricornis sumatraensis. The sequence continues at coordinate 74,064,400 of NC_091087.1, read as the reverse complement.
GACTGGTTACCAATAGGAAAAGGAGTATGTCAAGGCTGTATATTGTCACCCTGCTTATTTAACTTCTATGCAGAGTACATCATGAGAAACGCTGGGCTGGAAGAAACACAAGCTGGAATCAAGATTGCTGGGAGAAATATCAATAACCTCAGATATGCGGATGACACCACCCTTACGGCAGAAAGTGAAGAGGAGCTAAAAAGCCTCTTGATGAAAGTGAAAGAGGAGAGCGAAAAAGTTGGCCTAAAGCTCAACATTCAGAAAACGAAGATCACGGCATCCGGTCCCATCACTTCGTGGGAAATAGATGGGGAAACAGTAGAAACAGTGTCAGACTTTCTTTTTTTGGGCTCGAAAATCACTGCAGATGGTGACTGCAGCCATGAAATTAAAAGACGCTTTCTCCTTGGAAGAAAAGTTATGACCAACCTAGATAGTATATTCAAAAGCAGAGATGTTACTTTGCCAACTAAGGTCCGTCTAGTCAAGGGTATGGTTTTTCCAGTGGTCATGTATGGATGTGAGAGTTGGACTGTGAAGAAGGCTGAGCGCCGAAGAATTGATGCGTTTGAACTGTGGCGTTGGAGAAGACTCTTGAGAGTCCCTTGGACTGCAAGGAGATCCAACCAGTCCATTCTGAAGGAGATCAGCCCTGGGATTTCTTTGGAAGGAATGATGCTAAAGCTGAAGCTCCAGTACTTTGGCCACCTCATGCGAAGAGTTGACTCATTGGAAAAGACACTGATGCTGGGAGGGACTGGGGGCAGGAGGAGAAGGGGACGACCGAGGATGAGATGGCTGGATGGCATCACGGACTTGATGGATGTGAGTCTGAGTGAACTCCGGGAGATGGTGATGGACAGGGAGGCCTGGCGTGCTGCTATTCATGGGGTTGCAAAGAGTCGGACACGACTGAGCGACTGAACTGAACTGAAGTAAGAGATTTATATTTTAATATAAATATTAGATAAAATATTCATGTAATTAAATAGTGCATTAAAAAATAAAAATCCAGCTGGCTCACTTAATGAGAGAGCTGGAGTCCTCAGGCATGGCTGTCTCCATGGATTCCCCATGGACTGAGAGATGCTATCAAGAGTGTCTCACAGCGGGTGGGGGCGTGGGGGGTGTGAGGGAGAGGTGCCCTAGGCTGCAGGCCTACACAAGGTCCTCTCTGCGAGCCAGCAGGGCCCCGGGGGTTGGGGAGGATGCAAGCCTTCCAGCTGGGAAAAGGCATCACGACCATTTTGTGCGCCCCTTCAGACGGCCACCTAGGACATTTCCAATTTTTTATTAAAAACACAGCAGTATCATACTTTCATAATTTAAAAAAAATTCAGAGAAAAAAACCCACAGCAGTGATGGTCTATTTGGTGGCTGAGCCGCACTGTCTTCCAAGGCAGCCCTCACTTTACTGCACTTCACTTCCCGGTGCCCCACAGACGCTCCGCTTTTCTCAGACGGAAGGCTGGTGGCTATCCTCCGGCGAGCAAGTCTACGGGGGCCATTTTCCCAACTGCGTTTCCTCACTTCGCGTCTCTGTATCACATTCTGGTAATTCTCACAATATTTCCAACTTTCTCGTTTATATTTTTCTGATTTCTGTCATCAGCTATGTTCCCACTACATCTCACTGAAGCCAAGATAATACTTGGCATTTTTAGCAATGAAGTAATGTTTTTAATAAGTTAACTTATTTCTTTGATGGTATCAGGTCTTAATTGCAGCACAAGGGGTCTTCAGCTGTGCCAAGCAAACTCTTAGTTGCAGCATGTGGGATCTAGCTCCCCCACCAGGGATCAAATCTCAGCCCCCTACCTCAGGAGCACGGTGTCTCTGCCACTAGACCACCAGGGAAGCCCCACAAGAAAGTAGTTTTTAATTAAGGTATGTACCGTGATTTTCTTAAAGGGATGGGGATACCAGAGCACCTTATTTGCCTCCTGAGAAATCTGTATGCAGGTCAGGAAGCAACAGTTAGAACTGGACATGGAACAATGGACTGGTTCCAAACAGGAAAAGGAGCACGTCAAGGCTGCGTACTGTCACCCTGCTTATGTAACTTCTATGCAGAGTGCATCGTGAGAAATGCCAGGCTGGCTGAAGCACCAGCTGGAATCAAGGTTGCCAGGAGAAATATCAATAACCTCAGATATGCAGATGATACCACCTGTATGGCGAAAATCAAAGAGGAACTAAATAGCCTCTTGATGAAAGTGAAAGAGGAGAGTGAAAAAGCTGGCTTAAAGCTCAACATTCAGAAAACGAAGATCATGGCATCTGATCCCATCACTTCATGGCAAATAGATGGGGAAACAGTGGAAACAGTGTCAGACTTTATTTTGGGGGGCTCCAAAATCACTGCAGATGGTGATTGCAGCCATGAAATTAAAAGATTCTTGCTCTTTGGAAGAAAAGCTATGATCAACCTAGACAGCATACTAAAAAGCAGAGACATTCTTTTACAGACAAAGGTCTATTTAGTCAAAGCTATGGTTTCTCCAATGCCCATGTATGGATGTGAGAGTTGGACTGTGAAGAAGGCTGAGCACTGAAGAATTGATGCTTTTGAAGTGTGGTGTTGGAGAAAACTCTTGAGAGTCCCTTGGACTGCAAGGAGATCCAACCAGTCCATTCTGAAGGAGATCAACCCTGGGATTTCTTTGGAAGGAATGATGCTAAAGCTGAAACTCCAGTACTTTGGCCACTGATGCCAAGAGCTGACTCATTGGAAAAGACTGATGCTGGGAAAGATCGAAGGCGGAAGGAGAAGGGGACGACAGAGATGAGATGGCTGAATGGCATCACTGACTCAACGGACATGAGTCTGAGCAAGCTCCAGGAGTTGGTGATGGACAGGGAAGCTTGGCCGTGCTGCAGTCCATGGGGTCGCAAAGAGTCAGACACGAGCAACTGAACTGAAACAAACCTTGGTTGTTTAGACATATTACTATTGCACGCTTAGTAAACTTTAGTGTAGTGTGAATGTAATGTTCACATGCCTGGGGAAGCCAAAATATTTTTGTGTCTCCTTTTATTGCGATACTTGCTTTATCATGGTGTCTGGAACAGAGCTTGCAGTATCTCTGAGGTCTGCCTATAAAATTAAGCTTGAATTCTCTCCTAAAATTGTAAAGAATTAAGCAAGTGAACAAAAACCATAACAGTGAGCATCGTACATGGAACCTGGCACTTGGGCCAGTATTTATCTGGAGTAAGATACCCACAAAAGGTACTGCTGGACCCAACAGCACAAGTGTTTTCCCCGCTGGTGGGCCTTACCCAGGTGCTTGCCCGCCCCTCGTGTGAGAGTGAGGGCCTGACTCCTGACCTTGTCGGTACAGGCTGTTTTCCGTCTCCTTGGATTTTGCCATTAGGAGAATTATTAGAGCTGAGTATCAGGCGTTTACTGGTCAACCTGTAAACTGCCTATTCATACCCCTCCCCCATCTTCCTGGGTTAGTCCTAATTGGCTGCTGCTGCTGCTTTAAGTCGCTTCAGTCGTGTCCGACTCTGTGCGACCCCATAGACGGCAGCCCACCAGGCTCCCCTGTCCCTGGGATTCTCCAGGCAAGAACACTGGAGTGGGTCGCCATTTCCTTCTCCAATGCATGAAAGTGAAAAGTGAAAGTGAAGTTGCTCAGTTGTGTCCGACTCTTAGCGACCCCATGGACTGAGCCTACCAGGCTCCTCCGTCCATGGGATTTTCCAGGCAAGAGCACTGGAGTGGCTGCCGTCGCCTTCTCCACTAATTGGCTGCAGGAGCTCCTTACTCATTCTGAATACAGACCCCTGGAGGCCAGGTGGGCTTTGACCCGGTCCAGCCCAGTGGTGGAAGCGCAGGGCCCAGGTGAGGTGGGGGTGAGAGGGATGTTCCCAGCCTCTTGCCTGATCCTGGCCACCTCCCATACTGGCCATGGCCAAGCCTGCCCCCTGGAACACCTTCCTTTTGAGATCCAAAAATCTACCTGACTCATTTCACAGGTAAGTGACTGGCGCTCGGACAGGTGCAGTCACACACAGCTGGTGAGCAGTGACTAGCACCCGGCTCATTTGGCACCAGCCTCCCCCAGGAAGCTCTGTGCCCCCGACTCCCTGCGCAGTGCGCAGCCCGAACTGTGCTCCCAGGCCCAGGCCACCTGCCACCTGCCCTCTGCTCTGATGCCATGGGCCAGGCTTGCTGGCGGCAGCTGGGACTCAGGTCAGGGAGGATCTCCGCGTGGCCAATGAACTCTCCAGCCCCGCCCTGCACCCCTTGTCACGCTCAGCAGATGACCTTGGAAACAGAAGCCATCAAAGCAGACCTCTGACTCACCCGTACTCTCATTGGCACCCATGCCCAACCCTACGCCGCCCAGGAAGAAGGGTCCATGCTGGAGGCTGGGGGCTCCCCTCCACGCCTGGTGGCCGTCCCCGAGGGCCTGAAGGTCCTGGCGCCACAGGTCTTTCCTGCATCGGTGTCCTGCTCACATGAGCACACATGCACACGCACGAGCAAGATGCAGCACACTGCACACGGACACGTGTACACACACGTGTACACAGCACAGCCAGCCAGGACCTAGTGCACACGTGTCTGCATGCACACCACTTATGTATTCAGTGTTCACTCTTTCATTCATTTTGGCCCAACCAGGAGACTTGTGGGATCTCGGTTCCCCTACCAGGGATGGGAACCCGGCCCACTGAGTGAAAACGCCGAGTCCAAACCACCGGACTGCCAGGGAACCCCCATCTCTCGCATTCTTTAGCCCTGCTCACCTCCCGCCCCTTCTCCTCTGCTCCTACACATCTTCCCCAGCCCTTCCCCCAGTCCCCTCTCCACAGGCTTCTCCAGCCGCCCATGACCTTCTGGAAAGGGCACCATGACCTCCCTGTAGCCAGATCCTCCTGACCCTCTGGTGGCACTTGCCCCAGGTGGCCACTCCCTCCTCCACAGGGCGCCTGTGCCCTCCGACCCCTGACCCCTGGCGGCCTCTCCCAGCTCCTGGCTCCGCCCACCTCCTCTCCCTACTCTGTGTGCTAGATGTCAAGCCTGGCCTCCCAACCTTCCCTCCTGTGTCAGGCTTCCAGTGCCTTCTCTCTATCGCTGGCCAGGGCTTCTCCCTCCACTTCCTGTTGCCATGAGACCCCCAGAGCAGCCGACAGGCGTCTTTGGGGGCGCCCTGCTCCTCCCCACGCTTCCGCGTGCTCAGCCTGACTGGGAGGCACTCTGGACTGTGCTCTCGCTCTTGGACGCTGCCCAGTTGCCCCGAGCACACACAGGATTCCCTGCTTCTGCTTCTCCCCCGTGAGCGCCCTGCCGCTCACCCCAGCCACCTCTTCCCAGGCCGGTCGGCTACAGGGGCTTCCACCCTCTGCCCCTGGGGTTGGCTCCCTGCAGCCAGAGGGGCCTGAGAAAAGACCCCCAGCCCCTGCCGGGCCCTGCTCAGAGCCCTTGCTCCCCTAGTCCTCGCACTGACCCTTGGGTCCCTCTGGACCTGGGTGCACGCGGACACCTGCCCGTGGGTGAGACAAGCTCTCCCAGGAGAGAGGGGAGTGTGTCTTGGGTCAGGTCCGATGCGAGCATGACAGGGTCAAAGGTCAAAGCCATGTTTAGAAGGCTGACTGCCCACCCTCAGATCCCCTCTTAGTCTGTGGAAATTGAGCCCTCTGCCCCGGCTTGTGCCCGCTCCCCACCCCCAGCCCCTTCACTCCCCACCAAGCCCATCTGCCCTCCCGGGGAAGCTCTGTTCACAGCCCCGTCCACAGCCCGAGACGGCAGGATGCTGCTTCTCTGGGGGGGACCTGCCCCCATGGCCACCCTGGACGGCTCGCAGCCGTCACAGCTCCACGGAGGCGCGGGGAAGGCGCTCACAGTAGCACCAGGGCCCCACACCCGCGCTGGGCACAGGCAGCTCTCGCCAGCAGAAGGTTCCTCTGCAGGGATGGCACGGGACCCAGAGCAACATGTACCCCAGAGGGCGAGTCTGAAAGTGACCTAGGAGAGAAAGGCAGCCTGTCGAGGCTGGTAGCTGATGGATCCGACCAGAGGGTTACAAGGTCCGCCACCGCTGTGGGGAGTGCCAGTGCGGGGCTGGGCCGCCGGACGGGCACGTCGGCCTTCAGACGTCCCCACAGGTTCGTTCCTAACCGGGTTCATGGGTTCCCAGGTATTGAAAAGTTATCAATACTATTATTTATGCCTGAAATAATCCACCCCCCTCTGCCTCCAGGTCCTCGGGACAAACCCCAGCTCCTCGTCCTGGCCTTCAAGGCCTTAGGCTCCCCTCCCGCTGCCCTCTGCAGCCGCCCTCGGTCACGGCCGACCTTTGCCCCGGTTGTGTCCTGACCAGGATCACCTTTCCTCTGCCTCACCTGGTCTTTCTGGCTAAGTTCATTTCTGAAGGCAGCTTCTAAGTAGCAACGGGGCCAGATTTTATGTTGAGAGAGGCCTTCAAAAAGGCTCTTTCCCTTCAGGAAAGCCAGCAGCAAGCAGTGGGGAGGGCAAGTCGAAGCAGAGGGCCAAGAGGGCTGGGGGTGGAGAGACAGTTGCCCAGAGGCCAGCTGCACAGCAGACACCTACAGCCGATGCCCCTTCTCCACTGGTGGCCGTGGAGACGGTGTGAGGTCTCACCTATAGCCCTTGAGGAGCAGCCTGGGCACGTGGGAGCTGAGTGGCTAGCGTCTTGAACCACAGGGAGTTCACTTGGGACACCACCTCCCTAGCTTGTTTCCCAGGGCCTGGGGGCTATGAAAGGCCAAATGTCAACCCCAGAATTTCTATCTGCTTTGCTCTTCCTAGTGGCTCAGAGGGTAAAGCATCTGCCTGCAGTGCAGGACACCTGGGTTCGATCCCTGGGTTGGGAAGATCTCCTGGAGAAGGAAATGGCAACCCACTCCAGTACTCTTGCCTGGAAAATCCCATGGACGGAGAAGTCTGGTAGGCTACAGTCCATGGGGTCGCAAAGAGTCGGACACGACTGTGCGATTTCACTTCACTTTGTCCCCCGTCAGAAACATCAGCAACCTGACAGCTGAGAGAAAACGTAGGAGACTGAGGCCTGGAGAGGGGAGGACACAGTGAGAGGTGAGGCGGGGCAGAGGCGGAGCCTGGACTCCCAGCCCGGTGCTCCCCGGACCCCAACCGTGGTCCACGGCCATCTCTGTTCATCTGGTGCCGATCAGGGCTGCCCAGGTGGCACCAGTGGTAAAGAATCTGCCTGTCAATGCAGGAGATGCAAAAGACATGGGTTCGATCCCTGGGTTGGGAAGATCCCGTGGAGTAGGTAGGATATGGCACCCCACTGCAGTATTCTTGCCTGGAAAATTCAACGGACAGAAGAGCCTGTCAGGCTACAGTCCATGTGGCGGCAGAGAGTCGGACATGACTGAGCAGGCACCATCATGGATCCCCGCCCCCACCCCCCCTCAAGGTATGGTAAGGCCTGCAGGGCCTTGTTGCACTAAGGCAGGCAGCAGTTTGGGTGGCAGGGTCTGGTGGGATCTTGGGCATGGGTGTGCTACTTGTAGAAAGGCCAGGTGGGCAGGGCCCCTTCAATCATAAATGTCTGAAGAAAAGAAACACACGTGTCCAGCTTCCCTTTTGTGTGTTCCTCACTTGAAAGACCGATGCTGAAGCTGAAGCTCCAATACTTTGGCCACCTGATGAGAAGAGCTGACTTATTAGAAAAGACCCTGATGCTGGGAAAGACTGAGGGCAGGAGGAGAAGGGGACGACAGAGGAAGAGATTGTTGGATGGCATCACCGACTCGATGGGCTTGAGTTTGAACAAGTTCCGGGAGATGGTGAAGGACAGGGAAGCCGAGTGTGGCAGTCCACAGGGTCGCAAAGAGTCGGACAAGACTGAGCGACTGGACGACAACAACGCATGAAGGTCACCTCCCTGTGAGACCCGATTTCATGGTTGGTGAATCAGGGGTCATAATTCCCACTGCCACTGGCTGTGGAAATGAAATCAAGCGTGTTTAGCACAGAGATTGGTGCAACTAGGCGCTGATAAGTGACTGTCTGCATCCGGCTCACCATCCATTCCCTGGGAAAGTCAGCCTGGAGCAGGGGCTCCAGATGCCCGGACCCTCTGGGGCAGAACGCGGCCGGGGACCCTTAGGGGTCACAACCCCTTCCCCCTCCACGTGCGGTCCCGGGAAAACAGTCCCGGAGGTCATCCCCAAGGTCACAGAGGGTCAGTGCAAAGGGGACGTGGAAGACGTCTCGTGGGGTGCCGAGGAGAGTCACGCTCGGCGGAGCCCGGGCGCCTGAGTGCGAGCACAGACTCGCTGAGCGGAGGCACCGCAGGCCGAGGGGCCCTCCCGGCGCGGGTGGCCAGCCGCCGGGAGCCGGGAGCCCTTCTCCGCCAGCCACTCGGGTTTCCGGGAGCCCCGCCCCGCTCGCTCCCATCGCGGCCCCGCCCCCCGTGCGCCCGCAAGTTTCTCCCAACTTTTCCGCGGGTCCCCCCGGGTGCCCCGCCCGCCGGCCGGTGACGTAACAATGGTGCAGCGCGGTGGCCAATAGGCGCCGGCGGAGGCCGGCGGCGCGGACCAATGGCGGCGGCGGGCGGCCCAGCGGTCCTGCCCGGCCGGGGCCGCACTGCGCCGCCCGCCGCCCGCCCGCCCGCCGCCGGCGCCGGCACCGCCGCCCAGCGATCCGGCAGCGGCGGCTCAGAGCGCGGCTGAGGCGGGCGCGGGCGGCGGCGGCGGCCTCCCGTCCGTCTGTCCTGGGAGCTTCGCCTGCGCACCGACCCGCGGGGAGACAGCGCGCGCTCCCGCCCGCCGCGGGGGCGGGGACGCCAGGCTCGCGGCCCCTCCAGCCCCCAAGGTGAGTCCCCCTTCCTCGGCCCGCTCGGCGTGCGGCTCCCGCCCCAGGCGCGACTCCCTGGCCACCGCCCCCCCCCATCCTCCCTGGACACACGCTCACGCAGGTGCAGCCCTCGCTGCGCCGGCCACCGGCCTGCAGATACTCTGGCCTCGCCCCCCCGCGACCCGGGGTCCGGCCGTGCGGCCGGTGGGGGCCGGGGCGGAGCTGGCGGGCGGCCCTGGGCGCGCGGCCTTGCCCTCGGTGGCCCAGCCCCCACCCCCCATTCACTGAGCCGCGACCGTGACTCGCTGCCCAGTGACGTGAGGCCGGCCCAACTTTACGTAACCCGCCCGGCGCCCAGTGTCCACACAGGGTACACCCGGGGTGCGGAGGCCCCGGCGTGGGACGCCGCTTTCCAGTCACGGTGCCCCCTTAAAGGGCGCTGTGGCTCCAGCTCCCCTCCGCCCCCTGCCCCGTGCCCGTCTCTGTAACTTAGTTACCCGGTGTGTGTGGACTCAGCCTACCCGCTGACCCAGGGCCCTTGTGACCCAAGGGCTTACCCTTGACAAAATGCGGTGGGGAGCTGGGGCCAGGGGCTGGAAGTCAGGGCTCAGGTTGGTTGGTGCAGGGGGCTTTGGGGACAAGGTTAGAGCTCAAGCTGGGTTTCCGGTGGGTTGGCGGGTTCCCCCCACTTCTGGAATGAGCCCGAAATACGAGGTAGGAGATCTTGGGTCCAGGCCTGGCTCTGCCATGACTTGCCGGCTGACCTTGGACAAGTTTGTCCCTTGCTGGAAAGTGGGATGCCAAGCCCTGCTTCGTCCAGCCTCTGGGAAGACCAAGGGAGCTAGCAGACCTGGGGCGGGGTCTGCAGGCCCTGAAGAGTGTACATACCGGTCTCTTGGTTGATTTCATCCCCCTGCCTCCTCGCGGGAGCTTGGGGCGGGGACGGCGCGGAAACACCATGTTTGGGTGGAAGGCTGGAGGCCCCGCTCCCTGCTGTGGCTCCCAGCCTGCCTTCCCTCTTTCTTACAGATGAGGAAGCTGAGGCTCAGAGGACAGTGATACACCCACCTGCACAGAACTTGGTCATTGCGGTGCACTAACCAGGTAGGTCTGAGTCTGGAGCTCTGCCCCTGGGCAGGGTCTCCTAGCTGCAGGCAGGGGTCAGATGGCAGGGTCAAGGTTAGATGGAGTTCGGGAGAGGGAGTTTGGGCTACAGAAGGGGTTTGGTTCAGCTTGAGATGTGAGATGCAGCTCTCCTACACCCCCACCCCCGACCTGGCTTTTTCCTTAATTGGGGTTGGGTGCAGCTGCCGCAGGTGGGAGCAGGAACTCTTCTGGCGGGTCCCTGGGCTGGAGGGGGTGTGAGGTTTCAGTGTGGTCTTGGCAACGGTAGGTGGGGGGCTATGAGGGCAGAGGCAGGGGAAGGGGGTCCTTAGTCGAGGTACCAGATAAGGAGACGATCTCAGGGAGGGCCACCGTCTGCCGCTAGATCCAGGATGTGGGAGGTGGTTCAGGGCCTGGAAGAGAAGCGAGCTGTTGAGGAGTGACTGGGACAGCCCGTCGGAGGCTGGGGGTGGGCGGGGGAGGCCGGTACCAGACAGGCCCAGCCAGGTGGGGAGGCGTGGGGGGGCTTCGACAGGAGACCCCCCCCCTCCCGCCTGGATCCTCGACCCTCACTGGACCTCTCTGCTCGCAGGTGGTCGGCCCCCGGGGGCCCATGCCGTGAGGTGAGGACGCCCAGCCAGCATGCCGTGGGACGCGCGACTGCCGGGGGGCGGCGCGGAAGGCGGGCCCGAGGGCGCGGGGGCGGCGCGCTCTAGGGCACAGAAGCAGTGCCGCAAGTCGTCGTTCGCCTTCTACCAGGCCGTGCGCGACCTGCTGCCCGTCTGGCTGCTGGAGGACATGCGCGCCAGCGAGGCCTTCCACTGGGACGAGCGCGGCCGCGCCGCCGCCTACTCGCCGTCCGAGGCGCTGCTCTACGCGCTCGTGCACGACCACCAGGGGTACGCGCACTACCTGCTGGCCACCTTCCCGCGGCGCGCGCTCGCGCCTCCTAGCGCCGGCTTCCGCTGCTGCGCGGCGCCGGGGCCGCACGTGGCGCTGGCCGTGCGCTACAACCGCGTGGGCATCCTGCGCCGCATCCTGCGCACCGTGCGCGACTTCCCGGCCGAGGAGCGCGCGCGCCTGCTCGACCGGCGCGGCTGCAGCCGCGTGGAGGGTGGTGGCACGGCGCTGCACGTGGCCTGCGAGCTGGTGCGCCCTGAGTGCCTCTTCCTGCTGCTCGGCCACGGCGCCTCGCCCGGCCTGCGCGACGGCGGCGGCCTAACGCCGCTCGAGCTGCTGCTGCGCCAGCTGGGCCGCGACGCCGGGGCTGCCGCCCCTGCGGCCTCCGGGGCGCCCGCGCCGCCGCTTGGGGAGCCGCGTCAGCGCCGCCTGCTGCTGCTCGACCTGCTGGCGCTGTACACGCCCGCGGACGCCGCCGGCCCGGCCCGCCGCGAGCTGCTGGGCGACCGGCCACGCTGGCGGCGGCTGCTGGGCGAGGAGAAGTTCCAGTGGCTGGCGGGCCTCGCGCCGCCCTCGCTCTTCGCGCGCGCCATGCAGGTGCTGGTCACCGCCATCTCACCCGGCCGCTTCCCCGAGGCCCTGGACGAGCTGCCGCTGCCGCCCTTCCTGCAGCCGCTGGACCTCACGGGCAAGGGCTAGAGCGCGCTCCAGACCTTGGACTTTTGGAGCATACAATTTTTAAGAGCGTTGTACCTGGCACTTTACATATATTGTTTCTGGACGGCAGAACCTCTGTTTTCGTCTGTTGGCGTGCTTCGGGGGGCCAGGCCAGGATGGGCAGGCGAGCCGTGAGCTGCGGCTTCCGGATGCGGCCGCGCTCAGTTCCACACCTCCCTGCGTGCGTGGAGCGGGGCTGCGAGGTCAGGCAACTCCCGAGAGCCGGGCCCTGTCCTCAGTTCCCTGCCCAGACCCGAGGACCGGAGCCCCGCCTTTAGAGCCTCTGGAAGGTGTTCCAGAGGGAGAGACAGCTGAGCGGAGGAGGAGTTGGGCAGGTGCTGGGGGACGGCTTGTGCAAAGGCCTGGAGGCTGGGGGAACCGCCGTGGGGGCGCTGGCTGGAGGGCCTCTACCCCGGCAGCAAGAGGGGCCTCGCCAGCTGCCCTGTGGGCTCGGGCTTGGGCTAGGGTTCTGAGAGCTGAGGACGGAGGAGGGCCTGCGCGCCAGGTGGTGGGGCCAGGACCCAGGCCGTGCCTCCTGTTCCTCCCCACCCCACCCTGGCCACTGCCCCTCCTTGGGTATCGCTGGCGCTCTTCCCACCCACACAGGCCTAGGCCTGGACTCGCCCTCTTGTCCACTTTTCTTTCCTCTGGCAGTTGGTGTCGGGGCCCCTGCTTCTCACCTCTGTTCTGGTGGATGCAGCTGCCTGGGGCCCCTGGCTCCAGCCTCCCCTCACCCGGGGTTAGATGTGCCTTCTTCCAGGCCTGCCGCTTGCCCTGGTCATGGGCTCCCAGGACCCAGCCCCCGATGCTCGATGGCACCTGTGAGTGCTGGCAACACCTTGTGGGCAAGCTCTCCTGCCTCAGCCGGTAGAGCTGGTTTCTGCTGGAAGGGTTTGAAGATCGAGACTTGTCAGCAGATGTTACCATAACCCTTAAGGACCAAGGGAAAGCAGCGTCCATGCCTGGAGGAGTGTTGGGATCAGGGATGATGGCCAGGTTGTTGCGCCTGGGAGTTCTGCAGGGCGGTGAAATTCAACCCATGCCTGCTGGGCTGGAGAGCCACGGTGTGCTGCCAGGAGTTGAGGGCTCGGGAGCTGCCCGATGACCTCTGACTGCTCAGGCAGGGGTGCCCACTCCCCGCCTTGCCCCTGGTGTCCCTGAGGGGAGCCTGGCTGGGGGTGGAAGAGGCTTGGGGGGTGGTGGCAGTGCCAGGGTGGTGGCCATGGGAGGAGAGGGGTGGGGTGGGAGCGCCCTGGTTCTGGTCTGTATCTGCCACTTCTTCGCAGGATGACTTTGGGCACATCCCTGCCTTGGGCCTCAGTGTCCCTGACTGCCCTCAGAGGGGTTTTGGAGCATCTCCAAGCTCCCTACCTAAAAGGATGTTTCTGGGAAATGTAGGGTGGGCAGGAGCACAGCCCTGTGGGGGAGGGGACAGTGGGGGTCAGTTCTGCCCAGTGCTGACCCTAGATTCTGGGTGGGGGTGAGGGCGCCTCCCTTCCCACTGTGTGTCCTGGCCCAGTTAAACAGACTTTCTGAACCTTGACACTTGGCGGGCAGTGGATACTAACATCTCTTCTACCTTAAAGCGTGGGGCATCAGGAGCCCCGGGCTATGAAGACAGGGAATGTGTTGCTGGGGAGGCACGCTCCTTGGAGGGGATGGCGAATGCAGACCACGTGCTGTGGCTCCTAGGGGCCGGGCTTGGGAGGCACTGGGGACTCGGGGCGCCCTTGTGCCCTGGAGCTTCTGCCTGCAGAGAGCCCGGGCACCTGCAGGGCGTGCAGACTTGCCCTCGTGTCTCCCTGCTCCCAGCTCTGGCCCCTGTGGGCTGAGCCCTCCTGGTCCGAGGCCCAGGGCTAGGCCCTCACTCGCTTCCCCACTAGACCTACAGCTGCCCCATTGGTGACAAACTCCTTTGAGCTCCCTGGGCTGAGGATGGGGTGATACAGGGTTGGGCGGGCTCCCTGGTGGGGACCCCACAGAATCCATTGTCCAGTGAGTAGGAGGTGGCCCTTGGGAGGCTCCTTGTGTGCAGGGCAGGATCCGGGCAGGAGTTGTGGGCACCAGAGCGGGGGTGGGGGGGGGGTCCAGCCAGAGCCTAGCTTCATAGCTTAGGGGGTGGAGGGCAATGGGGGTGTCCTCGCCGTGGCTGGGCAGGACAGGGAGCCGCCAGAAGGCCGAGGACACCCTGTGGAAGCAGAGTGGGGCCTGATTCCTGGCGCAGCTCCCGCGGAAACGGGCTACCTGGCTCAGGGCGCCCTGGTGTCAGTGAGTGCAAAGAACCAGAACCCAGCACGGGGCTATCTGGCCTCGGGGTTATCTGGTCGCTGCCGCTGGCCCGCGCGAGGGCACCTGGGTTCCGGTGCTCGTCTTACCGCTCCCCGGGGCCCTCCAGCTCCTGCAGGGGCCCCTCCCCAGCCCCATCACCACCGCCCTGGCAATGAGCCTGGGGGCCTGGAGGGGGTCAGAGGCAGCCGGGAGATGCAGCTCTCGGCTGTTGGCAGGTGGCCTTGGTGGCTTCTCACAGGCAACGGCTCTGCCTGGAGCAAGGCCCATGTCTCTGGGCCAGAGTTCCTCTGTTCGCTTCCTTCATTCCACGGACTTTGTCTAAGGAAACCTGGCATTGGCCAGATTGCCTCCAGCATGCCCACCCCTGGGGCCTGGTGAACTCCCAACAGGAGAGCTCTGGGGCCAGAATCTGGGCACCCCAGATGCCTGTCGGGGAGGTGCTGTGACTTGTTCCTGGAGCCTGGAAGGGACACACGGCCCTGAACCGCGCCCCACTTCGGCGGTGGCAACACAACCCCGCGCTGAGGCCTTGCTTCACCTCCTCGTGTGCTGACTTCTCCCATCACTACCTCGATTTCCCCACTGATCTCCTTTCCTCCTGATTTCTTCAACCTTCAAATATTGTCCTGAGAGCAGTTTTCCCCAGTCCTGTTCAGAACGAGGATGCCTCCTGAAAGGCGAATGTGGGGTTAGGGGAAGGCAGTGGAAAACCAGCTTCTGCTCCAGGAGACCGAGTGGATGTGGGGACTGGTTTGTCCCACTCCGTTCTAAAACAGGCGTGACTGACATGTAGTAAGTGCAGGCGTCAGTTGTGTGGTTTGAGGAGTTAGCCCCCTGTCAGCACATGTGTAACCACCCCAACCAAGACAGAGGTGAAGAGATGTCTATCTTCAGTGTTCTTTTTAGGCCGTGCCTTGTGGCTTGGGGGCATCTTAGTTGCCGCCCCCGCCCCTGGATGGAACCTGGGCCCTGGCAGCCAAAGCCTGGAGTCCTGCAGCCCTAACCACTGGACTGCCAGGGGATTCCTGTATCTTCAGTGACTTTTTAAAAAGAATTTCTGCTTACAGATGCTGGCTCACGGTAGAACACTCAAACTGTGCTGGGAAACCCAGGGCAGGATGGATCAGAGCCCTGACCACGCAGCTCCCAAGTAAAGGGGCCGCCGGCCTATGGGCCCCCCACCACCCAGGCGACTGCTGCGCGCATCTTAGTGTACTCTAGTTTTTTTCTATGCACTTATATACATGTGCTAAAATTTTTTTCTATGGTTATTTCTTATGTACAGATTGGACATCAGATCAAATTGAGTATTTAAAAACTTACTGTAGAATAAGCATTTCCATATGTTGTAAAACATTGTGTAAAACAGCCTCTGGTGTTTATTTTGTGATTATTTAATTCATCTAGTATTGGTATGATAAGGAGTTGACGTTAGAGAGGACTGAGTCTTTAAAATGTAAATTTTATTTTTGGAATAAATAATACATTTACATGGCTCAAATTCGAAAGATACAAAAAGGTACACACTATAGGCGACCACCAGCCACCAAGGCCAGCTGCGTGTGTAGTGTCTGCCCCTCCTGTGTGCCCTGGAATTACTACGAAAGGTTTCAAACCCACCAGAAGCCAGGAGAGAGCAACGCGAACGTGTGTTATCTTCCTGTGTAGGAAGTCCTACAAAGCCACATTCTCCTTACCACGCCCCAGAGATTTAGCGATGATACGGTAAACGGCCTGAGAGGCTGCTCAGCACAGATTTCCTCCAGGGCACACGGTTTTAACAGCTGCATACTGTTTCACGAGAGGAATGTTCCCAAAGGTCAGCTGCTGTTGGTCAGCTGTTTTTAGTGTTTCACAATTACTGCGGATGCTGCTGGGGTATGCCTGACTTAGGGTTTGTTCTTGAGGACAGGTTTCTAGAAGTAGGGATTTCAGGGTGTGAGGGCCGTAAGGCTGCTGCCGGCTCCACGTGCACCCTGGGGGGTTAGAAGACAGTGCCCTTTCGCCTGTTTACAGGTGCGTCTCAGCTGTTCCTCTGACTTGCTGCAATTGTTTCCCCTTTTAGTTTTATGGGTTTTTTAAAAGTATAAGATTGTTATAATTTGAAGAAATTAATTCAAATAATATACTATTTTCCTCTGACTTTTCCCACCACTTTGGGGTTTAGAAAGCGCTTGCCATCCAGAAGTCAGCTTCTGTCCTTTGTCCCCTGGTTTTAAGGTTCTCTCGTCCACTTGGTATCTGCTTCACCGGAGCGGTCAGGCTGAGGTCCACGCCAGCTCGCAGTCTCCCCCCTCCATCTGGCTAACTCCCCATGGTTCTTGCTGGGCCGCCCGATGCCACTGCCCACCCACCCCCGGCCGGTCATCACCTGGCACCGCTCACCTGTTTCTTCCCAGCACAGGCCTGGAGCCCCCGGAGCTGGGTCCAATCCCAGCGCGCTGTGCCGCCTCGAGCAACTTACTTTCCCTTGCCGGGTCTCACCGGAGCCCCAGGGAGCTGGGAGACCCTCGGGGCAAGTCTGTGGGCACAAACGTTATTTTATGGAGTCTTCCCTGCCTCCCCCAACAGAAAGAATCCCAGTGGGGAGTCTGACAGAGGGAGAGAATGCCCTAAGTGCCTTGGAGAGGACTGGCATCTTTGCCTGGTGTCCGTGGCCTTCCCCGGAATGCTGGCCACGCCTTCCTGGCCAGGCGCTCTCGGAGTCTCACGCAAGGCCCAGCCGGCTCTTGCCCGAGTCTGGCGTGTCTCATTCAGGTTGTTTGCTGGCACGCAGCTGGCCATTCTGCTGTGTCATGAACACGATCTTTCTCCACCTGCTGGTTTCCACCAGGGCACTTCTGGTATCTGGTTTTGGATCGTGGGTGGAGATTCAGGCCCGTGGTCTTGCCCCCAGGGGCACCTCTGGAGTGACATTCCCCCAGGACCGCCCCCGGGCACACCCTCCTGGCGGGGAGCTGGGCCGGGAACACCAGCAGCAGAGTTCCGGTGGCACCGGCGGGAACAGCCTGCACGACTGCCACTCAAGGCAGCTTCTCCCCTTCAGACGTCAGACTGGACTGGACTGGGCGGGGAGAGGTCGAGTTTATTGCACTGTCTCAAAGCACAACTGAAAAACCAGAAAGGAAATTCGTACAAAGCACTGAAGCCAAAGTATTAAACCAGACGGGGGCTCCCTGCCCTGAAGTCCCGCGGGTTCAGCAGAGCCGAGCGGGAGAGGGGCCGGGCAAGGCACAGCGGGCGCGGGACAGGGGCCTCCGCTGTCGGCACGCGTGAAGCGCTGGCCGGGTGAGGTGCGAGGTGCAGGCGGGCGTTGCGGCTCCTCCTCCTGGCTGGGTCCTGGCACAGAGTGCTTCTTCCCGCTTTTCACCTGTGGCCCACGGGCTCTCGGACACAGCTGCCTAGTTGAAAACAGGCATCGAGTAACAGGGTCCCGTGCCAAGGGCAGGCTAAAAAAGGCAGCTCAGCCGGAGTCCTGCTGGGGCGGCGCTGGCTGCCGCTTGGAGCCGGGCGACACGAGTGGGCCCCGCGGGCCGAGGCCCCGGACTGAAGTCTGACGTGGCCACACGCAGCAACGGACCACACAGGCACCAGCTGCGGCCCTGTGAAGGCATCTACCCTCCCGAGGTGGATGCCCGCTGACGGAGGCTGCCCTGCCCGGGGAGGACACGCAGCGGACAGCGCGGGCTCAGGACAGACCACGTGAAGAGGCGAGGCCTTCCACTGGGTCCAGAAAATACATTTCAAACGTGTAAGATCGGACTTCAGATGAGGTATCTCATGTAGGTTTGTAATACAACAAACAAAAGGCAATCACTAGGGGGTTCACCTCGGAGGGTGCCCGGGTTCTGCGATGCCCCAGCAGCGCGGGCTGTCACTGAGACGTTCCTGCGTCACAGCGGGGCTCAGGCCGCACTGCCGGCCCTGCCGCCTGGGATTCACGCGCACACGTCAGTGTCCGTTCCCTTCGCCCACCGGCCTTTATTGTTCCGGCTGAGCTGCGTCTGCCGGGGAGGGCCAGGGCCCAAGGCGGGGTGTGTGTGTGCGTGTGCGCGTGCGTGCGTGCGTGCATGTGCCCCCATCCTGGCACAGCTGGCTTCCCATCCAGCGGGTCCGCAGGGAACGTGTGCCGGGACCCGCGTCTCAGAGGAGGGGAGGGCCCGTGATGGAGGCGGGGCCCCGGCGGGAGTGCGCTCGGGAGAGGGCAGCGCTGACCCGGGCTCGGGGCCACGGTGCTGAGGCGGCGGCTGCGGCAACTAGCACAGGCGACCGCAGCAGCTGCCGGCCCCACCGGGGAGCCCAGAGGCCCTGCTGCCGCGGCGATGGCTCGACTCTCGGGCGAGGCTGTGGGTTCCGGGACAAGACGCAGACGAACATGGATGAAAGAAAGAGTGGGCCGTCCGACCTGGCTAGACGTGTCTGACGGGGGCTGGCGAGGCGTGCCTGGGGCGAGTGACTCCGAAGCCGACTGTGTCCCCACTCGGGGCCTGGCGTCTGCCCTCCCGGGAGCCCCTTCAGATGACCTCCCACTCGTCCTCCAGGTCCTCGGGGTGGGGGGTGGCGGCGTGGCTGCCCTGGGCCCCGTGTGAGTGGCTGAACGTCCTCGTCAGCCGCTGGAGGAGGTAGCCGGGCGGGCCCACTGCCCACAGCTCGTCTGACGAGGTCACTGCGGGGCGAGAGCCGGCCATATACTGTTACTCCCCAGCCGGGGCTCCACGACTGCAGGCACTGCCTAGGGGTGGCCCCGGGCACCCCTCAACCTGCGCCGTGGCCGCCCCGGCCTCCAGCGGGCGGGCCTGCGGCCCGTCCTCTTCCTGGGAGACGACCCTGGCAGAGTCCGGGTGCCGGGCGTCTGTCAGGCGTGCCGCTGGGATGGGTCTCGTTTGGGAGAGCCAGCCTAGTGGGAGCAGCCCCCCTGCACCACCCCCAGTGCCCTGGCACCCAGCACCTGCCTGTGACACACGTCACGTTCCCAGGGATCTTCTTCCAGTAGTCCCCGGCAGGGTTCTTGTCGGTGACGCCATACCGGCGGGCGAGGTCCCCGTTGGGGCACCGGGCCCACACGGTCCTGGTGCTCAGGGCCAGCTGGCAGGCCTGCAGCCCTGCAGGCAAATGGGGCGTGTGTCTGTCCTCAGACCCGGGGTGCAGCAGGGATGGGCCGACCCTCCCCGAGAGCCTGCTCTCCCCTGGGCACAGGGTGGGAGACCCAGGAGAGGATGCCCTGTTGGCTGGGCAGGCATGGCCGCGAGCCTCGGACCAGAGGCCCCCGGGGTCCAGAAATGACTGTCCCACGAGGAACCCCAGGGACCGGGAGCTGGCGCTCTGCTGGTGGGGACCCCACCCTGGGGCGACGGGGCAGAAGCCTGCTGTCGGTGGTCTGATAAGCCCCGTGTGTCCGCCGCCTCTACCTGGCACGTGCTCCCAGTCGGTCCCCACTGGCATCTCCTCAGTGATCCCAGCTCGGACATGCACGTTCCACCTGCTGTCCAGGGCCCACAGCGTCTGGTCATCAGGGCTGCAGTGGACGCTGACCAAGGTGACCCCGGCAGGCTGGAAGTAGGGAAGGAGATGGGGGCATGTGATTGCAGGGGGCAGTCCCTCCCCAGCCCACGGCAGCCTGCCGCGGCGGGAGCAGCGGGCACAGGGGCAGCCCTGTGGGGACAGAGGCACCCAGCAGACCCAGACCAAGGGACACCCTCCCAAACACAGAGCCTGGCTCTCCAGTGGCCGCCTGTCCCGGGCCCAGTGGTGGGCTGGGTGATGCGAAGGGAGGGGTGCCAGGAGAAGACGTGTTGGGTCCAGGGCTGGGGAGGGGGGTGTGCTGCGTGCAGGCGGGGACAGACGGCGGGGGCCACCGGGGAGGGAGGTGGTGGGGGTCTGGCCTCTGAGGGCGCTCACAGCATCACGCCTGGAGAGCACACACGTGGCCCCGTGCAGGCATGACTCTGGGTGAGTTGTCAGAGTTCACAGTACCTGCCCCTGAGTTTGCTTTATTTTTTTGGCTGCACTGTGCTGCATATGGAACTTCCCTGACCTGGGAGCGAACCCGCAGCCCCTACAGTGGAAGCACGGAGTCTTAACCACTGGGTCAGCAGGGAAGTCCACCGCCTCTACGTTTCCTGTTGTTTAAAGACGTCAAAATGAAAGCTTAATCTTAGATAAAAGTCACCGGAAAACGCACTTGCTGTCGAGTGTGTTGGGACAGAGGGCCCCTGGGCAGGGGGCAGGTGACCCTGTCCGCGAGCTCGATCTAAGGGGGCGGTGGTCTGGGGAGGAGGCTGAGGCGGGGTCTGGGAGATGGACCTCCTCATTCGCACCCCAAGCCCCTCTCTTCTGCTGCTTGTCAGGCCAGTGGGACCGGGCCAGCTGTGCGGAGCTGCCAAGAGCATCGCAGGACACGAGCTGGCAGGCGCGGTGGGCAGACACCCTGTCCCACAGAGGGCTCGGGGCGGGGACGCTCACGCTGCAGAGGCCTGAGCGGAGACGGTGGGGCTGCGTCCTCACAGTGCTCCGAGTACCAGGCCCGCTGACACCCCTGGGACCCGGAGCCGGCCGGTGTGGGCGTGAGCTGACCACAGCCCACAGCACCCTGTCCATGAGGTGCGATCAGAGCTCCAGGGCTGGGAGCTGAGGCACACCCTAAACCGGCTCAGTTGAGAATGTCACCAGTAAAAGGGCCTCTGCTTTCCCGTGTCAGGTGGGGCCGTGAGTTCCTCGGCCCCACTGAGACAGGGGTCTGTGCCCAGCCCTGGAACCCCCTCTGTCACTTCTTGGACCAAAAGAAGAATGTGACGTCAGCGTCGAGGAGGCAGGGCAGAGCCTGGTCTGGAGGGGCGTGAAGTCTGCGGTGTGGACGTCCCGAGGAGGGAGAGAACGCTTGCCCCCGAAGCCCCACTGTGGTGAGGCAGGGAGGAGACGTCCACGCTGGACTCTGCCCACACCCCAGACCCAGACTCCCGAGAGATAACAGCTGTCACCTGCGGTAGAAGCTGCGGACTTTCAGGGCCATGTGTTGTGGCTGAGCGGAACATGGAGAGACAGACGGGAAGGCTGTGCTGGGGTGAGGGGACCGGGAAAGGGAGGCGGCAAGGGCTGGTGCAGACGCAGGAGGAGGGCGGGGAGGAGGGAGGAGGGAGGAGGGGGACCACCCCCACCCCCCCCAGCCCCTCTGCTCTCCGCCCTCGGGCTCCCCAACGCCCTGGATGGCTCTGAGCTAACTCAGAACCTCTTGGCCCCTGCCCCGCTGCCTGTCAGCAGCCTTCCCAGGGCACTGTGGGCCCACAGCACAGGTGTGGGACCGGGCCCCTGCCACCTGGAGAGCCAGGCAGACAGTCCTCAGCAGCATGCCCCTGTCTCCTTCCCAGCCTGCCCCTCGCCCACAGGGTCAGCTGGAGCCCACCCTGCTCAAGTGCCTCCCCACCAAGCTCCCTTCCTGCCTCTTCATTCTCCTATTAAAGACAGCGTATTCAAAAGCAGAGACATCACTTTGCCGACAAACATCTGTCTAGTCAAAGCTATGGTTTTCCCAGCAGTCACGTATGGATGTGAGAGTTGGACCATAAAGAAGGCTGAGTGCTGGAGAACTGATGCTTTCGAACTGTGGTGCTGGAGAAGACTTTTTTCCTACTTAAGTGAAAACCATTACTCCAGGTGTCGCAAGCCATTTACAACACTTGGGGAAAACCATTTACTCCATGTGTCTAAGGACATAGTGGGGGTGGCGGCTGCTCCCTGCACCCCGGTCACCACACAGGGGTCCCGTCCCAGAACATCCGGGTCCCCCACGGCTTCCCCCATGGCCTCTGGCCTCTGTCAGTTGGTTGATCACGGGGCCCAGCACGAGGAGGGCGGTGGGCCGGGTCCCGGGCGCCCGTGGGCCGAAAGGAGGAGCCTGGCAGCGCCCCCGCCATCGCTGCTGCCTGTTTTTCTTCCCGGCGCCTTCAATCCTTCTGCAGCACCCTGACAGGGACAGATGGTGACGGCATCCTGAGGCCGTAGGCCCGCCTCTCTCTTGGAGGTTCTGGATGGGCCTCTGCGTGCTCAGAGCAGACTCCCACGTGTCTCCTTCCGAGGCGCCCGGTCCTCCCCCGTGGCTTCTGTGGACACCCGCGGGCTGGGCCTCAGCTTTCCCTATCAGAGTGGGGGTCTGCAGGGTGAGGGGACGCGTCACCAGGTGCTCCTCCCGGTCCCTGCTGTCCCGAGCGCCTCCGTGCAGCCCTCTACCCGGCACTGGGACATGCCCTGTGCTCAGCCAGGATCTGGAATGGCGGGTTGTGCCACTCCAGGACGTGGGGGTCCGGCAGGTGACCGGAGGGGAAGGCCCGCCTGCAGAAGGAGCAGACGTGTCCGTGCAGAGCGTGGTGGTGGTGCTCAGTCTTCCAGGGCGCCAAGCACCTGGCAGCAGCTGGCCACCTGACAGGTGAACTCAGCACGCGGGGCCTCTCGGGCTCCCCAGCCGCCCGCGTGAACACATCCTGGAGGCAGAGGGGCCTCTGCACGTCCCTGTGCTCGAAGAGCGCGTGCTCCCGGCAGCGGTCCCACCGCACGGGCAATGGCTCGGCCATCCCAGGTGCCCCCGCCAGGCGGGCAGGCAGCACCTGTATCACCCTGCGTGCCACCGTCTGCACACTGGCCAGGGCAGGGCTGGAGAAAACTCTTGAGAGTCCCTTGGACAGCAAGGAGATCAAACCAGTCAATCCTAAAGGAAATCAACCCTGAATATTCATTGGAAGGACTGGTGCTGAAGCTGAAGCTCCGATACTTTGGTTGACTCATTGGAAAAGACCCTGATGCTGGGAAAGACTGAAGGCAGGAGGAGAAGGGGACGACAGAGGATGAGATGGCTGGATGGTACCACCGACTCGATGGACATGGGTTTGAGCAAGCTCCAGGAGATGGTGATGGACAGGGAAGCCTGGTGTGCTGCAGTCCATGGGGTTGCCAAGAGTCGGACACGACTGAGCGACTGAACAACAAAAGTGTCTTCAACGAACACCCCCCACCCCACCTGCACACCACAGCCAGAATGCCCAGTGAGGCATCTCAAAGGCCGGCTCTCTGGGTGGCTGGTGTGAGCGGCCTGTTGAGAACCAGAACGTGGACAGCCTCTCCAGGGCTCTGAGATTGGAGGTGTTCAGACAGACAGGTTTGGAAACATATCCAAGGGCAGATGGGAAGAAACAAGACGCAATGAATAAGACGGCCTCCCAGCTGAATTGAGGACTCAGCACAGGTCTGACGGGCACACCGCCCTGGCCTCCAGGAGAAGAGGGGTTAAGCTGGAGGCAGCAGCGGGAAGACAGACACCTGCCCAGGGAGAGCCCATGAAGCACACCCACCCTCTGCCACCTGCCCTGAAAGCTCCTGAACATGGCCCAGCAGAGGTTGCTTCACAAAAGTCACTGGAACAAGTTCCAATGACCTAACTCCAGCAGTCAAACAGGGCCAGAATGCCAAGAGGGGCTGAACAGGAGATGGCTGGGAAGACTGTTCTCGCAAGAGATGGCCATCTCAAACTGGGAGGCTCACTCCTGCTGAACCCCAGACCCTCCCGAGGAAGATGAGTAAGAACACAGTGGTTCTCAAAGCTCGGAAGTCCCCGGGACTCGTGTGCGGACCTTGTGAAACCGGCACCCTTGTGGGCCCGGGGTCAGACCTTCCACATCAGACTTTGGGGCTGGAGCCCAAAAGAGACCTTTCATACCAGCTCTCCAGGTGATGTGGGCTGTAGCCTTCTGTAAAACACCACTCTGCTCTATGGTGCAGAAGCAGGCAAGGCAATACTACTCAAAGCCATCTACACGTCTCAACGCTATCCCTATCAAAAACCCCAACCAGGGTTCTCAGAGAAAGGAAAAGCTGATCCTAAAATTCACAAGGAATTGCAAGGAACCCTGAACAGCCAAAACAATCTCGGAGAAGAACACAGTTGGGGATTTCCCTGGCAGTCCAGGCAAGAATCTGCCTAGCACTGCAGGGGACGGAGATTCGATCCTGGTTGGGGAACTAGGATCCCACATGGTGTGGAGCAACTAAGCCCGTGTGCCAGAGCTACTGAGCCCGCAGGCAGTGCCTAGAGTCTGTGTGCCTCAATGCAAGATCCTGTGTGATGCAATGAAGACCCGATGCAGCCAAACAAATAAAATTAAATATTAAAAAAGAATACACTTGGCATTTCAAAACTATTATAAAACCACGGTGATTAAACAGTGTGATACTGACATAAGAAAAGACATGTAAATCAATGGAACGGTATTGAGAATTCAGAAACAAATCCATTATAGTCAAGTTATTTTTGACAAGGTTGCCAAGATTATTCAATAAAAAGAGCAGTCTTCAACAAATGGTGCTGGGACAGCTGGACAGCAAACACATAAAAGAATCAGGTTGGATCCTTACTTCATACCGTGTATAAAAATAACCTGAAATGGATCAAAAATAATCATAAGGGCTAAATCTCATAATGGTTTCTTAGATAGGCACCAATAACAAAAAAGATAAACTGAACTTTATCCAACTTAAAAATTTCTGTACATCAAAGAACACCATAAAGAAAGTAAAAAAACCAGCAGGAGAAATTTTTCCTTATAAGGATCTAGTATCCAGAATAAAGAACTCTTAAAACTCAACAAGAAAAATAAAACCCAACAACAAAAAGGCAAACAGCTGAATTTTTAAAAGGGCAAAGGGCGTGAGTGGACTTTTCCTCAAAGATGTACAGACGGCCAACAGAGATGTGACAAGGGGCTGAAGGTCATCGGCCACGAGGGGCGCGTAAGTGAGACCCAACGAGGCTTCACGTCACACTCAGTAGGATGGCTAAAAAAGTGTTAGTAAGGATACGGGGAAACACAAACCCTCATATATGTCGCTGGGGAGGTAAAACGGCGCAGCTGCTGTGGAAGGCACTTTGGCAGTTCCTCCAAAGGTTAAACACAGAATTCCCACGGGACCCAGAAATCCCACTCCTAGACACCTCGAGAACTGGAGCAGATGTTCAAACAGAGCTACACCAGTGTTCAGGGCAACGTTCTTCACAATAGCCCCGAAGTGGAGACAACCCGAACGTCCGCCCACTGATGAGCAGGGGGCAGAGTCTGGCCTCAGCCACACGATGGAGGGCCTTCAGCAACAGAGACGAAGGAGGCGCTGACACCGATACGGCACGGATGAGCCTCGAGAACAGGATGGTCGGTGCAAGAAGCTGATCGCGAAGGCCACGTGTTGCATGACTCCTTTTACAGAAACATCCAGAAGAGGGAAATCCACACAGAGAGAGGCACATGCGTGCTTGTCAGGGGCTGGGGGGCAGGAGGACTTCACCGGGCACAGGGCATCCTTCTGGGACGACGAAGCTGTCCCGGTAACGTGTAGTGACAGAGATTACACAACGCTGTGAACGTGCCAGATGTCACAAGTGGTAAGTCTTACATACGTGTATTTTACCACAATTAAAAAAAAAAAGCAGACAGGGCTCGGTTGTAACCATGCGCTACCATTATGCAGAAAGTCGCCAACTGGGGGAGGCTGGGCAAAGGTACGCAGGGTCTCTGGCTTCTTACAGAGCCTGAGTCTGCAGTCACTGCAATAAACACTTCAATGAGGAAAAGCAACAGGCAGCCTTGAATTTTGGTTTATTCATATTCAAAACCACAAAAATGAAAAAAGAGAGAAGAAGGATGCTGTTTTATAAAATGGGGTAAATAAGGAATTTAAGATTTAAAAATCATTTGGGAATGCTAAAAAAAAACCACACAAAAAACAACAACAAAAAAACATGTATCTCGGTGTGCTTCCAAAGACTGAGACAGACTGTGTGTGTGTTTGTGCATGTGAGTGTGTGTGGGTGTGCGCCTGCTCCTTAGTTTTAAGTCCCGTTTAAAGAGCAGCTGCAGGGCGGGTGGTGGGGAGGGGCCACACCCGCTTTCTGGAAGCACCCAGATTACAGCCACCAACATGCTCTGATGTTTACAAATCAAAGGGGCTGCTCAGGCCCATCAACACCTCAAGCTGCTGTCCCATGTTCTCAAAAGATAAACACTCATCACTAATCATTACCAACAAGTAACACATTTGATTTGCTCCGAGTCATCAGTGTTACAGGACAAGCCATTACTCTTTCCTAGAATTTATTTTATACACTGAGATCCTGACTAGACACAATGTTAAGGGGTGTCTGAGGTTAAGGTGTGAAGTTCTCAGCGAAAGACTGTTCCCAAACCAGGACTCCAAAGGCCCTGCCGCCTTGGGCCCCGGCTTGGGGCCCGGGGTGACTGCTCTCAGCTGAGGGGATCCACAGTAATTCCCAAGTGCAGAGAAAGTACTTCTGAGCCTCGATAACATGTACTAGAAGCGTGACGGGTTCTGTGTTCCCTGGCATCCAGTTACATACAGTACTTGTCAACGTGACTCCGAGCTTCTCATTTAGTAGATGTCCCAAGAATTTGGACGATAGCTGCTAAGGTAGCTGTAAGACCACACATTCTGAAGATATACAGACAGCCAAAAAGCAAGTGAAAAGATACCCAACACCACTAATTATGAGAGAAATGCAAACCAAAACTACTGTAAGGTACCATGTCATACTTGTCAGAATGGCCATCATCAAAAAACCTACAAACAATAAATGCTGGAAGAGTGTGGAGAGAAAGGAACCCTCCTACACTGTTAGTGGGAATGTAAATTGGTGTAGGCACCGTGGAGAACAGTGTGGAGGTTCCTTAAAAAAACACTAGAATTGGAGCTACAATATGACCCAGCAATCCCACTCCTAGGCATATACCTGGAGAAACCCATAATTCAAAAGGATGCGTGCACGCCAAAGTTCATTGCGGCGCTGTTTCCGACAGGCAGGACAGACGCAACCCAGATGTCCACCGACGAACGAATGGATCAAGAAAATGCGCTCCATGTACACAATGGGATATTACTCAGCCATAAAAAAGAACAAAATAATGCCTTTTGTAGCAATGTGAATGGACCTAGAGTGAGTGAAGGGAGTCAGACAGAGAAAGACAAATTTCCTATGGTACTGCTGATGTGTGGGAGCTAAAAAAGGGGGTCCAGATGAACTTAGTTACAAAACAGAAGTACGGCCACAGATGCAGGAAACAAATTTACAGTTGCCAAGGGCGTAGGTAG
This sequence comes from Capricornis sumatraensis, assembly GCF_032405125.1. Classification (NCBI taxonomy): domain Eukaryota; kingdom Metazoa; phylum Chordata; class Mammalia; order Artiodactyla; family Bovidae; genus Capricornis; species Capricornis sumatraensis. Next base: position 74,037,450 of record NC_091087.1, on the reverse strand, counting down.
GGAGGGATATATGGGAAACTGGGATTGACCCACACACACTACTATATATAAAATAGGTAACTAATAAGAATTTCCTGCTGTTGAGCACAAGAACTCGGCTCGATGCTCTGTAATGGCCTATTTGGGAAAAGAATCTAAAAAAAACACAAAAGTGCATATATGTGTAACTGATTCACTTTGCTGTACACCTGAAGCTAACACAACGCTGTAATAAATCAGCTACACTCCAATGAGAGTTTAAAAACAAAAACAGACCACGCCCTCACAGGAGAAATGATTCTGGTGACTAAAGACAACGCAGAGGGCGCCGACGGCCCTGGTTGCCTGGCTCTCCGCTGGTGGCACTGGAGGCAGAGAGAGGGCTCACCCACAGGTCCCCCACCCTTCGCTCTGCCTTCTTCATCGGTGCTGGCTTTATACCCCGTTTCACGAGACTGCCAGCTCGGGGCCTGGTGGTGCAGCCTGACGGCCTCAGGGGCCTCCGAGCCGGCCTCCAGCCCACGCGGCTGTGTGACTGGCTAGCACCACAGGCTGAGGCCCCTGCCATCTGCAGGTCACCCCTGCCCCTGTGCCCTCCTCGAGCAGCAGCACCTTCCCGCCCCATGGCTGGCCAGGCCCTGTGGCTCTGGTGCCCAGCAAACAGGCCACATGAAGGAGCCGCTGCCCCCTCCACCAACGCAAGGGGACCCGTCCAGGCCCATCCCATGCTCACTCCCCTCAAGGCTGGGTGGACTCAGAACCCATCATGCTTTTTCATTTTCACAGCCCTCAGAGCTCCACATACGGCTGGTGGCACAGAGCCTCTGCTCAAGAATCCCCCACGTAACTGGCGTCTGGGGCACAGAAGGCTCGGAACCCCCGGGAGGAGGGTGAGTCAGCACCGCCTCTCTAGAACACTCTGGCTGGTCTGAGCCAAGGGCTCGCCAAAACCAGTTTGGGGCTGGAAGGGCCCTAGGAGACCAGTTAAGCCCAACTCCCTCACGTACTGGGTGAGAAAATGGACAAAAACTCAGGCTGAGAAGTGAGGGTCCTGCCCATGGCCAGAACTGAGGCTAGAAATGAGGTGTCCAGGGCTCAGACCAGAGGGCTCCAAACTTCTGGCAGACTGGGCCTTTATCCCAAGGAATGAATACACACGTGTGCATACACACGCTTCCCTCAGCCAGAATGTGAGTGTGCATGTGTGCTTCGCCGCTTCAGTCGTATCCGACTCTTCGCCACCCCATGGACTGTAGCACCAGCTCCTCCGTCCATGGGATTCTCCAGGCAAGAATACTGGAGCGGGTGGCCATGCCCGCCTTCGGGGGGTCTTCCTGACCCAGGGAGCGACCCTGTGTCTCTTACATCTCCTGCACTGGCAGGTGGGTTCTTTACCACTAGCGCCACCTGGGAAGCCCAGGAATGTGAATAAATCCAAGCGTAAAGAAAAAAGTCAAAAATTCTGCAGCCAGAGTAAGTGCTTACCTAGACAAATCACTCCAGTAGGGGCTTCGTGTGACCTGGATAAAGTTCACACCAAGGAACATTTCGGGGACACCGAAGTGAACCGGGGAGCTTGCTGGGCACGCAGACCCCACTGAGAAAGACGCTTCTGAAGAGAAACCCGACCCCGCACGGCGGCCAGTCATGCCTTCCCTCCCCTGCATGCTCCCCCAATCTCAGTCCGAATGAACCTCGAGCCCACCTAACATCTGGGAGATGTGGTAAACCCTGCCTTTCCTGGAGGATGCGGGGTCTGGATTGAGCACCGCAAGGCAGCGGCGGGAAGCCCCAGGCCGCCAAGCCTCTGGCACATTCAGCCCCTGGGCACGTGGCCCCAGGCTGCCGCGCTTCCTGAGTTCTGTCTGGTCACTTCAGTTCTTCCGTCGCTTCCCTGGAGCGGATCCCGTGCCGCCTCTCGTCTACTCCTCATTTCACAGGAGCCTGAACAGTGGACACTGGGGTGAACAGCCCGTATCTACCTACAGGGCCAGTGGGCTCTCAGCGTGCTGCCTGGGGCAGACCCGCCCTCCCCTCCTGGGCTCTGCATCCTCAGCTGGCAGAGGGCAGATGGCCCGCGGGGCTCCCCTGTTAGGTGCTCGTGCTCCGGGGCTGGGGCATGGTGGTTCCGGCTGCCCTGGGGCCTGCGGGGCAGCCTGGGGGTGTCTTCCACCCGAGGCCCGCAGACCCCGCTCGGCACACTGCCTTCGCCCCCAGGGCAGTTGTGTGGGAGCCACTCTGCTGTCAGTGTTAAAAGCATCTGGCTGAAGTCCAGGATTTTCTCTGGAGGGTGAGCCGTGCTGCTGGAACTGCTGACCCAGTTGGGCGAGGCCACCAGACGCGGGCTCTGGACTGGAGCAAAGTTTCCGGCTTCTTTCTTCCTCTTGCTGCTGACGGCAAAGCCAGAGGGTGATGGGTGACTCCTGTCCCGGCACGACCTCGGAATCCAGTAAGACACAGCAGCTGCCAGCTGCTGGGGGATGTGCCAAGGAAAACACTCAGAAACAGGTTTCCTGGGCAGAGGTCACTTTCTGTGCCTCTTGAGTCGGGCTGGTGGGGGCGGCCATGCTGGGGAGCGGACTGCAGGCCGCGTGCCGGGTCAGCGAGGGTGCCAGCGCTGCTGTGCTCGGAGTCCGTGGAGACTTGACCCCGGGGCGCTGGCCCAGGTGCTCCGAGGGCTTCTCACAGTCAGCAGCGGAGCTGAGTGCCCAGTGCTGGGGGCCTGCTCGCCGGGAGAAGGCCGGGAGAGCCCCCTGGGGGGCACTCGCACACACCTGTCGGCTGGGACAGGGCCCCTAGGCGTTTGTTTCAGCCTCTGGGTCGACGAGTTGAGAGGTGGTGAGGGGACGGCTGGAAGGCCGGGGGGTCTGGCCGGGAGTCACAGCCCCCCAGTGAGAGGACAGAGGGCAGGGCCAACCCCCGCCCCCCCCAGGGAGGACGGGGTCTGAGGAGATGGAAGCTCAAAACAGCAGGTGTTCAAATGCAGCCACGGCGGGGTGGGGTGGGGCCTAAAGGCAGTTGTCAGAAAGTGTTTTTCCTCAGAATGGAGCTGTGCTGGCCAACGGCGTGGGCCTCCATTTGCGGAGGTCTTATCCCCGCCCTCGCAGGCAGCACCACCGCGGGCATCAGACGACCGCGTGGGTGACAGGGGCCCCTGACACCTCGACCCCACCCAGGGTGCTCAGGAGAGTCAAAGAAGGGGTGCAGGAGGGGCGCGTCCTCGGAGGGGCCCCGACTCGGCCAGTGGGGGAAGAGGCATGCGACGCCTTGGTGCTTAGTACGGGGCGGGGGTGCCAGCTGCCGAAGAGCTGTGACGCCCACCGCCTCCCGGGCAGTGATCCCCCGTCCTCCCCTCTCACAGGATGTGGGGAGCCCAGGGGTGATGACGTGAGCAGAGCCTGGCCACACCGCGCGCGGGGCTGGGAGGCAGCGGACGAGCAGGACGGGGCTCAGGAGCCGAGCGAAGCCCCTCTCCCCCCAGCAAACCACACGGCCTGACCACCACGGAGAGACCACCATCAGCAAGCCTCACGCACGCTCACCCCCCACCCACCCAGTGCACAAGACCACCATTGTCTAAGGAAAGCTCTGTGCAGAGAGGCGACAGGAGAGACAGGAAGCAGCACCTTGGGGACATGGGGTCTCAGCCCGGGAGGAAACTTCAAAACAGCCTGGAGGGCCTCCCTAGTGGCACAGTGGATCAGAGTCCACCTGTCAATGCAGGGGACATGAGTTCGATTCCTGGTCTTGGAAGATCCCACGTGCTGTGGAACCACTAAGCCCGGGAGCCGCGAGTACGGAGCCCACACTCGAGGGCTCCGTACTCTGCAACAAGAGAAGCCCCCGAAATCAGAAGCCTGTGCGCCACGACTACAGGGTAGCCCCCACTCACCCCAACGAGAGAAAGCCCTAGGACAGCAATAAAGGTCTGTGCTGTGCTCAGTCACTTCAGTCCTGTCTGACTCTGAGTCCCCACAGACTGTAGCCCGCCAGGCTCCTCTGTCCATGGGGTTCTCCAGGCAAGAATACTGGAGTGGGCTGCCATGTCCTGCTCCAAGGGATCTTATCTCTTATCTGCATTGGCAGGCGGGTTCTTTACCAGTGGCGCCACCTGGAAAGACCCAACAAAGACCTGCTGCTGCCGCTGCTGCTGAGTCGCTTCAGTCGTGTCTGACTCTGTGCGACCCCACAGACGGCAGCCTACTAGGCTCCCCCGTCCCTGGGATTCTCCAGGCAAGAACACTGGAGTGGGTTGCCATTTCCTTCTCCAATGCATGAAAGTGAAAAGCAAAAGTGAAGTTGCTCAGTCGTGCCCGACTCTTAGCGACCCCATGGACTGCAGCCTACCAGGCTCCTCCATCCATGGGATTTTCCAGGCAAGAGTGCTGGAGTGGGGTGCTATTGCCTTCTCCGCAACAAAGACCCAGCAGAATCAAAAAAATCAAAGAAAGGAAAAAACATCCTTGAGGGCAAGAGAAGACTCAACAACTGTGAAACAGCAACGGGAGTGTCCAGAAATTAAAATATAATCACTGAGGGAATTTTCCGGTGGCCCAGGGGTTAAGAGTCAGTGCTTTCACTGCCAAGGGCCTGGTTTAACCCCTCGTTGGGGAACTAAGATCCCACAAGTCACACAGAGTGTGGAGGAAAAAAGTATATACAAACATATTTTAACATTTACATACGTATATTATATAAATACGTATTTTAACAGACATAATGCCTGGAGTCCGCCGCAGACTCCCCAGGCCAACAGGCGAGTTCCCTGGAGCCTGAGCCAGAGGCCCTCGCCAGGCTCCTCGGGCAGCTGATGTTCCTCCTGTGTCCTCCCCTGTGGAGAGGCTCACGGGGCAAGGCTTGGGACTCAGCGCCGAGAAGAACAAGAAACTGATGTCTCAACAGGCTCAGACAGCACCCCGTAGAGGGACTGCAGGATGAAGAAAATGGGACAGAAGTGTAAGAGAAAGAAAACAGGAGAGAAAAGGCACAACAGCAAGAGGCCCAGGAAGAGCATCTGCGGGGTGGGGGAATGGGGCTGGGGGGTGTCGGGCAGAGGCCTGGAGGAGATGCCAGCACCAGCCAGCACGAGCACAGGACATACCCCAGAACAAAGGCCACGAGCGCCAGGCTGGAAGGCTTCCTGGCACAAAGACTAAAACAGACTCCCCCAGGCACATACCACTCTCAGCTCCCAGGACACAGGGAACAAGAAGATCTTACAAACTTCCTGGGAGAAAACGCAGGTCAGATAACAAGGATCAAGTATCAGAATGGCTTCAGACATCTCGACAGGAATACTGGACGCCAGCAGATGATGGAAGAAAACCTACAGGTTCTAAAGGAAAATGATTTCCAACCTAGATTGCTCAACTCAAGACAAGGTCAAGGACAAACGTGAGCAAAGACTTTCAGACATGCAATGTCTCCAAAAGTTACCTCCACAAACCCTTCTCAGGAACTGACCAGAGGAGAAACTCCACCACAGCAGCGACAGGCAGAGGAAGACACAGGATCCAGGAGAGAAGAGATCCCACACACCAGTAAGACAAAGGGTGACCCCAGGAGGACAGAGCAGCAGGCCAGACTGCAGCTGGCCAGCGTGTCTAGGGAGAAAACTCCAAGAAGGGGATGGAACCGATGTGTTTGGGCATATGGAGGGGAAATGGACTCAGCTGGCGGGGAGACTGAATACGTTAAGGCTGAATACGTAAACCATATAGAAAACCAGATGGAAAGACAAGACAATGCTCAAGCCCAAGAAAAACGGAGTCAGGCAGATAAGACAGTGGGGCGCAGTTCTCTGCCAGCTCAGCTCTGAAGGGTGTGTGCCCCATCGCAGCACCGCAGCGCTCGGAGGAGGTAGGTGGGGAGGCAGGGTGGACGGCTAGGGGGAGGGGCAGCTCCTGCGTCCAGCAGGAGTCAAATGCAGACCCCCAGAGCTAGAAGGATGGAGACACAGATTCCTACCAAGCTACTTAGGGAGACGAAGCTAAGAGGCAGTTGTTCTCTTGAGTGGGGACCGTGGAGGGGACATGAGGCGCCTGTGGTCCACTGGGTAGACCCAGCCGACTGGTGAGCTGTCCTTGCCGGTCCGCCCCCAGCACTGCCCCCTGTGGCGGAGGAGGAAAGGCCGCCCGACACACCCTCCCACGTGCCTGTCCCAGGCACCTGCGTACAGACAGCTGGGGTGGCATCCCACAGTTTGTACACACACACCACGCTGCCTGGGTGAGCCCTGGCGGGTCAGCCACAGAGCTGGCAGGGGCACACGGGGGCGGCCGGCCTCGTCACCGGGAGAAGCCTGGGCCCCAGCACAGACGGGCTTCTGTGCCCAGACATTCGGGGTCCGGGTCGCCACCCGCCTCCTCCCAGTGCAGTGATCTCACAGATGTGCATTCCAGATCCAGGGGACCGGGCCAAAGAGTCTGGCGGCTCCGCAGGACGTCCTCACCCAGAGCCATCGTACCGGCTGCCCAGGATGCTGGCTGCCCCTGGAGTCCACTGAGGACTCTCCAGGCCAACAGTCAAGCTCCCTGGAACCTAGGCCCTGGCCAGGCTCCTTGGGAGCCCCATGTTTCTCCTGCGTCCTCCTCTGCAGAGCACCTCGCTGGGGAAGATTCAGGACTCAGCACTGAGAAGAACAAAAAACTGATGTCTCAACAGGCTCGGACAGTGCCCAGCTACAAACTGTCCCTAGCAACAAACCACCCTACCCAACACACCACGAAGCAGCCCCTTTCTCTGCTCAGAAACACTGGCCAGACCAATTTCTTGCTGCTGACCGGAAATGCACCCTGGCTCTGCGAGTTCAAGGCCGATTTCAACCACAGAAGCCACAGCTGGCAACCCTCAGTGACCTGGGTTTCCTTCCTGGCTGGGACCCTGGCCTATCCCCGCTCTGCCTGTGGTCTCTTATCACTTCCCTCCCTTAGAGGCGGCCTCCCTCCTCACTGCCCTCCAGCACAGCTCAGTGCACCGTTCTGCATTCATTTAAACATTTTCACTGTTTGATACAAGTCTTTTTTTTTGGCTGTGCCCCACTGGCAGGCGGATTCTTAACCACTGAGCCACAAGGGAAGCCCTTCTCTTTCTCTTATTAAAAACCAGGGGGACTTCTCTGGCAGTCCAGTGGCTAAGACTTTGTACTCCCAATGCAAGGGGCCAGGGTTCCATCCCTGGTCAGGGAGCTAGATCCCACATGCAGCAACTAAGAGAGGGCCACAACGAAAGATCCTACATGCTGCAGTGGAGATCAGAGATCCCATGTGCGGCAGTGGAGATCAGAGATCCCATGTGCGGCAGTTAAGACCCCGTGCAGACGAATAAACAAATAGATGAATGAATAAACAAAGAAATAAAATATTGAAAAACCAGGGACTGTCAGATGCGACTGTGTCCCAAGCTTGGCATGCGGAGCTCCCAGCTCCCCATCCCAGGACGCTGTGCGGTATTCCTGTGCAATGTCGCTCACTGGGCTATGTGGAGGGATTTAGCCCACGGTGCCACAGATGCAGTGAGGAATCTGGTTTAATTACCCCAAGGCCTTGTAATTCGATGTTAAGAGGGAACATGAGTCTTCAGAATACCACAAGACTCTTGGAAGTAGGCACCAGGTTGGACCTGCAGCGCTTGGCTTTGGGGTGTGGGTGCCACCTCCTTCTGCCATCTTGTCCCCGCCTGAGTGACCTTCGCCAGCCATGTAGGGGCTGGTGGTGGTGGAGCTGCATCCAGGGATGCCCACGTGCCCTGGCTGGTAGTAGAGAGGGTGAGGACCGCTTTCCCCGTGAGGTCCCAGCCGGGCAGGATCCCCGGTCACTAATGCCTCTCTGAAGCAAGCCTTACTGCCTGGAGCTGTGAACTTCTCTGAGACCTGGTTGTGTAAAGTAGCATCAACTTAAGTCCCCACCGGCACCACCTGTGAGCGTGCCACTCTCATGGGATTACCTGTTACCACGCTTGTATGTTTGTTTTTTTTAGTTGTTGTTCATTTAGCTAAAAATACCTACAGTAGTTGAATTTAAAATAAGTTTTCACCACTTGCCAGTCACATGAGTCTTGATTTTGCTGGTCTCTCTCTTTTCCAGACAAAGCTGTAATCCACGCCAAGTAAACGACCCCGGAGACCGGCTGGAGCCACCCACCTTGGGAGGCCTGGACACCGGGCATGTCAAGGAGGAGCAGGGACTGTCCAGAGGTGAGGCAGGGAGCACAGGAGGGCAGGGAAGCCCTTCTGAAGGCAGCAGTGGGCAGCGCAGGCGGGGGGCTCACGGTGCCCACAGTGCTGTGAAGTCACGCCATCAGCTGTGCTGCTTTAGAGGCACCGCTAGTACGGACAGAAAACGCTCCCACCAAAGCAGCAAGCTCCAAAGAAACGATGCTAAACACAACTATAAATATTTTTTCCAAATCCTTCCAAATGTTAGCAAGTCTGCAAACTGAGTCATTTGTTTTGAGTACTTGGTTAAAACTTCACCCCAGAGCTACTGCAGGAGGGAGGTGCTCCCAGAGGAGAGCGCAGGACGCAGAGACGGGGAAACTGCCGCTGGTCCCGGAGGCCCCTGTGGCCTCGCCGCTCTGTGGCCTCCACAGACTAGCTGCACACACATCCTACCTGGAGACCAGGACGCTCATGCCCAGCAGTAAATAAAACAGAGCAGAAAGAGGTCGATTATGACCAAAACACGGAAACACTATCCACATGCTATTACCTGCATTCAACCAAACCATCCCGACTTTCTAAACCATTTCACAAGGCCTCGTACCATCCCCACTCTGCCACTGGACTAGTCTTCTCAGGAACTTCTGCAACTCAAAGGTTAATCTGAAATTCAATTTAAAGGCAGGCTTTGTCCTAAAGGCCCGCCTGGGGGGCCGCCGGCCGAGCCTGTGGCACGCGGCCTGGGCCTGGCGCTCCACTGTGCCTCCTAAAGTCAGTAGGCGGCCCAGGCCTTGTTCCTCAGCAGAGTGTGGAAGAGCGCAGCAAAAGGCCTGGGCAAGCGTAAAGCCTGGTTTTCCCCACAGGGACCAGTTCTGTAGCTACAAGCTCAACGTGCACCTCTGCAGCACACGGGAAGCTACTGAATAAGAGAATGTGGTCCATTCAACAGAAGTGCCTGAAACAGTTAATGTTGAACAGCCCACTGAGCAGTCACTACTTTACTCAGAGCACAGCTTTGAGGCCCTTTCATTTGAATTTGTTCTATTTTGGCATTTTCTTGGGCGAAGCTCTGATCAACCCACAGTCAACAGTTAGTTATAGTTAAAGTGAAAGTCGCTCAGTTGTGTCTGACTCTTTGCGACCCCATGGACTATACAGTTCACGGAATTCTCTGGGCCAGAACACTGCAGTGGGTAGCCTTTTCTTTCTCCAGGGGATTTTCCCAACCCAGAGATCGAACCCAGGTCTCCCACGTTGCAGGCAGATTCTTTACCAACTGAGCCAAAAGGAAAGCCCAAGAATAGTGGAGTGGGTAGCCTATCCCTTCTCCAGCAGATTGTCCCAACCCAGGTATCGAACCGGGATCTCCTGCGTTGCAGGCAGATTCTTTACCCACTAAGCTACCACGGAAGCCCACAGTCAATATAGCACTCCAAGTAAAGCTTACATCCCCCAATTTTAGCTTTGCTCCCTAGAGGTTCTTCCAGAATCTAGATGCTGAAAGAAGAGGAGCTTATGGTTTCATGTCATTCTCGATGACACCAAAAGTATGAGCAACTGAAGGAAAATGGAGGTAAGATGGCCTTCATCAAAATTAAACAATTCTGTGTGCCTTAAAAGACACCATAAAGAAAGTGAAGCAACAACCTCGGGAGTGGGAGAAAACCTTTGTAAATCATAATTCTCATAAGGGTCTGGGACACGACTGAGCAAGTGGGTATGCACGCGTGAGACGCACACATCCAGAATATATGAAAAAGCCTTACAGCTCAGCAGTAAAAAGACAAATAACCCAATTAAAACATGAGCAAAGTACCTGAATATGTTAGTTCCCCAAATAAGATACATAAATGATGAATAAGCACACAAGATGCTCATGGCCCTTCAGGAAACACAAATCAAAACCGCGAGGACATGGGACTGCAGTGGCCAGCACAGTGGCCGCGGTCAACACTGCACCGCAGGCCCGTAAGGCCGAGAGGCCCGAAGCCCGCAGCGCAAGAGAGGACTGCGCCGAGAGGGCGGACCTGAAGCCGGCAGCGCAAGAGAAGACTGCATTGTGACAGGCGCACTAGACTTGCTGCGCGATCACTTTGCAATATATGCATGACTATCAAATCATACACTACCTGTGAAACTAATACAATGCTACACATCAGTTACATCTAAATTAAAAAAAAACTCAATTGAATTATAACAAAAACTGCCAATCTGAATCAGATCAGCTTTCCTTTCTGTATCAGTTCAGTTCAGTTGCTCAGTCGCGTTCGACTCTTTGCGACCCCATGAATCGCAGCTCATCAGGCCTCCTTGTCCATCACCAACTCCCGGAGTTCACTCGGACTCACGTCCATCGAGTCCGTGATGCCATCCAGCCATCTCATCCTCTGTCGTCCCCTTCTCCTCCTGCCCCCAATCCCTCCCAGCATCAGTCTTTTCCAATGAGTCAACTCTTCTCATGAGGTGGCCAAGTACTGGAGTTTCAGCTTTAGCATCATTCCCTCCAAAGAAATCCCAGGGCTGATCTCCTTCAGAATGGACTGGGTGGATCTCCTTGCAGTCCAAGGGACTCTCGAGAGTCTTCTCCAACACCACAGTTCAAACGCATCAATTCTTTGGCACTCAGCCTTCTTCACAGTCCAACTCTCACATCCATACATGACTACTGGAAAAACCATAGCCTTGACTAGACGGACCTTAGTCGGTAAAGTAACATCTCTGCTTTTGAATATTGTATCTAGGTTGGTCATAACTTTCCTTCTAAGGAGTAAGCATCTTTTAATTTCATGGCTGGAGTCACCATCTGCAGCGATTTTGGAGCCCAAAAAAATAAAGTCTGACATGTTTCCACTGTTTCCCCATCTATTTCCCATGAAGTAATGGGACCAGATGCCATGATCTTCATTTTCTGAATGTTGAGCTTTAAGCCAACTTTTTCACTCTTATAGGACTGTTTTAATACAAATCAGAACATTCAGTAACCGCCATAATATAAAAATTAGCTTTTCCTGTTTCAATGAACTTTTTACCCTGTTTTTTAAAGAAAACCACCATGAAATATTGTTTTACACCCACTAAGACAGGCTTTTTAAACTGGGCCAAAAAAAAGTTTTTCATTAAGGGTATAGAGAAATCAGAACCCTCATACATTGCTGGTAGAATGTAAAATGGTACAGCCAGTGTGGAAAACAGTCTGGCAGTTCCTGAGAAAATTAAACATACAATCACCATATGACCCCACAATTCCACGTAAAGTTACAGACCCAACAGAACTGAAAACACAAGTCCGTATAATTTTCTACAAGAATGTTCACAGCAGCATTATCCATAGCAGCCAGAAAGTAGGAACAACTCAAACATCCATCAGCTGACGAATGGGTAAACAAAACATGGCAAATCCACACAATGGAATCCTGAGTGAAAGTCGCTCAGTTGTGTCCGACATGAACTCTACAGTCCATGGAATGCTCCAGGCCGGAATACTGGAGTGGGTAGCCTTTCCCTTCTCCAGGGGATCTTCCCAACCCAGGGACTGAACCCAGGTCTCCCTCTCTGCAGGCGGTTTCTTTACCAGCTGAGCCACCAGGAAGCCCTGGTAGAAAGGAATGGAATGGAATACTATTCAGTCATTAAAGGAATGAAGTACTGACTCGTGCTATAGTGTGGATGAACCCTGAAAAGATGGCACTAAGGGAAAGATGGCAGATAAAAACGCCACCAATGACAAGATCCCATTTACATGAAATAGGAAAATCCAGGCCAGGCAAGTGCATAGAAACGCAAAGGAGACGGGTGGCAGCCCAGGCTGTGGGGTGACGGTTCTGAGAGGAAAGGGGAGTGGTTACTGGTGGGCCAGGGCTTTCTTTCCAGGTGAGAAAGTTCTAGATTGGAGAGCAGGGATGGTTGCAGAGCTTTGCAAATATACTAAAAAGCACTGAGTTGTATACCACAAAGGGTGAATTATAACCTTTAAGATAAAGCTGGTAAGGCGGCAATGACTACCAAAGGAGTCAGACAACAAGAGGGAGCCGGCTAGTCTAAGGAGAGTTTGAGAACAGCAGAGAAACCCTCGCCACCCATCAGCAGAGCGCCACATGGCCGGCCGGCCACACCTCCTCCCCTGTGCTGTGTGGACTGCATAGGGCAGCTGTCAGCCAGCTCTGTGTGCAGAGGAACGTGGGGCTGGTGTGCACACAGCACCTTCAAACTCAGACACGATTCCACTCACTCTTGCCATGACCCTGTGAGAGGAAGATCCGTGTGGAGCCTCCCTGTGGCCGTGGCCACTGGCCTGGAAGAACTCGGCATGGGCCTCTGACTGCAGAGGCTCCCAGCACACGTCCCAGGCCTCCTGGGCAGGACAGGCGGTCCTCAGCCGTGCACCCTGACCTCTGTTGCCGCATCCCTAGGGGTTAAAGGTGCCCAAATGCAGACGGCCAGCAGCACTGGCTCCCGCCCGGCACTGGACTCCTCACCTCTGTTGATGTGTCTGTTCAGCCAGCCACTCCCACTGCCCCTATGCGTGAGGCTTCAGTTTTTTTTCCCAACAAAGTCACAAACGGGGACTAGAAAGCACTGGAGTAAATAACTCATTAAAGCACAACCTTCCGTGCAAAAGTTTTAATAGAAGTACACTTAGCATAGTCACCAGGGCCACTAGCTATTTAAGGGTAACTAAAGAGTGTACGAAAATCAGACTTCAGCTTTTGAGTTGAGTGGCAGAACAGTCAAACGAGAAACATTTAGGATACATGGTAAACTAAAATATGGCAGGCGCTGGGGAAGGGATGGGATGCATAAGAAAACTATTTTCTGGGGACTCCCCTGGGCGTCCAGTGGTTAAGAATCCCCCTTGCAAAGCAGGGGACGTGTGTTCAATCCGTGGTTGGGGAACTAAGATCCCACATGCCTCAGAGCAACTAAGTATGTGCACCACAACTAGAGAGTATGCGCCACAGAGACAGACCTCACATGATGCACAACTTAAAACCTGATGCAGCAAATAAAATATTTTTAAAAAGGAAAAATAATTTCTTCAACAAAATAGAAAAGGTACTCACAAAATAATAATAGGCTCTCTCATCACAAGATCTTTATGGGACTTTTACTCTCTTCCCTTTGGATATTAGTTGCTTAAAAAAAAAATGCTCATTTTTAAAAGGAAACAAAACATTTTTGAGAAAGAAAAAGCAGCCCTGGCTCAGATAATCATGAACCTGTTCAGCTCTAAACTCCACAAATACCAGACTCCGAGTTGGAACGGCAGGGGACGAGCGTGTGCAGACCCCGGGCACACTCAGCCCCCGGAGCCCGGATACGTGCCTCCGCCCTGTTTGCTGGTAGGCCCTCGCTGGCAGGTGTGGCCTCTCCCCAGCTCAACACCTCACCGGCCAACTGGGGAGCTGGGATCAGGCAACCTCTGCTTACCTGGACAGGCGGCTCAATCGCTATCCAGGCCGGAAGCATCAGACTGGGGTTCAGCGGCTGGGTGCCAACGCGAAAGTAAACGCCACCCCTGGAGTCGCAGGCCCAGACGTGCTGGTTTCCACAGGCCAGGCTTGTCAGTTTCACAGCTCCTATGAACACAGAGAAGGCACACGTGCTAGCCACTTTCGTGTGATGACTCGCGGCTCACGTAAGCTATGAACTTTGATTTTGTTCCTCAAAGAAATGACACTGCGTGTGCAGCTGAACTCTATGGCTAGAGAATATTATCGCGCACGAGAGTCACCAAGGCCTCCGGGTGCCCAGCCACCCGCCTGGTGCCACACTGCAGCCCTGCCACGCCAGGGACAGAAGAGTCAAGACGCCATCAGCACACGCCCTGAGCCACCAAACACGGGTTAATACTTCAGCACGGGCCTCACAATGAGCTTCATCACATACACAATCGTTAGCAGCAAATTCTGGGTCTGGGGTGAGAGAATTCATTCTTTGAGTAATCTTGATCCTAATCAGAATTCAGTCCAGTTCAGTCGCTCAGTCGTGTCTGACTCTTTGTGACCCCATGGACTGCAGCACACCAGGCTTCCCTGTCCATCACCAACACCCAGAGTTCACTCAAACTCATGTCCATCGAGTTGGTGATGCCATCCAACCATCTCATCCTCTGTTGTCCCCTTCTCCTCCTGCCCTCAATCTCTCCCAGCATCAGGGTCTTTTCAAATGAGTTAGTTCTTTGCATCAGGTGGCCTAAGTACTAGGAGTTTCAGCTTCAGCATTAATCCTTCCAATTACGATTGACTAATGAAGCCTCCTGGAATCTTCATTTTCCTTTTTACATTTCTCCTTGTTTATTAAACTAATTTTAAGAGGAAAAGAAATGGGAGGAGCCTTTAAAGAGAAATTATATTTGATTAAGAGTTTATCTGGGAGAAAGAGCAACAGCCAACAGTCACTGAACCTCGTAACAACCATACCCGGTTATTATTGCCCCAGCTCACACATGAGGCCGTCAGGACATGGACATGAAGAGATCTGCCCAAGATCCCAGACAGAAGGTGGCTAAGCCAGGAGGCAAAGGTGCACTGGGGTCTGAACCCAGGCCAGGCCAACTCCTCCCTGTCGGCTGCTCTGACCTTGGGCTCCACACATGCTGAGTGCACAGATCTTACAAGGTCAGCCTCATCACTGCTGACAAGTGAATGTACCCAAGTAACCCGTGTCTTACCCCGTCACGGAACATTTTCATCCCCCAGAAAGTTCCTTCAGGCCTCTTCTGGCCAACACCCTCTGCCCTGAGGCAGCCACTGTTGTCAGTCTGGTCTAGATGTCCAGGGGAACAGGATCAAGGCCCGCACTCCCCCTGGCCCAGCTTCCTGCACTCAGTGTAATGTTCTGGATGGGACACTCAGCCATTCACCCCTCCTCACTGCTAAGTAATAGTCCGTGCATGTAACAGCCACAGTTAGTGTCTCCTACTGGCAGACACTTCGGTCACTTCCACACTGTGCTACTAGGAGCAAAGCTGCTATCGTCATTCCTGGAGAAGACTTTTTGGTGAACATGTGTTGTTTTTCCTGAATGACACCTAGGAGTGGGACTCTGGGCTATGACGTTTATATGTTTAACTTCCAAAGAGGCTGCCAGTGCCCCATCTTACACACCCACCTGCAGCCCACACCTCACCAGCAACCACTTTGGGTACCTTTCCATGTCGGCCATCCTAGTAGAAGTAAAGTGGCGTCTTGTCATCGTTTTAATTTGCATGTTCCTGATAACAAGTGATGCTGAGAACCTTTTAATGTGCTTATGGGGGGCACTTCCTCTGTGAAGTATCCATCAAGCCTTTTGCCCGTTTTCCAGGCTGAACGGTTTGGCTTCTGGTGCCTAAGTCAGAGGATGCGTCACTCTGACCGTAAAGCAGGAAGAAGGTGGTGCAGCTAGGCTCTCTGGCAGGGGGCTCTCGGCCACCCCACACAGTTGTCACCTGTGTCAGAGGACAGCCCATGTCATCACCAGATAGTACAGGCACGGATCCTGCAATGGGAAAATCTCACCACATGCACTGAGCTTAAAAATATTAGTCTATTACTACTGGAAAAATTTCCTAAAGATGATGATTTCTCTACACCAAAATGAACTGTATTTTAAAAATCTTTTACAGAGTTAAAATAGACATTCCATGGCTCCAACATTACATAGTAAAAGATCTGTAGCAATCCAGATAAAGTATTTCCAGCAGTAAATTACAGAAATAGCTGAGAAACAAATTCTCACTTTAAAATGTTAATTTAAAATGATTCTATGTTGGGATCGTCAACCTGCCCTACTAGGAACTGCTCCTGTGAAGAAAGGTCCATGGTGACAGAAGCACCCTGGGTCAGCACCTCAAAGTGAACAGCGAGCTCCACCCCTAGTGAGACACAGAGTTCACATGACAAGGTCAGCGTCTTCCAGAACAAGTGTAAAAGCCTGTGTATAAATGAACTTATTTTGAACGGGAGAGACAGGTCAAAAGAGAAAACATTTAGTCGAGGGCCTTTCTGTGTGTCCTACCTCCCAGAGGGTCTCCCCGGCTGCCGGGACACAGTTCTATTGGGTGCAGACAGGTGGCGCCAAACACAGCTCCCCAGCACCCAGGGCTTGTCACAGCCCCTGGAGTTAAGAGCCCCGCCCCCCACAGGTTCTGGACAATGGGCTGTGAGCGGAAGTAGTCCGTCACTCCTGAGCTGAAGCATAAATGAGCTGGCGAGAGGGCCTTCCCTTCAGTGGTCCCTGCTGCGGTGGCCACAGTGCACAGCAGGGGCACAGTCAGTCACCACCCGCGAGACGACGGGGCGAGACCCAGCCTCGTGGGAGCAGAGAGCAGCAGGCATGTGTTAAGTCGCGGGTATCCGGGGCTTGTTGACTACACTAGTCCAGCTAACACAGACACACTGTAATTTTCCTGTCTCGCTTTTCGCTTCCATGTAAAAAAAAAGTTTTAATTACTTTATTCAACAGATCAGACATTTTCCCTTTAAGACTACTTTTTAAACATATATTTTAGAAGAAAAGGTGGCATTTCTTTGGTTTTCACTATTTATAAAATTGCTTTTCTGCATAAATTACAGTATAGTCCTATTTGTTACCTAAAGGCATGAACTGACGCTGAATATGTCTCCATTAAACGCTGTGACCAGATGAATCCAATTACAGATTGCGTTAGTTCGCTAAACATTCTAGTGCCTGACACAGGCATATTTACGTGGACTGGGACATGAAATGTTATGAGCATCTTAAATATCTGCTAAACGATGCAACTTTTTTCTAAAAACTAGGCTTGTCATAAATCATAATATTTCATGTTCAGTCTCTGTAACTGAGCTCAACAGCTAAACATTTAGCTGAAGAAGTCTCTCAGTCTAAGAAACCCAAACTGAAACCACAATGAGGCACCCCCTCACAGCAGTCAGAATGGCTGTCACTAACAAGTCTGCAAAAAGTAAACACTTAAACATTGGAGATGGGTGTGCAGAAAGGGGCCCTCCTGCACTGTCGGTGGGAACGTCAGCTGGTGCAGCCACTGTGGAGAACAGTATGGAGGTTCCTTAAAAACTAAAAATAGAGGTAACATGATCTAGCGATCCCACTCCTGGGGATGTATCTGGACAAAACTATAATTCCAACAGATACAGGCACCTGTATCTTCACAGCAGCACTATTCGTAATAGCCAAGACATGGAAGCAACCTAAATGTCCATCGATGATGAATGGATAAAGATCTGGGATAATGCCAGTAAGGCCACTTGCAGCAACATGGATGCAACTAGAAATTATTATATTAAATGAAGTCAGAAAGAGAAAGACAAATATAATTTTTGTCTATATATATAATTTATACATGTAATAATTATATACTATAATAATTTCACTTATACATGGAATCTAAAACTTGACACAAATTAACTTATCTATGAAACAGAAACAGAATCAGGGACATAGAGAACTGACTGGTGGTTGCCAAGGGGTTGGGGTTAAGGGAGGGATGGATTCAGAGGTTAGGGTTAGTAGATGCTACGCTATTACATGTAGAATAATAACAAGGTTCTACTATATAGCACAGGGCACAACAGTCAATATTCTATGATGGAATTTTCTAATATTCATAGAATATTCAACATTCTATGATGGATAAACCATGATGGAAAATAATATATATATGTGTGTATGTATGTATAACCAAATCACTTTGCTGTATAGCAATAATTAATGCAACACTGTAATATGGGAATAGAATCTAAAAAAGGGTGGACAGATGTATGCCTGATTTACTTTGCTATAGTTGTTTGCTAGACTGACTTTGCTAAATTTGTTAGTAGCAACTAACACAACACTGTGGATAAACTATACTCCAATAAAAACTAATTGAAAACCTCACAACACTGTAAATCAACTATACCTGAATTTAAAAAGAGAAAAATAATTCTCTTAATCGAATCCCAAAGTAGCGATTTAGTAATGTGTACAAGGACAGAAAAGAGGGATGCTATATCTTGAAAAAGAAAGACAGAAAAGACAGAAAGCATGTTCATGATTTGATACTTTGCTAAAGTCATTCTGAAAACTGAAATACCTGCTTACACTGTAAGAGGCGGTGACATTCCAGACTTTAAATGACCTGGTGCTGCCCACGGTCAAGGCCGCCATGAGGTAGCCTGGATCACACTGCTAGCGCTGGGAAGATGGGTTTCTGTTTTTTTGTTTTCAGGGTCAGAACATCCGTAAAGAGGCCAGGACTGAAAGGGAATCAGGTAATAAAGCACATCTCTGAACAGCTCTGATAAGCCAGCATCTCCTACCTCACGCCCCAGGCAAGCG
Source organism: Capricornis sumatraensis (assembly GCF_032405125.1). Taxonomy (NCBI): domain Eukaryota; kingdom Metazoa; phylum Chordata; class Mammalia; order Artiodactyla; family Bovidae; genus Capricornis; species Capricornis sumatraensis. Next base: position 74,019,011 of record NC_091087.1, on the reverse strand, counting down.
GACAATAATGTGGAGCTGGACTAATGAATTACGGTGAAGACATCTTGTACCTGTTACTAGTTTTATTTGTGATGATCAGGAACAAGGAATCAAAACCCATGTTCCAGCATTACTTAGAAATGGAGTTGCAAAGTGATGACAACTTGCCTGACAGTCTAATTTCTGCTGTGGGTGGATATGGCCATGCGCGGGGCCCTCCACCTCCAATGGAAGCTCCTCGAAGGTCTGAAAGAAGTGAGTGCTGGGGCAGCGTGGGAACAGGGTGCTGATTGAGGAAGGCAAGAGCAGGGTGGACGCTCTAGACCACAGGGAGAAAGGGGAGCCTGGCACGGTAACAGCAATGGCCAGCACTGGGGACCCCACTGCACCAGGCCCTCAAAAGGCAGCCGGAGCTGGCCAGGCCGCCAGGGTGCGGGTGTCACCCCAAGACTGAAACTTGACTCCAGGGCCTGTGGAGCCATTTAAGGTCAAGCACGGGTGGTGTCCTGAGCCGAGTTTTAGGAGGAGAGCTCAGGCACCTGTGGCGGGAGTGGGGCACCCCGGAGCCGAGGGGCGGTGATGGCCATGCAGGAGTGTGTGCAGGAGTGTGTGCGGGAGGGGCAGAGCTCTGGCCCTGGCAGTGGTGGAGGGAAGCAGAGGATAAGACAGCCCAGGAGACCTTCTGGTGAAGACGGAGAGATACACTGTCGACCACACTGACCAGCAGAGAAACAGAAACAGCCAGAGAAGTTAATGGAACAGAGAAGTGAAGTCAGGAAAGAGAGTACATTTTGGACCATCGACAAAATGAAAAGGCAACAACATCCTGGAGTGTGAAGTCAAGCAGGCTTCAGGAAGCATTACTATGACCAAAGGGCTTCCCAGGTAGAGCTAGTGGTAAAGAACCCACTTGCCAACGCTGGAGGCCTGAGAGACGTGGGTTCAATTCCTGGCTCGGGACTATCCCTTAGAGAAGGGCATGGCAAGAATACCCACTCCAGTATTCTTGCTTGGAGAATCCCATGGACAGAGGAGCCTGGTGGGCTACATATTATAGAGTCACAAAGGGTCGGAAACGACTGAAGTGGCTTAGCACACATACGTGTGTGCACTATGAACAAAGCTGGTGGAGGTGATAGAATTCGAGTTGAACTATTTAAAATCCTAAAAAAGGATGCTGTTAAAAGTGCTGCACTCAATATGTCAGCAAATCTGAAAAACTCAACAGTGGCCACAGGACTGGAAAAGGTCAGTTGCCATTCCAATTCCAAAGAAGAGCAATGCCAAAGGATGTTCAAACTATCATACAATTGCACTCATATCACACACTACCAAGGTTATGCTCAAAATCCTTCAAGTTAGGCTTCAGTGATATGTGAACTGAGAACTTCCAGATGTACAAGCTGTGTTTAGAAAAGGGGAACCAGAGATCAAATTGTCAGCACCCACTGGATCATGGAGAAAGCAAGGGAATTCCAGAAAAACATCTACTTCTGCTTCATTGACTACACTAAAGCCTTTGACTGTGTGGATCACAACAAACTGTGGAAAATTCTTAGAGATGGGAATACCAGACCACCTTACCTGCTTCTTGAGAAACCTGTATGCAAGACAAGAAGCAATGGTTAGAACAGGACATGGAATGATGGACTGGTGCAAAATAGGAAAAGGAATACGTCAAGGCTGTATATTTTCACCCTGCTTATTTAACTTATACACAGAGTATATCATGAGAAACGCTGGGCTGGATGAAGCACAAGCTGGAATCAAGATTGCCAGGAGAAACATCAATAACCTCAGATATGCAGAATGACACCACCCTTATGGTAGAAAGTGAAGAGGAACTAAAGAGCCTCCTGATAAAGGTACAAGAGGAGAGCGAAAAAGCTGGCTTAAAACCCAATATTCAAAAAACTAAGATCATGGCAGCTGGTCCCATCACTTCATGGCAAATAGATGGGGAAACAATGGAAACAGTGACAAACTTTATTTTGAGGGGTTCCAATATCTGCAGATGATGACTGCAACCATGAAATTAAAAGACACTTGCTCCTTGGAAGAAAAGCTATGACCAACCTAGACAGCATATTAAAAAGCAGAGACATTACTTTGCCAACAAAGGTCTGTCTAGCCAAAGCTATGGTTTTTATAGTAGTCATGTATGGATATGAGAGTTGGACTATAAAGAAAGCCAAGCACCAAAGAACTGATGCTTTTGAACTGTGGTGTTGGAGAAGACGCTTGAGAGTCCCTTGGATAGCAAGGAGATCCAACCAGTCCTTCCTAAAGGAAATCAGTCCTGAATATTTATTGGAAGGACTGATGGTGAAGCTGAACTCCAATACTTTGGCCAACTGATGCGAAGAACTGACTCATTGGAAAAGACCCTGATGCTGGGAAAGATTGAAAGGAGGAGCTGAAGGGGATGACAGAGGATGAGATGGTTGGATGGCACTGCCAACCTGATGGACATGAGTTTGAGCAAGGTCCTGGAGTTGGTGATGGATAGGGAAGCCTGACGTGTTGCAGTCCACGGGGTTGCAAAGAGTCAGACACGACTGAGTGACTGAACTGACTGAAGGGGAGAAAGAGGAAGCAGTGACAAACTTTATTTTCTCGGGCTCTAAAATCACTGCGAATGGTGGCTGCAGCCATGAAATTAAAAGACGCTTACCCCTGGGAAGGAGGGCAATCTAATCCTAGACGGCATAATCAAAAGAAGAGAGATCACTCTGCCGACAAAGACTGGCATAGTCAGTTTTTCCAGTAGTCATGTATGGATGTGAGAGTTGGACCATAAAGAAAGCTGAGAGCTGAAGAATTAATGCTTTTGAACTGTGGTGTTGGAGAAGACTCTTGAGAGTCCCTTGGACTGCAAGGAGATCCAACCAGTCAATCCTAAGGGAAATCAAGCCTCAATGTTCACTGGAAGGACTGATGCAAAAGCTGAAGCTCCGATACTCTGGCCACCTAATGCAAAGAGCCGACTCATTAGAAAAGACCCTAACGCTGGGAAAGATTGAAGGTTACAGGAGAAGGGGGCAGCAGAGGATGAGATGGTTAGATAGGATTGCTGACTCAATGGGTATGAATTCAAGCAAACTCTGGGAGATAGGGAAGGACAGGGTAGCCTGGTGTGCTGCAGTCTGTGGGGTCACAAAGAGTTGAACACAACTTAGCGACTGTACAACAATGATAACTAAATGGGAGATGTTTGTAAATGATGTTTGATGAGGAGTTAATATCCAAACTATATAAATTATTCATGTAACTCAAAATCAGATAAACAATTCAATTTAAAAAAGGGGAGAGGGCCTGAATAGACATTTTTCCAAAGACATACAAATGGCCAACAGGCACAAGAAAAGATGCTCAACATCAGTAATGATTAGGAAAATGCAAATCAGAGCCACAATAAGGTATCACCCCTCACACCGATGAGAATGGCTACCATTAAAAAGACAACAGATAACAAATGTTGACAAGAATGTGGAGAAAAGGGGACTCTAGTACTCTGTTGGTGGGAATGTAAACTGGTACAGTCACTGTGGAAAACAGTAATACTCCACAAAAAATTAGAAAGAGAACTATCATATGGTCCAGTAACTCCACTCCTGGGTATTCATCTGAAAAAAAGAAATGAAAACACTAATTTGGAAAGATATATGCACCTCATCAAGCTGTTCACAGCAGCACGATTCACAACAGCAAGACGTGGAAGCAACCTGGGTGTCCATCAGCACAGGACAGATGAAGATGCGGTGCATACACACGGCGGAGCATCAGCCGTGGGAGAACGGAGCTGCGCCGTCTGCAACAGTGCGGATGGGTCTGCAGAGCGCCGTACTCAGGGAAGCAGCCAAAGACAGACACCATACAAGTGAAAGTGAAAGTCACTCAGTCGTGTCCAACTCTTTGTGACCCCACAGACTATACACAGACCATCGAATTCTCCAGGCTAAGAATACTGGAGTGGGTAGCCTTTCCCTTCTCCAGGAGATCTTCCCAACCCAGGGATCAAACCCAGGTCTCCTGCAATGCAGGTGGATTCTTTACCAGCTGAGCTATCAGGGAAGCCCTTAAATGTGGACTCTAAGTAAGAAAACAAATGTAACAACACAGAAATAGACTCACAGATTCAGAAGACAAACTAGTGGTTACCAGGTGGGGTCGGGGCGGGGGCAAAATAGGTGAAGAGGATTAAGAGATACAAACGACCAGTTATAAGATAGACTGACTAAAGATGTGACGTGCAACATGGGGAATACAGTCGGTATTTTATAGTTGATAACAACTTTGTATGGTGTGTAATTGAAAAGACCCTGATGCTGGGAAAGATTGAGGGCAGGAGGAGAAGGGGACAGAGGATGAGATGGTTGGATGGCATCACTGACTCAATGGACATGGGTCTGGGTGGACTCCGCGAATTGGTGATGGACAGGGAGGTATGGCATGCTGCGGTTCATGGGGTCGTAGAGTCAGACACAACTGAGAGACTGAACTGAAACTATAAAAAGATATTGAATCACTATATTGTACATCTGAAGCTAATATAATACCATAGGATGACTACCGAAAAAAAAAAAAGTGCATTTGGGAAAGAGAAGCTGCTGCTGAACAGAATCCTCACAGGCAGAACCACGGGCTTACAAAGCTGTGCTTCCTGTTCCTGCCGTTGAGCACCACCACAGCCAGCTTTTAGAACAACAGTGGAGCATCCCAGGCCAGCCCAGGTGTGCAAGCCAGGCAGCACCCACGGCCTCTGCATTACCACATGCCGTTCACTGCTGTTCAGCAGAGCCGCCTGACGAGCGTCTGCCACAGACACACAGACAAGGGTCTGGGCAGGGAGCACACACCTGATCTCAGCATCTGCGTCTCCCACTCTAAATAATAATTCTGGAAACCCTGATTGAAACCTCGCTATCCCACAGGCTCCACAGCCCAGCCCTGCAGAGAGCCCAACGACAGAGGAGCCGGCAGCCCAAGAGGCCTTTGCCGCCCCCACCCTGGCCCAGCACCCCTCGCGGCTCCCTATACAACCCCCCGTTTCCCAACTCTGAACATGCTGCTGCCTTCCTCCAAGATGTTCAGAAGATGGTGAAAGGGTCTTCATCTGTCATCTCAGTATCAGCCAGTAACTCAGGTAAATAAACTCAGAGCTCAGGCAGGATAAAGACCAAAAAAGTGGAGCTTCCTGGAATCACGCCTCCAACCCCACATTCCCCAGCAGCCGTTGCCCCTGCCTGAGAGAGACAGCATTCACACAGGATGCTTCCTTGCAGCCTCCATCTGGGGGGGACTGTTGTTACTATTACAAAGGTGGGAGCAGAGGCTTCAAGGTGACCCAGAAGCTCGCGCAGGGCCCAGCCCCGCGCACGACCCGCGCGGGCTCCTGCTGCTGTGAGCCCCTGCGTCTTGGCTTGCCCACCTGCATGTGCCGTCTGTGACCCATTCCAGCCCTGGCTGGATTCCAGACACTTCTGCTGACAAGAGGCAGGGCAGCTCCGTGAGCCCCTGCCCTCTACAGGCTGGGAAGGAAGTGCAGCCTGAACTCAGGATGGTCTTGGCAGTGGGCTCCCACTCTTTGAACTGAAACTCAACCCCCACCACCAAGCTGAGATTCTTCCCTCGAAGGAATGGCCACCAACTCCAGGGAAACCCAGATGGGCAGCTCCAAGACCTGTGACATGCCAGCCAGTGCGCCACCGTGGGAAGACTGGACGGAACTAGGTGGGAGGCCCAGCAGGGCTGGTTCCACAGTGGAGCCAGGCTTGACAACTGCTCGTGCTGTGCTCACAGCGGCCTCTCTACAAAGATGAGCGCTGCTTCTGATTCAGACGGGGCGAGGGCGCAGCCTCCCACTGCTCTCAAGACTGTAGCAAGGACACAAACATCGTGCTCACCTTTGTACCTCCAGAAACTCCCAAGCTGGCCTGGTTGGGGCTGATGGCAAAAGGCTCAGGCCAGCAGAGTCTGACCCAACCAAAGTGTCCCAGGGAAGGCAGGAGGGTGCCCCACAGCGCAGGCGGGAGCACAGCCAGCACGGCCGCTCCGGTTCTCCTGGGGGTGGCGGTGGGCGAGCGCTCTGCTGGCTAGACCGCGACCCGCCCTGATGCGGGGCTTAGGTTCAAAACAAGGAGATGCCAAAAGCATAAATAATCTAAATGACCCTGGAGAATTCCTAGCTTTGGAACAAAGCTTGCTTCTTTCGTTGAGAACCAGCCTGCTTCTCCAGCTAAGCTGATTACACTTGGGGGCCTCGTGGACCAAAGAGCGACGGTGCTCCTGCGCATTGCGGGATGGCGAGAGGCCGCCAGCTGGAGGCGTGGCGAGGGCCGCCGCACGGCGAGGGCCGCCACGGCGGAGGCAGACAACGCCCCCTCCTCCTTTCCCGCTTCTTCATCCTTCCTTTTTATCTGTTAAATGAGAACATGTGGTTGAATTCTCAAACGTTAAATGGCTGTAAAATTCAATTCTATCGCCTAACAGAATACTGGTTGTCAGTTCACTGGGTGGGAACCCATCCAGCTGAGAAGTATTCCTAAGGCTCACACGGGCCCTGGAGTGGCTGGGGGAGCCTCGCCTCCTGACAGCCATGCCTGACTGTCCGGAGGATGACCTGAAGGTTCGGCTCACTCTCTTATTTCCCAGAATGGGAATGAATTACTTATAAGCAGCATCAGGCTGCTTAGCTGCCCTGCAGCCCTGGCGGGGACACTCAGAGCATAAGCGGATCCGCACAACCCAGGCAGCGGGGGGAGGAGGGCTGTCCCGGCCACGGGCCTGGCCCCAGCGCCCAGACCAGACGGGCACCGAGCAGCAGAGGCAGCCGCACCGCAGGATGGGCTGGAGCAGCTCTCCCGGCCCCTCTCTGGGACATGCTCCTCCTGGGTTCTGAACCCTGCAACCTGGAGAGGGTGGGGAGGGGAGGCTCCTCACGAGACTCTTAGGAGGCCCGTTAACCTGCAAGAGCGGCTAATCAGCCTCCTGCAATCTAGTGACTGGCCTCCAAGAAGTCACATGGTTGAACACAGGGACCCCTGGGAGGCAGGTCAGGCCTCCCGTCTCCACGCGGCTGAAGGTGGGCGGGTGCGGCAGCGCAGGCGGCCTACCTAGCTGGGAGAGGTCCAGCCGGGCCCAATGCATGCCCGTGGGGCAGCTGGCGGACAGAGTCCGGATGAACACCTGGCCGAGGCTGTCCAGCGCCCACAGGGCATCTTGGCAGGCGGCGTAGGCCCTCATCTCAGCGTCGGGGGGCAGCTGCACGGTGGACGGGCGGCACTGGGCGTGCTGGGCACTCACACGGCACAGGTCCTTACTGCTCTGGCACAGCCACAGCGAGCTTCCTGCAGAGAGGTCACAGCATCACCATGAGGCCCCGGCTCGGCATGCACCCTTGCTCCCCACTGCGGGGCAGGAGCAGCCAGTAAACAGGAAACCAGCCCGACACACTCGGAAGAAACGAAAGAAGTCAGATCTTGGAAGCCCACATCACTGGCTTAGTGGCCTAGACCTTGGATGTTCTATAATGAACTGGGAAGCCTTCATCGTGGTGTGTTGGCCAGGGTCCTGAGGAAGCAAGCTCAGCGACTCCTTGGTAGTACGCCACTGAGGAGCCTCTGCCTGGGTGACAGGAGGGCGGCGGGGTGAGGGTGCTGGAGGAGGCCCAGAATGCCAGGAAGCCTCTTCTCCCTTTCCTCACCCTCAAATTACAAGCTTTCATTCTCTCCATCTATTCAGGGTCCTTGAGGCTCAATTCACTTTAAAATGCAAACCACACTTAGAGAAGTTTTACAATCTCAGTCAGATTATCTAAAACCTGGGGCCAGATAACAGTTTAAAATTAAATTTTTGGGGGGATTTTGAAAACATAAGGTCATGGCCATGCCAGATATTTAAGTAACAGCCCTGAGGAGTCAGTTGGTAACCCTCCACCCCGCCACCCCCAACCCAGGCAGTGCAGTGACGCTTCTCTAATGCACAGTGTCCAGTCACGACCTGAAGGATAGACGAGGGCAGGAGGGGCCTCCTGTCAAGTCGGTTTTGAGGCCGCATTCAGGACACCTGTGGTGTTCAGAGCTCTCTCCCTCGGCGCTGCGGTCAGACCGTCTGGCGAGGGAGGGTTCTGTTGCACTGACCGAATCCTCCACATTCTGGCGGCTACAGGCTGGACCTCGCCAGCCGCTCCCTCTGAACCAGACTCATGGCATCGTCTCGTTGGACTCGGCACCATCCTGGGCGGACGCTTTGGCCACCAGCAGGGCCACCTGACTGCCCTGAGCTGCAGGAGGGGCCCTGAGTTCTAAGTGGAGTTGGGAGGCGTGCCTGCCAGGGGGACAATGGGTCTGAGGCCAGCAGGGTCTGTAAACGAGGATCACAGGGGAAATGGGCCAGAGCCCGGACAAGCCTGGTGCCGACTGGCCTGTGTTACGGCCCCGAGACGTGCTGCTGGAGTACCAGCTGCCAGCCTCAGCAGCCACACTGGAAGCACCCGGCCGTCAGGAGGAGCCTCGCCTCCAGACTCCCTCAGCACCCCACACCAGGCCCTTCTCTCCTGCCCAGCTTTGGGGGCCCTCGCCCGTGACACCACCACGGCCAGGCTCCCACCCCAACTCGACCACGTCAGACCATGGATTTAACCGTTCAATGGCACCCCAACCCACCTTCCTTGGTGGGGGCAGTGGATGCCAACACGAAGGCCCACTTTGTGGCAGAGGCAGTCCCCCGGGGAACAACATGATTCCAGTAAGTGCCTGGAAACAATAAGGGAAGACTGTGTTAAAGAAAGAAGAACTTCAGAACGCTTCAGAACTTCAGTTCTAGGCCTCAATTGGTCTTCAAAACCCCTCACAGAGGAGGGGTTCTAGAGGGCCCTTAACATTGGAGACCCAAGCCAGCACTGCGAGAGCCAGCCCAACAGGCAGAGCCGCAGTCCTGCCTAGGGTGGGGGGAGGCCATCCAGGGGAGACGAGCTGGAGGAGACCCACTGAGCAGGGCTCACTCACAGAAACGAAGGCTCAGCTGGCACGTGAGCACTTACGTCTACGTTTACAGATCTCGCCCGAGCCTCGTGTCTCCCACAGGGCAGTAATTTTCCCTCTTGGAAACAGAATATTCTCTCATTAGACTCTAAGTATGGGAGGAGTTTTCCATGTAAATGGAAACTGCTGACATAAAAACAAGCTCCACGTGCTCTCCTTATATTCTACGACATCCCTAGTGGAAACTGACGACACACCAGGTAGACACTGGTGTCCAAGTTGTAGGAACGACAGACAAAAAAGAGGACACTGATCAAGAGCACAGAGAACGCCTCCATCACACACTTCATACCACTGGCACTAAACGATCCTTTCAAGCGGAGATCTTAGAGCCGTACTTTAAAAGCTGACTCTAAGTGGAGCTGCCCATCAAGCTGACAGAAGTAATTCACCCACCGATGAGACTCCCTCGAGCGACGTGGAATTCGTTCTTGCCCGAGGAGATCCAGACGCCACTGTTGTTGACGCCCAGCAGGCTCGGCTGGCACTGCAGCTGCTGGGACCAGAACGCCGTTCGGAGCCTGTCCGCCACCTTCTCCACGGGCACCTGGGCCGCCGTGGCCACCGAGTGCGTGGCACGGATGACGGTCTGGAACAGGCTGCACTGGTCGAACACCACGTAGTCTGTGACGCTCACCTGGAGGGAGGCAGGCAGGCGCCCTGCTCTCAGTGCAGTCACAAGCACCTTCTGTATGCGCGCGGCCCGAGAGCTAAGGCCCTGCCCACCTGCACCGCGCTTGTGTGAGGACTGGGGACAGGTGTGGGGACAGCCCCGCCGCTGAGTGCGATTACCCCAGAGGGGTCGATCAGGGGGATGCTAACATCTGCCTTTAGTTCACATACTTTTCTACTGCGTGCACCTCTCACGAGCATTATTTCTAAATATCACCCTGCCACATCCCGGAAGTCTTCTATTCTAAATCAGTGAGAAAGGATTATTTTGTTTTGAAATTTAGAAATTTCCAAAGGACAACCGGTATAATACTTAGAATCATAACATGGTTTTTAAAAAGGTAGTGTAGGTAGAGTGATGGAGCAATTTGTGACCTAACAGGAAAATAAACGTGTTAGTCGCTCAGCGGTGTTCGACTCTGCAACCCCATGGACTGTAGCCCACCAGGCTCCTCTGTCCACAGGATTCTTCAAGCAAGAACACTGGGGTGGGGGCTTCCCTGGGGGCTCAGTGGTAAAGAATCAGCCTCCCAGTGCAGGAAGCCTGGTTTTGAGCCCTGATCCAGGAAGAACCTGCATGCCTCAGAGCCAGCTAGGCCCGTGCGCCACAGCTACTGAGCCCATGCTCTGGAGCCTGGGAGCCGCGACCGCTGAGGCCTGCGTGCCAAGAGCCCACGCTCCACGACAAGAGAAGCCAGTGCGCGGAGAAACCTGCTCTCTGCAGCGGGAGAAAAGCCAGTGCAGCACTGAAGACCCGCCACAACCAGGGGAATGCTGGCGTGGGCGCCGCGCCTCTCGGGGCCTTCCCGACCCAGGGGCTGAACCCCGTCTCCTGCTCTGCAGGCAGAGGCGCTCCCACCTGAGCCACCAGGAGGCCCTGACCTCAGCGGCACCGCCAGCGACTACGCGGAGCAGCAGCACAGACTGGACCTGGCCCAGACGCGCGGAGCACAGCCGGGCTCGGGTTCTAGACGCGCTTCTCTCTCTCCCGCAAGAGGCCTTTCTCCAGGCTGTCTAAGGAGACCCCTCCTTGCTGGGCAGCTCTGGTTGCCGGAAAGCTCTGCCCACCCTGGTGGATTTAATTACAGAGAATGTCACGGCCCCACTCTTAGGACGGCCTCGTGCAGGCCACACTCCGAGGTCATGCACAACAAAATGCTGAGAGACATGAAATCACTCCCGACAGGGAATCTCACGTGTAATAAACAAAACAGATGCGACAGGAGCAGCTATGAAGTCAGCACTGCACTCCGTGTGGGCGCACAGCCCCTCCTCACGGCGACGGAACCCGGGCTGACTGCGAGTTGCTGTTTGCACTGAGGTTCAAGCAAATGGCATTTGTTAGCTGCAGAGCCTGTGGCCTCTTTCTCTCTTATGGGCAGAGCGCATGCCAGCTTGGCCAGGCAGACTCTACCAGAGTCCACAGGAGGCCGGCAGAGCCTGGGGACCACTGCCCTTCCTTGTGGGGTATGGCGCCAGGCCACACGGAAAGCCTGGGACACATTCAGTCCTAGCACCCAGGCCTGGCCGATAAGTAGGATACAAATTAAAAATAAAAGAACGGTTTAACGGCCAAACATAATGCTGACTCGAGCACTAGAGAGAATCAGTCCTGCAGTGACTAACGCAGCTCTGCTTCCAAATGCCCCAGAGATGACTGTCAAATCCCTCTGAAGATAATGCTCTGAATACTACGATAAAATGGTATCTAGCTTTCTTTAGGCTACGTAAACACAGAATTTTGTACATATACACATTTTGTGTGTGTGTGTGTGTGTGTGTGTAAAACCATATGATACAGTTACAAATACAGAGTATTTCTGAATCATTTGTGTAACTTTTCAAATAGCACCTGGCATATTAAATCAGAGTCATAGAGCAAACACAACTTCCTCTTCCCCACGCTAATCTGAAAGACCTAAGAGCGGCCGGTGGAAGACCTGCCCTCGACGAGAGGCCTGAGGGGCAGCGCCTGACCCAGTGGGGCCCGCGCAGGAAGAGCCGCTGCGCGCCCCACGGCGCGAATGCCAGCACGGCCCCACCCGCCGTGCTGGGGACTGCGGGCGACACGTTTACGCTCAATGTTGCCAGAGGGGTAAAGAGAGCTTAATTATACCATCCTATTGGTCAGTGTTTACTTTCCTGGGAAAAATTCTCCTTTTCTTTGTTGAAATACCATTTATTTACAGGCCTTCTGTACAAGCAGGGATAGAGAGTTTTAATTGTGGGTTGGGTTTCTCACACCTATTATCTAATCTCTTTTCTTTGTACATTCTTTCAGAGTTAAATATTAGTATTACCTAGGTCTTCAAATGGATGTCACTATGTTTATTTAGCGTGTAATATCAAATTTCTAAATAACACCAAAATTTAAAATAAATAAACAAAGCCTGCATATTGAGGCAAAAAGAGCTTTCCAAGTTACTTTCTGTGAGAAAGCCCTGACATTCCTAATGTGCTCAGATGGAGACTCAGGGGTGAAGACTCTGCCTGCAGCGCAGGAGATGTGGGTTCGATCCCTGGGTCAAGAGGGCCCCCTGGAGAAGGAGTGGAAACCCACTCCAGTATCCTTGCCTGGAGAACTTCATGGAGTTCACAGGGCTGCGAAGAGTCGGACACGACTGAGCACGCACAGCTCATCAAACGGCAAAAGTGAACACTGTTGGTTTAACCCAAGCTCCCTGAACTCCGTAAGAAAAGGGAGGGGCGCTGCATGGGAGGCGCCCTGGCGCGGACCCTGGAGCTGAACACCTACTTGCCACCAGTGGTCGTCGTCTCCTTGGGGCTTCTTGGAAACGATGCCAGTCCGGAACCACAGGTTTCCTCGGATGTCCAGGGCCCACAGGCTCTGCTGGTCCCCGAGGGTTATACAGACGGGCTCCAAAGCCTGCCGCTCACTGGAAACAAGGACAACAGCGTGGTGTCAGCACCCAGGTTCTTGGCCCCCAGCGTGTCTGGGACACTGACATCAAGTGTCTGGGGGGGGCCTCGGTGTGGGACAAGAGATGAGCCCCACCCGCAAGTCCCAAAGAAGGAAGCTTGAGTTCAGAGTTCAATGGCTGTGCAGTCCGCACCGTTCAGACGTGTGGCGGGACCTGAGGAACACACTGCAGGCCCAGGACAGTGGGGAACACTCCTTAGAGAAAACGACCTGGGAAGAAGCACAGGCGCCTGAGGGACACCAGGCCTGTGTGGTCCAGCGCCCCACCCCTGCCTCCACCAATTAAGTGAACAGAACCTGCCAGTGCCAGGCTGTGCGGGGCAGCGGCAACCTGGCAGACCTGCCCTCTCAGCGGACAACACCCTCCCTCTGCCATCCAGTCATCCCCGCCAGCGTCAGGGATTAGCTGCGGTCCCCCAAGCACAGCGCCTCCCTGACCTCTGCAGGGGAGCCGGGGCACCCCCGTGAGGCATGTCCCTGTCCAGCTCAGGACCATCTACACCAACGGGTGGTGGTTCCCCCAGACGGGAGCTCTGTGAGGCCAGGGCAGGTCACATTCACACTCTCAGCCCAGCACCACCCCCGGCTCTCAACAGCAGCTCACTCAAGTTTCCTGGGATGCTAAACTCAAACCAAGACTATCCTAACTTTTCTAAGGACTACTGATAATTTCACGCTAGAAAAATGACCTGACAGTAATTCTGCAAGGAAAAATTTGACTGGTAGAAAGCAACCAAATAAACTGTAATTCATGGATAATTTCAGCTGACAAGGAGGATAATAAATGAAAATATTTGGCTTAGTCATCTGAGACTCTAAACAGAAACTTTCTGATGCTGGGCAGTTCTGCAGAAAGACCACCATGAGAGAACTGTGAACATGTGGGACTCAAGGTCACACACAAATGCTGCTCAAGGGTAGAAGCATTTTTAAAACTGAACTCTGACCCAATGTCCAGTCTGCCAGTCAGAGGGAGGCACAGGGTGCCGTCAAGGCCAGGCTGCTGGCATTGACTCTGACAATCCCAGAAAACACCACGACCTTGGAAACCTTCAGGGAACCAGCTCTGCCTGGGAGAGGCTCACATGGGTCCCTTAAGGGGTGTCAAGCTGACAAAGACCAGACAGGGACAAGGAGGACACAGACAGTGTCTGCCCCTGCACGCATACCTGACAATGTCGCACTTCCAGAGCTCCCCCTCGGGGCAGAAGCTGCTCACTCCCTCTCGGTACAGGAGGGCTCGCTGCTCCGTCAGCGCCCACACCACGCTGTTGCGGGCAGTGACCTGGGACAGCGGGAACGGACAGTCGACCTTCACGGCTCTAGCGCAGGGGCGATCCACGCTGAGACCTGCCGGGGAGGGCGGAAAGACCCCAGAGACACACCTTCAGGATTTCACTCCCCATTCTCATCCTGTTGCTGGCTTATTTTTCTTTTTTGGTATTCTGTTATTATAGCCTTTCCTTTCATAGTAAGTGTTTTCTCTTTTTAAGGTTTAGTCAACCTAAGATGGTTAAATTGTGCTTAAATATAACGTCCATCTGAAGTGTTTTTGGATGCCCTTTGGAAACTGGAATAACAACAATTCAGGACCTTCTAGTGTCCCCAAGTAGCTAAACAAGTTCTGAAAGAACACGAAAGCCCAACACAGGAGAGCAGCCAGACCCGAGCCAGGAGGGCCCCGGCCCAGAGCTGGTGCGCAGACACCCTCCGCCCCCAGTGGCCACGGCCCTCGGAGACTCTGCAAGTCCTGTCTCAGGAGCCCTGAGGCCACTCCTAAGGGAGCTGGCAGAGCAGCTGTTACCTGAAGCCTGTACCTGCAGCCTTGGCCTGCAGCCGGGCCTCTGCACTCCCCAACGTGTCCCTACTCATCACTCAGGTGCCCCTCGGCATCACAGTCCTTGGGCTGCACTTCTTCCTCGGACTCAACACGGTGGGAATCACCTACACGACTTCTTACCTTACTAATCCTCAGGCCAAACCCGGAGCCTCTAACCTGGTAGCTCTGGGTGGGTCTGAGTTGGGCTGAAATCACTGCCCAGGTGATTTCTAAGGCCCTCCTCATCCCCAGGCCAGAGTGCCCTCTTTCCCCAGCAGGAATGATATTCAGATGCCTCTGGAAGTTGGACATGCCTATCTTCCCAGCTATTTTTCACTTTCAAGGAAGCCACGGGAACAGGCTGGAGAGACTGGTGGGCACACGGGCCCGAAGCTGGCAGGGCTGCCCTCCGGGCTGAGGCAGGAGCTGCTGGTACGCTGGTGCCCCACACCTGACAGCAAGCCAGGTATGGAGGGCTTCCAGTCCCAGAGCTGTCCCTGGCTGACTGTTTCCAACAGAGACGGAAACATCCTCTTGGAAGCAGCAGTATTAAATGGTCAAAAGACTGATCTTTACGTAAATCCAACAGGGCCTCTTGACAAGCGAAAAAGAGCTCCTGCCCTGTACTCATTTCCAGGTACTGCTAAACCATGTTGCTTTTGGAAACCCATATCCCATTTTGCTGACAGTACATAAACACGACTCTCATTACAGTTTATTTTTAATAAACAAGTCCCACTGAGTCTCTTCCAACAGCTAAAGGTTCCCCTCAGGGCAGTTTCCTAGGACAAGATAAACTGCTATTTGGAGCAGATTGTTACTCGTTGTTTTTTCCTGACCCATGTGTAAGTAAGGATATGGAAGCAGGGCTTTGACCGGGCTGAAAAAACTCAGTCATGAGTTAAAGGGAAAAATGATTCTAATGTCATTTCTCTGTTACTCTTTTCTCTTCAGATTTGATACCACAGGAAAAGGGATATGTAATAGTTAGCCCTATAAGATTCAAAATAATTTTATTAATTACTGCTGTAAATATGTCCTGGGCTGAATGTGAGTGAATAGCAGAAAGCTGCTAATAGATTTCAATGGCAAATACTCTCTTTCCGGAAATGTTTTAACTTAGATTCACATCCAGCCCCTCCATCACCGCCTCCAAGCACATCGCCACCAAAGTGCAGTCACCCCGGGGGCAGCCACCTGTCTGCAGGTACAGGTCCCCGTTGGTCCTGATGATCCAGGCCGTGTCGTCGCTCAGGGCCACAAACACCGCCTGGGGCAGAGCTTCGTACCAGTGGCGTTTCCCCTTGATGGTCACTTTTCCGCATGCAAAGGCTCGGTTAGACTTCTGTTCAATCTTCCAGAGAAGGGCGCCTGTGGAAATAGAATTCTATCCACGGGCCAATGGACACTGAGAACTCTTACCTGCTAAGCTCCCTTCTGGGCGCTGTGGGCAAGCGATTTCTCCAACGCGCCCCCTTTGCTGCTACGCTGGCCGGGGAAGGGCAGTGCTGAGGCGCGAGCCCCCGGGCCCCCTCAGCCGCCACCTCATGTGTGAAAGGGGATCAGTGGCAGCACGCAGGCCGTCAGGAAGGCAGGAGCGGAGACTGCCTCAAGGACACAGCACACAGGGTGGGCGTCAGGGGCCCACACCACGTGGGAGAGGGGCAGCGCCGCCAGGTGCGCTGGGAGAGGACCCGGATGGCCATCCTGAGGCACAGTGCGTGTCCCAGGAAAGAGGGCACCTGAAGGGACTCGGAGGGACAGGGTGAATTCTGGACCAGCCAAAAGGATACGGTGCAGGAAAAGGGCGCATCTGAGCTGGGCTGTCCCTTCTTCCACTTAGAAAAGGGTTCTACTAAACAGAAGATGGGGAGGGAAGGAGGAAAGGCAGACAGGAAGCCCGTCTATGGAGACGGAGGCAAGGTGTAACAAACCACCAGCGTCACCAAGAGCGCACAGGCTGGACAGAGGGTCCGAACGAGGCGCAGCCGGAGGAGAGGCAGCTGGCCCAGCCCGCAGCCCCGAGTGCCCACCCTTGTCGGGGCCCTGCAGGACGGCTCAGCCAGAGCACCAACCTGGTGGAGACAAAGCTCCCGCTGGAGCGGTGAGGGCGTGAATGGTGTGTAGACACAAAGTAATTCACAGAATCAGGAAAGAACCAACGTTTATAACCGGCTGGGGAGGTGAACCCAAAGGTAAATGAGAGGGAAAGGGTTAAAGTGCACAACTATATAAAGTCAGCTAATGGAAACAGATTATCTAATCCCTAAGGAAAAATATTTTTCAAACAGGCCAAAGATGGAAGAAAACCCTGAACAAAATAGCAGTTTACATAGTGACAAAGGCCAGGGGAGTTGGAGGGAGTCTCTAACAGACGTCACAGGCTCAGTTTTGTCTCCCTTCCATTCTGATGCTCTAACCAACCAGCTGCTACTGCTAAGTCGCTTCAGTCGTGTCCGACTCTGTGTGACCCCATAGACGGCAGCCCACCAGGCTCCCCCGTCCCTGGGATTCTCCAGGCAAGAACACTGGAGTGGGTTGCCATTTCCTTCTCCAATGCATGAAAGCGGAAAGTGGAAGTGAAGTCGCTCAGTTGTGTCCGACTCTTAGCGACCCCATGCACTGCAGCCTACCAGGCTCCTCCGTCCATGGGATTTTCCAGGCAAGAGTACTGGAGTGGGTACCATCGCCTTCTCCAAACAAACCAGCTACAACCAGGCAAATACACATACATACTTTTGTTCTATTCCCCTCCCCAAATAGGTAAAGCAGCCAACATTTTGACAGACACAAGATTCTGTACAGATGGGGGCGGGGGTAGACCCTCACCCAGGAAGTGTCTGTCCCAGCCCACTGACAACCGCTTGATCACAGCTTGAAGGACAGAATGCATTTTCTTTTCACAGCCCAGGAGTAGCTTGTTCACCCAAAGATGTATGTAGCTCATTAAAAAATAATTTCTAAGAAAGAAACCAAATGTTTCAAATTTATCCAACATATCCATGGGCCCATCTTCATTAGTTCAGTTGCTTTAAAGCAACACTAAGAAACACGAACACATTTATTCTTATGAGAAATTTGTATGTTAATATTTCTTAAAAAAAAACCCTCAAAATTCGAGCTATTTGCATAACTTAACAAAAGTATATTCATGTGTTACCACTGCAATTAATTAAAAAAACTAATAACTGAACTGCATTTGCACAATTTTTAGTTGATGTCAAATGAAGCAGTCCACGTCCCATGGCAAAAAGCCCTCAAACCTGCAGGAAAGGCCAAGGTCTGCTGAGTGGATGGTTCGAGTGCTTGGGTGGCTGCGTGGGGTGGGGAGGGGGCTGGGCGCAGGGAACCAGGGGGCGAACCTGAGGGCGAGACTGCCACCTGCTGGACGGCATCTTCGAACTTCTGCCAGCGCAGCCCAGCGCCCGGCAACGCGCTGCAGAACAGGCCGCCTTTGTAGTCCAGGCACCAGAGGTACTTCTCGGAGACTGCCAAGCTGAGGATGCCGTGGCCGGGCCCGGAGTAGCCCATCCAGCTTTCTGCAAACTGACAAGGACAGAGCCTGCTGAGTCGGCGACAGAAGACACAGCTGCACGTGCCCCACACCCGGCAATCCGAGAAGTGCGCCAGCATTAAAGTCGCGGAGCTGAAAGGGCTGTGTACGTGCCAGCGTGTGTGTGTCTGTAAAAGGCCCTCTGAGCAGCCATGCGGAGACCGGCCCCGCTGTCTCTGGACCAGCTCTAACAGAAACACTGTGAGACGGGAGCTGCCGTCCCTGCAAGGACCGCACCACATCCCTGGATAAACACTTTCTCGTAGATACTGAAACCTCTTCCCTAACCCGGGGCTCACACCGACATTCTGCAGGTACGCCTCACTTCCCACTTGAATGCAGCCTGGTCTCTGTGCGTCTAATCATTACAGGAGAAACGGCACTGCCACTGCCTTTGTTTTCTCACGGTATGGTTTTCAGTTCTGCTCCAGTCACCACAGGTGGCCCACCCTGTGGTTGATGGACATCTGGCCAGGACACCACCTGACTGGAGTTTGGAGACTAAGGTTTAGCTGTGAGGAGTCTTTCAAAAAGCAAAGCTGAATAAAGCGTGTACTTTAAAAGGTTCCCAAGACTGCAGAAGAAGCCCATGCATCTGCACAATTAGCCACAGGAGGACGTTAGCTGCTCCACGGAGCATGATGCCCAGTTCCCCAGCCGGCCCTGCTCCCAGGACACGCCTTAGCTACACCCTCGAAACCCACCAAATGTGGCTTTCAGATGGCTGGGTTGGGTGAAGGCAGGTGAGGTCCTCACAGTGCTAGGGGCCCTCTCACCAAGGACTTTCTAAAACTCTGCCCAGAAGCCCAATCGCACAGGCCAGAGCTGCCCGGCTAATGCCGGGGTGGGTGGGGGCCCTGTGGCCACCCCCTCCCTCCGCCCTACCCTCATCACCAGCGCCCAAGTCCTGCTCCACTGCGAGGATCTGCAGACTGTCTGGCTCCTCCCTGACTTGGACTCTGGGACCCAGGACTGTCTGTCACAGGCACTGCAGCATCCCAGCGCCAGACACAGACCTTGGCAGCCGAAGGCACTCAAGAAAGGACACACACACAGAAAACCGCGGGAAAGGGCCCGCTCTCTTAAAGCAAGTAAGCGCGACGTTTTGCTCTCAAGGCAGGACAGACAGCACTGAAGTCTGAGAGAGGGGACCCTGGGGCCACCCTGGCCCCACCTGCTACGTGACCCGGTGAAGCCAACAAAGTGTCTGAGTCTCCACTTCCTCCTATGAAATGGGAGCACCTAGCTTGTGGTTTTTGTTTCCAGAGAAGTTAACGAATTGAATTTGTGAAGTGCTGAGCGTGGCACCTGACCCCTGTGGGTGCTGCCGTGCCTCGGCAGGACAGAGGTTCCAGAGGCACCTGGGGACGGCGCGTGTGGCTGTAGGTTCCCCCGCAGGCCACACCTCACAGCCACACCACAAGAAGAGTTGCAATACACAGCTTTGAACCCAAACACTTCTAACGATAATTACTTGCTGGGCTTCCCTATAAAGAATCCACCTGCCAGCAAAGGAGACATGGGTTTGATCCCTAATCCGGGAAGATCCCACGCGCCAAGGAACAACTAAGCCCATGCGGCACAGCTACTGAGCCTGCGCTTTAGGGACCCAGACCACCGAGCCTGTGCTCCAGAACCCGGGGGCCCCAGACCACCGAGCCTGCGCTCCAGAGCCCAGGGTGCACAGACCACTGAGCCTGCACTCTAGAGCCTGGGGACCCATACTGCAGCTCTTGCGCCTGGAGCCCAGGGTCGTCCGTGCCCCGCTGTCTCAGGTCCCACAGGGACCAGCTCCCTTCTATGCCCGTCACACCTTGGCACCGATGTTGAGTCAAAGAGATGCGCATCTGAGGAGAGGGGGTCGGGGACTGTCGGCCTCCAGCCTGCTCCACGCCTTCTCCTCCACGAGGGGATGGGCCTCTGCCCACTGGGTTCCTGGAGTGGCCCCAGGCCAACCCAGCCACTCTCCAGGATGATGAACACTAAGTGCCCATGCTGGGCTGGCCCTCCCGGGTCAGAAGCAACGGTGAGAGGCCGCTCTTGTTGGTTACTGATTGGGAACGACAGGTCAGCAGGAGCCCAAACCATTTCAGATCCCTGTGCTGGAGACCCCTCAAATCTGGGCCTCCAACATTTGGCTTACAGGGTTGACAGTGGGAGTGTAATTTCTTCCCAGTGTCAGTTTGCCAGTGACTTCCCTTAAGGAAGGAGCCCTCGTACCTGATCGGCCTTGAGCAGCCCAGGGTCGTCCGTGCCCAGCTGCCTCAGGTCCTGCAGGGAGCGGCCTCCTCCCAGCTCTGTCACGCTCGTCTCCGAGGACGAAGAGGGCAGCCCGTGGCCGTAGATGTCCTCCTCATCACTGGATGTCAGCACCTGGTCCCGTGGGGGCTGCTCCTGGGCGCTGGCAGCCGAGGCCCAGGGAGGTGGTCGTCCTCCCCCTCCCAGGTCATGCTCGGAAGCGACGACCGCTGTCTGGCCCGTGTCAGCGTCAGGAGCAGCGCACCGGGGACTCGGGCTGAGGTGGCGGGGGGCTCCCATGTGCATCAGGAAGCCCTGCTCTTTGGGGGGCTCCTCAGCCCTGCCTTCGTCAGCCGTGGCCCCCAGAAGGCGCTGCTCTGCACTGGGGGCCCAGCTGAGGCGGGAAGGCTCCGGCGCCAAGTCCAGGAGGCAGGCTTCTGAGAAAGCGCCCAGGGGGCCATCAGGCTGCACAGCCCCATCCCCCCGGGCCTCCGCCGCGCTGCCCGGCCCACTGTCCGCAGGACGAGGCTCCCCCTCAAGCTCCACAATGTCCTCAGTGTCCTCCGCGTGCTCCGTCGGACGCCAGGAGGAGCTCCCCGCCCCACCGCGGGGCTCTGTCCCGCCCTCGCCGTCGCCCAGGGGGCTTTCAGTTCTCCCCTCGGCTCCTCCGTTTAGCAGGTCGGGGGCGGGCAGGGGCACCTCCAGGACACTGAAAGCCTCAGGGTCGCTGTACTCCGGCAGCACACTGCCGGCCTCCCCGCTGAGACTGCTCTCCTGGTCAGGAGACCCTGTGCTGGACTGGTCCACAACGCTGCCCAAGCTGGAGGCCGCAGACGGCAGGTCCGTGCTCACGGACTGGGGGCTGTCCCCAGGACACTCATGGCCGGGGGTCGACTCAAGTGAGCTGGGCCCCGCGGTGCTGCTCCCGCCTTCTACTAGAAACAAGAACGGTTAAGATTAGGCAGGACGCCACACAAGCGGCAAGACGCGAGCTAAGAAACAAAAACTTGGCCTAAGGAGAAAAGCATCTTAAACGAAGGAGCTGTAACTGGTGAAGAGTAAATCTCTCAAGTACAAAGTATCCCAATGCAGGGGTGTTTTAAATGGATGCAGATACTGTACACATGATGGGCTCTGAGGCTTTCTTCAATAAATGTTAACTAAGCAAAAACAAAGGAACAAAGGGATCCCAGAACAATTTTTTAAAGTTATTAAAATATTAAGGCATCTGATAACATTTTCCTTCAATACTGCAGCGATGTTTAGTAGAGAGGCTCAACAGGCATCAAGGAGTAAGTAATAAGTTAAAAAATTTCCATGTTAGATCCCGTATCTGGGACTTCCCTGGTGGTAGGTTAAGAATCCACCTACCAAAGCAGGGGATGTGGGTTTGACCCCCGGTCCGGGAAGATCCCACGTGCTGCCGGGCAACTAAGCCCATGAGTCACGATTGAAGGCTGAGCTCTGGAGCCTGTGAGCCGCGATGACAAGCCTCTGCAAGAAGCGGCCCGTGTGACACAACCCCCACTCACTGCCACCGGAAAAGCCTGGGCGCGGCACCAAAGACCCAGTGCAGCCAAAAGTAAGCAATTAAAAAAAAAATCCCATATCTGGGGACTTCCCTGGCAATTTAGTGGTTAGGACTCTGTGAGTTCACTGCCAAGGACATGGGTTCATACCTTGGTTGGGGAACTAAGATCTCACAAGCCCCACAGCATGGCCAAAAAAAAAAAAAAAAAATCCCGTATCTGATGACACACCCAACACCAAACATAAACCGATGCATCTGAAGATTTCCACAGCCTTCCTGCCAAGTTCATAGACTCTCTGGTCCAACAGATGATATACATGAATAAACCAAATTTTTAACTTAAGTACTGGAAATATATCGCTTTGTGTTAAATACTGGATAAAGCTTTCACAGTGAAACTCCTCCGAGGAGGACAGACGCTGCTGCCTGTGCTCTCGGCGAGCAGCCCCCACCCGCCAGGCTGGTGAGAGGCCCCACGCGGCGGGAGGGGGCCCCAGGCGCTCTGCCGAGGAAGGTACCTGTCTTCCTTGTCCTTTTCTTCTTTTTTACTCTGAGAGGCTTCACCACGAGCTCCTGGTCGAAGTCCTCCGAGCTGATCACGCTGAACCTCTTGGAGGTGAGTGGGCCACCCCTGCCCAGCTCGGGGGCTGCCTGCGGCCCAGAGCCACTGTCCGTGGAGTTGAGTGAGCTGCTCCTGCTCCTGGGCTGGCTGGCCATGGAGCTGGCCACCGAAGAGCTCCGCAGCCTCGTCTCGGAAGGCGTGGCCACCGGCAGCTTCTCCGCATGTGGCCCGTGGACTTGCTCTGTGCACGCCGATGTCTCCAGACCATCCCGCACTGGTAAAGAAGCTGGTTTTACTGTGGTTATCGGAGGGAAAGATGATGCGCTCTTATTATTAAGGGTAAAACACGTGTCCCAGGTGACAGACCTCAATGTTCGAAAGTCTTATGCATCAATCCCACAGGCTGGGTCAGAGCATCAGACGGAGATTAGTCAGGCGGGTGCCAAGTTCCCCTTCCTATCCACTCAACCCCAACCCTCCAGACCCACAGAAACGATTCCAGCAAATGTGAGACCCTGACTGAAAGTAGGTGATCTTCAAGAAAAGTATCATAAACTGTTTTTTAAGAATAAAAAGAAACCCTCTGAATAACTCGTTTAAAGCTACAATCACTTAATGAGTAAATAAAAGTGGTAAGTTTTCTACAATATAAACTTTAATTACATACATTTTATAACAAAGGTTTGTAACAAATACATTTTGTAACAAATACAAACCGATTGATGCTGGTCCTTCAGGCCTGCTTGAAATTCGTATAATGTTCCTGTCTCCCTTTAAGAAAAATATTTCATTTTCTGTGCAGGAAACAGATACGATATCACCTGATCCTTCCAAACCAGCAATTGTAGCCTGTCCAGAAAAAGAAAATCACAAAACCAGGCAATGGTAATAGCTCAATCTGTACAAGCACGTGTTGGAATCCAAAGAAGTCAAGTAACTGCTGTTTGCTGCCATGACTTTCTGAAACTTGGGAGTTATTCAACCCAAAGTGAGGGAGTACCCGACAGATGGTAACTGAGTACCCGTCAGTACCTTTCTGGGACCGAGCTTGCAGTCTCTCCCCGCCCCCAGCCACACTCTCCACTGGCCCCGGTTGTGCTATCGTGCCCACCCTGCGGCAGGTGCATCCACTGGCCAGTCTGGACCCTGGCCCTGACCCCATGACGCCACGCCCCCTACTCGGATCCTCTCCCTGGCCCTTGGTCACTGGGAGTTTCAACTTGATTCAGATGCCACCTTGGGAAGAGTCCCTGACAAGCTGGCCTTCCTCAGCAATGCCCAGGACTCTCAGAGCTCACAGCCCTTTACACAAACCCCCGCCCGGCCTGTCTCTCCTGGGCTGGATGTGTGCTGGCCGGTCTAGGGCCCCTACCATGTGGATTCCCACGGGAGAGGCCAGGCGGGCACTGCGAGTTGCGGTTGTGAATGAATGAGGAGGGAGACAGGACTCCTCCAACGCCATCTGAAAGCCGTCAGCACCCAAAACACAGGACAACCCTGAGCCCTCACTGACCGAAAAACATTCTTGCTTCCCAGTCAACAGCAAATAGGAGACTAGCTCAATGCAGAGGAGAAAATGGGTCTAAGTCCTCTGTTAATTCTTAGGTAACCCTGACAGCGGTCTGAAAGCTTCCCACCGTGCTGCCATGTTCAGACTGTCTGTGCGTGCCCCGCCTCTCTGGCTCCACTCCTCCACCCAGAAAATGAAGCTAATTACACCTACTGGAGAAAGCTTTGGGTAAGTGTTCAGAAGGGAGGAACTGATGTATAATTATAGTATACCTTGACCCCACCAACTAATAAGTGCACATTAAGTTCAAAGAGGACCCAAAGAAAAAAGAAAAGCTGTGTTCTCTAGACCTGGGGAAGAATACAAAAGTGTCTTTCAAACGTTCTTTAAGAAGAGAAACTCAGGGCTAAAAGGCACCTTGGTGATTCCCTAGGCCAACTCACCCGTCCCTGCCCCATGTCTCAACAAAGACTTAGTGCAACTAAAAATAAATTTTTAAAACAAAGAATATACTGAAACTGAACAGTTTAAAAAAAAATCCTAAAGCAATCTCTATTGGCAATAATCTCATCACCCTACTTTAAACAGAAATTGTTTCCAACCATGATTTAATAGTGCTGGAAAGATGTCCAAATACATCATCAAGTAAAGTGGGGGGAAAATGGCAAAACGAAGTAGCTCCACTCGGGAAAGAAATAAGGGAAAAAGAAGAGGGTAGAAAGCGAGCTAGAGAAAGGGCCCCCTGCTCGCTCAGCCTCACCCTGGGGAAACCCTGGGGAGTGGGCCCCTGTCTCACTCTTTCCGTTAATGTTTGAGTTTGGATCTCATTTCATTATGCTCACGGTAATTTGGTAGCCATAAAACACATGATCCAAAGAAATTATAAAGAACAAATTTACTTTTCTGCTTAAACAAAACACACACACACACACACTTTCTTAGCATGGGATAGGACTACAAATATTTAAAGCAAATATTTTTTCAAATCTACAAAACCAACCAAACCTTCACCTGGTTTCCGTTACCAGCTCAATGGAAAAGGCAACGCACAGGACCCAGGCTGTTCCACCCTCTGAGAGGAAGCAGAAGGCCTGTACACACCCTCCTGCCTCTAAACACAAAGGTGCAGTACCATCCCTTTGCTCACCTGGTTGACGGTATCCAGGAGGTAAATGCTATATTCATTCCAACTCAACACCCAGCCTTCTTGGAAGAAGCACGACACAAGCCCCAGGTGCTTCTCAGGTGAGCTGCACCCTCCGCGCTCGGCCGAGTCCAGGCGCGGGTAGAGCTCGAAAGGCTTGACTCCTCCGGCGAAGACGTCTTTTAGGATAAACGTGGCCTGGACAGTCCCATGGATGTCGGCCTTCCACAGCCGGAGCCCAGGCCGGGACGCGTACAAGGTTAGATCACTTTGCTTACAGAGTCCTGGTATAAAGCAGGCACCAAACTTCCCAGTGCTGAGACAAGGAAAAAAGGAGGGAAGAAAGAGAGAGACATGGACTGATTCACAGTGCTAGCTGTCAACCCCTCATTTTAAGTCCAAAAGGAATTTTTGGACTAAGCCAGAACAAGATTGATTCTTTTTCAAACCCTTTTCTACAGTGTGTGTTTTGGTTACGTGAACCGCTGGTCTACCCCGAGCCCACAGAGGACACGACCTCTGCCTGCACCCCCTACAGCAGCCTCAGAAGTGTGCACCCCACGGAGCACGCGTCCCAGTTACACACACCGAGCCACAGCCCCGTGAGGCTGGAGTCAAGACTCCTGTACTAGAGAAGAGGACGCAGCGGCAGGAGGAGAGAGGCCGAGGGCCGAGCAGCTCCCCTGCTCTCAAAGTCTGCTCCTTCCGACGCCTGCTGCTGGGTTCACCCAGCACCCCAGGGAACGAGCTTCAGGCCCAGAACTGGGGCAGCCCTTTCAGAACTTCTCTTAAACCCACAATCTCCATTCTGACCCTCAGGCGTGGTGGGTTTTCTGGTTTTCCTATGCTTAGTACCATGAAATAGCTAAAACAAACAAATGAAATGTACACCCAGGAACCTGTCCCTCAACTTTGGAAGTAAAGCCAACAGCCGCATCGTTGATGTTCTCCTGCTCCAAAGGTCCCTGCCCCTCCGGGCCCCAGGTGTGAGTCCTACCCTGAATTCTGTGTTCATTACTCCGTTGCTTCTATCAACACTTTAACCACATGCCTATGCATTCCTAAACGCTACATACTTGGTACAGACACACTTTTGTCTGTCATTTGTACTACAAAGTACGATGCTATTTGTAGTCTCTTGCAACTTGCTTGGAGAAGGAAATGGCAACCCACTTCAGTATTTTTGCCTGGAGAATCCCATGGATGGAGGAGCCTGGTGGGCTACAGTCCATGGGGTCACAGAGTCGGACACGACTGAGCGACTTAGCTTTCACTTTAACCTACTAATTCTGAGATTTATCCTTGTTGAAAAAAGCGCTAAGGCGCATTCATTTTCACTGCTATACGGGACTCAGGTTGATGGGTATATGAATTATTCCCACTTTTTCATTTTGAATCATGCTCACCGTGAGCATGTCTGCACATAACCTCCCGGTACACAGGTCTGACAGTTCGTCACGGACATTTCAGAGTGGACTGCTAGACTGTCACGTGACTGCCGTGTTGCTGATTAAGAGCAGATTCAGGCCAGGAAGACAATTTCAACTTTTCCCTGTGTGTTTACACCAGCCTCACTCCCATCAGCAACCTGGGAGTTTTCACTGCTCCACATCTCTGCCGAACCCCCGTGTCTCCCAGGGTTCAAACAGTAAGAGTTCAGTTTAACCCTAAGTCCTCTGATTCTCTGTCAGAAGTACTTCCCCGATTCTGAACAGCAGAAGGCATTGTGGCTTGTTTTTAATACTTACTTGGCCGCACTAGGCTTCAGTGCAGCATGTAGGATCTCTGATCTTCATTCAGACTCTCAGTCGTGTCACGCGGGATCTAGTTCCCTGACCAAGGGCTGAACCCAGGCCCCCTTCGTCGGGAGTGCAGAGTCTCAGCCCTGGGGCCACAGCGAGGTCCCACAGCCCTGCCACTCACTCCATGCTCCCTCATCTGTAAACCAGGGATAACAACTCCTACCTCAAAGGCTGATGTGAGGCTGAATGACAATCCGTGAAGATGACAAGCAATGCTGGTGACACTGTAGGCCCCCCAGACGCTCAACTGCCTCTGCCGTCGCGCTCCTGTGGGTGCCGGGCCCCACCTCACCCTCACCCTGCACAGCAGCACCTGGCTCCCAGGGCGGCATCCCAGCGCCCACCAGGCAAACTCAGCTGGGTGCTTCTCTGCAGTCCAGCATCTCACTGCATCCCTCTGGAGAGGGTCCATGGAGGACACAATATCAATTCGACTCTGAAGTGAAGACTGTCAGACTAACCCACTAGTGACACCGTGGGTCATTCCTGGACAACTCCACGGCCAGCATGGGGGTGATTACTGCCTCTGGTGATTTGTTCTGGTAAGGTTCTCAATAGAGACGCCCACAAGAGTTCCAGTAGGACAGCCCATAACCTCTTCTTCCTGCCTTTCCTGTCAATTTCTATTTCGTGATCCAATTTTCAAACCAAAGTATTTTCCTTCTACTAATAAGTTCTCTTAAAAATCTGTCACTTCAGGTGGGGTGACTAAAGCCTCCATCTTAGTCGACATTCAGTGAGCTCCCGCACCACGCGAGGAGCTGTGGTGCAGGCAACAGCAAAGAGGCAGGAGGAGGGTCTTGGCCCTGCGAGTAACACACGGTAGAGACGGACGCGTGTCAGAAACACGCCACCCCCGCAGCGCCGAGAGCTGCTCGAGGCCGCTAGACAGAGGGGACACACTGTGCCTGGGCCGAGGAAGGCTAGACCTTGGACACTGAGTGGACCATGACCCTTTGGGGAAGGACCAGCTGAGCAGGGCGGGCGGGGGCCTGCTCCAAGAAGCTGCTGAACCATGTTGGCAGCAGGCTGGGAGAAGGTGGCCGAGCCAGGGGTAACTGGCTACATACCACTCAGGGCAAACGGCCCTCCACCCTGACTCGTCCGCCACCCACACGCAGGGTGACTCCCTAGCGCCGGCTGAAGTCATTCTGAATCAGACACAAAAACTCTAACTTTTAAGGTCCAAGCTCTACAGGATTCTAAAATCACAAATCAACCGAGTTTCTCAACTTTGGTGGGGCTGTTTTCTAGAAATATCAACCATGACTTTAAAAAATGTCTTCATTTCCTTTATGAGACACACCAATGTTGAAAGTAGTGTTTCTAGTTATCAAATTCTAACCATAAATCAGATTTTCTAATTTATGTACAATAACGCTGAGCAAGACAGAGAGCCGGAAACAAGACAACAAGCCACAGCCTGGATGGCAGGCTCAACAGCCGGATGCCCAAAGGCACCAGAGGGCATGATAGTGACGCTGCCCCAGAGCCCACGTGGCTGGGCGGGGGCCCAGGCTCCACACCCATCCCGGCCCCACAGGTGCTGCCGACCCGGACGGCCTGCCGCCGGACACGGAGGAGAAGTGGACGGCTGGGCGCTGCAATCGCCTGGGAGATACACACGCACTGTTCTGTTCTATCTGAGGGGGTTCACGGGCTGATCACCCACCAGTCCCTGCAGCTGTCCCCAGGCCCGGCTGCCCCGCTGACAGGACAGCCTCCGCCCCCTTTGGGCCAAGCCGGCCCTCCTGGGCTCAGGGCCATAACATGCACCATCACCCGGTCACCCTGCGTGCGGGCCCACATGCCCAGACATCCACACCGCCAGACTCCCACACCCCCACACCCCTAGACACCCACACCCCCACACCCCTAGACACCCACACCCCTAGACACCCACACCCCCACACACCCCCACACCCCCACACCCCCAGACACCCATACCGCCAGACTCCCATACCCCCAGACTCCCACACCCCCACACCCCTAGACACCCACACCCCGAGACACCCACTCCCCCAGACTCCCATAACCCCACACCCCTAGACACCCACACCCCCACACACCCCCACACCCCCACACACCCCCACACCCCCAGACTCCCACACCCCCACACCCACCCAGTGTGTGGCCCACCCCTCCTCCCTAAGCTTCCCCAGCCCCATGGCCTGCGCCCCACAGGTGTGTTTTTTGGCCAGGCCGCACGGCATGTGGAATCTCAGTTCTCTGGCCAGGGATTGAACCCATACCCCTTGCAGTAGCAGAGTGGAGTCCTAGGCCCCCAGGGAAGTCCCCACAAGGAGCTGTGCCTGGCCACCACGCTGCCAGAGCCAAAGGCCCAGCTGGGTGCATCGCTCGGGGCCAGTCAGCAGCTGCAGCCCGGCTCTTTCTGACAGGTAAAGGTGGAGTGCGCTGGCACACAAGACCTCCCTTTGCCAGAGGCACCCACTCAGCAGAGAGCTCCTAGGCCCCACAGCTTTAAGCACCGTCCAGAGGCCCTCGAGGGCACCGCTGTGGCCACCCGCGGCCCGGAGCGCACGTCGCCCCCACCTGCCACCCCAGCCTGGCCCCGGAGGAAGACCACGCCCTGCCCACAGCGATGCTCTACCCACTGCCCAGACCACCGCCTCCAATGGCTCTCCTCCCACACCCAAGAGCCAGCCAACCCATCGGCTCTGCCTTCAAAGCATCCCTGCCACCCTGCCCTGGTGTGAGCCCGACTCTCACCTCGGTCACCCGGGACCCTGGTAGCCTCCATGGTGGCCGCCCTCGCCCCCTCCACAGGGCAGCCAGAGTCAATGCCAGCTCGTGACTCTCACGGTGCTGAAGTAACACAGCCCTGAGTGGGGCCATGAAGCCTACAGGATGGGCTCCCAGCCCCTCCTCTGCGCCCCCACACCTGGCCTGCGCTCCTCTGAGGGGTCCTCACGGCTCCCCCAGCCCTCTCCCAGGAATCGGCTCAGATCCCACCGCACAGAAGGGTGGGGACACGTCTGCCTAGGCAAAACACACCAGACAGCCATCCTCACAGCTCCACCCATCTATTATTATTTTATTACCGCTGAACATTCTAGAACATGCTTATTTAAGGTTGGTCTCCCCCACAGGAACGTGAGCTCCTGAAGACCACCGCTCTTGTCCCCCTCGCTCACAGCGGTCTTCCCCAGATTGCAAAGGGCACTGGGCAGAGCAGACACCCAGGAAGGATCCTCCATGGTTGAATGGGAAACACGCCCCCAAGATGACCTCATCCAGGCCAGGGGGCTCAGTGGCACCTGCATCTGACGATCTCATCTGCATGTCTGGCCCAGCCCCCTCTCCTGAGCTGCCGACCTGCGCACGTTACTCCCAATGGGGATTCCGGCTTAACCACCTAACAGGCATCTCGAACACAACATGCCCGAGAGAGAATCCAGACGTCTAGACCTTAACCCAGGGCTTCCTGTCCGAGTTAAAGGGCTTCTCTCTCCCTCCGGTTGCTTTAGCCAAGGGCACAGAAATCCTTCCTTACTACTCTATTCTCCCCTTGCCCCCTGTATCGAATTCATCCCCAAATCACCCTTCCCTCCCCTTCCAGGTGGATTCCACGCCACCCTCCAGACTCCCGCAGCTGCCTCCTTGCTGTGCAGAACCCAGGCATGCTCAGGCCGCCCTCCTCCTGCCTAAAGCCCCCACTGGCTTCCCATCTGGCCTGGAGTAACTCAAGGCAAGGACTGGCTCGGGTCTTCCTTTCCAGCACCCGCCCACCCTCCACAGCTGCCCCAGTCCCCCTCTGGCTCCTTGAACATTCCAGGCCTGGGCCCAACACGGCCTCGGCACCTGCTGCTCCCGAGACCGGAAGGCTCTTCGCACACTGGAGGGTTCAGCCCAGGATCTCTTCCCCAGAGGCCTTTGCTGACTGCCTGCCTCCACCCGACCCTTCACCCGGATGCTGCCCACACTGAGACCGGCATTTCCGAGGGCAGAGCCTGGCCCGCTGCTGAGCCCCGGGTGCCGGCCGGTGGGACGCCTGGTGGCCGAAGCTGCAGCTCCGGGAGGCAGCTGTCACTGGGGTCCTTTTCTAACCACGATCTAACACAGCACACAACAGAGACGAGCTGTCAGGACAGAGGCTGGAAGTGTTTCTGTTCACTGTTGTCCCCTACTTCTCTAACACAGCTCCCTAACAGAAAGGGGACTCAGCACCCTGAGTTTCGGCACCCTGAGATGGTGCCTGGCAAGTGTGCGCAAAGACCCGGCCTCAGAGACCCACCAGGAGAGGGTCAGAAGAGGTGCTGAGGCTTCACGCCAGAGCTGAGAAGGCCAGGTGTGAAGGCAAAGACTGCTGGGTACACGATTCACGTGGAGGTAACTGGTTTTTAAGTCTCTCTCTCTGTATGCCACCTTCCTTCCAAAAAGACACAACACAGCGAGACACCGACAGACAGGCCACGACAAGACGTGAGGGGGAGAGTGGGGTCCCGGCAGAGGGGGAGCCTGGCCAAGTCTGCAGGACCACCAAGCCCGAGTGGCGGGTCCTGCTGGGCTTCCCAGGAGCCAAAAGGAGATGATCGTTATAGGACGACCAACTGTCGATGGAATTAAGGGGGCGTTCAACATGGAAAGGCAAAGCCGAAGGGGAGATGTGACTGTGTGAACAGCCATGGGCTGTTCTGCCAACAGAGAAAGGAATAAACTTGCACTGTGTTCCTGCAAAGCCCGGGACACAGCATACCAGACGTTGAGAGGACCAGAGGCTGGCACCACCAGCCGCACACTCGTCCACCCCCAGGCTTCTTGGCCGTCTGCTCCCCACCCTCCACCCCACCCCCTCCCAGCTCCCATGCCCCCCTGCTGTCCCCCCACCCCCGGCCTCTGCAGACAGTGGTGTCCCTTCCCCTGGCACTCCTCCAACTCCAGCCGCCGGGGACGGGGCTAGACCGACCCTGCTGCAGCTGTTCTTCCATCAGCAGCAGGTCACAGAAGGGGTCATCTCTCAGCCAGGAGCTCTGACCCCTTCCAGGCCTGGCCCCCTTCTTCAGGACACCCCACCCTGGGTTACAGCCCACGTCCCGGCCGCACCCTCACTAGGCTCCACAGCAGGAGACACAGCCAGCAGCGCTGAGGTCACCTGCATCCACAGTGGCATGGTTCAAGGAGGGAGTGAGGTGGGAACGCCCACCCGACCCTGACCTCTGAGCCGAGCTGTGCAGGAGGCGGCCTGCGAGGAGCAAATGCCGGCATGAGACACGGCGTGGGGCTGGGGACCCACGTGGAGCCCCGTCCCTCGCGCCGTGACCCCGCGCAGCTCACCTTTTCCTCGGCTGTGTCCCGACCTGCTGGACAGAGCGCTCCTCGGTATAGAACAGCAGGCTCCTCTGCAGTGTGGAGACCAGCAGCACCTTCTGGCTGTAGTCCAGCTGCACGATGGAGGCCGGCTCCTCCAGCACCAGGTGCGAGTGGCAGACGCCCTGCGGAGAGAGGCACGTGAGGCCTGCAGGACAGGCTCCAGGGGGCCCCCAGCTCCCAGGACTGGCCCGCCGCCCTCCTGCGTCTGCATTCCGGCCAATGTCTACCTTAAATGAAGGCTCTCATCCTCACCGCATTCAGTGCCAACCCACTGCGGTGATACCACCCAGAGAAGCCCTCACTGGTGAGAAAATTGTCAGGGTTACCATCTAGGTCAGGACACAGCAAAGTCACCAAGAAACGCTTAAAACTTCAGTATGATTTTTAAAAAGGCTTTCAGCACGTGTCACCCTGTCCCTCCCTGTTCACTGAACCCAGGGTAGGCAAGGCACGAGCGGGGAAGCCGGAAGACGTGAGGAGCTACAGGAACCGTGACATCCTGCGTTCACAGCAGCAAAGGCAGACACGCCTCACCCTCTACCAGCTGACGCAACAGCAACGACGATGACGCAACCCAACACGCCTCCACTCGCCGCTCCTTTGAGGGGCTCAGATGGGGCTTATACAGGTCACCAGGCATGCGCAGTGCTACAAACGATCTCAGCTGTTACAAAACCATGAATTTACAACTCGTGGGGTGAGAGCGGGAGGCCATAACCACCGCCATCCTGGCTAATTTGCTCTTTCCCTGCAACATGGTTCAGAGAAGGAAGACTCCGTAAAGATGTAAGCAGAAATATGTTGCACCAGGTGTATTATTTATTCCAAGAGAACACAACGGGACTTCCTAAAAAATTATTGTGACAACTTTCACAGTTCATATCACAACCTCCTCCACAAAGGATTCAAAGTAATTCTGGGGACATTATATCCTGGCCTACGGAAAGGGTCAGAAGAGACAGGTTAGAAAGAAATGAAAATGGTATTAAGTATGTTAAAGAGCCAAGTCAAGCTTTGCGAGGCACTTTATCGCTGACACAAATGGTGTGTCTTTGGGCCAAGTATCTGTGCCTGTAAGTCCCTCTTCTCCTGAAGCCTGTTTCTTTAACTGTGTAGGAAATACTGATGCAACGTCGTAGACTTTTACGGCAAAGGGAGCAGCCATCAGATTTGCTGGTAAGATTTACATACAGTAAAAGCCACCCTTTTTAGATAAATGATTCTATGAATTTCGACAAATGCATACCGGTGTGTAACCACCAGCATGACTGAGATGGGGAAATTCCCCTCCACTATCATGGACATGAAGCCAGAGTTTCCTCCCACCTTTACTTACACAAACTGCAGTTTTTCAGCTTTCAACTTAGCTCGTAATGGAATTAAATTCATTGTATTGTACTGTGCAAAGGGCTTCCCTGGTGGCTCAGCTGGTAAAGAATCCACCTGCAGTTCAGGAGACCTGGGTTCGCTCCCTGAGTTGGGAAGATCCCCTAGAGGAGGGAAAGGCTACCCACTCCAGTATTCTGGCCTGGAGAATTCCATGGACTGTACAGTCCACGGAGTTGCAAAGACTCAGACAGGACTGAGCGACTCTCACTGTGCAAACCCATACATCTTTCCTGCAAATTTCATGAAACACCTGTGTCTTTAAAAATGGATCAGAACCTCAATAAAGCTGGGAACAAATGACCAGGATGCCAAGGTGTGGGGAAATTAACAAGATGGCACCGGTGAGGCTCTCTCGCTCCACGTTCTGTAAACAGCGGCTATGCAGCTGTGTAACAGCCGAGACTGCTTAAGGCAGTGTGTGTGCGTCACAAGGTGCCCGCCTGGCCACAGGCCACTTCTGCTCTGGTTGAGCATAAACAAGCTTCACCTGGAAAAGCCCTGAAGGATTGTGTGCGGTTACGTTATGTCTGCTGTGCAGCCAGGAGAGAATAAACGTGTCTGCAGCTCCTACGGCTCCTCACATTTTCTTCCAGCCTCTTCGCCTGCACCTTGCCTACCACGGGTTCAGGGAACGGTGCTCACAGTGAGACACAGCGAGACAATCGGTGCTGTGAGCAGGGCCAGCAGTACACAAGCAGAGTGCTCTCCGCGTGACTTTGCCATTTCCTGACGTGCATGAGCAATGTTCCCATGGCGCAACCCACGCTGTGGGAGTGACAGCAGGAAGGCACAAACACGGGATCCCTGAAAATCTTAACAAAATGTTTTCCTGGAGAGCAGCAGTTCTCAAAGTGTGGCCCACAGTCCCTGAGGGTCCCCTAGGACCTCTCGAGGTCAAAGTCATTTTCATTATGAGGCTTTCTCTGCCTTCTCCATGGAGCAGTGGTCCATACTGCTGGTGGGGAGAACTCCTGAAAGACTGGGGTGGGGGGACCCCAAGGCGAGAAGGGTGCCAAACTCCAGGAGCTGTCACGGTGCCCCCGGCCACTGGGCATGTGCAGCAAAAACGTGAATTTCCCTTCAGAAGGTCTTTGATGCAGGAAAATAACAATCCCAACAACTCTTGACCTTGGGGACACCTGTCTTTGTATTCTGTGATGAACCCAGGCCTGCACACAGCTCCCCGGCTGAGGCTGAAGTCCTGTGGTTCTTTTGAGGAGGAGCACTTGGACGACTGTACGAGCTAGGAGCTTAACTTTTTTTCCCCCCAAAATTTGTTTTTATTTGAAATACTAGAATTATTCAAACTTGGGTATTTGTCAAGCATTTTCTCAGAAGGAATAAAGCATACCTGTCACTTCAAGGAAAATAAGTGTCATTTCAAGGAAAATAATTATTATTTTTTGCTGATAATAAGACTTGATCTTCACAAAAGAAGATCAGAATCTGAAAACCTGTATCCACTCTTGTGAACCTGATATTCCCAACAGCTTAAGACCTTTCTCATCAGAATGATGGAAATATTAACAATGGTGTTGTTTTTGCTTTCAGTTCAGTTGCTTAATTGCATCCGACTCTTTGCAACCCCATGAACCACAGCACGCCAGGCCTCCCTGTCCATCACCAACTCCCGGAGTCCACCCAAACCCATGTCCATTGAGTCAGTGATGCCATCCAACCATCTCATCCTCTGTTGTCCCCTTCTCCTTCCGCCCTCAATCTTTCCCAGCATCAGGGTCTTTTCACATGAGTCAGCTCTTTGCATCAGGTGGCCAAAGTATTGGAGTTTCAGTTTCAACACCAGTCCTTCCAATGAATACTCAGGACTGATCTCCTTTAGGATGGACTGGTTGGATCTCCTTGCAGTCCAAGGGACTCTCAAGAGTCTTCTCCAACACCACAGTTCAAAAGCATCAATTCTTCAGCGCTTAGCTTTCTTTATAGTCCAACTCTCACCTCCATACATGACCACTGGAAAAACCATAGCCTTGACTAGATGGACATTTGTTGACAAAGTAATGTCTCTGCTTTTTAATATGCTGTCTAGGCTGGTCATAACTTTCTTTTTTTTTTTATTTTTTATTTTTATTTTTTATTTATTTATTATTTTTTTTAATTTTAAAATCTTTAATTCTTACATGTGTTCCCAAACATGAGCCCCCCTCCCACCTCCCTCCCCATAACATCTCAGTGGGTCATCCCCATGCACCAACCCAAGGAGTAAGCGTCTTTTAATTGCATGGCTGCAATCACCATCTGCAGTGATTTTGGAGTTTTTGCTTTATATTATATAATTAACTGTATCAACAATTGGAAGATCTGCATCACTTGGTACATCAATATTTTCCAAGTGACCAACACAAAAAATTACAGAATTACAAAATCAAACAAAATGAGTCAAGGAGTCCTTCAAAGTGCAAGACAGACCAATGGATTTCATTGTAACAGAGCAACAAAGATTCATCCACATGCTTTCAGATTCCATGTTGTAACCAACCTTTAAAGAAACTAATTTGGGGATGTGATTAAAGAAGAACGGAACACAGTTCTCTGGAAGGGCTATTAAAACACTCCTATTTCCCACCACATATCTGTGTGAGGCCCAATCTTCTTGATACACCCCAAACGAAACAATGTATTACGACAGACTGAATGCAGAATCCGGCTGTCTTCCATTAAGGCAAATATAAAGAGATTTGCCAAACTGTGAAGCAATGCTACTCTTGAAAGCAGGAGTAGTTTTTTTTTTTTTTTTTTCTGTCACACTGCAAGGTATGTGGGATCCCTGTTTCCCAACCAGGGATCAAACCCAGGCATCCAGCCTGGAAGCGAGGAGTCTTAACCACTGGACCACCAGGCAAGTCCCATGTTCCATGTTTTGTTTTTGGCCTCACCTTGCAATTTGTGGGATTTTCCAACCAGGGACTGAATCCGGCCCTCCGTATTGAGAGCTCGGAGTCCTAACCACTGGATCACCAGGGAATTCTCAGTACTATTTATTTTCACAAAAATATACAAAAACTTAACCCATACAAACAGAACCTCTCTGGATACCTCTTTTTAAGAGGTATAGTGTAAAGGGGTCCTGGGACCAAAAAGCTTGAGAACTACTGCAACAGAATATTTGTGATAGGTCAGTCTCGGATCAGAGGGACTCCGAGCTACCCAGCTAGTAATCGCTGAATTTCTGGACCCACTTGGAATAATGGCTACAAAACAAAGAAGACGACGAAAGGGCCATGCCACCAAGGAGAGAATTCCAACCGGGCAGACGTCTGACAAAACAAAGCACAGGCAGGCTTAAAGCCACCCACACAACAGAAGCAGACCCTCGGCCTGAAGTTGAGCTCTGCTGGGGGTCACCTGGTGCCTGGACCCCTGGGAGCCGGGGGTTCTTATCTACTGACTAAAGATCAGAATGTGAGGCTTAGGGCTCTGTCCAGAGGCTTAAAGAGCAAATGCAGGGGCGGAGCTGGCTCCCTGCAGGGGTGGAGCTGGCTCCCTGCAGGGGTGGAGCTGGCTCCCTGCTGCCGCCACACCTCCTCCTCCACCACCCTCCCACAGCCAAAGTTCGGCTGGGGTGAGCTCACCGTCCACTCCAACCACTGTCCACAGAGAGAACCAAGACTGCTGCCTGCCGCGTCAGTATTCAAGGGAGGTGGCGGCCATCAGCCACGGGGCTGTCCTCTCCCCAACCCCAGGGCGCACCCTCAGGGAGCTCAGGGTGGAGCACACAGGCCACCCTGCATCGAGCCAACCGCCGCTGCGGGCCGCCCCCAACGTGTGGCTGAGGGGTTCAGGATGCGAACTGGCCCCAGCGTGAAGGTGCCCGTCAAAGGACTGTGGTCTCAGGGAGCCCAGACTCTCGCGTCTTCCCACACAGAAAAGTGCTGAATTCGTTACCTTGAGAGATTTTTTTCTTCTGTAATTAGCACACTTCTTGATGTTTAACAAGCAGGTTTGTTTTTTCAAAGCTCCTGTAGATCCTGGTTCCTCCCCCACCTCTCTGGAAGGATCCCTCAGAGTTCCCTGAGACTGTCTCCCAGGCTTAAGTCCTCAGTGAGTCCACCGAATAAAAAATTCTCAACTTTTAGGTTGTGCTTTTTATTTTTCAGTTGATACCTGTCGTGACTTTGAAATGTTCCATGTCCTCCTCTACAAACTGCCAAGGAATAAGGCTTGGTAGTGGCTTCTTTTCTCAGTGGTAGCCAAAGACAACAGGAGAATGAGAAAAGTGTATGTTCGAGTAGAAACAAAGGCCAATTCTTAACACACAGAAGTAGAAGCTTATAAAGCATCAGGAAAGCGCTTGAAAGAAAATGTTACGAACAACAACTCAGAATAGAAAGAGACAACAGGGAGTTTTCTGGGGCCTAGAGGTTAGGATTCCAGGCGTTCACTCACGAGACCTGGGTTCAATCCCTGGTTGGGGAACTGAGATCTCACCAGCTGACTGGCGCAGACAGAAAAAAATGGGACAAGGATCAAGAATACAAATTAACCAGCTATAACTTCTCCAATTATCTGACCAACAATACTTCTGAAAATGATTTTACCTGATCTAGATCCAGAGAAGAATAGACGATTTTCCCTTTATCGTCTCCGGAGAACAGTTTCATCCCATTGGGGCTCCAAGCCAGAGCTGTTATGCTATTTTTGTGAATGCCAGTGACGTCAAACCTCCGAAGCTGTGAATAAACGATAAAAATACACACAAGAAAAAGAAAAGGAGAGACACTGTGAGATGGAGCTGTGTGGACGAGGTGGTATGCAGTCCCTCCTGTTTTGTGGAGTAACTGGTGTTCCCAAGCTGCTTTCCAGGCAAAACCCTGCACAAGGGCCCATCTGTCTATTTACCTTGAAAACTGACGGAGAGGAGCCAGAGACTATTGAGCAATTTAAATTACCCATATGTGCTTTTCACCAAGTGTCCTACCAGCAACAAAAATGTTATCTGACTATGAAGAGCACAGAGTTAGGCTTTTTTGAGCAAATATTTTCTCAGCAGATGAGGACTTATTTTAAAGGATGAGAGGAATTTGCCATGAAATTAAGAAATGCTAAAATGGTTGGCACTTACCTGTTTATTTCTCCCTGGCAATGAGGATACAAGCTGAAAAACTGCAACCCTCCCAGAGGCTGTGCCTGCAGCCACCAGGTCATCGAAGCAGCTCAGCAGCTTCACCACCGTGATGGACTCCGTTTTCCCCTGAAAGAGCAAACATCTAAAATCAAATGGGCCTGTCACTGGGCCAGATTTCAAACTGTGAAACAGCACCTACAAGTGAAATGGAAAACCTCACCACACAGCAGCCTATACATATTTCTGATTGAAAATGTATATAGTTCAGAAAGATAATTATATCTCTTTTTCTTTCCAGGTTTTTTATTTTTGAAATGACAAACTGTGAACCACTGAGCTCTTCTCAAGAGAATTCTAAGGAGCTTGGACAAGAGAGATTGTTCCCCCCAAAACCGGAGTCTGGAATCAGGAGAGCTGTCCCACTCCCAAGCTCTGCTTCCTTCTCTCTCAACATGGACAAGTCCCCCACCAACTGCCACCCATGGTGTGTACCTGCCACACAGCTGTGCTGGAGGATCAACAAGTGCTTCATAAACTTATTCCTGTTTTGATTCTTAGATCAATAATCATATTAAATAACATTAATGCAGGCTTAATATATTGGTTTAGTAAAAAGCACATGTCAAGCATTGAATACAGACCTTTAGGCTTCCAGTGCACCTGAATAATCATTTTTTATTTTGAAACCACTCATTCAAAAAAATTACACAACCATTTCCACCTTGCTAAGACATATGGCAAGATCTTCAATAAGCTGTTTTGAACCCTGATGCAGTAATTTACATGGTAATCAATCTGTCAAACCCGAGCGCACCCCGCGCATTCAGGATCCTGAGTCAGCTGCTGGGCTAACACACAGCAGGGCGAGGGCCTGGCCTCTCAAAGTGGAGCCACAGCAGCGAGACGTGCACACAGAGAGCCACCCCAGCGAGCAGAGGTGGTCACACGGGAGCACTCTTTCAGGCCCTGTTCAGGCTATAAATATGCCTGGTGCCAGAGCATGACATGGGGAAGGGAGCTAGATCTTAAGCAACAGGAAGGAAAAGCGGACCCTTGAAGACGCCTGCTTTTGCAGGTGTACCAGTCTGAAGTCTTACTGGGACACCCTCTGGAACAGGCTGGAAGGAGGAGGGCATGGGCCCAGACAGGAAGACTGGCCAGGAGCTTTCTGCGCTTATTCAGGTGGTGCGAGTTCGCACCCAGTCAAGAGAACTGGCCAACTCCACAGGTGCCAGGGCAGAGAACCCTGGGGAGGAAAGACGAGTGGGAGGCCCAGTGAGGATGCCGACGGCAGCGAGGGACAGGGCACAGGCCTCTCAGCAGCACACGTCCTGCGCCAGGCCGCCTGGCCGACACTGCACAGGCGTTACCTCCTGGGATCCTCAGGCCACCGAGAGCGTAGGAGCTGGAGCTATCCTCGTGACACCAGGGCTGTGAGACTGGTCTCACGCCACACAGCCCGGGAGAACCGAGTCAGGACTCTGCCTGAGTGTGACTGCAGAGCCAGGGCCTGCTCTGCCTCAGGGCTCCAGCAGACCCGCGGCGTGGACATGGGAGGTGGGGTCGGCCAAGGAGGAGCAGGACGGTGAGGGGAGGGCAGGGACTGTGAGGGACAGCTCCACCTCCGCTCTCAGGCGAGAAAGGCGCACAACACGCCTTAGGTGTGTATCGTCTGACAGGCCAGCGGGGCCTCCCTGGTGGTCCGGTGGTTAAG
This sequence comes from Capricornis sumatraensis, assembly GCF_032405125.1. Lineage (NCBI taxonomy): Eukaryota > Metazoa > Chordata > Mammalia > Artiodactyla > Bovidae > Capricornis > Capricornis sumatraensis. The sequence goes on along the minus strand of NC_091087.1, from coordinate 73,978,699 downwards.
ACTCTGCAATTCCACTGCAGGGCATACAGGTCTGATCCTTGTTTGAGGAACTAAGATCTTGCACGCTGCATGGCATGGCAAAAAATAAAAAGAATATTTTTCCTGGGAATTTGTAATTATAAAAACTGCTACTCCATCAGGAATCAAAGTCGCTTATTGGAGATCTTGCCATGTCGTAGCACAAAATCAAAACAGCTGTGTAATTTTTCTGAATGAATGGCTTCAAAATAAAAATCATTGCACAGATGGGCTGGAAACTGCAATGCCTGTAAACATGCTTTTAATAAACCAATGTACTAAGCTTGACTTAACATTCTTTAATATTATTACTAACAAATGTCATCATTCTTGACGTAAGAACCAAAACATTCAAAGAATCAGACTATGACACCCAACTATACTTCAGACAGAAACAAAATATGAAGCCTCAGCTTCTGACAGGGTAACATTCTGGCTGTTCTGAAAAACAACGCCCTCCAAACACCCAGAAATGCTGAATAAGATACACAAAGCACTTATTAAACGCTCAGCTGACCTCTATAAAGTAAAGAAAATCTACGAGAGCCGAAACCCAAGAGAGTCCTGTCAAACCAAACAGAAGCCAGCCCTGAAGCCACAGGCTGCCCAGTGACCGACCAACACCCAGACCCGGGATTTTCTCAGGTGAGCAGGGGCAGTGAGGACAAGGCTTTGGGCCAGACGAGGTGGGGAGCCGGACCTGACCTCCCCATAAAGCCAGAACCCGTGAAGACCTAACGCTCAGTGAAAGTGTAAACGAGGGAAAAATCAATTTGCTAGCTAACGGGGCCGACAAGGAACTCAGTCTTGTATCTCAGGCACTGAGTGGAGGGAATAAAAACAACAGTTCCTAAGGATCTGTAATCAAAAACCTGCCCCATCCAGCACCGGGGTTTGAAGGTACTCTCCCTCCCCACTCAAAAGCAGCTCCGTGCAGGCAGCTTAGCTGACACGCTTCCTTGTCGGTAACACTTCAAGGGGCCTGGCAGAGTGACCATAAACCCCTACCTCTGGGGCTCAGTCTTGGCCCAGGCCCCTCAGGATTCACACGTGCCGGGATCAGCCACACAGTTCACAGTTAGAGGTGACCACAGGGAAACAGGCCCATGAAGAGGACTCAACCGAAAAAACACTAACAGAAATGGGCAGCCCCTCACCCCAACTCAAGCAGTTTCATGTAGACTAAGAAGTACCAGAACCGTAATGGAAATATGCTTAAGGGGAAGGATAAGTTGGAAATTTGGGATTAGCAGATATAAGCTACTACATATAAAATAAAAACTAAAGACCTACTGTATAGCACAGGGAACTATATTCAATACCTTGTAATAACCTACAGTGAAAAAGAGTATGTAACTGAATCACTTTGCTATACACATGAAACACGATAAATCAACTATACTTCAATAACAAAAAAGGCTTTAAAATTTTCAAGGACTATAAAGGAAATTGAAACATAAGAGCAAACCACTGTCAGAAATAATTAAATATATATGAAAAAGAATCAAAAGAATTTAAAATCTCAGTGGCGGATTAAAAAGCAGATTATTCACAGCTGAAAGAAAAATCACTGAATTAGATGACAGATCTGTGCAGCAAAGATATAAATTAAGAAAGAGAAGTTGAGAGTCACAGAGGATAGAATACAAAAGTCCAACCTACATCTAACTGGGATCCCAGAAGAAAGGAAAATAGGATAAGAGAGGGCAGTGCCTTCAGAGATGAGGCTAAAAGCTATCCAAAACTAGGGAAAGGCCTGTATCCTCAGGAGCACAAGCCTTGAACAAGATTCATGAAAAGAAGTGCACACACACATATCTTTCAAACAATAAAACCTCAAAAGCAATGAGGAGATATTCATATGTCAGAGAAAAGAGGCAATAACTAAATATGAATAATTATTAATAAAAGATGTCTCAACAAAGGAGTCCTGGAGACCGTAGAGTATCATCCTCAGAGTGCTAAAAGACAGAACTGATAGCCTTGAACAGTATGTCTTTCTAAACAATTCAAAGACGGAGACACAGGAATTCTCTGGCGGTCCAGTGGTTAGGACTCAGAACTTTTACCGTGGCCTGGGTTCAATTCCTGGTCAAAGAACTAAGATCCTTGCAAGCCATGTAGCATGGCAACAAGCAAACAAAGGCAGACAGTCAGACAGACAGAGTGTCCAGAGCGCCTGATTTTGTGCTTTGAAGTACCACCGACTGCAGGACAAGAACCACCACAGGACGCACTCCAGCAAGAAGGAAAACGGTGGCAAAGGAAACTGAAATGTAACAAGGGCGGCAAGTGAAGACGCGGGTAAAACTGCGAGGAAATCTAAACAGTGATTATAAAATATAATAATAATAATGCCCAACTTGAGTAGTTAAATGTAGAATGAAAATACCAAATAGTCAGATGCATAATGAAAAAGGCCAGATAAAGCATCATAAGAAAGCTACAGACCAATATCCTTCCGTGAATACAGACACAAAAAAATCTCAACTAAAATACAGCGAGATTTTTAAAAAGGATATCATGACAAAATGTGGTTTAACGCCAGGGATGTTGCTAAACACTCTACAACACACAGGAGCACACCCCTGGGCCAAAGCGCCGTAACATCAGGTTGAGAAACCCTGACTCAAAGCACTGCAGTCAGGACGGTAAAGACAAGTGGCCTAAATATGCCGATTAGAAGGCAGCGACTGTTAAACTGGATTAATTAAAAGACCCAAATTTATGCTACCAATATGGAATGCACTGTAGATTTAAAGGCACAGACAAGTTGAAATGAAGAGTGGAGAAATAAACCATGCACACTGTAAGTTTGGAGATTTCAACACTCTTCTCACAGTATTTGGCAGAACAAATCGGTTGCAGAAGTCTTGGGAGACGGAACGATACCACTGCATTAGTCTGTGTGCGCAGAGAGCAGGCCCTGAGGATGGAATCAGACATTCAAGGCACTTACTGCGGAAAAATCTCTGAGGGAAAAAGGGATGCAGCTGGAGAAGGCAGGAAGAACTGTCAGATCACAATGCAGGCTGTGACCTTGAAGGAGGAACAGCCTGGGAGCAGCCAGGAGGTGCGCCACGGAATGAGCACGGTGGTGGCTTCGGTGGCCTCGATGGCCTTGATACACCGCCCATCCCCGTGGCTGGAAAGAAGTCAGATTACCGCCAAGTGACACATAGAGTTCAAAGACATTAACAGACTTCCCTGGTGGCGCAGAGGATAGGAATCTGCTTGCCAAGGCAGGGGACACTGGGGTCTGGGAAAATTCCGCATGCCACAGAGCAACTAAGCCCGCGGGCCGCGGCTACTGAGCCTGTGCTCTAGAGCCCGCGAGCGTGGCTGCTGAGCCTGTGCTCCGCCGCAGGAGCAGCCACCGCAGTGAGAAGCTCACAGCCTGCAACGAAGAGCAGCTCTGGCTCACCGCGACTAGGGAAGCCCGCACAGAGCAGTGAAGACCCCAGCACGGCCAAGAGGACAAATTAAAACAAAAACCAATTAAAAAAAGTATTTATTGTGAGTCCCTCTTTAAAAACAAACACACTGCCAACAATTCTACTTTATTGAGAGAGATAATATACTTAAAGATTATTTTTCATGACTGCATGGATATACAAAACCTCTTTTAAGATACCCAAACACTTAAGGTTCAAATGCACTGTTAATATCATAATTTTTAGCAATACATTTACTTCATAAAATCAATCCTTCATTTACCACATTATTTAATAATGGGATTTTTACCACACTAAGAGCATTAAGATATCAATCTAGTACTGTTTCATACAAGTCTACAAATGAGATAGACTTTAATAATATCAAGTAGCCTATATAAAAGAATTGCTAGTTTAAAATGAGATGAACTAGGTTTCAGCAGTTAAATGTTTACTGATGGCCTCACTGTGCTCGTTGTGGGGACACAAAGGTGCTGCTTTCAGGGGGTCTCATGGTCCAGGAAGGACGAGGTTAGCTCCGACATGCTCAGGAGAGGGGTGGGCAGGCAAGGTTGCTGCCTTCAGGGTGCAGTCAGCTGCACATCAAGTGTCTCGTGGCATGGTTATTTTTCATTTTCTAAAACAGTGAAATACGATCATAAATACAAGACAATATACTGACATATACATGACACCCCCCTTATGGCAGAAAGCAAAGAGGAACTAAAGAGCCTCTTGATGAAAGTGAAAAAGGAGAATAAAAAAGCTGGCTTAAAACTCAACATTCAAAAAACTAAGATCATGGCATTTGATCCCATCAGTCCAGTTCAGTTCAGTTGTCGCTCAGTCGTGTCCAACTCTTTGCAACCCCAGGAACCTCAGCACGCCAGGCCTCCCTGTCCATCACCAACTCCTGGAGTCCACTCAGACTCATGTCTGCTGAGTCACTGATGGCATCCAACCATCTCATCCTCTGTCGTCCCCTTCTCCTGCCTTAAATCTTTCCCAGCATCAGGTTGTTTCTGATTAGTCAATTCTTCACATCAGGTGACCAAGATATCGGAGTTTCAGCTTCAGCGTCAATCCTTCCAGTGAATATTCAGGACTGGTTTCCTTAAGAATGGACTAGTTGAATCTACTTGCAGTCCAAGAGACTCTCAAGTCTTCTCCAACATCACAGTTCAAAAGCATCAATTCTTCAGCACTCAGCTTTCTTTCTAGTCCAACTCTCACATCCATACATGACTACTGGAAAAACCATAGCCTTGACTAGATGGACATTTGTTGGCAAAGTAATGTCTCTGCTTTTTAATATGCTGTCTAGGTTGGTCATAACTTTTCTTCCAAGGGGCAAGCATCTTTTAATTTCATGGCTGTAGTCACCCTCTGCAGTGATTCTGGAGCCCCCAAAAATAAAGTCTGCCACTGTTTCCCCATCTATTTGCCATGAAGTGATGGGACCAGATGCCATTCTCTTAATTTTCTGAATGTTGAATTTTAAGTCAACTTGTTCACTCTCCTCTTTCACTTTCAATAGGCTCTTTAGTTCTTGTTCACTTTCTGCCATAAGGGTGATGTCATCTGCATATCTTAAGTTATTGATATTTCTCCCGGCAATCTTGATTCCAGCTTGTGCTTTATCCAGCCCAGTGTTTCTCATGATGTACTCTGCATAGAAGTTAAATAAGCAGGGTGACAACATACAGCCTTGACATACTCCTTCCCCGATTTGGAACCAGTGTGTTGTTTCATGTCCGGTTCTAACTGTTGCTTCCTGACTTGCATATAGATTTCTCAAGAGGCAGGTCAGGTGGTCTGGTATTCCCCACTCTTTAAGAATTTTCCACAGTTTGCTGTGATCCGCACAAAGGCTTTGGCATACTTAATAAAGCAGAAGTAGATGTTTCTCTGGGACTCTCCTGGTTTTTTGATGATCCAGCGGATGTTGGCAATTTGATCTCTGGTTCTTCGGCCTTTGCTAAATCCAGCTTGAACATCTGGAAGTTCATGGTTCACGTACTGTTGAAGCTGGCTTGGAGAATTTTGAGCATTACTTTGCAAGCATGTGAGATGAGTGCAATTGTGAGGTAGTTTTGAGTATTCTTTGGCATTGCCTTTCTTTGGAATTGGAATGAAAACTGACCTTTTCCAGACCTGTGGCCACTGCTGAGTTTTCCAAATTTGCTAGCATGTTGTGTGCAACACTTTCACAGCATCATCTTTTAGGGTTTGAAATAGCTCAACTGGAATTCCACCACCTCCACTAGCTTTGTTTGCAGTGATGCTTCCTAAGGCCCACTTGACTTTGCATTCCAGGATGTCTGGCTCTAGGTGAGTGATCATATCATTGTGATTATCTGGGTCGTGAAGATCTTTTTTATATAGTTCTTCTGTGTATTCTTGCCACCTCTTTTTAATATCGTCTGCTTCTGTTAGGTCCATACCATTTCTGTCCTTTCTTGTGCCCATTTTTGCATGAAATTTTCCCTTGCTATCTCTAATTTTCTTGAAGAGGCCTCTAGTCTTTCCCATTCTATTGTTTTCCTCTATTTCTTTGCACTGATTACTGAGGAAGGCTTTCTTATCTCTCTTTGCTATTCTTTGGAACTCTGCATTCAAATGGGTATATCTTCTTTTTTTCTCCTTTGCCTTTCACTTCTCTTCTTTTTATAGCTATTTGTAAGGCCTCCTCAGACAACCATTTTTCCTTTTTGCATTTCTTTTTATTGGGGATGGTCTTGATTCCTGCCTCCTGAACAATGTCACGAACCTCCGTCCATAGTTCTTCAGGCACTCTATCAGATCTAATCCCTTGAATCTATTTCTCAATTCCATTGTAAAATTTAAGGGATTTGATTTAGGTCATACCTGAATAGTCTAGTGGTTTTCCCTACTTTCTTCAATTTAAGTCTGAATTTGGCAACAAGAAGTTCATGATCTGAGCCATAGTCAGCTCCCGGTCTTGTTTTTGCTGACTGTATAGAGCTTCTCCATCTTCAGCTGCAAAGAACATAATCAATCTGATTTTGGTATTGACCATCTGGTGATGTCCATGTGTAGTCTTCTCTTGTGTTGTTGGAAGAGGGTGTTTGCTATGACCAGTGCATTCTCTTGGCAAAACTCTGAGCCTTTGCCCTGCTTCATTCTGTACTCCACAGCCAACTTTGCCTGTTACTCCAGGTATTTCTTGACTTCCTACTTTTGCATTCCAGTCCCCTATAATGAAAAGGACATCTTTTGGGGGTATTAGTTCTAGAAGGCCTTGTAGGTCTTCATAGAACTGTCCAACTTTTTCAGCATTACTGATTGGGGCATAGATTTGGATTACTGTGACACTGAATGGTTTGCCTTGGAAATGAACAGAGATCACTCTGTCATTTTTGAGATCACATCCAAGAACTGCATTTGACTATGATGGCTACTCCATTTCTTCTAAGGGATTCCTGCTCACAATAGTAGATGTAATGGTCATCTGAGTTAAATTCACGAATTCCAGTCCCTTTTAGTTTGCTGATTCCTAAAATGTCGATGTTCACTCTTGCTATCTCCTGTCTGACCACTTCCAATTTGCCTCGATTCATGGACTTAACATTCCAGGTTCCTATGCAATATTGCTCTTTGCAGCATCGGACTTTACTTCCATCACCAGTCACATCCACAACTGAGTGTTGTTTTTGCTTTGGCTCTGTCTCTTCATTCTTCCTGGAGTTAGTTCTCCACTGATCTCCAGTAGCATATTGGCACCTACCGACCTGGAGAGTTCCTCTTTCAGTGTCCTACCTCTTTGTCTTTTCGTACTGTTCATGGGGTTCTCAAGGCAAGAATACTGAAGTGGTTTGCCATTCCCTTCTCCAGTGGTCCCATCACTTCATGGCAAATAGGTAGGGAAGCAATGGAAACAGTGACAGATTTTATTTTCTTGGGCTCCAAAATCACTGCAGATGGTGACCACAGCCATGAAATTAAAAGACACTCTTTCCTTGGAAGAAAAGCTATGACCTACCTAGACAGCATATTAAAAAGCAGAGACATTACTTTGCCAATAAAGGTCCATCTAGTCAAAGCTATGGTTTTTCCAGTAGTCATGTATGGATGTGAGAGTTGGACTATAAACAAAGCTAAGCACCAAAGAACTGATGCTTTTGAACTGGGGTGCTAGAGAAGACTCTTTAGAGTCCCTTGGACTGCAAGGAGATCAAACCAGTCAATCCTAAAGGAAATCAGTCCTGAATATTCACTGGAAAGACTGATGCTGAAGCTGAAGCTCCAATACCTTAGCCACCTGATGCGAAGAACTGACTCATTTCCCTGATGCTGGGAAAGACTGAAGGCAGGAGACGGGGATGACAGAGGATGAGATGCCTGGATGGCATCACTGACTCGACGGACATGAGTTTAAGCAAGCTCCAGGAGCTGGTGATGGACAGGGAGGCCTGGCGTGCTGCAGTCCATGGGATTGCAGGGAGCTGATGCGACTCAGCAACTGCACTGGACTGACACACACGATCACACAAACAGCTGGAAGAGCCGTCACAGAGTGAGCGCCTGTGGAGCTCCCACCCGCCTGGGAAAGAGGACCCCAAGAGCACCTTTGAAGCCCTCTATGCCCTGCATCACCCCCCGCCCCGCAACCTGACTGCATTGCTGCATCAGACCACCACTGTGGAACTGGGATCCATCACTCCCACGCTCTTATTCAGAGCTTTCATGCTTGTGTGTTTACACACAGAAGTGTAGAGAAGTTCCTAAGACACAGATCCACACTGGTGAATGGGCACCCTTGAGGGATCTGCCCTCAAGCTTCCTGATCCAGGTATTCAATTCGTTCCGTGTCCTGCTGTTCATCAGCCCAGGAGGGTTGTTTTGTGATCATCCAACTCACACGGAGCTGAACCCCAAAGCCAATGCACGATTACTTCACAGTGAATGAACGCTCGCACAAACCAGGAGGCTCATGTAGGACAACCGGCACTCTGCCCCCACTGGCCGATGTAGGTGGGCAGCAAGTTCTAGTTCAAAAGCTGCTCAGCAAGCATGGGGCAACTTCTGAGGAAACCTCAGTAAGCCTCAGGGCCAGCCACACCAAGGGCATCAGAGCCCTCAGGGAATCGCTACCCCCACCTCCTGCAAAGCCCGGTTCAGCCCAACGGTTAGTTTCCCAAGGTTACCCAGCAGCCTGCCGGCCTCCCCTCCGTCATACACTCTTCTTTTTGAAATGAAGACAGTTCTGTCCTCTTCTGCCTTGGGAGGCACTCTTCTGTCTCTTTAAGGAGACTCTGTCCTCCGAAGAGCTTATCTATTACGTGTTTAACGCTTCTATTTCCCTCCTTTCCAGCTTCCAGGGAGGGAAGTGGGGACACTTCTTGTTGCCTCTATGTGGCAACTTAACTTCCTCAAACAGGAATCTAGTAATTAGCTCAAGAGAAAAAGCTCTGATTTGCAAGAAGCCAGCAGTGGTTTTCTGGACAATCACTTCACCAATAGGTCTTAGCCAAGTTTCTTAGGCTCCTTGGCAGGCACTTTTCCCCTATACACAAAACAAAAAACATCAGGGAAAAAGTGTTCTTTGTGAGCAAGCTCAAGGAAGCTGTGAAGTCTGACAAGGCTTTCTTTATGAGCTGCTTTTGGTGTGTCAAAGCTGAACCTTCAGTAGAAACTCAGCACATCAAGTAACCAACAGATCTGAACTACTTAGAAATGTTTAAGAAGAGTCAAATAAGATATAAACGCACTAAATTCATAAGAAATGTTTCACTATTCTTCTTTACTAGCAAAGAACCACAGTTTAATAAACCACCGTTTAACTGAAACCAAAGTTTCAATATTTATACAACTTTTTAATGATCTCAAAGTTAAACCAAGGCATCTTCTTCTGGAACAATTTCCCGAGGCAAATTGGAGTAGGAAAGGTCTACTAGGCTTGAAGGAAGTCGCAGGGGCCTGAGACTATCAGTAGGGATGATCTTAGGACAGAGAGAAGGCAGATTACCTACAGAAAAACAATTAGACCTCCAGCAGAAGTCTCAGCAGTCCAAAGACAATGGTATAGTACCTTTGAAGTGCTAAGACAAAATAACCATACATAGTGAGGTAGGGATCAAGTTTCACTTCCACCCCTACATTCATGTCCAACTGCTCACATCATTTACCAGAAAATCTTTGTATTATCACTTTGTGTTCATATACATGCGGATTTTCTGGCTTCTCTAGTCTGTTCCAATGACCTCTTTATCTATTTTTGTAGTAGTACCACACTGTCTTAATCACCAAAGCTTTATAAGTCTTGTTACTCAGCAACAAGTGTAGAGTTATTACTTCCATCAGGACACGGGAGGCATTAGATACACACACCTCTGGCTGACATGGTGATTCAAAAGCTCTCATTTCTGCATCACTTTAAAAAATACAACAGGCATCAGTCAATGAGCCGTTCACAACGTCCCCTCACACGCCCAGGGCTCCCCTCCCTTCCCCCGGGGCCCTCCAGCGGGAAGCTCCTCCTGGGGAGCTGCTCACTCTCGAGGTCTGTGTTCGCCTGTCACCTGCTCAGTGAGCAGCCACTCCTGCTGGCAACTCCCCTCCCCCCTCCCCTAGCGCTGCTCCCCTCCCGGCCAAGCGGCCTTCTTGCACTCATCTTTTGTTCTGCGCGTTAGAGCTGGTGTGCTCTCCACTGCATTTCCAAGTCCTAAAATGGGCCTGGCACAGGGTAAATACTCAATAAACACTTGCTGAATAAATTCACCAGAGACCAGTACAGAAAAGTAGCAGAAATGAGAACTCGCACAGCTAGGCTTAACGCAAAGACAGTTTTGAAGGCAAATCTATGAAATTTCAACAACGTGCTAGGTGCTAAGGAGAGATCACACATTTAATTTCAAAGCAAAAGACCAGAAACTCCGGTCGGCTTATCTTTCTGACTTTCTGGTCTCTTCTTACGTGTGTTACACCCGTATATCTAACAACAGGGTTATAACACTTCTGTCCTTATTAGCTCCTCACAGCATTTCCTCCATGCTTTTGCACTTAGCAAGGAAGCATTTCCTGTGTTTCCATCTGCCCTCTCCCACTAACTTGTGTAAGAAAAAAGGTTTCTAAAAGCATTATTCTTGAAAACACCTCAGACTTTATCATATAAAAGATCTGCTTTCTTCTTTTGGAAAACAGCTTCATTTAAAAACATAATCTTTCACCCATGCATGCCACACATGGATTTATTAGAGGGTAAGCTAATTTTTGTCCTTTTATACAGCTGTGAAGTTCTCACAGCAAGTACACTGGGGTGGTTTGCCATTTTCTATACCAGTGAGGCAGAAAGCGAAGAGGAACTAAGGAGCTTCTTGAAGAGGGTGCAGGAGGAGAGTGGACGAGCCAGCTTAAAACTAAGTATTAGAAACCTCAGATCATGGCATCCGGCCCCATCACTGCATGGCAAGCAGAGGGAGAAAAGGTGAGAGCAGTGACAGATTTCCTCTTCTTGGGCTCTAAAATCACTTTGCGTGGTGACTGCAGCCATGAAATCAGAAGATGTTTGCCTCTTGGAAGGAAAGCTACAACAAACCTAGACAGTGTGCTGAAAAGCAGAGACGTTACCCTGCCGACAAAGGCCTACAGTCAAGGCTGTGGTCTTCCCAGTGGTCACACACAGTTGTGAGAGCTGGACCGTAAAGAAGGCAGAGTGCCCAAGAATTGATGCCTTTGAACTGTGATGCTGGAGAAGCCTCGCGAGAGTCCCAGGGACTGCAAAGAGATCAAACCAGTCCATCTTAAGGGAAGTCAACCCTGAATACTCAACGGAAGGATTGACCCTGAAGTTGAAACTCCAGTAATTTGGTCATCTGATACCATCAGCCGATTCACTGGAAAATTCCCTGATGCTGGGAAAGACTGAGGGCAGAAGAGGAGGGAGTCAGAGGATAAGATGGCTAGATGGCATCACTGATGCGATGGATATGAACTTGGGCAGACTTCTGGAGATGGTGAGGGATACAGAGGTCTGGTGTGCTGCAGTCTATGGGGTCACAAAGAGTCAGACACAACTGGGCAACTGAACGACAACAGCGAAACGAGTTTGTGTTTACCTTCCCATAACATCTCAGACATTCCCTAAACCAAACTGGTTGAGGGGCTTCCCTCATGGTCCAGTGGTTAAGGCTGTGCACTTCCACTGCAGTGGGGCATGGGTTGAACCCTGGTTGGGAAACTAAGATCCCATATGCCTCAGTGTGGCCAAAATTTTAAAAAACAAACAAACAAACAAAACCTAGCTGATGCACCTCCCAACTGTCACTAGGAAATTCCAAAGAATCTCTTAATTGACCTGTTTCCACTGTCCTCTAGATCCAGGCTTTTGTGGAGGCCCTGCCTTCTCACTAGGAAGACAGCAAAATGGTTAGGCAACCAGCTATGTGGCTTGGGGCAGGAATCTCACTGTTTCTTTATCCGTAAAATACAGTGATTGTGCCAAATGACTCTAAGACTCCCAGCTCTGAAACCGAAAATTACAGGAACAATGACATATTTAATTCATCCTCAGCTCACGCAACTAGTGACGGACAGTCAAAGCTCAAAGCAAGTCTTTGTTGTTGTGTTTATACAAGTAACAGATGAATATGTACTTACTGTCCAAATTCTAACAAGTCCACAATATTTAACATAAAAAATAATAAAGTAAAAAAAAAAAGAAAGATACTTCCATTCTCCTTCCTGCCCCCATGCTCAGTCCCCTCTATCCTCATAACGAAGAGCTGGGAGGTATTCCTGCAGAGCCTTTCCTATGTGTTTACATACAGATATTTAACTTTGTTTAAAACCCTAATATTCTAAATCAAATTCTCTGTTCTCACCAAAACGAGAAGTTTTATTTTCTACTTCCTTTGTGATTCTCCACAATATGCTTATATTTTATACTCAAAGGGTATTCAAAAACACTTTTGATACTCAGAGTTGCTAAGTGTGGATTTGGGCCCAGTAAAATATGCTTTCTTATGGCCCTATGCATAGGACTTCCCAGGGTCCCCATCCACCTTCCTGGGTCGGGTCATCTGCACCAGAGCCCCCCAGTCTTGCTCGTCCCTGCAGAGGCTGTCCGCACACGGCACACCCCTTCAGAGTTCATGGGGCTCATCTGATAAACAGAAAACTAGTTCCAGTAAAACTAGGAAACTGGCATCAGATGCAATTTGTACTTTCACTCTGGGGAGGACTAAACTCTTGCTTAAGTTTTTTTTTCAGTTTGGAGGCAGAAACTTTAAAAATAGTTATAGGCACGCCTCGTTTTATTGTGCTTCACGGATACAGTGTTATTTTACAAATTGAAGGTCTGTGGTCTTTACGTAAAGTGCTCCAATTTAAATTTATTGAGGAGTGTTTTACGACCAAGAATACAGTCTGTCCTGGTGACTGTTCCATGTTCACTTGTAAAGAATGTGCTCTGAGCTGCTGTTGGGTGGAGTGCTCTATAAACATCACTTAGATCACAAAGGTAGATGGGCCTGCTCGGGTCTGCTACACGCCTGCTGATTTTCTGTCTGCTGCTATTACTGACAGTGGGGTGTTGACATCTCCAGCTAGAACTGCAGATTTTCCTCCTTCTTCTTTCAGCTGTGTCAGCTGTTGCTTCATTTGTCGTGAAGCCCTGTCATTAAGGAGCACAACACACTATGGACCACGGTAGGGCCACTGCGCCGTCCCACTGAACCGCCACTCTTGTCATTGAATACTGTCTCTCTGGTTATTTCCTTGCTCAGAGGGCTACTCTGATGTTAATACAGCCACTCGGCACTCTGTTTGTAATACTTTCATTTGCTCATGTTTGGCTGTGCTGGGTCTTTCTTGCCGCGTGGGCTTTTCTCCAGTCTCAGCGAGTGGGGGCACTCTGCGGCTGCGGAGCAAGGGCTTTTTCTTACAGTGGCCCCCTTGTTGCGGAGCCTGGGCTCTAGGGCACGGGGGCGTCAGGAGCCGCGGCAGCACTGAGGGCTCTAAGGCGCAGGCTCGGGAGCTGTCGCCCAGGCTTAGTTGCTCCGCGGCATGTGCCACCTTCCCGGGCCAGGGATCGACCCTGTGTCTCCTGCATTGGCAGGTGGATTCTTTACCGCTGAGCCACCAGGGAAGCCCTCAACGTTCTTCTGATAAGCATTTACATGGTACATTTTTTCATCCTTTTACTTTTTATCCGTTGACATGTGATTATATTTGAATGGGTTTCTTATAAACAACAAATCGTTGTTTATGCGTTTTTTTCCATCCCAATAATTTTTTTAAATTGATGTGTATGGATCATTTTCATTTAATATAATTATTGGCATGTTTTGATTTAAGTCTATGATTTTGTTTTTTGTTTGTTACTCCTGTTTTTCCTTCTTCTGTTTAACCTTTAGTGTTTTCCTGAGAACTGTCTCAATATATTTAACATTCTATTTTGGTATGTCTATAGGAATTTTTTTTTAATTTTTTTTAAATTTTTTTATTTTTTTTTTAATTTTAAAATCTTTTAATTCTTACATGTGTTCCCAAACATGAACCCCCCTCCCCTCCCTCCCCATAACATCTCAGTGGGTCATCCCCATGCAAGGAATTTTTACTATACCATGCTGTACAGCGGTTTTAAGTGGCTGCTCTAAGGATTACCATATCAAATGCGGGAGATACACAAATACACACGTGCGCGTACATATACACACACAACTTTTCAACATCTATTTAGACTCAGCATTTAACCTCTTCAAGTAGAATGAAGAAACCCTACTACCCTATAGGTCCCTTACTCTCCCCTCTTACATTATAATTCTTTTATATATTACTCCATGTGTATAAACTGAAAACTCAATCAGACAATGATATAATTTTTTTCTGTCAAATATATTTTTTAAAAACTCAAGAGGAAGAAAACAGCCTAGTATATTTACTATTATTCTTCCTTCTTTACTGATGTTCCAAGTTTCCTTCTGGTATCAGCTATCATTTGTCTAAAGAACTTCCTGAAGCAATTATTTAGAGACGGTGTGCTGGCAATGAATCCCCTTAGTTTTCCTCCATCTGAGAACATTTTTATTTCACCTTCTTTCCTAATACATTTTTGCTGGATAAAAATTCTGAGCTGACAGTTCTTTTCTTTCAACACCTTCTACATGCTGTACCAGCATCTTCTAGCCCCCATAGTTTCTGATGAGAGATTTCCCATCATTCAGGTAATTGTCCCCTACAAGCAATGTGTCATTTTCTCTGTCTGCTTTTAAGATTTCTGTCTTGAGTTTTTAGATGTTTGATTAGGATGCGTCTAGGCATGGATTTCTTTGGTCTATCGTGTGCAAGGGGCGGTCACTGCTGGAGTCATTAAGTTTTCCTTGTTCAGTGCTAAACTATTTGAGAGATTTCAGATTAATTCATAACCACTGCACAGCAAGGAAATCAAACCAGTCAATCCTAAAGGAAATCAACCCTGAATATTCAGTGGAAGGACTGATGATGAAGTTGAAGCTCCAATACTTTGGCCACCTGAAGAACCGACTCATTGGAAAAGATCCTGATGCTGGGAAAGACTGAGGGTAGGAGAAGGGGGTGGCAGGATGAGCTGGTTGGATGGCATCACCAACTCGATGGGCATGAGTTTGGGCCAGCTCCGGGAGACAGTGGAGGACAGGGAGGCCTGGCGTGCTGCAGTCCATGAGGTCTCGCAGTCAGACATGACTGAGCAGCTGAACAAAAACAACAGTTCATAGCCACAGTTTTAAAAGATTAATTATGTAATGGTCTTAAATGTTTGGGGAATTAGATCAGTCAAACCCATGCCCTATTAATCAAGAAAAGAAACGGCAATCCTTTAAATTTTCATACAAAAAATACAAATATAAACTCCAGAGCCCATCTGCCCAAGTTCAGACCACGGTGTCACCCCTTCTGACTATCTCGCAAGTCACGCAGCCTCTCTGAGCTTCAGCTGTCTCCCTGACAGAACGGAGATGACGAAACAACATGGAGTTGTTCTGTCTACCTCACAGAGTTCTGTGGGGATAAAATGAGTGAATATGTGTAAAGGGTTTAGAATAATGCCTGGCACATAGTATGGATGCTAACCATTTGTGTTATTTTAATTGAGTACAGAGGCTTAAGAAAAACCAACTTTATAAATTAAACTTTAATAAGTTGATACTGATTAAAATATAGATTTTTGCAAATACTTCTCTTAAATACAAAAGCCATGTCTTAGTCTGCAAAAGTCCACTAACCACAGTGTAGAGCCCCAAGTGGCAGGAGCCACACCTCAGTCACCCTTGAGTCTCTCACAAAACCCACGTTCTTACAAATCACAGACCCTGACGAGACAGGGGAGTACGGTGGTGGTGCATCCCCAACACCTACAACAGACGGAGCTGCCTGAGTCAGCAGCCCAGAAGAGATGTCGGTCAGGACCCCAACAGCAGGGCGCTACAGAAGTGCCCTCATTTAAGACGTACGCGTTCTGGCACCTAGCCAACACTGATCCTGACCCATTTTTCTTAATAATTTTGCCAGAATACCTAGAGATTACTTGGGTCAGTCAGTGAACACACTCTTGAGAAAACACTCAGAAAACACTTTCAGACACTTCTCTGGTGGTCCAGGGATTAAGACCCCATGCTCCCACCGGTGGGGACCCAAGTCCTATCCTGCACGCCACGTGGTATGGCCAAAAAATTTTAAAAAAAGAAGAAGAAGAAAAAAAAACCCATTTAGAAAATTGTGCCTATTTTCAAAGTTCAAAGTGTTAAACACTATAACGCTCTCTTTAAAGTGATGCTGGATTTTTGGAGGCAAGAAAGACAAGTTAAAACATTACATTTTTAGTTGCACTCCACCTGAAAGGTGGCTCTAAGGTGCTCTTTGGGTAGGACACTCAGGCCATACTTCAGCAACTCAGAAGTAACCCCTCATCCTGGGACTCGCAGGCGTGTTACACACCAGCCAGGGCCCCACACGCTCAGGGGGAGACAAGTGGCACCCACCTCGAAGTTGTACTTCCTCATCTGGTCGTGCCGCCGGCAGTACAGGTAGAGCATGCCGATGCTGCTGCCCACGGCGATGTAGTCCCCGTTGGTGTCGAGGGCCGTGAGGTAGACCACCAGCGAGCGGAACCCCTTCTGGATCTTCGTGGGGATGGCATTGAGCAGGTAGTACAGAGGGCAGAACTCTCTGAAGGTAACAGGCTCCGACACAGACGCCATGGCCAAGGTCTCCACCGCTGATCATCAGGCAAGACGAGGGATTTTAGCCGGCATCCGGGGAAACCTGGGGCTGAAGCACAAGGTATGACAACGCTTTCGATGTCTGGTCATGCAAAGGCAAATCAGAGTTCACAGTGGGAACAAGGAAGTTTCAGGTGGATACAAACTACAGTCAGAGCCTAATTACACAGGGAAAGTAAACTAAGTGCCATTAAGATTACTTTTGGGGACTTCCCTGGTGGGGCACTGGGTGAGAGTCTGCTGCCAGTGCAGGGGACACGGGTTCGATCCCTTCGGGAAGATTCGGCCCACGCACCGCAAGTGCTGAGTCTGCACTTGGGAGCCCTCAAGCCGCAACCCCCGAGCCTGCCCTCTAGAGTCCGTGCTCCACAGCAGGAGAAACTTCGGTGATGAGAGGCCCGTGCACCACACTAGAGCGGAGTCACTGCTCACTGCAAGTAGAGGAAGCGCGCAAGGGCAAAGACCCACACAGCCACAAATAAGCGAATGAGCCAAAATCACAATCCAAAACTCACTGCACTATTTTCTGCCCCCTGTAATTTATATCATGATAAATGGTGGGCAAGGGGTGGGAAGAATATTAAAGACAGCTCTGAATCTCAAGCAGTGTATGATCTAGTCAGGGAGGCAAAAGAACCTGAAAAGACACAAAACCAGGTATGACTGGTGCTAACCTGTGGGTCTCAATGAGAAGGAGAGAGCTAGCATGGACCAGAGTGTGGAGAAAGCTTCTCTGAAAACATTCGAAACTCTGAAGCCCACCAGGAAGCACAGAACACGGAAAAGAGGAATTCCCTGGCATCCCAATGGTTAGGACTCCGCTTCCACTGCCGGGGGCACGGGTTCGATCCCTGATCGGTAAACTAAGATCCCACATGCCATGCCGCCAAAAAGATGATAACAGTGATGTGTACAAGGCAGTGGAGACGCTGCGCTGGGAGAGCAGTGGGCCAGCCCAGGCGGAGGATGCCGTCTGCAGGGCGAGAAACGCCCACAGCCTCCTCAGCCACACAGCGCCTCCCCGCGCCACCCTGCCGCCCACACCTCTCGGAAATGTGGATTCAAACCTTCCCTTGGACTTCTCCAGGGGCTCAGTGGGAAGAAATCTGCCTATCAATGCAGGAGACATGGGTTCGGTCCCTGATCTGGGAAGACCCCACCTGCCACGGAGCAACTAAGCCCGACCGCCACAACTACTGAGCCTGTGCTCTCGAGCCTGGGGTCCGCCACTGCTGAGCCCACGTGCCCTCCAGTCAGTGCTCTGGCAGCAAGAGGAGCCACGGTGGTGAGAAGCCTGCACACCACAGAGAGAGAGCGGTCCCTGCTTGCTGCAACTAGAGAAAAGCCCACCCAGCAGCAAGACCCAGCACAAGCACAAATAGATAATTTTTCTAAAAAAAGCTTCCCTCAATAAAGATGCTCAATCATCACATAGTATGTTATAATTTATGAAGCGCTCACTCATCCATTAAATCCTTACCCTACAAACTTTTACATGAGCTACCAAGGGCCAGAGGACCACAGGACTTGTCCAAGGCCGTGTGGACAAGACCTGAATCTATGCCTTTTCACCCTTCAAGTCCTCCAAGTGAAAGTTGCTCAGTTGTGTCTGACTCTTTGCGACCCCACGGACTACACAGTCCATGGAATACTCTAGCCAGAACACTAGAGTGGGTTGCCTTTCCTTTCTCCAGGGGATCTTCCCAACCCAGGAATTGAACCCAGGTCTCCCGCATTGCGAGTGGGTGCTTTACCAGCTGAGCCACAAGGGAAGCCCAAGCACACTGGAGTGGGTAGTCTATCCCTTCTCCAGAGGATCTTCCGGACCCAGGAATCGAACTGGGACCTCCGGCACTGCAGGCAGATTCTTTGCCAGCTGAGCAGTCCTGAGCCGTTTCCAAAAGGCTCGCCATCACACCCCGCCGCTGCTGCGCTTTCTCCACACGCTCTCTTCCTCTCCTGTTGACGGCCTTCTCTGCCTGAACCCCACTGGTGTAAGCCCCCCAAGAAAGCAGAGCCCACACATCCACTTCACTCACCCTTCTAGCCCC
Source organism: Capricornis sumatraensis (assembly GCF_032405125.1). Lineage (NCBI taxonomy): Eukaryota > Metazoa > Chordata > Mammalia > Artiodactyla > Bovidae > Capricornis > Capricornis sumatraensis. Next base: position 73,959,976 of record NC_091087.1, on the reverse strand, counting down.
TGGCACCTAGAAAAGGTTCAGGCACATCAGAGGCAACAAGTATTTATTGAATAAATGAATGAGTTATGAAAAAGGAAAACTGGCAAGGGAGGAATGAGTGCAAGAATGGAAACAAAGCAAAATCTCATTTTCTCTCCATATGGCCCCAGTGCAACGCTGCAATAAAAATCCTCTAGGCCTGTAGGGCATTTTCAAATCCCTGTTTCATTTGACAGTCACAGTACACAAGACGTACAGCGAAGTAGGCAGGGTAACTTACAAGCCCTGTTCCTGTAAGTAAACAAGAACGTCCCTCTGTGAGGATGGAGGGCTTCCCTGGTAGCTCAGCTGGTTAAGAATCTGCCTACCATGCAGGAGGCCCTGGTTCGATTCCTGGGCCGGGAAGTTTACCTAGAGAAGGGATCGGCTACCCATCCCAGTATTCTTCAGCTTCCCTGGTGGCTCAGACGGTAAAGAATCCACCTGCAGTGCAGGAGACCTGGGTTCGATCCCTGGGTTGGGAAGATCCGCTGGAGGAGGGCATGGCAACCCACTCCAGTACTCTTGCCTGGAGACTCCCCACGGACAGAGGAGCTTGGCGGGCTACAGTCCGTGGGTCAGAGTCGGAAGCGACTAGGCGGCTAAGCAGAAGCGCAAGTGATGGTTAAGAACACCAATCTGCCCTCTTTCAGCAGAAGCTGAAGCACTCTGGAGGTTCAGAAATGTGCCTAGGGACATACAGGTTCAACAGCTTTGTTGTTGCTCAGGCAAGAGGCTACTACAGCAGAAACTCTGACAGTGGATGTCGATCCTGTGCATACAGCAGCGCAGTCCATAAACTGACAACTCTGCAAGGGCAATGCTGTCTTGGCTAAGCAGTGCACGTGCTCCCCAATCCTCGATTTGTGTAAGCACTCCAGAGGGTTGGGCAAGGCCCACATGACCCCAAAGTGGTTATCAGGCAAACTCTAGAGAGAACAGCCACGGTCAGCCACCTTGGGAAAGCACGCAGACCACTATACATGGACACGAAAGCCAAAGCAACATTGCAGACAGCAAGAGTGTAACAGCAGCATAAGTGCTTAGTGGAGACTATTCCAGCACACGACTCACTGAATCCTCACCAAAAGCCTCAGGAGGCAAGGCGTCACTGACCACTGTCACCTCCACTGCACCGGAGAGAAATGGTGGCCTCGTTTCCAGTCTCCTCTCCGTCTCCAAGGGCAGCGCAGCACAGGGGCAGGAAAAGCTGTGCTTCCTTCACGCGTGTACGCACGCGGACGCGCCCTACTTTACATGGCACTTTTAAAATAGAAGTTTACTTTTTTACAAGTTACAAATGTTCTCTATCGGGACTTCTCCAGTGGTTAAGATTCCGCCGCGCGATGCAGAGGACATGGGTTTGATCCCTGACTGGGGAGCGAAGATCCCACAGGCCACAGGACAACTAAGCCCATGCCACGATCGGAGAAGCCTCCATGCCACAATGAAGACCCAGCACAGCCCCACCAAGAAATAAGTAAAAACTAAACGTTCACCCTCAAAAACTGTGGAAATACAGGAAAGTACCAAGAATGAAATGAATGCCACTCATAAGCCCATCAGAGATGCTTAATAAATCACGAGCATTTGCCACGTCATTAGACACTCCCCTAGAATGAGATTTTTAATGACTACACTTGAAAAAACTACGGAGAACACAGCAGACTCAAAACTGACATTTTCCTGGTGTTTTAATTTCTGCTCCAGCCGATGAGGTCTCCAAGGAAGCAGGCAGAAGTACTGAGCACTTCTCGAATGTCAGCAACTATTATTTCCTCCTTTAAAGCCTTTTCCCTCAAAGTAGCTCTGTCAAATTATGACATTTAGATTTCAAAAACTCATTCACTTGAATTGACAGCATTCGCTGAGAGCTCCACAATCTCCACACAGAAGGGGCTTGGAGACTGCAGTCTGGTTAGAAGGGGGCAGAGGGTTCACCTCAAAGCTGCACCGGCAGGGCAGGCGCACTACCTAAACACACACAGCGTGTTTGTCGCAGGTGGCTCAGGAGATGTGAGAGGACAATCCAGAAGGTCAGGGTCCCCGGACCAGCTCCTTGGCACAATGAGTGATCATACAACCAAAGGCCACTTCAAGTGTGTGAGAAGGGACTACAGGACTCACCTGCCAAGCACCATTAAGAACAACCGTAATTCTGTAGCAGGCGACAGGCAGCTGACTGAAATTTTCTAAGCTGAAGTCCTAGCACCCGTCTGGTCTCTCTCCCTCCCCCTCCGCGACAGCAATCCCGCACTGTGTTCCACCAGCCCTGTCTCCCAGCTGCCTCCCGCTGGCCCCTTCTCAGCTCTGTGGCCATGCCCGAGCTGAAGCCAGCACCCCTCTCACCTGGACCCCCGTGCGGTCCTTGAACAGCTGCTCTCCTGCTTCCACAGCTGCCCCGGAAGTTGATGCTCACACACAGCAGGTACAGCGAGCCCTCCGACTTCATCAAAATTAAAAACTTTTGTGCTCCAAAGGCATCAACAAAAAAAAGGAACAAGATGGTGGTACAGTGGAGAAGAATCTACCTGCCAAGGCAAGGGACATGGGTTCCATCCCTGGTCTGGAAGATTCCACAAGCCAACTACTGAGCCTGTGTGCTACAACTACTGAAGCTCACGTGCCTAGAGCCCACGCTCTGCAACAGGAGAAGCCACGGCAATGAGAGGCCCTGCAACAAAGAGCAGGCCCTGCTCACCACAACTGCAGGGAGCCTGCGTGCAGCAACGAAGAGCCAGTGCTGCCAAAACTAGAGAAAGAAAAATGAAGAGAGGGGCTTCCCTGGTGGGCCAGTGGTTAAGACTCCACACTCCCAATACAGGGGCACAAGTCTGATCCCTGGTCGGAGAACTAAGACCCTCTACGCTGCAAAGTGCAGCAAAAAAAAAAAAAAAGAGAGAGAGAGAGAGAGACAAGACAACTAGCATACTGGGAAAAAATCATTTATCTGACAAAGGACTTAAATCCACAATACATGAAAAATTCTTAAAACTCCATAATCAAAAGATAATTTTCAAGCAAGCAACTGAATAGTGGGATCTGAATAGACATTTATCCACAGAAGACATACAAATGGCCAATAAGCACAAGAAAAGATGCTCAACATCATTAATCATCAGGGAAAATGCAAAACAAAATCACAGCGACATCATCACTTCACATCCACTAGGATGGCTATCATCACGAGACAGAAAAGTGTTAACAGAGGTGTGGAGAACTGGAACTCTTGTACACTGCTGTCTAGACGCTCAGTTGTGTCCGGCTCCGCAGCCCCACAGCTTGCAGCCTGCCAAATTCCTCTGTCCATGGGATTTCCCAGGCAAGAATACTGGAGCAGGTTATCACTTCCTACTTCAGGGGACCCTCCTGACCCAGGAATCAAACCCACATCTCTTGCGTCTCCTGCATTGGCAGGTGGGTTCTTGACCACTAGCACTATCTGGGAAGCCCCATACATTGCTGGTAGAGAATAAAAGGAGGCAGTCACTGCGGAAAAGTCTGGCAGTTCCTCAAAAGGTGAAACACAGAGCTACCATATGACCCAGCAATTCTATTCCTAATTATACACCCAAGAGAAATGAAAACATACGTCTACACAAAGACTTAAATAATTTCAAAATATTACCATTCACAAAACCAAAGTAAAACAACCCAACTGTCCATCAACTGATGAATGGATATACAAAACACAGTGTATCCATACAATGGAATATATTGTTCAACAATAAAAAGAAATGAAGTACTGATACACACTGTAATATGATGAGCCTTGAAAACATTATGCCTAGTGAAAGAAGCCAGACACGGAAGACCATGCACTGGATGATTCCACCAAGATGAAATACGCAAATGGCCCGAGTAAGCCCGTCTACAGACAGAAAGTAGACCAGTGACTGCCTAGAGCTGAGAGGGAGAAAGGCCGAGGGTGGGGATGGCTGCTAAAGGGTTTGGAGTGTCTTTTTAGGGTAAAATGTCTTAAAATTGATTGTAGTGGTGGCCGCATAACTCTATGAATATCCCCCAAAACACCGAATTGGACATTTTAAATGGGTAATACACATGGATGTGAATTCTCAATGGAGCTTTTACCAAAAAAACAAGAAGTATCAGGTCTCCAACACTCACTCAAGACAAAAAGCTTCAGTAACCCAGAAATAGAGAGGAACTTCCTCAACCTGATAAGGAATAGCTACCAAAAAATCCAACAACTAACATCATACTTAATGGTGAGAAATGCAGCTTCCCCAGCTAAGGCCAGGTACAAAGCAAGGACGCCCCCCTCTCATCACTGCTTTTCCATACCATACTGGAAGTTCTAACTAATACAATAAGACAAGGAAATGTAAGACTGAAAAGGAAGAAATAAAATTATCTCTGCAGATGACATGTTCATTTGTGTAGAAAATCCAAAATAATAATAAAACTCCTGAAACTAATAGGCAATTACAGCAAGGTTGCAGAATACAAGAGTAACAAAAGTCCATCACTTTCCTCTCTAGGAGCTATGAACAAGTGGAATTTTAAATTAAAAACACAGCATCGTTTACATTTGCATCCCCCCACATAAAATACTTAAGTATAAATCTAACAAAATGTGTAAAGAGCTATACAAGGAAAACTACAAAAGTCACAAGAATGAAATCAAAGAACTAAATAAATGGAGAAGTATCCCATGTTCATAGGTAAGTAAATTCAACATTGTCAAGATGTCAGTTCTTCCCAACTTGATTTACAGATTCAGTGTAATGCCAGTAAGTTATTTTGTGGCTATCAACAAAATAATTCTGAAGTTTTATAGAGTCAGAAGACCCAGAACAGCCAACACAATATTGATGGAAAAAAATAATAAAGTTTGAGGACTGATATAATCTGACTGCAAAACTTACTACAAAGCACCAGTTATCAAGACAGTGTGGTACCGGCGAAAGAACAAACGAATCTACAGAAGAGAGAGTGCAGATACAGACCCGCATAAGCGAAGCCAACTGACCGCTGACACAGGAGCAACGGCAACACAATGGGGCGAAGACAGCCTCTTCAACAAATGGTGCTGGACAACTGGGCACCCACAGGGGAAAAGTGAGTCTAGACACAGAATTCACACTCTTCACAGCAATCAACTCAGAACGCATCACAGACCCAAATGTAAAACACAAAAACTATAAAAATTCCAGAAGGCAATATAGGCGAAAACCTAGATGACTCTGAGTATGGTGATGACATTTTAGATAACATTACCAAAGGCACGATCCATGAAAGAAGTAACTGATAAGCTAGACTTCATTAAAATTAAACACTTCTGCTCTACAAAAGACTACGCAAATGAAGGAGAAGACAAGTCACAGATTGGGAGAAACATATTTGCAAAATACCTACCTGATTAAGGGCTGCTATCCAAAATATACAAAGAACTTTTAAAACTCAAGAACCCAATTAAACTATGGGCAAAAGATCTTAATAAAACATCTTACCAAAGAAGATACACAGATATCAAGTAAGTCTATGAAAAGACGCTCCACATCATATGTCATCGGGAGAATGCAAATTGAAACAAGATACCACTATAAACCTAGCAGAATGGCCAAAATCTCTAACACTGCCAACACCAAATGCTGTTGAGAATATGGGGCAACAGGAACTCTCATTCATTGCTGGTGGGGACAAAAAATGGTACAGCCACTCAGGAAGACAACATGAAGGTTTCTTATAAAGCTAAACATAATCTTATCATATGATCCAGCAATGCAGTCCTTGGTACTTATCTAAAGGAGTTCAAAACTTACATCCACACAAAACCTTCACCAGGGTTATTTATAGTGCCTTCAATCAAAACTAAAAATCTGGATGCAATGAGGATGTCCTTTAGTAAGTGAATGAATAAGCAAACTCTGGTACATCCAGACACTGGAATATTATTCAGCACTAAAAATAAATGGGTTATTGAATCATGAAAAGACATGGAGAATTGAAGTGCACATTACTAAATGAAAGAAGGCAATCTGAAAAGGTTTCATGCTGTATAATTCCAACCATGTAACCTTCTGGAAAAGGCAAACTATGAAGACAGTAAAAAGATCAGGGGTTGCCAAGGTCTGGGTGGGGAGGGAAGGGACACATAGGCAGAGCACAGAGGACTGTCAGGGCAGTAGAAGTACTGACACCGTAATGATGGGTGCACGCCACCATGCATTTGTCCAGACCTATGGAATGCACACCACCAACCCTAAGGAAAACTACGGACTGTGGGTGATAGTGCTGTATCAACGCCGGTTCACCGACTGTAACACAGGTCCCACTGTGGTGGGGGATGGTGCTAATAAGGAAGGCGATACATGTGCAGGGGAAGCGAGGCCTGGGTTCGATCCCTGGGTTGGGAAGATCCCCTGGAGAAAGGAAAGGCTACCCACTCCAGTATTCTGGCTTGAAGAATTCCATGGACTGTTTAGTCCATGGGGTCACAAAGAGTCGGACACAATTGAGCGACTTTCACCTTCATTTTCAGGGAGTATAAGGAAATATCTGCAGCTTCCCCTCAGTTTTGCTGTAAACCTAAAACAGCTCCGAAAAAGTGTTTTGTTTCGTTTTGTTTTTAAAGTTCTTTGAAAGAGAAATGGGTGGCTCTCATATCACTCACCCTATTCAAAATTCTTCGGCGGGGCTTCCTAGTGCTTTGAGTCAGCCAAACACCTTTCTGTGGCCAACAAGGCCCTGTGTGGCCTGACCCCTTCCCAGCTCCCCCATCACGCGTCCACCTCTCCCCACTCATCCTCTAAGCTCTGTCTCTACCACCCACTTATTCCCTCCTTGGGCTTCAGAACTGACTATCCCTGCTCCCCACCACGTGGCATCTCACTCCACACATCTGGCTTCAGAAAGACACCCCCTGACCAGACCACTGGCAGTGTCCATCAGTCCCAGCATCCCTCAGCTTTTCATCTTGTCCTTCATAATTCTCATCACACTTTTAATTACTTTATTTGATAAACAGTTTAATGATCATCTCACTGATGAGACTGTGAGCAACACAAATTCTCTCCTGTTTACCAGTGAAAAGCCTAGTGGCTAACAACACCTTTGGCACGGAGTAGATGTTCAATACCAATCTGTTGAATGAAAAAATCCAAAAAGTCAACTTCAGGTCTTACTGCAAAGGAATATCCTCAATCCAATCTTTAAAATCAATAACGCTTCCCTGGTCATGGATATTTCCATTAAACATATAAAAACCACAACATTCTTCCTCAAGACAGGATAATTCCCTCCCCCATTATAACCACAACCCACATATCTGGAAGGTGGTAGCTGACTTCACACTGACTGATGGCACCCAAATACCTGACTGGTAGTTTTAAAAAATCATCCACTTGGTACAATGGTCTAAATTATCCACTTAGTACAATGGTTGGAAGTTGCCAAAGCACCCTGACAAATCTAATGGTTTAAGGATTCTCTCCAAAATCTCTATGAAGTGGTAATTAGTCTCCCTGTTGTACAGTCTATTATTAAACTCTGGCTACAACAGCCACTATTCTTTTAAGTGTTAAAATCTTTTCAGTTCAGTTCAGTCACGTCACTCTTTGCAACCCCACGGACTGCAGCACGCCAGGCTTCCCTGTCCATCACCAACTCCCGGAGCTTACTCAAACTTATGTGCATATAGTCGGTGATGCCAACCAACCATCTCATCCTGTGTCATCCCCTTCTCCTCCTGCCTTCAATCTTTCCCAGCATCAGGGTCTTTTCAAATGAGTCAGTTCTTCCCATCACGTGGCCAAAGTATTGGAGCTTCAGCATCAGTCCTTCCAATAAATATTCAGGACTTATTTCCTTTAGGATGGACTGGTTGGATCTCCTTGCAGTCCAAGGGATTCTCAAGAGTCTTCTCCAACACCCTAGTTCAAAGGCATCAATTCTTTGGTGATCAGCTTCCTTTTATGGTCCAACTCTCACATCCATACAATGACTACTGGAAAAACCATAGCTTTGACTAGATGGACCTTCGTTGGCAAAGTAATGTCTCTGCTTTTTAGTATGCTGTCTGGGTTGGTCACAGCTTTTCTTCCAAGGAGCAAGCGTCTTTTACTTTCATGGCTGCAGTCACCATCTGCAGTGATCTTGGAGACCCAAAAAATAGTCTCTCACTTGTTTCCATTTTTTCCCCATTTATTTGCCATGAAGTGATGGGACCAGACGCCATGATCTTAGTTTTCTGAATGCTGAGTTTTAAGCCAGCTTTTTCACTCTCTTCTTTCTCTTTCATCAAGAGGCTCTTTAGTCCTTCTTTGCTTTCTGCCGTAAGGGTGGTGTCATCTGCATGTCTGAGGTTATTGATATTTCTTCCAGCAATCTTGATTCCAGCTTGTGCTTCATCCAGCCCAGCATTTCGTATGATGTACTCCGCATATAAGTTAAATAAGCAGGGTGACAATATATAGCCTTGAGGTACTCCTTTCCCGATTTGGAACCTGTCTGTTGTTCTGTGTCTGGTTCTACCTGTTGCTTCTTGACCTGCATACAGGAGGCAGATAAGGTGGTCTGGTAGTCCTATCTCTTGAAGAACTTTCCACAATTTGTTAAGATCCACACAGTCAAAGGCTTTGACGAAGTCAGTAAAAAGAAATAGATGTTTTTCTGGAACTCTCCTGTTTTTTCAATGATCCAACAGATGTTGACAATTTGATATCTGAATCCTCTGCCTTTTCTAAATCCAGATTGAACATCTGGAAGTTCATGGTTCACATACTATTAAAGCCTGGCTTGGAGAATTTTGAGCATTACTTTGCTAGCATGTGAGATGAATGTAATTGTGTGGTAGTCTGAACATTCTTTGGCATTGCCTTTCTTTGGGATTGGAATAAAAACTGACCTTTTCAGTCCTAGACTGGCTGAGTTTTCCAAATTTGTTGGCATATTGAGTGCAGCACTTTAACAGCATTATCTTTTAGGATTTGAAATAGCTCAGCTGGAATTCCATCACCTCCACTAGCTTTGTTCCTGGTGATACTTCCTATGGCCCACTTGACTTCGCATAAAATCTTATGGCTGAACATAATGAGATGGAGGCAGTCATTTATCTTTCAGCTGAAATTCGGTCACTTCCCTGATCCCAACCCTGCTGGTTAGCCAGTGCTCAGAGGCTGAAGTCTGATCAGAGCATGACGTTGAGTATTTCAACAAAGCAGCCTGTATCTAGCTTCATCTCAGGCCACTCTTCCTTCCACATACCCCACACTGCAGCCACAGTAGCTTGCCACCACAGCCCTGAACACCCACGGTTTTTGCAAAGTCCCTTTCGTTCCTTCCCCATCCCCCACACATATCTTGTAAGAACACGCTGCCCACAGGAAGCCTTCAGACTCCCTCTGACACTTCGCTGGTGTCTCTCCGCCTTCACAGAACGCTATGAGCGCAGTTACCACATGCTTTGCTCTCTATCCTCCTCGGTGGCTTCCTGCCAGTCTTCATCTACATCCTGCTCGTCTCCAAAAGACCACCAGGGAGTGTGGTACAATCAACACGCATCTGCTGAATCAATCTCTCTCTAAACACTGCCAGAACTCCTGAGGTACGGCAGAACAACATATAAAACCACTCCGCATCACTTACATCCATCATTATGCAAAAATTCAATGGTCTCTTTATGTCTGGGTCCAAAGAATACATTCACTTAAAACTGACACACGCTTCGAACGACAGCTCACGTCTGCCTCAGCAGTTCAGAGCCATCGACAACTCCCCTGGAGTCTACCACGCTCGTAGGCTCTTCTGTATCTAGACATCTCTCAGGGCCTGACTCCAAATTTGTTTGTTACGAGTAACTGTTTTCCAATCCATTCTCCACTTTTCTAAGTTCAGTCAGCTACTCTGCCTGATGCCTTTTTCCTTCCCTTTTCCCCACTAAGTTCCAGGAGCCATTTTGTCCAAACTACACAGAAGCTAAGATAAAATGAGGCCTGCCCCAAACTTAAAGTCTAATTTCTCTTAGAGAAAATGGAAAACGAATCCAACAGGAGCCAGTCTCAGGCTGAAAAAGACAATGAGACTACAAAGTAACTTAAACCTAACAAAAGCTCCTTACTAGTCACTCCTTCAGAAGAGGACCACCCTTATTCCACCAGCAGCCTCCAAGCCAGTCCTGAAAACTCCAGCAGAGCATCCCCTGTACCTACACCTGCTGGTTCTCAAGCTGGAAAGTTCCCTGGGGACAGGGACTGGGTCTGTCTGGTCCACCACAGCGTCTCTAGAAGCTGGTACTGTGGCTGGCATACAACAGGCACCAAATAACTACCTGCTGAATGAACCAACGAGGGATGTTAAAAAAAAAAAAACAAATTCAGAGCTTCAACAAGATGCACTGTAGCTTCTAGGTGAGACAAAGTACAAAGTGGTTTGCAGCTCAGGGGACCAGAAGGACTGGTAAACACAAGGGCTACAATGACTTTATTCCCAGATTCTGTCCATCCTGGGATCTGGGTTTGGGGATTTCCAGAACTCCTTTCCTTACAAGTTTTCAAGACCTTGGCTATTAGGAGGAAGTCAAGCCCAAGTGCAACTGATCACTCCAGCAGATAAGGCAAGGGTGCTGCCAAGCTGGTACCCCGCACTCTGCCAACAAATGTCAACAGAAGCAATAGGACGGAATAAAATTCCTGAATCTCAGCAAGAAAAGGGATGAAGAACAAAAGAGCAGAGAAGAGAAAAGTAAGTAGGGTGTGCGGGTAAGGACCGCAGGGGCTAGCTAGCCTTTATTGAAATGCACAGCGCCCGGCCACGGTGCTGAGCAATTCACAAGCACTGACCCATTTAATCCTCTCACCCAGCCAGGGCTGGAAACTATTATCAATCCCTACTTTACTGACGGTGAAACTCAAGTTTACGGAGACATCACTTGCCCTGAGCACATAGCCGAGGAAGGGGGTGTGCTATGGGCCGGGTCGCCGCACTCTTCAACCTGCACTTACTATCTTGCCTAGGGCCTTAAACAAGGACTGAGAGGCGAGTCGCTCACTTATCCATTTAACGAACACTTAGCATCGACTGGGTACGAGCCAAGGCCTGATGCCAGGCGCTGGTGGGCGGATGAAGGGACCGGGACTGAGAGGCTCGGGCGTGGGGACAGGGCGCAGGGTCCCTCAGAAAGACCCTGGAGCTCGGCACCCGGGGCCGGCGGGGGTACGAGGGCGCGGCCCGGCAGAGGGAAGGCGCGGAACCTGAGGGGCGAGCGAGCCGCACGCGGGGCGGCGGACCCGCGGCGCCCAGAGGCGTGGGCGACGACGGCTCCCTCAGCTGGCCGCCCGCTTCTGCCCGGAACGGGGCCCGACGCTTCGTGCGCCTCGGCAACGGCCTCGGCCACCTGGCGCGGGCGAGACGGGGGTCGGGAACCGGGGCGAGACGCGCAGTGAGACCCTGAGGCGCGGGAGCTCGGCTCGGGCGGGGGAGCGCGGGGCCGGGCGGCGCGGCGGGACTCACCTCCCGCGGCAGCCCCTCCGGACTCGTCGGCCCGGCAGGGCCGGAGGAGGTGGGGATGGACTCCGGGCCGCGGGGACTGCCGGGAGCCCGTTCCCTGGGCAACGGGACGGGCACCGCCGACGGACAGCCGGCTCCGCCGCCGGCTAGAGCGGCAGAGCCCGGTCTAGGGGCGGTGGGCGTGTCGGAAGTGACGCAGGCGGACTTCCTGTGCCATGGGCGGGGCTTCGGGTCTTTTTCCCGGGATCCCTGCGGAAGGCATGGAAGGTGCGTGAGAAGGGCCGGTTTTCCCAAGCGGGAGGGTGCGAGTGGTGCCGTTTGGTCTTGGAGCTGGACCCGCGGCCGGAAGTTTTCCGAGTTGCCTGCCGATTCTTGCCTGGCCCCGGCCCAGCCCGCTGGCCCCGGCACAGGCTCCGCAGTCGGCCTGGAGGTCAGTTTTACCAAAATGATACAAAGGAGCGTCAGCAGATCCTGAGACTCAAATTGTCGTTATAAATTAGCAACAGCAGAACGCTTTTTCTGAAATCCCGTCAGTCAGAGTTCCCGGCCACAGAGTTTTTTCTGCTTATAATAAAAACTGTCATTCAGCGAGTGCTCACTGAGCCTCACCGCGATCCCTTGAAGTGTCATCAACAGGTGGGAAGTCGAGGCTTGGAGAGAATAAGTAAGATACCCGCTATGCTACTGTCCTGCACTGTGGCTGATACCTGATCTCGTTTGAGTTGAAGTCAGAGTGTTGTTTTTGGTTCCTAAATATGTGCTGTATTATGGGGCAGACAAATGGTGACTCTCAAGTGCTCCTCGCCCGCAAGGAGCCCCTATTCGGTAAGGGAACTCCTTAGAAGATCGTGGTACAGGCGGTAAGAGATTTTTTCTCCATTTAACACATTCTAGTCTGCACCTACTATGTGCTGAGGGCTTCGTTTGTGGCTCAGCTGATAAAGAATCCGCCTACAATGCGGGAGACCTGGGTTCGATCCCTAGGTTGGGAAGACCCTCTGGAGAAGGGAACAGGCTACCCACTCCAGTATTCTGGCCTGGAGGATCCCATGGACTGGGATGTTTGCCCATGGGGTTGCAAAGAGTCGTACATGACTGATCGACTTTCCTTCACTATGTGCTGAAGTTGTAAGAGGGAACAGGATAGCCTTAGTCACTACTGTGGTGGAACTTAGGCTGTCAAAGAATGTATTAGGCATTAAACAAGCAAATACACTGCGTTGGTGAGTGTCATGAATGAAGCTTAATGAAGTCGAGGGTGTTCAGATATAGAGTGCAGTAAGTCCTAACCTAACCTTGGGATCCAAGAAGACTTCTTTGTGGAACTGACATTCTAAAAACCTACGTCAGGTCATGTAGCTACTCAAAGCTTCCTGCTTGCTTTTCATTGACTTGGAATAAACCCAAACGTCTTACCTTGGCCTGTAAGTTTCTGGCTGTCTTGACTGCCTCCTCAGCTACTACTCCCTCTCTCTCCTTTTCATTGTAGCCACATGGGTCTTGTTTCACACTCACCAAGCTCATTCTCACTTAGGGTCCTTGCTGTTGACTTCTCATCATTTAGGTTTCAGCCTAAATGACAATGGCTTTGGGGTTTACTCTTAACACAAGACCCTGTTTTATTCTCTGGCATTTATGATATAAGCTAATGATCATAGGGACTTCTCTGGCGGTCCAGTGGTTAAGTCTCAGTTCAGGGGACTTGGGTTCAGTCCTTGGTCTGGGAACTAAGATCCCACATGCCACATGGTGCAGCCAAAAAAGAAAAAAAACCAAAACCTGATAATCACCTAATTGTTATCCACCTCGTCTTTGGAAAGTAAGTTCTATGGAAATGGTCCTGGTCTATGTAGATCACTCACTTCCTCCCCCCATGTCTAGTGTAATGTAGTTCAGTTCAGTTCAGTTCAGTTCAATCGCTCAGTCGTGTCTGACTCTTTGCGACCCTGTGAATCGCAGCACGCCAGACCTCCCTGTCCATCACCATCTCCCGGAGTTCACTCAGACTCATGTCCATCAAGTCGGTGATGCCATCCAGCCGTCTCATCCTCTGTCGTCCCCTTCTGCTCCTGCCCCCAATCCCTCTCAGCATCAGAGTCTTTTCCAATGAGTCAACTCTTCACATGAGGTGGCCAAAGTATTGGAGTTTCAGCTTCAGCATCAGTCCTTCCATTGAACACTCAGGACTGATCTCCTTTAGGATGAACTGGTTGGATCTCATCTCCTTGCAGCCCAAGGGACTCTCAAGAGTCTTCTCCAACACCACAGTTCAAAAGCATCAATTCTTCAGCACTCAGCTTTCTTCACAGTCCAACTCTCACATCCATACATGACCACTAGAAAAACCATAGCCCTGACTAGATGGACCTTTGTTGGCAAAGTAATGTCTCTGCTTTTGAATATGCTATCTAGGTTGGTCATAACTTTCCTTCCAAGGAGTAAGCGTCTTTTAATTTCATGGCTGCAGTCACCATCTGCAGTGATTTGGGAGCCCAAAGAAATAAAGTCTGACACTGTTTCTACTGTTTCCCCATCTATTTCCCATGAAGTGATGGGACCAGAAGCCATGATCTTTCGTTTTCTGAATGTTGAGCTGTAAGCCAACTTTTTCACTCTCCTCATTCACTTTCATCAAGAGGGTCTTTAGTTCCTTTTCACTTTCTGCCATAAGGGTGATGTTATCTGCATATCTGAGGTTATTGATATTTCTCCCGGCAATCTTGATTCCAGCTTGTGCTTCTTCCAGACCAGTGTGCCTCATGATGTACTCTGCATATAAGTTAAAGAAGCAGGGTGACAATATACAGCCTTGACGTACTCCTTTTCCTATTTGGAACCAGTCTGTTGTTCCATGTCCAGTTCTAACTGTTGCCTCCTGACCTGCATTTAAGTGTCAGCAAATACTGGACAGTTGTCTAAATAAAGAGTGAATGAAAAAAAATCAGTGATATTTAAAAGTGAAGCTCCTGGGTAGCTCCTGGTAGGCTGGTTGTCAAGGGGGAGCCACCCATGTGATTAGAAGTGCAACTTTCAGTCCCACCCACCTCAACCACCAGGGGAGAGAGGCTGGAGTTAAATCAGCCCCATCGGTGACTCATTTAATCAGTTGTGCCCATGTAATGAAGCCTCCATAAAAAAACAAAAGTGAAGGGTTGTGAGAACTTTCAGGAGTGAAGGGTTGTAAGAATGTTCAGGTTGGTGAGCGGCTGGGATTGCAGGTAGAGCGCTCTGCTCCCCTGCCCACATGCTTCGGCCCATGCGTCTCTCCCATCTGGCTCTCCCTGGTAGCCTAGTAAGGAGGATGTTTTCCTGAGTTCTCTGTGAGCCACTCTAACAAGTTAATCAAACCTCAGGAGGGGGGACTGCAGGTCAGAGGCACAAGGGGCAACCTGGACTTGAAGCTGGGATCTGAAGTGGAGGGAGGGGAGAGGAGTCTTACAGGACTGAGCCGTTATCTTGCGGAATCTGATGCTGACTCCCAGTAGACAGTGTCAGGGTGGAGTGCACCGCTTGGTGGTGGTGGAAAAAACACTGGAGAGGCCCTTGAGGTAACACATACTGTGTTGGATACTTGCCATGTGCCAGGCCCTCACAGCTTTGCATATATTATCTCATCTTCACATTAACTCGGAAGTAGATGTAGTTTATCCCCATTTTACGGATGGACACTTTGAGACCATGAGAGGTTGACTAACTTACCCAAGATTGCACAGGTGGCTGTAACAGAGCTGGGACTCAAACCCAGTCAGCCTGGTCTCTAGAATCTATATTCCAGACAATTGTGTTTCCTGGATTCCTAAGGACCTCTCTGAGAATTTGGACCTTATCCTGTGGCCCATGAGATGCCTTTGTAGGGTTTTTTGGGGGTTTTTTTGGGGCTGTGTTCTGTCTTAGTTGCGGCACGAGGGATCTTCCATCTTCATTGCAGCATGCAGGATCTTTATTTGTGGCATGTGGGATCTAGTTTCCTGACCAGGTATCGAACCTGGGCCCCCTGGGCCACCAGGGAAGTCCCTGAGGGATTCTAAGTAGAGAAGAATAGAGGGGTGGGAGGGCCGGACAGCCTGAATGGTCTGGGTGTTGCTTCCCACAGGAGCTGGGGTCTGAGTGAGCCTCAGGATATGGGCAGCGTTATTTTGAGGAAGGAAAGAACTTTCTGGCAGAGAGAACTGCACATGCAGAGGACTTTTTAAGAGTTGCCAGTGGTTGGTTTTAGTTAGAAATCGAGGGGCTTCAAGGTGGGGGTTGCAGCGAGGCCGAGAGGGAGGCAGGTCCTGAAGGAGTTTGGACCTCCCCATGTGTTGGCAGCGTCGAGACCATCACTGCGTCTCTGGGGTCCAGCCTTGTCAGTGTTGGAGTGACTAGCACCAGTTACCCACAGGGCTCGGAGCAAATGCCTGAGGCTAGAGAATGGGAGCGCCAAGGCAGGGGCATCAGAGCCTGGCAGCAGAGAGTTACAGCTCTGCTTCCATCCCAGCCTTTGCAAGTGGTCGGAGTGCTCACAATGTGGGAGACCTGGGTTCCATCCCTGGGTTGGGAAGATCCCCTGGAGAAGGAAGTGGCTACCCATTCCAGAATTCTTGTCTGGAGAATTCCATGGACGGAGGAGCCTGGCAGGCTACAGTCCATGGGGTCGCAAAGAATCAGACACGACTGAGCGACTTTCATTTTGACATCACAGAGTGCTCGGGGTGAAAGAGTCTCGAGCCATTAGGCTTCGAGAGGACTCAGCTATATCTGCCGAGACTTTAAAGGTAGAAACAATTCTCCTTGTCTAGTCCCAGGAACTTTCACATTCATCCGCACGTCTTCGTTTCCACAACACGACCTGTCCAGGCGATGTAGTGTTTTAAATAGTCTTACTGTGGCAAATCATAAGGACCATTTCCCCCCAACTGTGATCTTGAATTTCATAAAGTGATGTTTCTCTTCCTCCCTATTAGCAAAGACTCTTGGAACCGTAACACCAAGAAAACCTGTCTTATCTGTCAGTGCAAGAAAAATTAAGGACAATGCAGCCGACTGGCATAATTTAATCCTGAAATGGGAAACCCTCAACGATGGAGGTTTTGCTACTGCAAACAGTATTGCCAACATGAAAATCAGTTTGTTGTAAGTACTGGCAGAACATGTTCTGTGCGCTTCCGCCTTAGCGATTGGGCAGACATTTCATGGGCGTCTTCTAGAGTGGGCCAGGTAGCCTCCAGCAACATGGATAAATAAAGCGAACAAGCAACTGATAAAACAGTGCATGCGGGTATGAAGTGTACATGCATTTTAAAAACAAAATTATGCTACAAATTGTTTGTGGTTACATCTGCATGTCAAATTATCAAAATGGATTGGGAGGAGACAGACTCAGGCGCTGGTACCTGCTGGGGGGACTGAGTGGGACGGTAGGGCAGGTACCACTTCATCTCCAGACTGCTGTGTTTTATTTCTGCGGTGTTCTGACTGTCACTAGAAAATACACAGATTTGCCCTTTATCCCTGTTCTTGGCACATGGCTCTTAAAACCCTGATGATTTCCTTAGGGACTCGAGCTATGGAAGAATCTTTAGTTATAGTAATATTTGTTCTTTGGTCCTCCAGTTCCTGAATTAGCTCCAGAAGGATTAAGGAGTGCCCTGTGGTCATAGCAGGCCCCTTCCTAAGACATCCGAGCCTGTGTTAATAAGGGGGCTTTTTGGAAAACCCCTAAGGAGGGGATACCAGCCGTGCAATTGGAGTTGGCACTGTCAGCCCCGCCCCCTCACCTGCACTCTGAGGAACTTGAGTTAATCACCAATGGCCAATCATTTAATCAATTGTGACTTCATAAGGAAGCCTCCATAAAAACCCGGAAGGACAGGGGTTTGGGTAGCTTCTAGGTTGGGGAACCTGAACGCTTCCCTGGGCCCTGTGCTTTTACCCCAGATGCCACAGGGAGAGAAGCCCCTGGACTTGAGACCCTCCCAGACCTTGCCCTGGGTATCTCCCTATGGCGACCAGGAGTCAGACATGGAGTGGGGTGTCTAGAGCAGAGGAGACATGCTGGAGTGTGTTCCCTCAGCAAGTTCTTTTAAAAAGACAAAAGAGTTATGAAGAAACTGTTGGCAGTTGCCAGTTCTGATGGAAAGATTTGCTTTATTATTCTTTGCACTTTCCTGTATATATGTTTTTAGTTTTGGATTTTTGGGTTTTTTTTAAAATCAGCCTGGCTTATGCAAGGCCTCAAAAAATTTAATCAAGACTCAAGCTTGTTCCTACCCATGGAACTCTTTTAGTAAAAGGCGAAAGGTTTAAATGACCTGAAGAGAAACATGAGTGCGGATCTGTATACAGTAGTTGTAATTTCTCAAAGCTGCACATCTTTGTCTACCGGCCGGAGTCTAGAGTCTTAACTCCTTGGGCTGGACCCCTGGTCCTCGCCAGCTCTTCCAAGCACATCAGACATGTCAGCCCTCTGGTCCCTTCTCCTGCTCAGCAAGTTCCAAGAAGCAGTTCTTACCTGACTCCATAAGATGCTCTCTGAAGTTGGAGGTGAGGGGTGGGATACATTGGGAGTTTGGGATTGATACATACACACACACTACTGTAAATAAAATAGATAACAAATAAGGACCTACTGGACGGCTCAGGGGACTCTACTTAATACTCTGTAGCGGCCTAGATGGGAAAAGAACCTAAAAAAGAGTGGCTGTATGTGTATGCATGGCTGATTCACTTGCTGTACAGCTGAAACTCACACAGCATTGTAAATCAAGTATGCTCCAAAAATCTTTTTTAAAACTTCTTAGACCACAAAATGAAGAACAGCGAGAAGATCTTCTCTGATAATCTTCTAATGTTTCGTTTTTTCACTTAAATGTTGATTGTGGAGCCACTAGATTAATTTCAGGTGCCGTGGATCACAGCTTTCCAGTTACAAAACACATTCCTAGCTGGCGGGCTCTGAGGAAATGACTGTGTCTTGCCCACTGAAGACGCCACAGGACTCGACTGAACTGACTTTGTTCTAGGGCAGAATCGAGTAGCGGATGGACATATTCCTCGTATGTGCAAATAACATGCAAACGTGATGACGTGAAATGACACCGGCGGAGACACTCGATGATGACACATGTACACGGATATTGAGTTTTCTGGGGTTCATCCTAACGAAGGGAGGTGACCTCACGGAGTGTGTTCTGTTCCCGCTTTTCCATCTGGTCCAGGAGCAAAGACAAGATAGAATTAGTGAGCAGCGGCCTGGCTTCCGACGACTGTGCAGAAAAGGAGCACCCGGAATACAGCAGGGAGCTCGAGACGCTGTGCGAGCAGCTGCAGGCCACCCTGGAAGGTTTGGTAAGGTGCCGCCGCCCCGGGCCGAGTGTGCGCAGGCGCCCGGAGAGGCTCCACAGTTCCCTCCTCTGAGATTTTGTTTGTCCCTCCTCCGCCTCCTCTTTGGTCTCTTGCTCTGCCTGCCCTATAAATCTTGTTTCCGAGATGCTGTCCTGACCGTCCTTCTGATCGGCGTGTCGCAGTCCCTGCTCCAGGTCCCCACAGGGAGCAGATTAGGCTTGTGGGCCTCTCGCCTCTACTCAGCAGCCGTCTGGAGGCGAGTGGGCGCCACCGCCTTCCAGCAGAGCTCTATTTATGGACGCCGAACTGTGAATTTTATACAACTTTCATGTGTCACATAAAATATTCTGCTTTTGATTTTTTTTTTTTTCCAACCACTTAAAAATGTAAAACCCATTCTTAGCTCAAGGGATGCACAAAAATAGACCGAGCTGGATCTGGCCTGAGAGCCCTGATCTCGCCCATAAGGGATGCTCTGAAGGGTTGTTTAACTCGAGGCTGGATGTCGGTACCCACCACGCTGGCCACCACATGTGGACGAAACAGCTCATCTCAGCCAGACACAGGGATGGGGTTTACACACCTTAAACACAGATAACTAAAGCTTCTCCACATAGAGCGTCTACATATTCTAACATTTCTTGATATGTTTCTAATGCTTGACATGCTTTCTTATCTTTTTAAACAGCATATGTCGAGTATCATTGTATTTCTTCAAGATACCACTTGTTCAAAGCCAGGATTCCACCTATTAAAAGGCAGACTATAGGTTTATAAGTTTTTCAGAAAAGCACATCCTTTATCAGGTGTAATGGTTTCTGAAACATGAAGATGAGAAAAACAAATAGAGCTCCGAGGACATCTTGGCGGCTTCGCCTTTCCTTTGATCGAGATGCACCGCTGTCTTCAGGATATTTTGCCGTGGGGGAGTGGCTGGGGAGCTGTCTGTCTCCTCTGAGTAAATAATCAGGGTTTTGTGATTGTCCTGGTTTGTAACACTGCCTTTGGGTGGTGCTGTGATAAGAAACACTTGCCCGCCTGCCCGACCCCTTGCACGCAGTGCTCAGGCAGAAACAGGACAGGCCTGTGCGGTCAGGCCCTTC
Source organism: Capricornis sumatraensis (assembly GCF_032405125.1). Lineage (NCBI taxonomy): Eukaryota > Metazoa > Chordata > Mammalia > Artiodactyla > Bovidae > Capricornis > Capricornis sumatraensis. The sequence goes on along the minus strand of NC_091087.1, from coordinate 73,940,063 downwards.
GTTCTCAGCTCCACCCTAGGAAGGCTGGAGGGGAAGGCGTGTGGGTGTTTGCTCGGTGGCATCTCTGTGTTCACTGCTGCGTCTCCAGTAATTGGGTCATTGACCTCAGCTTCTGGACCTGGGCTTCCTGAATTAACACAGGCAGAGTAATCAAGTTTCCAGAAAAAGCCAATTGAAAACTGGCCACGTGTATTTTTACCCCCCCCAACATTAACCCATTTGATTTTGGCAAGTGGTTTGGTTTGGACGAAACACCAGTGCACACGTTGCTTGAAAGAGAAAAAACTGGATGGCTAAGTTCCTACAATGAAATATTTATTTCCTGGTCACACTCAGCTTTTAGTTGTTAGCTTTTGTTGTTCCGTTGAAGTCTAGTTGGTTTAAAGCGTTGTGTTTCTTTGTGCTGTAAAGCAAAGGATTCCGTTATCCACATGTACACACTCTCTCATATCCTTGCCCACTATGGTCTGTTACAGCATATAGAATATAGTTCCCTGTGTATATTGAAATGCTTTCAACATGGTTAAGCACAGGCAGCCAGGCTATCGTCTGTTGGGTCGACGTGGCAACTCTCGCACCAGAACTTCCATCATCCGCCGCCTCCCGCCTCCCTCTCCGCACAAAACATCTTACAGAACCCCCAGCTGGATCAGAACTGGAAACACTTCGGGCACATGCTAACGTGACTTTTACGAAGCGTAAATACCCTGGGAAGGATTTTGTTTCTAAATGCCATTTGGCTTTCTTTAGCACGTACTTCCCTCATTTATAACTGTACATATGCACACCACGGTGGGGAAGGAGGGCTTGGGCAGGAACAAGGGGAAGAGGCTGTTCGCCTCCCGTTTTAGGCGAGGCAGGAGGGACTGACTGGCTTTGCTTGCGCGGTCCCCACTCTCCCTGTTCTTGTGGGGCTGTCTGGTGCCACGGGAACCCCTTCCCCACCCTGCTGACCATGCAGAGGGGTGGCCTGGGAGGGCGTCAGACCTGAGTCAAGGGCCACAAAGTCCAGCCTGATGGACTGAGCAGGTGACACGTCCTGCGCCCAGCCCCTCCACCCACAGCACGTGGCCTGGCAGGGCAGCTGAAAGTGGCCGCTGGGTTTGAGATGGCCACATGCCCCACAGTGGCCCTAGCTCCCAAGGCCTTCCTTCAGACAAAGCCTGGGCTGGCCATGGGTCCTGGTGGTCAGGCCCCAGAGTTCTCTGCCCCAGTGGATTTTTTCTATTTCAGATGGAATAAGTGGTTCAAGGGACTTCCCTGGCAGCACAGTGGTTAGGACTGGTTTCGCTGCTGTGGGCCCAGGTTCAGTCCCTGGTTCGGGAACTAGGATCCTTCGAGCTGCATAGCATGGCCAAAAAACATAAAATAAAGTAGTTTGAAAGTTAGTTCTTCTCACTCAGTTTCAAAACCAAAGTTGATGTTATGAGGATGCTGATATCATTATTCCTATTTGCCTTGAGCCTTTAGAGAGAATGGTTTCCCAGGCTTGACTTGGCCTTGAATCTGGCCTGGGAGGAGGTGTCCGTGTCCCTCAGCTGGACGAACATTTCACAGTGAGGGCTGTTGCCTTTAGGAGGGACGTGGAGCCACAAGCTTGTCACTTCAGGGCTGTGGGCGGGTGTGGCTTTGGTGTCATTATTGTTGAATGAGCCCCTGGATGGAGCTGGCTCCTCCGGCCCAGGCTCGAGCCTCCAGTTTCCTTTGCTGTCCTCGGGCTTGTCAGCTCTTCTTAGCATTAGGTGGCAGCGGGGAGCTGCCGCAGGACGCAGAGGGCAGGGCTGAGGATTGGCTGTCGAGGCCTGGCCTCGTCCTTCCCGAGCTCAGCAACCTTGAGAATTTTCCCAGCTGTCATCCGGAAATGATGAGTCCTATCTCCTGGGGTTGGGCCAAATGAAATATCAAACCTGGAAAGATTTGGGAACAGAGTCTGGTTCTTTAAAAACTAATGTTAGCTAAATTTAGTTCAGCCGCTTCGTGTAGTTAGAGAGTGCTTGAAGGACCAAGTGCAGGGAATTAAGGTTTGATGACTGATAGAGCTTTTCTTACACCCCACTGTGTACATAAAGCTAACTTCATACTTAGGACCTAGAGTTGTGGTCTAGCAGACCTACGACGGGGCTTCCCAGGTGGCGCTAGTGGTAAAGAACCTGCCTGCCAATACAGGTACACATAAGAGACACGGGTTCGATCCCTGAGTTGGGAAGATCCCCTGGAGGGGTGCGTGGCAACCCGCTCCTGTATTCTTGCCTGGAGAGTCCCATGGACAGAGGAGCCTGGTGGGCTACACAGTCCATGGGGTCACACAGAGCTGGACACGACCGGAGTGACTTAACACGCACGCACACAGAGCTATGCTACTGAAATCCAAAAGCTTGGTCACTGCACGCGTTTGTCTTACTTCACAAACACTGATGTGGCTCCGACCGGGCGCCCCACAGGCACTCGTCAGTCCCCCGGCCCTGTTAGCAGGCGCTCTGTCGGGCCGGTCCACACTGCAGCAAGCTCCTGACGAGCACCAGGCACCGTCAGCGTCACGTGGTTGCTGTTGCCTCCCTGTGTGCGGCGTGCTGGGCTGCCTTTCGTTATTACAGTTTTATCAACAAGGAAACCAAGCCTCAGAGGTTTCAGTGAACTTGAAACCAAGCAGGTCACGGAAGCCTTTTTGTCCCACCTTTCTTGTTTGTAGGCAAGACCCCAGTCTCGAGATCTGCCTGGTGGTCCAGTGGCTAAGATGTCACGCTTCCAGTGCAGGGGACCCGGGTTCAATCCCGCGTGCTGCAGCAAAGATCAGAGATCCTGAGTGCCGCAGCTAAGACCTGGCACCGCCAGATAAATAAATATGGGGCTTCCCTGGAGGCTCAGTGGTAAAGAATTCGCCTGCCAGTGCAGGGGACATGGGTTCGATCCCTCATCTGGGAAGATCCCACATCCCGCCGAGCAGCTAAGCCCATGAACCACAACTACCAAGCCTCTGCTAGAGCCCGTGCTTGGCAACAAGAGAAGACACTGCGGTGAGACGCCCGAGCACCACAGCTGGAGAGTGCCGCCCTCCCCTGCTCACTGCAGCAACAAAGGCCCAACACAGCCCAAAATCATTAGATAAAGTTGTGATGAATAAATAATTTAAAAAAAGACTCCAGCCTCCCTGATCTTCCCTGAGTTCCAAAGGGTGGATTCCAGCAGTTGCTAATTTAGAGAGGAGCAGTTAAGAAACTACTTGAGGCAAGATTAAAGGGACCCGAGAAACTCATCAAGATTAGGAGACCCGACCACCTGAGACCAGGCCCTCCACACACCCTAATCTTATTGGCAACCCCACCCCTTGAACTCCTCGTCAAATACCCCCGGGCCGCAGACACGCAGTTTTTCCGAGCAAGAGGCTGCCATGTCCCCCTTTGCCTGGCAAAGCAATAAAGCTATTCTTCTCTACTTCACCCAAAACTCTGTCCGAGATTTGACTCAGCACTGGTGCACAGAGGCTGAGTTTGGGGCATCAAATTCAAAAGGCAGTTCATATCGAGTCAGAAGTGAGCTTGTTTAATGCCTCTTCTGTCTTTCATTCCATAAAAGGGAGAGCCTACCTTGCCACCCCTCTAGGTCTTCAGTGCTAAAGAGTGAGTGCTGTTCAGAGAGTTCAGTGAAATGGGACTCAGCAAGCTTCCTCTTCTCCAGCAATGGAAATCCAGGGTTTATTACTGGATAAACTTGTGAAATCGAAGCAACCATTTACCTCCATCTCCCAGAAATTTGCTGCACATGAGTGAATGGTGTTGAGTTATTGGACTTACATCTCAACAGACTTACATTTCTTAGCTTTGAAATCTTCAGAGTTACTGAATCTAAGACTGAATTTCAAATAATATTCTCATAGTCTAATATCTTTTTCAGACCAAAATACAGATGAAGATGGAAAAGCTGTCTTCAACCACCAAGGGCGTTTGTGAACTAGAAGATTACCATCATGGGGAGGAGAGGAAGCGCCCCCCACTCTTCCACACGTGGCCCACAGCTCATTTTTGTAAGTAGTCCTTTCTGCCTTCTTTTCAAGGGTAGATCCTGAGAGCATTTCATGCCATTTCGATCTGGCCCTCTAAAGCTGACAAGACTTTGAGATTCAATTCAGGAGGATCCTTTGGGAGGGAGGGAAATGGAGGCATCTTAGATGAGCATTTCTTCTTGGCTCTAATTACCTACTAACCAGCAAAGACTCACTGGAAAAGACCCTGACGCTGGGAAAGATTGAGGGCAGGAGGAGAAGGGGGCAACAGAGGATGAGATGGTGGGATGGCATCACCAACTCAATGGACATGCGTTTGAGCAAGCTCCGGGAGATGGTGAAGGACAGGGAAGCCTGGCGTGCTGCAGCCCCTGGGGTCACAGAGTCGGACACGTCTTAGTGACTGAACAACAATCAGCAAAGAATATTAAACATCATTAGAGACCCATGAAGCAAGCTGCCATTAGTCCTTTAAAGCCAATGGGCAGAATGAACTTAGCCTCCTCAGCAGAGGCAGGATTTTTTTTTTTTTTTTTGTAGAAAGATAGGTTTTCACTTTTTGTTTTGCTTTGTTTAAAAAGTAAATGAGGGTCACTTTAGCCTGCCCCATGAAGGCAGGCTTCTGGGAAAACAAACTCCATTACCTAAATAAATTGTGCAGTAAGGGCTCTTTTTAGCATTATTAGTTTAAAAGAATGGCTAAACTATTTGCTGTCGCTTTGAGACCTCACTTCTAAAAAAGGGAGAAGGATAAAATCACCTAATGTAACGTGTTCATTGACATTGTCAGTTTGAGATGAATGTGCTCTGTATAGTGACTGTAGGCTCCTAAGAGCTGCGTAGAAAAGGGAACAGGTACCTTTTAATTCCATGGCACTCATTTCCCTTGTTATATGATCCTGACCTACACTGGCTAGAGTCCATCTTCCTCCCAGTTCTGCTGCTGACTCTGGCTTTTAAGAAGCAGCTTTTCAAAGTCCCCGGTGGTCAGGACTTGGTGCTTCCACTCCGGAGGGCATGGGTTCGATCCCTAGTCCAGGAACTAAGATCCCATAAGCAGTGCAGCAGGGCGGGAAAAAAACAAAGCAGTGGCGGGTCATCCCAGCCTCGGGCTCCCCCTCCAGCAAATGCCACTGTTCAAGGGGGCCCACGTTCGTTGCAGACGAGGTCTCCCGCAAGCTCTCAGACATGTACAGCCAGGAGCTCCGCCTGAAGCGCACGGTGGTGGAGCAGCTGGCACACACGGCCGACCGCGACCTCGCCCTCAGCTACCTGTCCATGTGGCTGCACCAGCCCTACCTGGAGGGCGGCAGCAGGCTGCTTCTGGAGAGCATGCTGCTGGAAACGGGGCACCGCGCACTGTGACCTCCCCCCACACCTCGGGGCTCCAGACCCCCCGGTGGGCAGACTTCCAGGTGGGCGCTGGGCGGTACCCTGGGATCACGCCCCCCGGCTGCACCCGGCGATCAGGCCCTGTGCTTGATCCTTTCACCAGCTCTCTGGGGCCTCTCCGGACATTGATTACTGCTGCCTGCCGTCTGCCACTCAGCCTTGTCTGCACCTGTTGTGAATGTGGCATCTGTGAAGACTTCTGCATGAAATAAACGAGTTCCTCAACTAAATGACTGCGTGATCTGGTTTTTGCCAATTAGGTCTATTTTACATAGATTCCACTTGCATAGAAAATCCCTGGTTTAATATTTGTATTGTTAAAATTGCGGGACTGTATTAGCTTCGTAACGACAACTAAAACAGGTGGCACTAGCGGTAAAGAGCCTGCCTGCCAGCGCAAGAAACGTGAGAGATTTGGGTTCAGTCCCTGGGCCGGGAAGATCCCCTGGAAAAGGGAATGGCAACCCACTCCCATATTCCTGCCTGAAACATTCCATGGACAAGAGGAGCCTGGTGGGCTACAGTCCACAGGGTCGCAAAGAGCTGGACACGACCAAGTGCACATTAGCTTTGTGATTGCAACTAGTGTCTAGAATACGTTAGAGGGCGCTGAATAAAGATCAGCGTCATGCAGATACAAACCAGCTGCCAAAAAATCGCCCGTCCTTGCACTGAGGCCATGACAGGCCAAGTGAAGTGTCTTCCATGTCCTTCTGGTTTAAATCCTAGTTTGGCAATATTTGCAACCAGATACTGGGGGTCAGTTCTGCTATTGCTCCCCCAGAAACAGAAGTCTAAGAAATGTCATGCTATATGATACGGGGCGTAGTCTCATGACACTCAAGTCCTAGCAGCTCAGGAACAAGTGCTTCCCAGGCAAAGAAAGAAAATATTCCAAAAATAAAACACTATATGTGATGGGGGTGTATTTGGAATGAATCACACTGTGTAAGTTGGCATTTGCAAAGCATTCCAAAGCAGAATTTCTTAGAACTTCTTGTTCCTCTCCTTTGCAGTATTTATGAAAACCCAACCATCGTAATAGTAGCCCGTCAGATGTCCTGCAGCCTGGAAGCCGCCTGGCTGGCATTCGGCAGAAGGGGCATCCCTCCCCCAGGGCTCCCTGCTGTGGTCCCAAGCCAGGTGGGCAGGACCAGCCCTCCTCAGAGGCATGGGGTCAGTTTTTACGATTGGGATGGGGTCTTTAAAAGAGTAAATGCTCTTCAGGGGAGACACTGAAGAACCGCTCGGCCTTTCTAGGACATTTCCTGTCTTCTCGACACCTCATCCACGGACACCCAGGTTGCCCGAGAGAACTAATGGGAATGAACAATGCTGCTGATGCGGAAGCCCAGCCTCTGTGCACCGGTGCTGAACTGAATCTTGGAGACAGTTTGGGGTGAAGTAGAAAAGAATTGCTTTGTCAGGTGAAGGAAGGGGGCCACACTGGGCTAATGCCCTCAAAACTGTGTCCTGGGCTTCCGTGGTGGCTCAGTGGTAAAGAATCCGCCTGCCACCGCAGGAGACGTGGGTTCGATACCTGAGCCAGGAAGATCCCACGTGGCAAAGGGCAATGGGACCCCTGTGCTACAACTCCTGAGCCCGTGCCCCGCAACACGGGAACTCGCGCAGCGAGAAGCCCGAGCGCTGTGACGAGAGGAGCCCCCGCTGGCAGCAGCTAGAGCAAAGCCTGCACAGCAGCAGGCCCCAGCACGGCCGAATATGAATAACAGACAGCTGTGTGTCCCACCCGGGTGAGGGTGAGGGGTTGTGTGGTGTCTTATAGTCAAGGGGGCGGGCTTTCTTATTAGGACCAGGGTGCCCACAGGGCCTGCATTCTTCAAAGCCAGAGGCCATCTGGAGTCACGGGGTGACCTTCTCTCTGGAGAATGTTTCATCAAGTAGTTAACATGTTCCATTTGTTGGGACACCTACCCAACAGAAGAGCTCAAAGATACTGTTGTGTGTATCCTGAATATTCATTGGAAGGACTGATGCTGAAGCTTCAATACTTTGGTCATCTGATGGGAAGAACTGACTCTTTAGAAACGATTCTGATGCTGGGAAAGATTGAAGGCAGAAGAAGGATGAGGCAGAGGACGAGATGGTTGGATGGCATCACCAACTCAGTGGACATGAGTTTGGGCAAGCTCAGGGGCTTGGTGATAGACAGGGAAGCTTGGTGTGCTGCAATCCATGGAGTCCAGAGTCGGACACAACTGAGCGACTGACTGATCATTAGAGGAGGAACCATGACCCTGCCCCAAGGCTGCACTATTATTTCTCAACTGCTTCTCCCTTGTCACGCTATACCCTCCCTTCCCTGATTCAGTTCAGTTCCGTCCCTCAGTCCAACTTCCCTGATTAGCAACTGTTTGAACCTGCCCTTTGGAACTCAGAGGCTTCCCAGGTGGTGCAGTGGTGAAGAATCTGCCTGCCAGTCTGGGAGACACAAGAGACACAGGTTTGATCCCTTGGTCGGGAAGATCCCCTGGAGGCGGGCATGGCAACCCACTCCCTGAGAATAAAGCCCACTCCTCCCCAGCACAGGGAGGGCGCAGCCCACAGCCCCGGCCCCAGCATCCAGGGTCCCTCCTGATGGCGTCAGCCTGGGTAGGGAAAGGACAGCTGTGCCCTTCTGATGCTCTCATCTGAGTGTGGACAAATGGCCCTCTCTTTCTCCCCGTGGTAGAGCCCAGGAAAACATTCCAAGAAGAGACGGAGAGACCTTGCTTGCTAAGTGGCTTTACAAGTGGGACGTGGAGGGGCTGCGGCTCCTGTCCTGTGCCTCGCTCTCCCTAGCCACCGAGTGTCAGCACAACGTCCTTCCCTACTTCCCAGTAAAACGCTGCCCAGATGGCAGGCTTGCACATTGACTTACTGAACCCAGAAGCAGCTTCTCGCGTGGACCAAGTCTGCTATAAAGGAGCACATCGCTGAGGAGAAAGGGGACGTCATCCTCTGTGCCTGGGGGCAGGGGAGGCAACCCAGAACCAGTGCAGCGGCGCCCCCTGCAACAGCTGTCAGAGGCGCCCAGGGGCAGATGCGTCAGAGGGATCCATCCCCAGCTAACGCATCTGCCATCATTACAACAAGCAAGATGTAGAAAAAGGCAGACAGTGAGGTAGAAAGAAGTTATTCTTTATAAATAAAATGTTCATTTGTGTCAGTATTCACATTAGAAAAATACACGTTCCTTGAAACAGACCGTCTCTGGGTAAAATCCACACAGATCTAGGGCTGCGGCTCTGACCCCATCTCGCTGAGAGGGCTTCATCTCCAAGCCTCCAGAGGAGCCGTTCCGGGGGGGCCCCTGCAGGGCAGGCCCCTCTGCGTCCGTCACTGTGACAGTACCCGCCTCCCCGGACGCTACGGAACCCGGATGGAACAAGGGAAGCCAGTCAGAGTCTGAACTGCCGTCTGCTCCTATTCCTGAGACAAGACTGCAGGGCACCCGTTGCTGAGTTCAAAAGCACGGCCTCCCCGACGGCAGTGCCGCCTCCAGCCCCTGGTCTGTGTGCCTCTCAGGGCAGCTGGTCCCAGCCCCATGTGGCCTACAGGGTCCCCCCAGGACTCGGCATCTGCCCCGGCTGGGCCGAGGCCCCGCTCAGACTCGGTGCTGTGCGCACAGTTGGCTGGCACGGTGTGCATGGACCACGCTTTCCTGGGCAGAGGGGCAGGGGCCTCGCCAGCGCTGGACTCGGGGCTGCTCGGGTGGGAGCCACATGCCTCGCAGAAACTTCCTGCCTCTGAGTTTCCAGGCTGGAGACAGGTGCTGCAGAGAGCCGGGCTCCCCAGGCCAGCCCCAGCATCTGGATACTCTCCCCAGGGAGCGCTGCCAGCTGGTGCTGGGCCCATGTCCCCAGTTCCCCTAAGGGACAGGGGAGCCCCAGCCTAGGGCACCCTGGCGCAGGGCAGTGGGGTCTACAGGCCCACCCTGAGCTGCCCAACCGGTCAGTGCTGCCAGCCGGTGGCCTGCCTGTGCCACGCTGCCCTCTTGCTTGGGAGCCGGCATCGCGGGGCTTTCCTCGGGGCGGGGAGAGGCGCCCCCATTCACTCCAGGGGCAAAACCTAAACGGTTCAGAAAAACAGAGTCAGTTGTGTACTGTTGTGTACTGTCACACATCACTATCCAAACGAAGCTAGTCCAGAGAAACCTTCCTGCCCCTGAAACAAAAACACAAACTCTCCTTGTTACTTGGCGGCTTCCAGGAATGGATGAAGCTAAGAGGAAACTCAGACCTGTGAGGTGAGGGGAGCTGTGTTCCAAACAGGTGCCAGACAGCCCTCATTGTTCTCAGTGAATAAACCTGCCCTCCTGTCTGGAAGAATTAAGTCCCAAGTTCTGAAGGAGAGGAGGGCTCTTTATACTAGAGACCTACGGATCAAGGAAGGTTATCAGGCAGCTGTGACATTTTGGAAAGTTACGCCTGCAATATATTCCAGGTGTCTCATGGATCCGTTCTGGCTAGCACCAAAATAAAAGCTAGAACATGTCTTGTTTTCCAATGTTAACTCTCGGCTGGCACTGAGAACCAAGTTTCACGAAAGCCAAGCCATGGACTCACGTGTCCCGGGACCAGTCCCTGCTCTCAGGTCTCCCCAACTCCTCGGGGCCCTCCCAGGCACAACCCACTTAGCACCATGAGGCAGCTCTTCATTCCAATAAAGGACTCAAGAAAACCCCAAAGACCCGAGACTCCAGGGAATAAACACTGGGAGGTTGGGGTAAAACTCTTGAGAAACCAGAGCAGTCTCTGAAACGCGGCCACAGGAGCGCCGTCCCCACCCCCGAGCAGCAGGTCTCTGAGCCCCGGGGTGCACACAGCGAGGGCTGTCTTACCCGCACCGGCCGCTGGGGCACACAGGGCCGGCCTCTGCAGGCCCCCGTCTTCAGCAGGACACTCCGTGGGGTCCTGGGGCACAGCGTCTCTCCTGCTCCTTTTCACTGAGGCCAGCCCATCCTCTGCAATCTAGGGAGAGAAGACCCAACCAGCTAAGACTAGGAAGAAACAGGCCAACCAGCACCTCTTCTTGCTGGAGAAGTGCTGGAGTCCCAGCGGTCCACCCCAACAATTCCCCACTGGCCGGACGGCGGCCTGGCGCCCCTCGGGCCATGCCCACCTCATTCGCCCTCTTCTGTGGACCCGCTCCCTCCAGCTCCGCTGGGGCCTCCTCCGGGCTGGTGCACTTGCCGGGAACGCAATCTGCACATCCTTCTCTTTTCCTTAGGAACTCCTCTGTGATTCCTAAGGACTCGGCAACCTGAGAAGAAAAGGGCCCATAGAGATGCTTCACTCAAAACACAAGATTCAGAAGCATGTCTGCACTTAAGAACAAAGGGCTGAGTGTAAACCTATGGAGTCCCTTTGTTCAGCAAGGTGCCATGAAGACAATGGGAAGGATGAAGATGAACTGTCATCACAGCGGCATCGTGTTAGTCTGACACCACGGTAACTTTCTTGCCCACTATTCCTCCTGGATGGCTTCCACGCCTGCTCAACTGGCAGGTTATGGACAGGTAAGTGACCACTGCCAACCAGGGCATCTATGTGAGGCTTAGCGAAAAGTCCATTACATTTTTTAAAAATATGTAACTTAAGGAGATAAAACACAGGGCCTCCCTGGTGGCTCAGGGGTAAAGAATTCGCCTGCTGATGCAGGAGACACAGGTTTGATCCCTGGTGCAGGAAGATCCCACATGCCTCGGGGCAACTAAGCCCTAGCACCACAACTACTTAGCCTGTGCTCCAGAGCCCGGGAACCACAGCTACTGAAGCCTGAGCACCCTGGAGCCCGTGCGCCACAAGAGCAGCCGGCGCAGCGAGAAGCCCAGCACCGCCCCAGGGCAGCCCCGCTCCCTGCAGCTAGCGAAGAGCCCCTGCACAGCAACAAAGACGCAGCGCGAAGAAGACACAGACGCGGATCAGTTTACGTTAAGCACTGAATTTGTATAAAACGGATGAGGACAACCCAAAAAACCCATATGGTATGTTTCAGTGTGGATCAAGATACTTCTTGCTATAGAAGTAATGACCCTGAAACACTACGCTTTCTAGGCAGCCAGCTCCATTGTCGGTATAATCAAACGTTAGGAGCCCTTAAGTCAACACGGCCTAAGTGTTATTCACTGTCGTAGGAGCATTTTTTTAGCACACCTGACCCCGCTCTGTTTACTTACTTCCTTGCTGTATTCACTGGTTTGTCGTCCTCGCTGAGATTCTAAATGAACGTGAGATGCCGTGGCATTCGCCTTCCTCTCTCTGACTTCTCTCACTCGGCATAATACCCTCCAAGCCCAGCCATGTTGTTAAAAGAGCATGGCCAAACCAGACTATTGAAAAGCACAGCATCGCGAAAGGCAGAAAAGACGACTGATGATTCAGGGCTGCCCTCTGCCGAGGCGGGAGGGTGTGGGGAGTTGGCGCAGCCACAGGCGGCTGGTGGGGTGAGGACCTGAGTCTCTGAGCTGGGCGCAGGGAGTCCCCCTGGATGACCTGCCCGCCCGCCCGCAGAAGCATGCTCTGCCCGGCAGGAGGTTTTATCCAAAACAAGTAAAACCACGTCAGTTCACAGCCTATTTCTGTCAAGGACTCAAAATAGCTAAAGGCAAGGATACTGACATGGGAGCTCTGCGAACACAGCCGCAGACAATAACTGCTGGCCCCTGTGTAATTCATCCCTTTGCAAAAACCTACATAATGAAGGAAAGACACCACCTATTCACTGTGATCATCGGTGAGTGGGAGGATGGTGGGTGTTTCCTTTTTTTTTTTTTAGCTTATCTGCATTTCTGAGTTTTCTGAAAAAAGCATGTATCACTTTTGGAAGAAAGAGCTACACAGAAGCTGACTGTGAAGACGTCAAGGCGTCATGACTGAGGTAAACGCCCTCCTCCTTTACTAGGCAGCTCTCCCTTGGCTCTGGGCCAGACTTCCCCCGGGAGCTTGTTACCTTACTGTTGTTTACTTCCAGAGGCTCCTGAGAGCAGGGTCCAGAACTGCGGAGGTAGTCTTGACACAGTTTCATAACCATTTTATGCAGCTCTTCAAACTCCTTGTATACAGCTGGGAAGAGAGGTTTTGCTAGATGACCTTTTTCAACCTCAGTGAAGATAAAGATGACAAAGGGGGAAAAAAAAAAAAAAAGATGTTTCAACCCAAGGCAAAGATGTGGAAAATACAGAGAGGACTCCGAAGGCGGGAAGGACACTCCTAAGCCCCCAGCCGTCAGCAGACTCGGCCTTCGCTCCCCAGCGAGAGCGCAGCGTGCCCTGCACTGTGCTCGGGGCAGCAGACGGCCGGGAGAAGCGGCCCAGGAAACCAGCCCCTGAGGGCCGCCGGAGAACGGTGGCCGGGGGAACGGCACGGACAGGCCCTGAGGGCCACACAGGCAGGTTCTGGGGCCCGCAGCTGGGGGAGGGCCGGGTCCCCACTCCTGGGGCGCTCCTGAAGTCCGGGTGCAGGCAGCAAGGCCGCATCTCGGCGCGGGCTCCTCGGGGGCGGGGCTGCCATGGAGGCGCGGGCAGGGCCGTGGGTGCGAGAGGAGAGGGGAGTCCACGCACACCGAGTCCACGCGGGCCTGCCTGACGGCCTGTGCCGGGCGCCCGGGCCGGACCAGCCGGCTCACTTCAGCCCTCTCTGGGGAAAGGAGATGATTCCCAAGGCCTGGCTCCATCTAAGAAAATATCACAAAGGATGCCTTTCTAAATAACTTCAGATCATCGCCTCAGTCGCTTAGCAACACTCAGAAGACCCACCTTCATCAGAAGAAATTCATACACGGTCACGACCTGAGCCAGCCGAGGCAGCGCCAACCCCACTAGATCATCCCGGTCACACTGGTGGAGAAGCTACCGGAAGAAAGCGTTTGACATCTTTGAAAGACTTTTCCAGCAGCCAGTAAGCTGGTGCAACAAAACCCACAGGAGACAGAAAGTTCCCTAACGTCTCAGTGACTAAGCAACTCTCAACTGGGAGCGCTGTGCCTGTTACACAGCTCACGTGCTCACGCATAACCAGTCCTGTGATCAACTCTGCATGCAGAGTCTGCCCCCGATGGGAGCACCGAGCAAGCAGTGGGCACCAGGCCCTGGATGAGGACACAGCCGCAGTGGGGAAACGGGTTTCTGCTCCCCAGGGCTCACTAACTGGTGCCCGAGCCCAAAACACAGCCAGTCCTGAGGCAGCCCGCAACCAGGAGACCACACCAAGGTACAGCGACAGGCGGGAGGAGACGAGGACCTGGGGAGGGGCGGGGCTGGGGGGCGTGGATGGTGCAGGAGGGCGCCGTCCTCAGACGGGACTGGAGTGAGTGATGGGAAAAGAGGCGGCGTGGGCACGGTGTCCCCCCACACCCTGGACAGGGCCTGATACCGGACACCCCTAGTCGTGTGTAAACCAGTGCCCATCTCTGGGGAGCTTCTCTTGTGCGGGATCAAGAGAGGCGCTCCTCGGAGGGTCCCTGATTCTCCGCAGGACAGTACAGCGCTTGGACAGTACGGCGCTTGGACAGTACGGTGCTACGGGTCCCGGCCACGCACTCCAGTGGCCTCACTGACCTGACCCAGCAGGGAGCATCTCTGGGGTTCCAGTTCCTCATCTAAGCGGAGCTACTGACATGCAGTGAACTGCGCGCAGCTGGAACCCAGCAGAAAGTGCTCCCAGGATGGAAGCCATTCACTCGTTTCGAATGTTAGTGAGCAAATCACATCAGAAGACTCCTGACCTCCTACTCCTAAAACTCACTCAGCCAGGACTTGGTAACAAGCTCATGGGGAGGAAAGTTAATTCACCCAGGTTTAAATTTCCCGCTGGACCCTGCAGCCTCCTAGGCTTTCTAGAAAGCCATTTCCTCTCTGAAAACCACTTTCCCCTCATGTGTAGTTTGGAGGCCCAGGGCCCAGAAAGCCACTCTCTCTGGGGCTGGTTGTCTCATGTACTTATCTGTGCTTTCCCTTTGCTATTTTTTTTACTTATTTTCTTTAAGATGCAGGCAAATAAATACATCCTCACCAAAGACAACGTAAGCTTGGGGTCCCACTCTTCTAAGCCAACCCAACTAAATTCAATAAACCTACTTTCAAGGGGCTAGAATGGAGATTCTAGAGTTTAAAACCCAAAACGTGCTTTTATATCTTGAAACTTTTTACAAAACAAAAACACCATTTCTGTTCTTTTCTAAACTGCTTCCACGCAAACCCAAGTTATAATTATTCTACAGGTTATCAAGGCAAGCAGCTGGTACACCTAGAAATCATTTTGGGCAATGTTATCTTTGAATAGAACGTTCATCCCATTACACATCAGGTGAACTGTTTGAGTCGATCTGGGCATTTTACCCTGAAATTCAGAAACCTAGAGTGAGTAGCCACATACCATGCCAGAGACACGGGTTTCAAGAACGGAGCTCTAAGAGTGACGCACCTCCTGGAGCCTGGCCCTGCTCCTCGCGGCCCCAGCACCCACCGGCGGGTGAGCCATGCCGCTCTGCTCCAGGACAGCTGTGCTGGGCTCTGTGGAGTAGCCGCTTCTTCTATGTCCGGGATGTCTCTCTGATCCCAAAACGGCTGAAAAACTTTCATTTTTTGCTTCAGAAACCAGCGCTTCTTCAACTTCCACAGACTGACCATTCTAGATTGGGGTGCACACCCAAACCAAAATAAAATAATCATCCTTTATACACCGTAATGAAAACCTTAGAGCAGAAAAAATATCATCAAAGCAAGGAACTTGTAAATTATTCTTCCTGGCATAATCAAGACACATTAATGATAATCAATGCATCTTAAACAAAGGTTCCCTTAAAGATACCAGATGAACACCAGCCTGCAAATCTGGGCTGACAAACCATGATCATGGAGTGGTGCCCAAAATGAAATGAAACACTCTTCTGAGGTCACTGGATATTAAAAATTGACCTGAGCTTTGTTAATTCATAATTCACCCACGACTTGTAAACTTTTTTTTACTAGATACACTTCAAATACCATAAAAGTCATCCTTTGGAAATATACAGAGAGGGGGACTTTAGAAAATTAACCAGGCTGTGTAAGCTCAGGGTCCTAACCACTGGACTGCCAGAGAAACACCTCAACGCTGTTTTTTAAATAATGGACTAGTGCACATGGCACACAAATGCTCACCCCACACACACTGGGTTTCAGTGAATAAATGCTGACATGGTCATGCAAATCCATGGTGACTGGGTCTGCTTTGTCTGTGAGTTTCGAAAGGGGAAAAGCGGGGAGAGAAGCCAGTAGGGCATGTTACTGCAGACGGTCCAGGAAGCAGACTTGTGGACCAGCGCCCCCACGCAAACCTTTCCCAAGGCCACGGTCATGTCGGTGTCAGCAAGAGTGCTGCGATTCGTTTCCCTGACCAGCCCTGAAGGACCTGCGCCTGCATTCCACGGCACGCAGTGAGCCATGCTGCCGAGACAGGAGACACACTGCTCTGTGCCAGCCATGCGCACGTATCGTCAACTCAAGGACAACGTGCAGGAACGAGGACACAACCACCAACAGCAAGGTTACCTGCAGGCCCCGCCACGCTGACGCAGCCCCTTCCTCAACTGGCAGAGCGGGCGTGGGTGGCCCCCGGGGCGCCAGGCTGCAGGTCTTGCCCTCTGTGGGGCCCGTGATCACGCTCCCATTGGCTTTCTCAGATGGTGACATCTCAGGCTCCAGGTGGCCGTGGCCTGGGTTAAGTTTAAAGTGCCGGGCCAGCCCCCCCTTTCCTATGTATGACTTTTCACATGTCTGACACTTGAAAGTTTTGGGCCTCAGGGAGCAGCTTGCCAAGTCAAAGAGCGCCTGCCTCCCTCTCTGCTCTTCATCTTCTTCCACACTCAGTTCGGTGTAGTCATCGGAGTCAGATGGGTGACCATCGGCCAAATCCTCTGTCTTGATGAATTTATAATCTTTAGCTTTATACTTGGGCGGTCGAGATATCCGTCCCGAACGTGTTTTCACTTTTAAAGACTTCTTTAGTTTCTCAGCGTGTTTTGTTTGCGAGCTGGAAATAAATAAATGTGCTGAACTGGATGAAACAGATGTAATTGCTGGCAGGTCAGAGGCTGACAGACGGACTGCTGCAGTGCTCCGGCCACTCGGAGGCTCGGCAGCCAAGACTGTCTTCACAGGGACTGGCCGGAGGGCAGGCAGCGGCCTCTGTATGAACACTCGAACAGGAGGCTGGGGGTGGTGACTCAGGACACATGGCGGCGCCCCCAGAAGCTGAGAGCTGAGCCCCACCGCGCTGCAGTGCCCGCTGGGCAGCGGGCCTGGCCTGGCCGGCTTGGGCTGGATGGCAGCCAGCGCGGGCATCGGCTTTTCCTGACCTTTTGTCTCTCCAGATCTTACTTTGACACAAATGGCTTCCAATTGCTTAAACACAGAAAAAGAAAAGAAGCACTGTGCTTATCAACATTTCCACAATTTTGTTCCCATCTTAAACCCACTGCTGAAATTTTTTTCTAACTTACACATCTTACATATAAAAAAACTCTGTATCTATTCTGTTTATACTGATGTTTATCAACATTTCTGCCCAGTCCATAGTCATCTATTTTACGTCACATTTCTTATACTTGCATACATAAGAAGCATTTGCTTATATACACAAAATAAAAAGTTCATGTAACTAGTCACCATTCCTACATAAATGCCTTCTGATAGCACTGGGTTGGCCAAAAAGTTCGTTCAGGTTTTTCTGTACAATCTTAACGGAAAAAACTGAATCAACTTTTTAGCTAGCCCAGTATCTACTGTATCATTGTTTAAAAAAATCCACTCAGTTGATCTCATGAACCATTAAAAAATATCCTTCTTTATAGTTTTACCACGTGTACTTAGAGTTCTTAGTACTCTAAATTGGACTCAGTTCAATACGTGGCCTTATTTTTTTAAGTTTTCAGTGAAATTCTGGAAACCAAAAAAGCCATCAAGAACTACGCACCTCAGGTCCCTGGCACCTGCGTTACGACACGCGACGTTACTACACTGGGACGTCTTCTTGCCCCACCTCTGCTCGCCTTGTTTTTCACCCTACCCCGAATGTGCTGTTTGTCGTTTGCACGCATTCTTTATATCACACTTGTGCTAATCGCTTTCATGTCCAACTCTGCGACCCCATGGACTACAGCCCACCAGGCTCCTCTGACCATGGGGATTCTCCTGGCAAAAATACTAGAGTGGGTTGCCATGCCCTCCTCCAGGGCATCTTCCCAACCCAGGGATCGAACCCAGGTCTCCTGCATTACAGATGGATTCTTTACCAGCTGAGCTACCAGGGAAGCCCGTATTACACTTGTAGGTATCCCTAAAAATAAGTAGTTCTGTTTTGATGTGTTTTCAAACGTTATATAAGTGAATATCATCTCTGGTATCCTGGTGGGGTTTTTTCCTATCTTGCTTGTGAAATTCATCCAAGGGGAGGTGCATAGCCCTCGGGCACTCATTGCTCTGTAGCTCCCTCTGCAGCCCGCGGTCGCTCACTGCTCTGTAGCGCCCTCTGCAGCCCACGGTCGCTCACTGCTCTGTAACGCCCTCTGCAGGCCTCGGGCGCTCACTGCTCTGTAGCGCCCTCTGCAGCCCGCGGGCGCTCACTGCTCTGTAGCGCCCTCTGCAGCCCGCGGGCGCTCACTGCTCTGTAGCACGAGGCAACAGGTGGCCTCCCGCCCTGTGGTCTCTGGTCTGCTCTGCGCAGTCACAGACCGCAGATGTGTGTGTACACACGTGTAAATTTCTCCAGGGCACACACCTAGGAGTTGGGCTGCATTTCTTCATCAGCTTTTTTTTTTTTTTAACATCTAACAAAATTTTATCCTTTTGGCCCCATGGCTTGTGGGATCTTAGTTCCCCAACCAGGGATAGAATCTGAGCCCTTGGCAGTAAAAGAGCAGAGTCCTAACCACTGGATGGCCAGGGAAGTCCCTAAAAATATTTTAAATGCATGGGCTTTTTGACCCAGCAATCTTGCTTCTTGGCTCCCAGAAGAAACACTGGCAACTGTCACAAGGATGTGTGTCTAGGAGGTTGAAGGCAGAGCCATAACAGAAAACACCCGCCAAAGGCGAGGGCTGCTGCCGACTAGGTTCCACAAGTACTTTCAGAAAAAGAATATTTATTTATTTGGCTATGCTAGGTTTTAGTTTCGACACTCAGTATCTTCGATCTTCACTCTGGCACGGGGGATCTTTAGGGTAGCGTGCAAACTCTTAGTTGTGACACGCAAGATCTAGTCCCCTGACCAGGGATCAAACTGGGCCCCCTGTATTGGGAGTGTGGAGTCTTAGCCACCAGACTGCCAGGGAAGTCCGCACCAAGTTACTGAGCAGTGACCTTGTGCCTGATACAATGGTGTAGGTGTTCGGGAGACAGCAGTCATGGTCTCAGGGGGGTGGGCGGGGCAGCAAAACTAGGTTCCTGCCCCCACCGAGCAGAAACAAAGAGAGAAAAGACAGATAAACCTCATCACCCAGAGCCGACTTTTTCAACTCGCCACAGCTGACATCTTGGACCAGTCTGTCATGCCAGCTGAGCTGGGCAGCGTTGAGCACAGCCCCACATCTACCCAGCAGAAGCCAGCAGCACTCCCCAAGCTGTCACAATCAAAAATGTTTCCAGTGACTTCCCTGGGGGTCCAGTGGTTAAGAATCTGCCTTCCAGTGCAGGGGATGTGGGTTCCACCCCTGGGTGGGGAACTAACATCCCACGTGTGTCTGGGCAACTAAGCCGGTGCCCCACACTCCAGAGCCTGTGCTCCACAATGAAGACCCCACGTGCCCCAACTAAGTCCCAGTGCAGCCAAACAGATTAAAACCAAAACCAAAATATCACCAGACATTGCCAAGTGCCCTCTGTGGGGCAAAACTGCCCCCATTGAGAACCACCAATTTGGGGTCACTAACAGGCCCTCCTCCTTGGACTCAACCCTCTACCAAGGAAAGGATCAATAAAAATATAACAGGACAGAATGAAAACCTGAAATCAAGTTGAAGGTTGGAGTATATCTGTCTGCACATTATATACTTACTACAAACAGCAGACAATTCAATATATTGGTTTTTGAGGTGTGCAGAGCTGGCCCTGAGCCAATATGAATCAAATGACAACTAGCTCTACTTTGCTAGTTTTAAGAATCACATTTGTTTCCTTTTACTACCAATCACTTAGAATGTTTCTCTAAGCTCTTGAGGTATTATCAGATAATGCCATTAAAGAGAGAGACACACACACACACATACAAACAGAGCAGATCCTATTGTTTCTGAATTACCACAGGGGCAAAGCTGGTCTGATTTTTCAATCTGCTCTGCAGACTAGTTTACCAAGTGGGTATTCTACCTGATACCTGTTATATGTCTATTTCATTCAACAAACTTTTCCTAAGTATCGCTGGGGGCCAATTCATAAACAAGTCAGGTCCCAGCCTCACCCGTGGGGCAGCGGGGTTTCCCCTCCCAGGCCTGCCACCTGCAGGCCCGCTGACTCAGGTCTGCACCTTGCCTCAATGTCTGTACTTTCAAAAGCTCCACTGCTACATCTGAAGGCAGACTGGGTTAATCGCGGAATGCTGATAGGAAAACACCACCAGCACAGCGCAACAGGTGCAGTAAGAGAAGCAGGGGCAGCTCAAGGCTGGCAGGCTTCCTGGAAGAGGTGACCTCCACAGGGGTCCTTGAAGGATGAGTAGAATTTTGGAACAGATATTCTAGGTGTAAGGACAAACATGTGTGAATGGACAGATGCATGACAAGGAGCACTGTGTGTGGAGGAAACTGAAAATCTCTCTGTGGGGCAGGAACAAGGCTGGGAGGGGTAGGAGCTGACCTGAGGGAGTGTGTTCAGATTGTACCTTCCAATCCACACCACCCTCCAGAGACCCTCCCCTGCCTGGGTTCTCCAATCACACCTGGGTCCCCGCCCCCACCACCTCTCCTCTTCTGCATTTTCAACTCGGACCTACCCTCCCAGATCTAGCTCAGACCACCTCGTCTCACCCCCTTGGCCAGAAACAACCTTGTCCTTTCTCTCCGTGCATTTGGCTCTCTGTCCTATTTATTTATAATCTCTAGCTTTCTGACCTTGGCCAGAAGTTATCTGAGTGATGAGTTACCTCCTTGGTCACATAACCTCCATCTCGTGCGTCTCTATGGCCTTTGTGGCACAGCCAGGGGGCAAAGAGTATTACCAGAACTGAATGCAAAACCACAGTATCATGAATGCATTAAGTATTTATATCACCCCAATGAGAAGAGCTAGAGAACATGATCATGCTATCTAACTCCAATTAAGTTTGGTTTCATTTTGGGGAATACATCATTTGGGGGCTCTTTCCTAAGTTATCCAACCCAAAAAGCTATAGCAACATTCAACAGGCCCTGGAGTGCAGCCACGCCTGGGGGAGGCTCAGGGTAAGCACTCAGCTCCTTCCTCATCTATAAAATGCTGATAAAAACACTTTTGTGTGGTTGCTGAGACCCAAGCAGTCCAGCACGGTGCCGGATACAGAGAGGAGATGGACAGACTCGGCCACCAGAACCCTTCGGACTCCACAGACCTGCTGTGCAGGACTTCAGTGGGAGGCGTTTATGTCCTCAGCACAGTAGGAGACAAACATCCTACAAATAAGGAAGCCAAAGTCCAGAGAGGTTGAATTACCCAAGGTCACACTTCTAAGGAGTTTGGTGTTTGGGCAGTCATCCTTGTCTCCCCAAACTTGGGTGAGACAACTCTCCAGTCTTGATGACCAACTGGGTACCAATCTTAACTGGCCAAATCCCTCAGAAACAAAAACATAAGCTTAGTGAAGACTGATGATTCTACTCTCTACCTATTCCTTCTAGAGGCAGGATCTCTGTGGCACTTTTGGAGTGAGAAGCACGGTGACATTTACAAGCCCAGTGCTGAAAGGGAATGTGACTTTACAGGTGACATGAACGACCTCAGGCTTGGATGCTACTCTGGACGCTCTGGGATGGCAAGACCCATGTTCGAGTTCCAGCTTCCTTAGCGGCCAAGAGCTGTGTGACCCGGAAATCAGGCCACTGAGAAAGGACGCTGGCTAGCACACGGAGTGCTTTCACGGGTTTCATTCATTAAGCCAATGTCAGGCACCTGCCGGGTCTGTAACAGGGGTTGCAAACGCAGACGCCGCCACTGCGAGCAGGTGCTGCATCAAGTCACTAGAATGTACTTCGTTCGGCCCCCGAGTCTCGGCCGGGCCACTTGCAGCCCCTTCCACCGAAAGACTCTCTACGTTGGTTCCTTTTAATCCATTCAGGTCTCCGCTGCAGTGTCAGGCCTGGGGACCCCTCACTCGGGAGCAGCCCCCAGGTCCGGCCGCTCTTCATGGGCTGGGTTCAAACGCTGCACCCGCCGCAGCGCCTGGTCACCGTGAGCGCTCAACGAAAACGGGACGAAACGCCCGCGAGAGGAGCCAGGCGGCGCGGAGGAGCCGCGGGCAGGGGCCCGGCGGGGTGGAGGAGCCGACGGTGCCGGCGCTGACAGGGGCGGGGGGCCTGCCGTCCCCAGGGAGCCGAGCATGGGGACGCCCTGAACTGTAACGGCCGCTCTCTCGGGCAGGGCGGCTCTAAGGCCTAAGCGGAGAAGCCTTCCTTCCCCGCGCGAGGCCTCTCGGCCCGCTCCGGGCCTCAGTTGCCCCACGACCCCGCCCGGCGCCTCACCTGCGGCGGCAGCAGGCGCGGCGGGCGCGGGGGCTCGGTGCCGGGGCCCCGCTGGAGGGCGGCCTGCTGGGCCGCGTCCCGCAGCCGTCGCGCCGCGTCCAGCACGCAGGGCGGCGGCGGCGGCTCCGCGGGCGGCTGCGCCTTCGTCACCTGCTCCAGGACGCGCCGCAGCTGCTCGGGGCCCAGCGGGGCCACGCGCGCCGCGCTCCCGCGCTGGGAAAAGGGAGCCCGGCCGCCGCTGCAGCCGTCCTCACTGCCACCCTCAGCTTCCGGCTCCGCGTCCGCCATGACAGCCGACGCGGAGACCCGAACCCGGGTCGCCGAGCGCCGGCGGCTCAAATGTGCGTCACCAGGGAAAAGAGGCAGCTACGAGTGCCCCGCAGGCCAAGACATCTCGGAAGGCGACCGCACCTGACAGACAGAGCGGGTCGGTGGGCGGGGCCAATTCAGGCCCCGCCCTGCCGCCCCTTCCCGCCCAGAATGCTACCCGGCCACATTGCCTCATTGTCAGGCCATATTCATCCTTCACCTGTCACCTCCTGCAAGAGGTGTCCAGCAAAAAGTCTGAGGTTCCAGAGCTCCTGGCCTAACATCACATTGTCCAGACGCTCTCAGCGTCACCTGAAAACCCTGTCTGGACCTGCGGAGGCATGGATCAGCAGTGGCCTGCTGCAAGGGCAGGGGCTCCGGGTGCAGCAGGCTTGGGTGCGGCAGAAGCCCTGTTAGAGGAGGTCGCCCTTAACCCCACCATAGAGTTGCGGAGCAGACGACCCAAAAACTGCAGAACAATTATACCAAATAAATTCTCCCACTGTTAAGAAAGTTCTAGGACCTACAACAGATTGCCCAACCTGGGGATCTGGCAATGGGACTGAGAACCCCCAGGGGAATTTGACTTTGCTTACAGAACTTACACAGGACTGGGGAAATAGATTCTTGGAGGGCACAAACAAAATGTTCTGCACACCAGTACCCAGGAGAAAGGAGCAGTGACTCCACAGAGACTGACTCAGACTTTCCTCTGAGTGTCCATGAGTATCAGGCAGAGGCAGGCGCAGGGTCGAGGGCACTGAGTGTAGCTGTGTGCACAGGAGACCTTTTGAAGGGGGTTGCCGTTATCTTCGTCATGGCTTCCCTCGTAGCTCAGTGGGTAAAGAATCTGCCTGCAATGCAGGAGACCCGGGTTCAATCCCTGGCTCTGGAAGATCCCCTGGAGAAGGAAATGGCAACCCACTCCAGTATTCTTGCCTGGAGAATCCCGTGGACAGAGAAGCTTTGTGGCTACAGTCCATGGGGTTGTAAGAGTCGGACGTGACTTAGCAACTAAACCACCACCACCACCATTATCTTCATTACCTCCGCCATAGTTTGGTCTCAGTCAAACAACAGGGAGGGAGCACAGCCCAGCCCATCAACAGAAAATTGGATTGAAGATTTACTGAGCATGGCCTCACCAATCAGAACAAGACCCAGTTTCCCCCACAGTCAGTCTCTCCCATCAGGAAGCTTCCATAAGCCTCTTATCCTTATCCCTCAGAGGGCAGATAGAATGAAAACCACAATCACAGAAACTAATCAAAACCAGTCACATGGACCACAGCCTTGTCTAACTGAATGAAACTATGAGCCATGCCTTATAGGACCACCCAAGACAGAGGGGTCATGGTGGAGAATTCGACAAAACGTGGTCCACTGGAGAAGGGAATGGCAAACCACTTCAGTACTCTTGCCTTGAGAACTCCATGAACAGTACGAAAAAGCAAAAAGATAGGATACTGAAAGATGAACTCCCAGGTCGGTAGGTGCCCAATATGCTACTGGAGAGCAGTGGAGAAATAACTCCAGAAAGAATGTAGAGACGGAGCCAAAGCAAAAACAACACCCAGTTGTGGATGTGACTGGTGATGGAAGTAAAGTCCAATGCTGTTAAAACAATATTGCATAGGAACCTGGAATGTTAGGTCCATGAATCAAGGCAAATTGGAAGTGGTCAAACAGGAGATGGCAAGAGTGAACATCGACATTCTAGGAATCAGAGAAAAAGAAATGCAAACAGGCAAAATGGTTGAGAAGGTCTTACAAATAGCTGAGAAAAGAAGAGAAGCTAACGGCAAAGGAGAAAAGGAAAGATATACCAATGTGAATGCAGAGTTCCAAAGAATACAAAAGAGAGATAAGCAAGTCTTCCTCAGTGATCAATGCAAAGAAATAGAGGAGAACGATAGAGTGAGAAAGACTAGAGATCTCTTCAAGAAAATTAGAGATATCAAGGGAATATTTCATGCAAAGATAGGCACAATAAAGGACAGAAAGGGTATGGACCTAACAGAAGCAGAAGATATTAAGAAGAGGTGGCAAGAATACACAGAAGAACTATACAAAAAAGATCTTCATGACCCAGATAACCACAACGGTGTGATCACTCACCTAGAACCAGACATCCTGGAATGCGACATCAAGTGGGCCTTAGGAAGCATCACTACAAGCAAAGCTAGTGGAAGTGATGGAACTCCAGCTGAGCTATTTCAAATCCTAAACAATGATGCTGTGAAAGTGCTACACTCAATATGCTAGCAAATTTGGAAAACTCAGCAGTGGCCACAGGACTAGAAAGGTCTGTTTTCATTATAATCCCAAAGAAAGACAATGCCAAAGAATGCTCAAGCTACTGCACAATTGCATTCATCTTACACGCTAGTAAAATAATGCTCAAAATTCTTCAAGCCAGGTTTCAACAGTACATGAGCCATGAACTTCCAGATGTTCAAACAATTTACAAAAGGCAGAGGAACCAGAGATCAAATTGCCAACATCCATTGGATCATCGAAAAAGCAAGAGAGTTCCAGAAAAACATCTATTTCTGTTTTGTTGACTATACCAAAGCCTTTGACTGTGTGGATCACAATAAACTGAAAAATTTTTTCAAGAGATGGGAATACCAGACCACCTTACCTGCCTCCTGAGAAATCTGTATGCAGGTCAAGAAGCAGCAGTTAGAACTGGACATGAAACATCAGACTGGTTCCAAATCGGGAAAGGAGCACCTCAAGGCTGTATATTTTCACCCTGCTTATTTAACTTATATGCAGAGTACATCATGTGAAATGCCCAACTGGATGAAGCACAAGCTGGAATCAAAATACCAGTAACCTCAGATACACAGATGACACCATCCTTATGGCAGACTGCAGCCATGAAAGTAAAAGATGCTTGCTCCTTGGAAGAAAAGCTATGACCAACCCAGACAGCATATTAAAAAGCAGAGATGTTATTTTGCCAACAAAGGTCCATCTAGTCAAAGCTATGGTTTTTCCAGTAGTCATGTATGGATGTGAGAGTTGGACTGTAAAGAAAGCTGAGCGCTGAAGAATTGATGCTTTTGAACTGTGGTGTTGGAGAAGACTCTTGAGAGTCCCTTGGACTGCAAGGAGATCCAACCAGTCCATCCTAAAGGAAACCAGTCCAGAATATTCACTGGAAGGACTGCTGCTGAAGCTGAAACTCCAATACTTTGGCCACCCAATGCGAAGAACTGACTCACTGGAAAAGACCCTGATGCTGGGAAAGATTGAAGGCAGGAGGAGAAAAGGATGACAGAGGATGAAATGGTTGGATGGCGTCACCAACTCAATGGATGAGTTTGCGCAAGCTCTGGGAGTTGGTGATGGAAGGGGAGCCTGGTGTGCTGCAGTCCATGGAGTCGAAAAGAGTTGGACACGACTGAGTGACTGAACTGAACTGAGAGGGAGTTCAAAGTGTGCATTTTATCAAGCGTGGTCCCCAACCCCGAAATTGTTTCCCTGTTGGCCCACTCCTCCTGCCCGCTCACCCAAAGGCTCTCACTCATCAGTGCCCGTTGGTTCACGCTCAGGGAGTGAATGATAGATGCATGAATATGAATGAATGAATGAGCAGAGGAACCTCCCCCCCACTTCACACTTCAGTCGCAGCTCTGCCACCCCTCTTCTTCCTTTCCCAATCTCCCCTCCCCGCCTCTCCTGGTTCCCAGTGTCTTATAGCCACAAGCACTAAGGCGGCCGTAGGGCCATCGGTCAACAAACACTAACTAAGCGCTTGTCGGATGAGTCATCATCCCTGCCCTCTACGTATAGTCTAGGCTGGAGGGGAGGAGCCTAGCATTTGCAGCATGATGTGGTGAATCCATGAAGCTCATGGTTGGGGAAGCTGGGGGCCAGGCTTATTCATACCAGAGAAGTTTCCAGTAAGCTTTCGGATAATTTTTCTCTCCACTGGACCACCACGATCGTCATCCCCCATCATCATCACCATCATTTCATCATCAGAGTCAGTAATCTTGCATTCACTGTTCCCTGCAGTGTCTAACTTAATTCATTAGTAGCCTCACTAAGGATTGGCCAAAAGAGAGATCAGATTCGTGGGATTTGCTCCAATTTCTTAATCCTTTTCTTCTTTCATTAAAAAAAAAAAAAACTTTCAAATGAAAGACTTTCTCATCCTTTCATCCTCAAAAGTCAGACAGGTCCTCTCTGACATCTAAGAAAGAACTGTCCCCTCATCTAGAACACAGTATCCCATTTATCTTTTTTTGAGCCTGTCAGGGAGGAAAAACTTTTCCCCTATCCGCCTATGTTCTGTCTCTGAGGGCTTGTGAATTAAGCTGACAAAAGACAGATTGACAAGAGAAAAGACAAATATTAGGGAGTTCCCTGGTGGCCTAGTGGCTAGGATCTGGTGTTCTCACTGTGGAGCTCTGGATTCAATCTCTAATCAGCAAACCATGCTACACGGCCAAAATACACACATAAACACACAAAAAAAGAACAGGCAAATTTCAATATAATGTATTTTTATTAATGTACCAATGGAATTCACAGAAAAACGTGGCAGTTAGAATGTGGGGCTTATACATTATCTTAACAGGGGAAGGGATGGAGGGAGAGGGCACTTATGGGAAAACAAACAACTTAGGAAAGATAAATAGGCGCTAACCTAGAGTAGATGGGAGATGGGATAGTTTCCTGACAATGCCTGCTTAAGGGTGGTGGCAGCTTCTGCTGTCCAGTGGTGAAAGTCAGCCTTGCCTGGTTGTTCCCAGGAAAGAGGATTGAAGACAACCGAATTCTTTTGGAAGGCTCTACTTTAGGCAGAAAAGACTTTTCAGGAGCTAAAACGGCTTCTGTTCAAAATAATTTTTATGCCATAGAGGTGAATTCTGGACCCTTTCAAGTCCTTGTTTAGGGCAAGTTATGGGCTCAGAGGGCAGCAGCTTAGGCTGGCTCCTCCCCTGCAAGGCCTCTGCATCTAACAAGGTGCCTGTCATACACACCCCAGGTGTTGATGCCCAAAGCTCAGCCTCTCTACACTGGTGCTGAACTACATCTCGGAGACTGAGTTTTGGGTGAAATAGAAATGAATAGCTGTGTTGCTTTGCCAGGCAAAGGGGGCACAGCGGCCTTGTATCTCTCAATATAGTGTGTCCTCCCCTGGGAGGACTTGCTGAGGAGCTTTATAGCTGCAGCCCCAGGGTGGGGTTGCTGACGAGACTAGAGCGTGCACAGGGCCCGCACTCCAGGACTCTCAAGTGCTCAGCCTCCTCCTAACCATGGCGAGCTTCTCTGGGGCCTTCAGTCTTGCCTCAGGCCCTTTCTTAGCTGCTCCTCCCTTGATTAGCAACTGTTGGAATCTGCGCTTGGGACTCAGGGAAGGTCATGGAGGCTGGAGTCCCCCCTACAAACAAGAAATGGGGGACAGAAAGGCTTCCGGGGTCTTCCCTGGTGGCTCAGAGGTAAAGAAGCACCAGGCAATGCAGGAGACATGGGTTCGGTCACCGATCCAGGAAGATCCACATGCTGCGGAGCAACTAAGCCCGGGCACCCCCTGAGCCTGTGCTCCAGAGCCCGGGAGCCGCGACTACCGACGCCCGCGTGCCCTGGAGCCTGAGCTCCGCACCGAGAGACGCCACCGCGGAGGGAGGCCCGCACCCACAGATTAGCCTCCACCCTTCCCGACCAGAGAAATGCCTGTGCAGCAAGGTAGACCCAGCGCAGCCAAAAATAAAATAAATGAATAAACAGAATAAAATAATAAAGGCTTCCATGCCTAGGAGCCCACAGGGCCCTGCTTGATTTCAGTGTGAGTAATCTGAGCACAGGTGCCTATTCTAGGGGTCAGGAGCCCCAGGCTCTCCTTCTAACTAACTGTTCATAATAATAATGGTCCCATCGCACACTGTGTCTATTTATTTCTGGCTGCGCTGCGTCTGCATCGCTGTACGCAGGTTTCTCTGGTTGCAGAGAGCGGGGCGGGGGCTACTCTTTGGTTGCAGTACGCACGCTTCTCATTGTGATGGCTTCTCTTGTCACCCAAGGGCCTCAGCAGTTTCGGTTCCCAGGCTCTAGAGCACAGGCCCAGCAGCTGTGGTGCACGGGCTTAGTTGCCCAATGGCATGTGGAATCTTCCCGGATCAGAAATTGAACCCGTGCGTCTGCACTGGCAGGCGGATTCTTTACCACTGAGCCCGAGGAAAGCCCTCCATCACACTTTTAGTACACACGGAGCACTTGCCAAAGGCGTTAAGCCTGTAGTCTGTGGACTTGAGCTGTTACTCATTTCAATCAGAGCTTAAGGCACATTTGAGAAAAGAATGAATGAATGGTTTAGTAGATGTTCTCACTTGAGATTTTTTCAAACATGATTGGACCTTGACGTAAGATGGCATCCACCCTTAAAAGCCTTTGCTAAACGAAAAACTCCTGGGAACTTCCCTGGCAGTCCAGTGGCTAAGACTCCACGCTCCTAATGCAGCGGGCCCCAGTTCAATCCCTGCTGGGGAATTAGATCCCACGTGCTGCATCTCAGCGTTCACATGCCACAACTAAAGACCCTGCGATGGAGATGGAAGATTCTGGTGCCGCAAGTGAGGCCCAGGGCAGGCAAATAAATAATAAACATTTTTTAAAAATCTAAAAATGCCTGACTTGGACTATGAGTGAGAAATTCATCCAGCTGCCCTCTCGCTACATACTGCAGAACTGAGAGGAAGAAATGTGAAGTCTAACCAGCCAGAATGGTCGTCAAAAAATCCACAAACAATAAATGCTGGAGAGGGTATGGAGAGAAGGGGATTCTCCCACACTGTGGGGAGGCATATAAATTGGTACAGCCACTATGGAGAACAGTATTGTCTTTTAGTCGATAAGTCGTGTCTCTTTTGTGACCTCATGGACTCTAGCCTGCCAGGCTTCCCTGTCCATGGAATTTCCATGGAATACTGGAGTGGGTTGCCTGCATTGACAGGGTGTCCCTTTTACCACTGAGCCACCAGATGGTAAACTGGAAAAAAAAAAACCAAACCCTAAAAATAGATCTACCGTGTGCTGTGCTCAGTTGTGTCCGACTCTTGGCAACCTTTGCACTGTGGCCTGCCAGTCCATGGGATTCTGTTCATGGGATTCTCCAGGCAAGGATACTGGAGTGGGGTGCCATGCCCTCCTCCAGGGGATCTTCCCGACCCAGGGATCGAACCCATATCTCCAGCAGGTCCTGCATCATAGTCAGGTTTTTTACCCACTGAGCCACCTGGGAAGCCCAGAGGTATCATATGACCCTTCAATCCCACTCCTGGGCATATATGTAGAAAAAAACATGGTCTGGAAAGATACATGCACCCCAGTGTTCATTGCAGCACTTTTTACAATAGCTGAGACATGGAAGCAACCTAAATGTCCATCAACAGAGGAATGCACAAATAAAGTGTGGTACATATACACAATGGGATGTTACTCAGCCCTTAAAAAGAATGAAATAATGCCCTTTGCAGCAACATGGACGGACCCAGAGTGTCATGCTGCATGAAGTCAGACAGAGAAGGAGAAAGATCCTATGGCATCTCTTATACGGGCAGTTTATAAACAAATGATACAAATGAACTCAAAATAGAAAGAGACTCACAGACTTAGAACATGAATTTGTTGCTGAGGAAAGCATAGTTAGGGAGTTTGGAATGGACATGTACACACTGCTCTGTTTAAAATGGATAACCAACAAGCACCTATTGTATAGCATATGGAACGCTAGTCAGTATTACGCGGCAGCCTGGATGGGAGGGGAGTTTGGGCGAGAATGGATATACATATATGAAAGGTTGAGTCGCTTCCTTGTTCACCTGAAACTATCACAACATTGTTAATTGGCCATATCCCAATACAAAATAAAAAGTTAACAAAAGATGTGAAGTCTAAGATCTCCCTGAAAAACAAAAAACAAAATGTACCGAAAGATTTCCAGATGCTTCTGCTACCCAAAAGTTGGATTCGCCTCTAGGTGAGTGTGGACCCAAAAGACAGCCAAGTCAAAATCTGAAGGAAGGGCGCATTCCTTGCAGGAAGTAAGGAGAACACCAGGGATCTTTCCTAAAGTGGTGTCAATTCAAACAGCAAAACTGGGGAAGGGGCTTGGGTGGTATATACATATTCATGAAGGGGATTGAGCAGAGGAGAATTCAGCATAGCAGTGGGGCAAAGATGCTCATTGAAATCAGGAGAGTCAGAAAATGTCAACATCACGAACCTTTAGGTTCCAGTAGATCTGGCGGAGGGAGTTTAAATTCTGCAAAATAGCTCAAGAAAGTGCTTCAGGCTAATCTTTACCTTTGAAACAGAACTGGGAGTCTTTACAACGGATTTATTATCTTTGGTACTGTCACTTCTCTTGCCACATAACAGTTTGTTCTCTGTGCCCTTCAGGTTGTTATCACTGAGCTTTTCCGCCTGCTCACCCCCACGTTAGGCTGCACTGTGTTTGCTCTGAGCTCCAGCTTCCTACTAAGCTAGCGCCGCTGTGGTCTCCCTCCAGTCACCATCATAATCATCTACGAGGACCTCATCAGCCATGATGAGATGTTCTCTGCCATCTGCCACATCCGGGAGGTTGCAGACGCGCTGTCGTGGACAGATCGTGTCTGGAGGTGGAAGGGAATATGGCCAGTAGGACAGAGGGCAACACTGATGACTCGCTCTTTGGTGGAAATTTCTTTGCTGAAGACCCCCAAGGATGAAGGTACTGAAAGACACAGCAATCGCTGACATTGATATTGTCATGAACCATCACTTGGAGGAAATCCACTTCACAAAAGAAGCCTACAAGTGAAACGGGAGAGAAAGGGGGTGGGGCACAACCTTGAAAAGGATGGCACAGCCCTAGGACACAACATAAATGGTTAGAGCCAACGGGGTCCAAGATGGTGACAAGACTTAAACTAGACCTTGAGCCTCAGTGTATGCTCACTGTACCGTGTCAGCAAGCTAACTGACACACTCACAGGCGCTCATTAGCATATGAAATTACCCACCCCAATAAAAAGTGGCAACCCCGAACCCTGGAGCCGCTCTTGCCTTCCGAGATGGCCCACGCTCTGCCTGTGGAGCGTTTCTCTCTAAATAAATCCACTTCTCACCTATCACTTTGTCTGTCACAGAATTCTTTCTGCTATGAGACATCAAGAACCTGAGCTTCATTAAGTCCTGAGACCAGGTGTGTGATCTCAGTTAAAAGACCATGAGCTCAAGTCCCAGTGTGGGTTGCATGGTTTTACAAGAAATACGTGAAAGATTACATGAGGTCAATCAAAGGGAAACTTGAAGAGGAGACCAGAAAAACTAAAACCTTTTACGACAGGGGCTGTGGAACAAACCAAGCACATCCTTACTAGTTTCAAAAACGACTGGTTCTTTATTAGTGTACACATGGATTCAGATGGCATGGTTGCTCTGCTGGACTACTGTGAGGACGGTGTGACCCCATACATGATTTTTCTTTAAGGATGGCTTAGAAATGGAAAAATGTGAACACACTTGGCTGTGAGTTTGAAACAACTATCCTCACAACTGGCTGCCTGCTGCTTTTCATCCACACAACACCAGGACTTAGACAACTGGGACTGATGTCATCCTGAGCTTTTCATTTATTTTCTCATTGATTTAGAGCTTCCCTGGTGGCTCAGAGTTGTTGTTGTGTTTTTTTTTTTTTAATTTTAAAATTTTTATTAATTTCTTATTGGAGGTAAACGGCTTGGCGGTGTTGTGTTGGTTTCTGTCGTACATCAACATGAATCAGTCACAGGGATACATATGTCCCCTCCCTCTTGAACCTCCCTCCCGACTCCCACCCAATCCCACTCCTCTAGGCTGTCACAGAGCACTGGGTTCAGCTCCCTCCCTCCCTCGGAATATTCCCACTGGCTCTCTGTTTTACATATGATAATACATCTGTTTCAGTGCTACCCTCTCCTTCCTTCCCTGTGGAGTGGAGGTATGATTTTTGAGGGGAAA
This sequence comes from Capricornis sumatraensis, assembly GCF_032405125.1. NCBI lineage: Eukaryota > Metazoa > Chordata > Mammalia > Artiodactyla > Bovidae > Capricornis > Capricornis sumatraensis. The sequence goes on along the minus strand of NC_091087.1, from coordinate 73,907,671 downwards.
AAACACATGTCATGTAGGTTGTCTAAAAATTGTTGTTGTTCAGTCGCTAAGTCATGTCCAACTCTTTGTGACCCCGTGAACTGCAGCATGACAGACTTTCCTGTCCTTCACCATCTTCCAGAGTTTGCTCAAGCTCACATCCATTGATGCCATCCAACCATTTCATCTTCTGTCGTCCCCTTCTCCTCTTGCCCTCAGTCTTTCCAGCATCAGGGTCTTTTCCAGCGAGTCAGCTCTTTGTATCCAGAGGCCAAAGTATTAGAGCTTCAGGTTCAGCATCAGTCCTTCCAGTGAATATTCAGGGTTGATTTCCTTTAGGATTGACTGGTTTGATCTCCTTGCTGTCCAAGGGAATCTCAAGAGTCTTCTCTAGCACCACAATTCAAAAGCATTGATTCTTTGGTGCTCAGCCTTCTATAAAGGTCCAACTCACACATCCCTGTATGATTACTGGATAAACCATAGACTTGACTAGACAGGCCTTTGTCGGCAAAGTGATGTCTCTGCTTTTTAATATGCTGTCTGGGTTTGTCACAGCTTTTCTTCCAAGGAGCAAGCATCTTTAATGTCTAAAACTAACATGCATTTAAACTAAACAAGTCTCATTATTACTGAGACCTGTTCAAGGACAAGTATGGTGGCCAGGCTTAGAACACTAATTAGCTAGGTCTGAAAGGGCTTTTCTCATGTCCTGAAATCTATGCCTGGTTCTCTTTCTCCCCGGCCTGCTACCCTATTTGCTTTCTAACCCTAACTCCTCACTACAGACTGTGCTCATCTGGCCGGTTCTTGTCTCCACGCCTGCCGCCTGCCGGGATGCATGTCTCTTCCGGGTTCCCCAGCTGGACTAGGATGCGTGCAGTAGGCTCTCCATAAACACGTGGGGAATGGCCTTCGCTCGGGCAGCACATACACTAAAATCTGAAGGATACAGAGATAGAGCCCCTGAGCAAAGATGACACGCAAATTCGTGAAGCCTTCCATAAAAAAAAAAAAAAAGAACCGCAACAACAACAATTAAAAAAAACAAAAACGTGTGTAATGAATGAATTCCAAGGCTGGATTTTCAACCCTAAGAAATTCCAGAAAACTGAAAACTGAGGTACCCCGAGGGCTCTCAGAAGCTCTGCATTGGGGAGCAACCCGCAGTGACATCGGAGAGTATCCTAAAATATGCCCTAAGCGAGCAGCATGCCCCCAGCTGGGGTACCCTCCCCTCCCTCCGCACCCCGCCCCTCCCCTCCCTCCGCACCCCGCCCCTCCCCTCCCTCCGCACCCCGCCCCTCCCCTCCCTCCGCACCCCGCCCCTCCCCTCCCTCCGCACCCCGCCCCTCCCCTCCCTCCGCACCCCGCCCCTCCCCTCCCTCCGCACCCCGCCCCGACTTCCGACCCAAGTCCAGAGTGACTCCGCGACTCCTTCTGTTTGCACGCGGCCCACGGCACTCAAGAAGCCTATTTTTCAAGACAGTTGTGAAACAAATCCATAAGCTGGGGGAAAAAAAAGTCTTTTTTGTGGCCCGTACGGGGATCGAACCCGCGACCTTGGCGTTATTAGCACCACGCTCTAACCAACTGAGCTAACCGGCCAGCTGAGCGCAGAGCGCCGCCGGCTCACTTACCAGATAACCACGCCTGCGCCGCATGGAGCCGGCGAAGCGCCTCCGGGCGGAGTCCGCCGCGCCGACTTCCAGCCAGCGCCCGCCCGCCCGCGCTGCCGCGGTCCTCCTAGTCACCGCCGTGGGCCAGATAAAACAACTGAGGCCTTGAGGCCTTTAAGGGGAGGGGAGGAGACTTCTTAGAGCGAACTGGAGGCTTTCACTGGACAAATGCAAGCTGCCCCTGAAACTTCTTAACTGGGGAGTAGGATTCTCCAACTCAGTGCTATTTTTATTCATCACTGCCAATCTCACAGCGTGGAAACTTCGTATATCAAGAGCATGGCTAAGTCACTTCAGTCGTGTTCGACTCTGTGCGACCCCATAGACGGCAGCCCACCAGGCTCCCCCGTCCCTGGGATTCTCCAGGCAAGAACACTGGAGTGGGTTGCCATTTCCTTCTCCAATGCATGAAAGTGAAAAGTGAAAGTGAAGTCGCTCTTGTGTCCGACTCTTCACGACCCCATGGACTGCAGCCCACCAAGCTCCTCTGCCCATGGGATTTTCCAGGCAAGAGTACTGGAGTAGGGTGCCATTGCCTTCTCCAATCAAGAGCATTGGGCACTGCTAAATGAAGTTTGGAAAATGCAGAAAACCAGATAAAGGACCAAAGAACCTCCGAATTCCCCACCGCCCTGAGAAACAATGGCTACTGGGGTCTTGGCATCCTTCCTGCCAATCTGTTTTCATTGGACGGTGTATTAAATATATGCAACCTTGTGAAAAAGAGAATAATTTTTATGTTGCTTTTTGTACTGAACATTCTATTACATGTATATCTCTAAGTGATTGAAAATGTCATTTTAAGTGGTTCCTCAATGTTTCTTAAGTAAGGCATAGTTTTTCCTCCTCCCTCCTTTTGGAAATGTCTGGAAATTGTCGTCATTTTGCCCTCTTTTGTTAACTAGCCCATGAATAAATCATGAAATAGCTGTGGAATGGGCAATGTGATAGCCACTGCAAAGGCAAAAGGTCTGTATGAAAAAAAAAAAAAAACAAAAACAGCAGAAACGTGCTGGGAAGACAAAACCCAAAGACGTCCATTCCTCCAGCTGTGTGTCCTCGGGGTTTCTTGGTCCCTGAGAGGCCCTAGCTGCCTGCGCTAATGAGCAGGTGCTCCAGAGCGCAGACACGGAGCTCCAGCTTTTCACCTAGTCTACGCCTCTGGTCTGATCACCCAAAAAAAGTGCTCCCGAGGGAGACGTCTCATCAAGGTTCCCTGTTGCAAGCAGCAGAAGCCAAGCCTAGTTAATCTTAACTGAACAGATTTAATTGAAAAGATGTGAAGTAGGGAATTTCCCAGTGGTTAAAATGCTGAGCCATCATTGGCAACGCTCCAGGTTCGATTCCTGGTGGGGGAAGTAAGATCTCATAAGCCTCCAGGTGTGGCCAAACTATAAATAAAATAAATGTCATGAAAAGATGCACAGGGAACCCAAAGCCCCGGCTCTGTGACAACCTAGAGGGGTGGGCTGGGGAGGGAGGTTTCAGAGGGAAGGGACATATATATATCGATGGCTGATTCATGTTGATGTACGGCAGACACCATCACAATATTGTAATCATCCTCCAATTAAATAGAAGTAAAAAATAAGTATCATGAAAAGATGTGAAGTTCTTCACCTCACCACCAGGAGGGCTGGAGAACCAAGCGTGGACAAACAGCCACTCAGTCAAAACATCCTCATTCAGCCTGGCCATACCCTAAGCCCCAGAAATCGGCTGTGAGCAAAACAGACCTAATCTGGTTTTCAGGGAGCTCAGACCTGTGCTGCATCAGCGCAGGCGGCTAGGGCCTCTCAGGGACCAAGAGACCCCGAGGACACACGGCTTGGGGAATGGACGTCTTTGGGTTTTGTCTTCCCAGCACTTTCTGTTTTTTTTTTTTTTTTTTGCATACAGACCTTAGCCTTTGCAGTGGCTGTCACAGTGCCCATTCCACAGCTATTTCATGATTTATTCATGTGCTAGTTAACAAAAGAGGGCAAAATGACGACAATCTCCAGACATCTTCAAAAGGAGGGAGGAGGAAAAACTCTGCCTTACTTAAGGCATGGACAGGTTTGGCAAAGACACATTTTAGAGTGCTTAGACGAGCTTAGGTGCCATGCTGAGTGTATTAAACGGTGGTGCTAGTGGAGGGTTGATTGGACAAGTTCCTGGAGACTGGGACGCTTGACTGTGTTCTCAAGGACAAGGATAGATCGGTGTAAGCCAAGAGGGTAGAGTGAGCTGCCTACGATGAGTTGTAGGCAGGCATCCTGCCCATTTTGCTTACAGGTGAATGTCCAGAGTCTAGCACCCTGTCTGGAATAATTCATGATTAATAAACAGGAGTCAGGTTGTTACTGAACCAAACTTGGGTCCCCTCGTTTGTTTACTGTAAAGCTCACCTACTGGCCCCAGGTTATGGTGAAGGAAAGGGTGACATCTATTGTAGGGAGCCAAGCAAGGAGTCCAGCAGAGCTGGTGCTCGGAATACCCCAACCCCCCAGTGGGTTTCAGCAAAGCATTTTTAAAGGCCAGGTGAGGGGGGGGCGCATCATGGGGTGTGTGATGAGCTCATACACAGTTCTCTGATTGGGTGCTAGCGGTAACGGGATGGTGTCACGGGGTTAACCTTATCACTCCTTAAGCATCAGTAGGCCTGGGGCTTTGCGCTCATGGTCATCAAGAAGTTAATTCCTTCCATTTGGTGGTGGTTGTTCGCACCTGTAAACAACTCAGGAGCTGTGCAACAGATACTGTTATCTAGGCGCTTCCAAGAGAAGCCAGACCAGAGGACATGGGGGAGGGCGTCTGTCCCGGGAAGGCCCCAGAGGGTTCTCAGTTACAAGATGGATACACGAACTAATTTCAAAATTATCTAACACTTTAAAACAAAGTCAGATAAAGTTATTTCTCTGAGTTCAAACTGTCCTTTTCTGGCCCAGCCCTGATAGGGTTGCCAGAGTTAGCAAATACTTTAGCATAAGTCTGTCCTGTGCACTATCTGGGGCATGCTTCTACTAAACCAGCGGCTTCCCAGGTGGCCCTTGCGGTAAAGAACCCACCTGGCCAATGCAGGGGACATAAGAGAAGCAAGTTCCATCCTTGGGAGGGAAGATCTGGAGGAGGGTGTGGCAGCCCAGTCTAGTATTCTAACCTGGAGAATCCCACGGACAGAGGAGCCTGGCGGGCTACAGTCCACGGGGTCGCGAAGAGTCGGACACGATCGCAGAAGAGACTTAGCACGCAGACTAAACCAGTATGCGGTTGATCTGAAATTCGGTTTCAGCTGGGCATCCTGTACTGTATCGGGCAATCCCACAGCCGGAGTAACAGCCGCTTGAAAGACCCCCCCCCCCAACCTGCTCCTTTCCCCGCTTTCTTCTGCCACAGCCTCATCACCCTCTTTCGTGGTTGTTCCAGCCACGTTTCCTGAGCAGACAAGGCCACCCAGGATTCAAGGTCGGGAGACGCAGTGACTAAGAATAGACGGCAGGGGGCACCCTAGACCGACGTAGGGAGCTGCGCACTTGGGTGCCTGGGCTCCACGGAGTCCGGTGCTGGCGGAAGGCTGCAGCGCTCTTCTTCAAACCTGTCTGAACTTCTCCGGCCATTTCTCACCCCATCTTACAGGGCTTCCAGGACAAACAAGTCCTAATTTTCAATCTTTGAGTTAGAAAAACACATACATAATCAGAATTAAACCCGTATAGTTACATGGGTTTTTAAATATCCAAGGGGGTGCTCTGTTGCAGGCAACTATCTCAGATTTTGGTTGTTTGCTTTAAAATCAACTTATAAAACGTGTCATTCTGTTTATAAATTGAAACCTTTGGTATGAAAATAAAGGCACCATTGTATTCGTCTCCTCTCAGAGCGTGTATTAGTCACCTGGTTCCTCTGTCCATGGGATTCTCCAGGCAAGAATACTGGGGTGGGTTGCCATTCCCTTCTCCGACTCAGGGATTGAACTGGGGTCTTCTGCACTGCAGGCAGATTCTTTGCCATCTGAGCCACCAAGGGAAGTCCATTCATTTCCTAGAGGTGCCATAATAAAATCCCACAAACCGGGTGATGGAAACAACACAATTATTCGCTCACAGTTTTGGAGGCCACAAGTCCAAGGTCAAGTGTCTTCGAGGTTGGTTCCCTCTGAAGGTTCTGAGGAAGAACCTGTTCCGGGCCCGCTCCCACGCTCCTGGCACTTTGCTGGCATTCTTGGATGCTCCCCAGCTTGCAGAAGCATCACTCATCTCTCCCTCCAAACTCACACTCACGGACCCCAGGTTCCTTGAACAGCACCAGGCACAGCACACATTCAATTAACTATTTGTTAAATGAATGTCAAATTCACTGTGCTGAGCATTTCACAGCCTTTTCGATCTGGAAACGTGTCCTTTTGTCCTGGCAATTTTTTTTCCTGTTTTGGCCATGCAGCGAGGTTTGTGGGATCTTTGTTCCCCAACCAGAGATTGAACCCATGATCCTGCAGTGGAGTCTTAACTACTGGGCCACCGGGGAAGTCCCCTTTTTATATTTTTCATTTTGACTCGGGGCCCTGGTGCGCGGAGACAAAGAGAGAGCAAAGCACTTTCAACACTGAAGCTGAATTCTTGCCAGCCGATTCTGGAGAAAAAAGAAAGAAGGGTAGGAAAAAAGAGAAGCGAAATGCTTCATTGTACAATATGTACTATGTCAAAGCTGTTAGATAATACAAAAGAAAAACAGACAAACAGAAGGGTTTTCCAGATGTTGCTTCTCATTTGCTACAACAAATAGGTTGATTCAAGGGACTCGTAAAATGTACTTCTTGAGAGTACGTGCATGCATTGGAGAGCTTTTATAAAGGTCTCTTTTAGACACAACAGCTGGAGAAGGACAGGGAGCTAGAAGCCGAAGACCTGGGTCAGAGCCCAGGGGGCCGCCAGTCAGTGGGTGATTTTGGTAAAGACCTTCCCCTCTCTGGATCCCCAACAACGGGCCATATGACTTCCACAACCCGTCAGTCTGCCTGTTCAAGGATTAAGGTTTACCCTCGTTATCGTTGTTTAGTTGCTAAGTCGTGTCCAACTGTGTGACTCGAACTGTAGCCCACCAGCTTCCTCTATTCATGGGATTTCCCCAGACAAGAATACTGGAGTGGGCTGCCATTTCCTTCTCCAGGAGAACCTTCCTGACCTGGGGATCAAACCTGTGTCTGCCGCTTGGCACTTTATCACTGAGTCGCCTGGGAAGCCCAAGGTTTGCCCTAGATGCTCAACACTCGTCGGAAGTCGGCTTGCCCCTCCTCACGGAGGAGTGACAGCGCAGGTGACGGCTGATGGTGTTTCTTGATTAGTCAACAACCTGTATCGAACATTTGTTCTCTGCCAGGCCTGTTTTAGACCTGATGCAGAATCCAGCCTCCATACACTGACACCAAATTAAATTTTGGAGACAGAGTTCTGGGTGAAGTGGAAAAGAATGGGCTTCCCTGGTGGCTCAGCAGGAAAGAGTCCACCTGACAATGCAGGAGACAGGGTGCGACCCCTGGGTCGGGAAGATTCCCTGGAGGAGGGCACGGCAACCCACTCCAGTATTCTTGCTTGGAGAATCCCGCGGACAGAGGAGCCTGGCTGGCTGTCGTCCATAGGGTCACAAAGAGTCAGACATGACTGAAGCAACTTAGTACGGACGCACTCATGCTATACAACAAAGTGACCCGTTATACACACGCACACATATATGTGCAATCTATTTCATATTCTTTTCCGTTATGGCTTATCACAGGATATTGAACGTAGTTTCCCGTGCTATCCAGCAGGACCGTGTTCATTCATTCTGCACGTGCCCATTTGCGCCTGCTAGGTCCTCCATTCCCCCTTCGGCTTGCCTGCTCCTCCTTTGTCTCCACATCTCCTCCCTTCCCTAGCTGGCAACCGCGTGCACCTGCTCCTTGGGACCCAGGGGAGGTCATGGAGGCTGAATGACGTCTATTTCCTACAAACAAGACACTGAAAGGGGGACACAGAAAGGCTTTTGTGCCCAGGAGTCCTACAGGGTCTTGCCTGGTTTCAGAGTCTGGGCAAAATCAAACAATATCCTCTAGAGAGACAGAGATATCACATCTACTCTTCACTCTTTGCCTCACTCTTTGCAGAGGGTATTTTTATCCTCATTGTTCAGAAATGAGGAAACACTGGCCCTGTAACTTGGCTGGAGTCACCCACTTGGTTCGCTGATTGGGGTCACTCACTTGGCTCACTCTCCTACCACTTTAAGAATTTTTCTATTCTCTTCTTAGGAAAAGTTTTTTCCCACTTAAAAATCTATTGTTCCATGTGCCTTTCTGTTGGAAAAGTGCCTGGACTCCTCTTTAGCCTGACATTGACTTGCTTTGCATCCACACTTGACCACAACCTCATTTGTAACTGCTTGGGTTAACTGCCATTCTTCATGTTCATTTGAATGGCTGATGTTCTTGCTCTTATTTCACATTCCTGCTCTTGCTAAGTTTCCTCTGAGATACATTTATTATTTATTTTTATATTATTATTATTATTTTGGCCATGCCACATGGCTTGTGGGATCTCAGTTGCCCAACCAGGGGTTGAACACAGGCCCCAGCAGCAAAAGCGCTGAGTCCCAACCACTAGGTTACCAGGGAACTCCATTATTTTCTTTTTCTTTTTTTTTCATTATTTTCTAAAGTCAATCTGATTTCTAATATCCATAGGTAGATTTGCGTTTCATCCACCTCACCGAGGTTAACATGTGTGAAATTTCTGTCTTCCCTAATTTTTCTAACTTCTGCCCATTTCCTGCTTTGAACGTTAATTAAGAAGCTCAGCAGAAACAGATTGTCTGCTAAACATAGCTTGAATCTCTTGAGACTGGAAATTAGGGAAAAGCTAATGTTGGGATACAGGATGAACTGTCTGAGGAACAGTTTTGGAATGAGTCAAAAGGCGCAAGTGGCTATAATTAGGTGCTATTCATGCAGAGCTTTAAAAGCAGAGCTCCAAGGATGCAGGCTGGTTTCATTCACAAGCATCTTGTGAGCATGTGACATGTCCCTGGTGGCTGTATGTACTGAGCGGGCAAGGGGCTCAGGGCAGGGCCCTCCCTGGAGGAGCTCGCAGCCCATTATTTCTCGTCTGTCCATTCTTCCTTTGTCACTTAGTGCAAGAGTGGTCTAAACAAGCAAGGGCCTAGGCCACACACCTGAAACCCGAGAAGGCTGAGTCTGCTGTCTATGAACTCTACAGAAAGACTTCCCAGGCTATTCTGAAGTAGCATTTCCTAGTCTTCTTAGAATTAAAGAAAGAATGAGCTAGTGGATCTCAAAATATGGTCGTTAAGTGCAGCAGTGGCATCACCTGGGATTCTGTTGGAGATGCACATTTTCTTTCTTTTTAATATTTATCATACTTATTTATTTGGCTGCACCGGGTCTTCAAGTTGAGTCTGGTGGGATCTAGTTCTCTGACCAAGAATGGAACCTGTGCGCCCCCCACATCGGGAGCGCAGAGTTTTAGCCACTGGATCACCAGGGAAGTCCCAAGACATGAATTTTCAAATGCCACCCCAGAATGACAAACTCAGGAAGTCTGTGGTTGGGGCCCTGCAGAGTCCAGAATCACCTGAAGGCAGGTGAGTTCAGCGCAGGTTAAAGATTGAGAACCTCCGCTCTAGGCAAAATCTCACACAGTTCCCTTTCTGCCTTCCTGCTAAGGTCCCAGTTTGTTTCCTTTGATCTTCCACTCCGAAGGCCCTCCCACTCTCCTCTCCCAAGGCCTCCAAGTTCGAAGTGCAGGTTGCAGACCCGGGTGCTGGTGTCCGTGGCCTGGAGGGCTGAAGTCCAATAGCCCCTGCTCACCTGCAGAGGAGCACCAAGGCTGTGTCTGCCTACAGGGGACGCCTTGCTGTGACCCTTCCTCAGGATCAGGACCCCCCTGGGCTTCCTCAGGATTTCACTACTAATTGTCCACAGTGGTGAACAGAAGATCCAGATGATGATATAAAATGCATTCACCGGTTCACCTTTTAACAGGTATTCAGTGACTACCCAGAAAGTCCTTTCGCCTGCAGAAGAGATAAGACAGGTGGGTGGGCTAAGAAGCTTAGAACCTACCTTGGTAGAAGAAAGGGATATGAAAAAGACAATGTGAGAAAGAAAGAGAGATCAGTGTGACTTAAATACAAGTCCCCATGTAAGGGGAAAGACCACAAGGAGAAAGAGGAGAGAAATCAATTCCAGTGATCTGGAGAGATTAGATGTGGCTTTTCAGAGCCAACAAGGACAGGACCACCCACAGTAATACCCACACCTCATCCACTGAGAGAATGTAGACCATTCTCAGCAATCGGACTGCCGGCGCTCCAGAAACGTCGACATGACTCTGAGCTAGTAGCAGCAGCACTCAGTGGCTAAGTCATGACTCTGCGCTTACTCTGAAGGGACGCACAGTGAAGGGCCCCAGAGTCTCAGTGGAGGGACTTCGATCACGTCAACGTAGCATTCAGTCTCCTCGGAAAGGAAAAGAAGAGGCTCCAAGTTGACAAATGGTGGGGAAATAAAAAGGAACTGGTTACTGTTTGCACGATCTGTAGTCGTGTACAGAACATGATCAAAAGTGTCACACTGGGCTTCTGTTACAAGATGAGGTCTGTGTGTGCTCACTTCCCCATCGATGTTGCTATTCAGGAGAATGGTTCTTTTGCTGAAATCTGAAAATTTTGGGGGTGGAAAATACATCCACAGGGTTCAGAAGAGGCCAGACATTGTTTATACAGTACCTCAAGCCCAGGAAGATGAGTCGAGTCTTTAAGGAAACCACATGGAACTTGTGTCAGATTCAGCAAGCCACAAGGATATCAGAAAATTTTTGGATGGTATCTACGTTTCTGAAAAAGGAACAGTTCAGCAGGCTGATGAATAAGCTCTTGGTGGTCCGGCTATAGAAACCACAAGATGCCAGATGATTCTTTGGACTCATTTGTGATATTTTAAAGATGAAATAAAAGCTCTTTTGATTTGAAAAAAAAAAACACACAATACCAGCAATAATCACCCTGTTTTTTTTTCCATTCACTTGATAAAATTCACATAATGGACCATTCTAACCATTTAATACATACAATTCAGTGATTTTTACTAGACTTACAAAGTTGTGCAGCCATCACCAGTATCTAATTCCAGAATGCTGTCAACACCACAAAAAGAAATCCCTTACCTGTTTAGCAGTCACTCTCATTCCCACAGTCCCTGGAAGCCTGTATCTACATTCTGTCTCTATGGATTTGTCCAGTCTGGAATTCCTCTGTAAACGGAATCATACAACAGGTGGCCTTTTGTGTCTGGCTTATTTCACTTAGTATCATGTTTTTGAGACTGATTTACGGGTTTGGAGTTCCCTTCTGGGGCAATGAAAATGTTTTGGAGCTAGATAAAGGTGATGGTTCCACAACTTCATGAATGTACTGAATGTCATATTTTAAAATGGTTGATTCTATGTTATGTGAATTTTGACTCAAATTTTTAAAGTGAAGTAAAAAAAAAAACAAAACAAAGTAGATACCTTTTGATGCCTTCAGATTGTGATGCTGGAGAAGACTCTTGAGGGTCCCTTGGACTGCAAGGTTATCAAACCAATCAGTCCTAAAGGAAATCAACCCTGAATATTTATCGAAAAGACATGCTGAAGCTGAAGCGCCAATACTTTGGCCTTCTGATTCGAAAAGGTGACTCACTGGAAAAGCTCCTAATGCTGGGAAAGACTGAAGGCAAAGGAGAAGAGGGAGGCAGAGGATGAGATGGTTAGATAGTATCACCGACTCAAGGGACATGAATTTGAGCAAACTCCAGGAGACAGTGAAGGACAGGGAAGCTTGGCATGCTGCAGTCCATGGGGTTGCAAAGGGTCGAACACTACCTAGCGACTGAACAACAACAGCAACAACCTTTTGACTCAGCAGCTCCACTTGAAGAATTTCTCCTACGGGTATACACGAACGTATGGAACATGATGTATGTTCAGGGCTGGTCACTGCAGCAGTGTGTGAAAGATCAGCTTATTAGAAACAACCGAGATGTCCAGCAGGGAACCAGTTAAACAAGAGATGGTGCAACCATGAAGTGGAACTGCCCAGGTGGCTCAGGGGTAAAAGAATCCGCTTGTCAATCGAGGAGTCGAAGGAGGTGAGAGTTAGATCCCTGGGTCAGGAAGGTCCTCGAGAGGAAGAAACGGCAACCCATTTCAGTACTCTTGCCTGGAGAATCCCATGGACAGAGGAGCCTGGTGGGTCATAGTCCATGGGGTCGCAAAGAGTCGGGCACGACTGAGCGCGCACACAGACAGCCGTGAACTAGAGGAGCCATTAAACAAAATAATGAAGCTCTCTGGGTCCTGTCAGGGGAAAGCATCCAAGGTAAAGTATCAAGTGAAAAATGCAAAATACAAAGCAGGGTCTATACGAGACTACCACTGGTGTAAGAAAGAGGGGAAAAAAATAAAAGCTCTCTTACGAGTTACCTACTTTATGCGGAGAGGAACTGGGGACAGAACAGTGGGAGGGAGGATTTCCACTCTGTTCTGTTTTTGTTATTTTTGAATCTTGAGTCGCGGGGCTATATTATCTACAGTCAATGGATATTCAATTGTAACATGCGACTGCAAAGAAAAGGTATCAATTGACAATTATTTAGTGTCTCAGCCCAGTTAAAGCTCAAGGCTGTCGTCCAGGCATTAGGTCCCAAATCACTAAATTCTCAGGACGGCTGGGGAGAGCGATCCCAGAGAAAGCCGCCTACACTCAAAAGCCGGGACCGGCTTAAGGCCGCAAGGAGGGTTGCTTAGCAACTTGAGCGAGGAGGCGGGCCATACTGCGCACGCGTACATGTAGGACCAGAGGGCGCCGATAGGTCGTTTTGCGCACGCGCGGTCTCCGGCCTCGGAGTGGTCGGGACCTGACGGTTGCTAGGGTGACAGGGATACAACATGGCGGCCGGATCCCAATGCTCTCCGTTTAGGGAACACCACGGAGGCCCTAGTTCGGGACTCTGCCTCTAAGGAGTGGAAGCCAGGGCCCACACCTTCTATCCCTTTCTTCTCCGTCCAGTATCGGCAACGGGTTGTCGCCGGCTTCCGCATCCAGGATGAAGAGTTGAGTGGAGCCGCGAGGGGCGGGACCAGAGGGCGAGTGGCGGCGGGTGGGGGCCGGCTTCGCGAGGCTCTCGGTGGGCGTGGGAGGTGGGCAGTGTGGGGACCCCAAATCTCGGTGGGCTGCCGGGGACCCGCGTCCCCGGGGGCAGCCGGAGGGGGCAGCCCGAGGGGTTCAGGGCTGGTCGGGCTGTGAGGGGTCTCAGAACGTCGACCCGAGTCCAGCTGAGGTTTATTTTGGTGCGAGGTTACATTAGAGTTTGGGGAGTTTTTCATTCTTTTAAATGGTGGCAGTAATGTAGTGAGCGGTTACAGTGTGGCTTCCTACCTTTTATTGTCATTGGTTTAGTAGGCAGTTGAGAGGAAAGCTGGGCTGTGTATTTTACTTTATTATTATTTTGGGGTCAGGTAGTGCTGCTTTCGGAGAAGGAAATGGCAACCCACTCCAGTGTTCTTGCCTGGAGAATCCCATGGACGGAGGAGCCTGGTGGGCTGCAGTCCATGGGGTCGCTAGGAGCCGGACACGACTGAGCAACTTCACTTTCACTTGTCACTTTCATGCATTGGAGAAGGAAATGGCAACCCACTCCAGTGTTCTTGCCTGGAGAATCCCAGGGATGGCGGAGCCTGGAGGGCTGTCATCTATGGGGTCGCACAGAGTCGGACACGACTGAAGCGACTTAGCAGCAGCAGCAGCAGTACTGCTTTTGTCAGAACTTCTTTACGGAAATTTTGGAAGAGCCTTTCAGTAACAGCGTTGCTGGGAAGTTATGAAATTAGTCATCCTTGAAAATGTGAGGAGTACCATATTTATCTGTGCTTCAGTTTGTGGATTATGAACAATCCAAGCGTAATCAACTAGAATGGGCTGCTTTTTTATTTTTACATTACTGTACAGATATACTTGTCATTTATGCTGTGAACCTGAGGTCCAGAAAAACTCCAACCTGTGAAAAGATTAAATTATGTTGGGTGTAGTTATGATGTTAAATTTGCATTGTATCCTGATTGTCAATTGGTAATTGGTATATGGCATAAATTGTGTAACAAAGATGTTTAAAACAATTAATTCATCTCATTCATCCTTTCCAAGACATTCTTATTTTCTTCATATAATTAATTTTCCCCTGCACTGGGTCTTCATTGCTTCAGGCAGGCTTTCTCTAGTTATATCCTGTGGGGCCCACTCTTTGTTGTGGTGCCTGGGCTTACTGTGGTGGCTTCTCTTTTTTTCTGAGCACAGGTTCTGGTGCGCAGGCTTCAAGAGTTGGAGCACTTGGGCTCAGTAATTGCGGCTCACAGGCTTTAGTTGCTCCCAGGCAAGTGAAATGTTCCCTGACCAGGATTGAACCTGTGTCCTCTACATCGACTGGAGGATTCTTACCCACTGTACCACCAGCGAAGTCCAAGAGGTTCTTATTTTCTTTTGTTAGATATTGTTTACGTGATTATCTTTTTCAGTAACGCACCCAAAGCAGCAGTTAGAATACAAGGTCTACAGAAGGCTTTACATTTTTATGTATAGTGTGGACTTATATACACATTATTTTTTACTGTATTCTTTTTTTTTTCCTTCCCAGCTATTCATTTTGAAAAATTTCGAATCTACAGAAAAGTTGCAAGAAGAGTACACTATCCGTGCACCCTTCACCTAGATGCTCCACTTGCCTTGTGTTTGTGTACTGTCTCACTGTGCTCTGGCATTTTCTGTCTCTCTCCGTTATGTATTTATTTTCACTAAACCTTTTGAGAGTTAGCTGTAGACATCATTACATTTCACCATTCGTAATTCAGCAAGTATCTGCTAAGAACAAGAACATTCTCCTACATAATCACGGTAAATAGCATGCTGATACAATACTGTTATGTAATATGCAGTCTATAGCTCACATTTCCCCAGTTATCCCAGTAATATCCATGATAGGTGTTTTTATTTTTTCCAGGATCCCAGTCAAAAATCACAAATGTTAGCATATATGTACATATATATATATACACACACACACATAGTACATAGACACACACGATCTATATGTTAACGTTTGCATTTTATGATTTGTATCTTTTAAACTTTTGTTTTTTAAAAACTGTTTGTTTATTGATTTGCCTGTACCGGGTCTTAGCTGCAGCATGCGGGATCTTCAGTGTGGAGTCCTAGTTGTGGCACATGGGATCTGGTTCCCTGAGCAGGCATCGAACCCAGGGTCCCTGCATTGGGAGCTCGGAGTCTTAGCCACTGGGCCACGAGGGAAGTCCCAAAGGGTGCACTTTAAATTTTAAAATTTTGTTTTTTTTCAAGTATAATTGACCCACAACACTGCTAGTCCCAGCTGCACAGCGTAGTTATAGTGTTTCTACACATTACAAAATGATCGTTTTTATGAGTTTATGAATAATTGTACGTCTTTTTGTATTTTCATGATGTTTAGTAATTCAGGTCACCATTTTTCCCACAGTGCATGAACTAATTAATTTGGTACAGCCTTCTTTATTGAAGGATCTTGACCTTGTTTTTAGTGATTTGGTTTGAAGTACTTTCTCTCTCAAAGAGTGTAGGAATTAGAAGCTGAATCCTCTTTTAAACTCTAGTTGAGAGTTACACTTAGTAACTAACTTGCCCCTTAGTTCTGACTGGAGAAGGATATGGCAACCCAGTCCAGAATTCTTGTTTGGAAGATCCTGTGGATGAGAACCCTGGTGGAGTATAGTCCATAGGGTCGCAGGAGTCGGCCACGACTGAACAACTAAGACAACGTAGTTCTGATGCTTATCACCTGCCTTGATTAAGATCTTTAGAAGCAGTTTTAATACAAATAGTTGGATTTGGGTGTGACAGTTTTAGAATTGCACAAAAAGTGAATTTGAACTCCATTTTCATGCTTTAAGGCTCTAATTCCACTTAAACAGGCCTTGGTTTGGTGGAAATGAATGGAATCTGACTGTGAACAACTTATTTATCTTCTGTGTTCTCTCTGCCTTTTTCATGTAGCTATGTGATTTAGACTTCTAAACACTTGTCTGTTTGTTTTGTCTGTGCTGGGTTTCCGTCGCTGTGTACTCGCAGTCTTTCTCTAGTCGGCGAGTGGTGGCTGCTCTCTATGTGCAGTTCCGGGCTTCTCATTGCAGTATCTTCTCTTGTTGCTGGGCAGGGACTCTAGGGTCGTGGGCTTAGTCACTCCAAGGCAAGTGGGACCTTTCCAGACCAGGAATCAAATCTGTGTCTGCTGCACTGGGAGGCAGTTCCCAGCCATTGGCCATCAGGGAAGTCCTATCAATGTTTATTTATACTCCTCAGCATATAAGCCTTCCACTTTCTTGGTAGGATTTGTTTTTATTATTTTTGACGTGATTTAAAAGGGATTATTTTTTATATTCCTTTTCTGGTATTTCGTTGTTAGTGTAAAGAAATGCAACCAATTTCTGTATGTTAATCTTGTATCCTGTTGCCTTGCTGAACTTTTTTTTTTTACATCAAAACAATTTATTAACAGAAAGCAATAATTTGAGTTCTGTTCACTGATGGGGACCACAGTGATCCCCCTTCCTGCAGGTGCTGTCGGAGGGGATGGGGGTGACATCTTCAATCCACCCAGTCTTCATCCCTGAGTGGGCAAGGGCTCTGAGCGCTGACTTGGCCCCTGGTCCAGGAGTCTTGGTCCTGTTTCATCCTGTGTCCCGGATTTGATGTGGAGGGCAGTCAGGCCCAGCTCCTTGCATCTCTGGGCTACATCCTGGGCAGCCAACGTGGCAGCATATGCAGAGGACTCATCTCGGCCAGCCTTCACCTGCATCCCACCAGTTACACGGCAGATGGTTTCCTTGCCAGAAAGATCGGTGACGTGCACAGAAGTGTCGTTGACGGATGCAAAGATGCGGCACACACCAAATACGTTTTCTCCTCCAGCCACCTGAGGGCTGAGGCTGATGACCTGGTCTTCCTTCTTTTCCTTCCCTTTGTGAGGTGCCATTTCTGTGCGTCTTCTCCAGACTCCGCCACCGGAAAGAGAGGGTGGATGCCTTGCTGAACTGAATCAGTTCTTGTAGTTTGTGTGTCCTTAGGGTTTTCTATATATAGTATCATGTCATCTGCATATAATGACAATTTTACCTCTTCCATTCCAGTCTGGCTATCTGTTGTCTTGTCTGATTGCTGTGGCTAGATCTTCCAATACTATGTTACATAAAAGTGGTGAGAGTGGGCATCCTTATCTTGTTCCAGATTTTAGTGGAAAGGCTAAGAGCCTTTTCATTTTTATTCAGTTCAGTTCAGTTCAGTCGCTAAGTCGTGTCCAACTGTTTGCAACCGCATGGACTGCAGCATGCCTGGCTTGCCTGTCCATCACCAACTCCCAGAGTATACTCAAACTCATGTCCATTGAGTCAGTGATGCCATCCCGTCATCTCATCCTCTGTCGTCGCCTTCCCCTCCCACCTTCAGTCTTTACCAGTATCAGGGCCTTTTCCGATGGTCAGTTCTCCCCATCAGGTGGCCAAAGTGTCAGAGCTTCACCATCTGTCCTTCCAATGAATATTCAGGACTGATTTCCTTTAGAACTGACCTGTTTGATCTCCCTGCTGTCCAAGGGACTCTCAAGAGTCTTCTCCAACACCACAGTTCAAAAGCATCAGTTCTTTGGCACCCAGCTTTATTTATGGTCCAACTCTCACATCCATACATGACTACTGGAAAAACCTTAGCTTTGACTAGACGGACCTTTGTTGGCAAAGTAATGTCTCTGCTTTTTAACATGCTGTCTGGGTTGGTCACAGCTTTTCTTCCAAGGAGCAAGCTTCTTTTAATTTCATGGCTGCAAGCACCATCTGCAGTGATTTGGGAGCCCCAAAATAAAGTCTCTCACTGTTTGCATTGTTTCCCCATCTATTTGCCATGAAGTGATGGGACTGGATGCCATGATCTTAGCTTTTTGAACGTTGAGTTTTAAGCCAGTGTTTTCACTTTTCTTTTTCACTTTCATCAAGAATATCTTTAGTTCCTCTTTGCTTCCTGCCATAAGGGTGGTGTCATCTGCGTATGTGAGGTTATTGATATTTCCCCCGGCAGTCTGGATTCCAGATCGTACCTCATCGTTTTTACTGGCTACATAATATTTCAGCTTGTGGATTCAATCCCTGATCAGGGAACGAAGCTCCGGCAAGCCATGTAGCCAAAAAAAAAAAAAAAGATGCAGAACTTTTCTGTCACCCCCGAAAGTTGTCTTGTGCTCCTTTGCAGTCAGTGCCCTCCTCCACCCCTGGCTCCCAAGATCATTGATATGCTTTCTATTACTAAAGTGTTGCCTTTTCTAGAATTTCATATAAATGTAGTAGATATAAATGTATGTGGTTTTCTGAATCTATCTTCTTTGGTTAGTGTGTTTTTTTGGGTCCATGCATGTAGTGGCATCTTAGTAGTTTGGTCCTTTTTATTGCTGTATTCTAGCTCATGAATCGGAGAAGGCAATGGCACCCCACTCCAGTACTCTTGCCTGGAAAATCCTATGGATGGAGGAGCCTGGAAGGCTGCAGTCCATGGGGTTGCTAAGAGTCAGATACGACTGAACGACTTCCCTTTCACTTTTCACTTTCATGCATTGGAGAAGGAATGGCAGCCCACTCCAGTGTTCTTGCCTGGAGAATCCCAGGGATGGGGGAGCTTGGTGGGCTGCCGTCTACGGGGTCGCACAGAGTTGGACACGACTGAAGCGACTCAACAGCAGCCTGTGAATATGCCACAGTTTGTTTATTCATTTTTCAGTTAGTGAACATTTGGATTGTTCCCTTTTGTGGCTTTTGTGAATAATGCTGCTATGAACATTCATGCACAAGTCTGTGTGTGGACGTTTTCACTTCTCTGGATTCCTAGGAGTTGAATTGCTGGATTGGGTTGGAAGTGTGTATTTACTTTTATAAGAAACTTCCTGTTTTCTAAAGTGGCTATGCCATTTTAAATTTACCATCATCCATGTGTGAGAGATCCATTTATTCCACATCCTAGCCAACACTTGGTATTTTCAGCCTTTTAAATTGGAGCCATGCTAGTGAATGTGCTTCAGCTTGGGTTTTAAGAGCTGCTGCTGCTGCTGCTAAGTCGCTTTAGTCGTGTCTGACTCTGTGCAACCCCAGAGACGGCAGCCCACCAGGCTCCGCTGTCCCTGGGATTCTCCAGGCAAGAACACTGGAGTGGGTTGCCATTTCCTTCTCCAATGCATGAAAGTGAAAGGTGAAAGTGAAGTCGCTCAGTCGTGTCCGACTCTTAGCAACCCCATGGACTGCAGCCCACCAGGTTCCCCCGTCCCTGGGATTCTCCAGGCGAGAGCACTGGATTGGCTGCCATCGCCTTCTCTGTTTAGGAGCTAGTTGGTGTCCTTTTATTTGTTCAGCAACTGTCTACGGCCTTCCCCAAAGGCTCAGTCGGTAAACAGTCCGCCTGCAATCCAGGCGACGCAGGATCGATCCCTGGGTCAGGAAGATCCCCTGGGGGAGGAAATGCCAGGAGAACCCCATGGACAGAGCAGCCTGGCAGGCTACCGGCCGGGGGTTGCAGAGAATCAGACACGACTGAGCACGCTAGCGCACACAGCACTGTCGTGAGAGGCGCAGGTTACGGCTCAGTGTAGACACGGGCACGGGATATTGTGACTGGAGTGCCTGGTGGACTGCCTGGAGCAGAAGGCCCGGGAGGACCCAAGGAGGGAAGAGCAAGCACGACTGCGGTCGCCCCGTGTGAAGGTCGTGCCGCTCGCTGCTGGAGTCTGTGCGGCGCTTTTCCTCGCACCAGAGAGGGGGTCTCTCTATCACGGGCCTCCCTGGTGGCTCAGACGGGAAAGAATCTGCCTGCGATGCGGGAGACCTGGGTTCAGTCCCTGAGTCAGGATCCCCTGGAGCAGGAAATGGCAACCCACTCCAGTATTCGTGCCCAGAGAATTCCATGGACCGAGGAGCCTGGCGGACTACAGTCATGGGGTTGCAAAGAGTCGGACACGACTAACACTCTCACACATTCATACATTGGCAATGGGGCCCCCGAGCTCTGCCTTTCTCTTGGGCACTGTCAGCCGAGCCATTACTTTGGAAAGGGTCTTATGGCCACCATTCCTACGAGTACACGTGTGTGACCTCTGCATCTCCTGGGCAGCATTCTGCTCACGGGAGGCAGCAGTGGCGGTGTGGCTGGGAAGTTATTCTGGGGTCAGACTCCCTGCGTGTGCAGCCTGCTGCTTCACTGGCGTGGCCCTGGGCAGGGCACCTAGATTCTCGGGCCATAGCTCCTCATTTGTAAGGTGGGCCAGTGGGGCGCCTGTTGCGCGGGGCTGTTGAGATGAGTCGGTGAAAAGTGGTCCCTGATGCTTACGTTCAGATCTTGGTGTTGATAAATATCTTTCTCTGATAGAAGGAGCCAGGACTCCGTGGCCAAGTGGCAATCCTGGGACTGAAACAGGAAATACACAAGATTTTGTAGTGCCAGAAAGTAAGAAGGTACTGAAAAAACAGATAATGTAAGCCTAGACAGACAAACCTTGTGGGTGGGGGCATGTCCAAGGGACCAAGGAGCCAACAGAAAGCGCTCCTAAAGGCCAGAGCGGGAACAGTTTGAAGCAACGCACTAAAGTAGCATTAGATTATCCCGGAATATAAAATAAATATCCATGGATTCCTACTAACATTAATGAAAAAACATATTCTGAAAGAGAGTTTGATGGAGGACTGTGAAGGTAGTTTAAGGAGCATCTTTCCAGTCATTTATCCTCCCTGCCCGCCTGATCTCTCTGTTGTTTATGTAGATGGTCTGACCTGGGAAAGGAAGTGACCTACGAGACAGGAGGGCTCTCATTGTGATCTGAAATACCCGGTATTTAAACACAGATGAATAAAAAAGGACTGGTTGGCAGTTGTCAGTAGTCGTAATTTCGTGATTCAGCTGTCCAAGTTCCCCCTGCAGTGTGTGTCTGGAGGCCTATAGGAATATTGGATTGGGGGCATGCGACATGGCATTTCCTCTTTGATTCATTTGTTGAGGAGGATGTACAGGGCGTGAAAGATGCTAGTAGACTTTGCCTTTAAGAGGCTTACGGCCTTGTGGAGAGAGGTGCAGAGTGGACACAAACAGGTCTGTGGCAAAGGACAGGGTGCCCACCGAAGGAGGAAAGGCGTCTGCTCTGAGGCCTACCTACCAGGTTGGTCCTGGGAGATTAGAATCTACAGCATCACATGCTCAGTTTTGGACACTAAGCATCCATTAATTTGGCCTTTAATATTATCTAAACAGGGGTGTGCCTCTCTCCCGGTGCCTCCCTTTTAAAGTAAAGGAGCTAAAGCTGGGGGCTCGGGAACACACTCTGTCCTCGAGCTGAGGGGTTGTGTCCTCCTGACCTCTGTGTCCTCCATGCATGGCCCAGCGCCTGCTGTGCAGCTGGTGCCCGTGGGCTGCAGTGATGTCCACAGTCCTGAGGTCACACCGCCAGGGGTGTTTAATTCATTTAGGCTGAAGTACAGTGCGCATTGGGCTTCCAAGGCAGCACTAGTGGCAAAAACAAAAAATCTGCCTGCCACAGCAGGAGATGCAAGAGACACGGGTTCGATCCCTGGGGCGGGAAGATCCCCCGGAGCGGTGCATGGCAACCTACTCCAGTGGTCTTGCTTGGAGACTCCCAGGAACAGGCGGGCTACAGCCCGTAGGGTCATAGAGAGCTGGACACAACTGAATCGATTTAGCATGCACGCATAGCAGAAATTGTGTTGGGTGGGGGGTGTGGGTCCCAAGACCACCCTTAGATTTGCTCAGAGAACTCACAGCATTCAGGTTACACTCTGGCTCACAGCTGTGACGTCCTCAGTGAGAGGAGCAGACCAGCGAAGGAGAAAGGGCCGCGGGGCAGAGGCTAGAGGAAACGAGATCCAAGCCCCCGAGTCCTCTCCCAGTGGAGTCCCCCAGGCCGCGCATCGCTCTTCCAGCAGCAAGCTGACAGCACGTGTGACCTCTTTCTGTCAGCACAGCTCGTGAGCCCCGCTGCCCTGGGGTCTTACGGGGGCTGAGAACTCAGGCGTCCTCTGCAGATTCAGTGCAGACCACGCTGCTCGCTTGAACGGTGTAGGCATCGGGAGGGGCTCTTACTGCAGAGACTGGGGAGCCCTTCCCAAATCTGGGTTCCCAGATGGCAGCCAGGGCCAACCTTGCAAGCAGATGTCTCTATGGGGAGTGGCTTTAGGCCCGCCACGTGAGCTTTTTCTGCACAGTAATAGACTGTCTCTTTTCAGGGAAGTTTCTGGGCATTCCAGTCTAGTCCATCCAAGAGAAGGGAAAGGTTTGATGCTGTTTTAATGAGCAGCAGTTATTCCCTGGCTGTTCCTTGACGAGTAGGAGTGGGGTTAGGCAGGTGAGGTGGGTCTTCCTGAGGACCAGAGGATGTATTACTCAGTAGAAGCATCCATCTGGTTGAATTTCCCCACAAAGTTTCAAGTTTGGAGGCTCCCTAAGAAATTTGTCAAAGTTGTTTTATGATGCTCCAAACGGGACAAACTAGTGGTAAGCCACACACAGGGCCTGTAATTTGGTCAGTTTGTTTTGAAGAAGCTTCTCGGGAGGATTCACCCAAGAATCTTACCAGTCTGGTTGCAGGGCTTACTGGGCAGGTTACCTGTTTGAGGGAGGCTCTGGGCTTTACTTGAAGCTGTGGTTGTCAAGCGGGTTACAGCTTCTGGTTTTAGTCAGAAGGGCTCTGACGCTTGTATCCTGAAGACCTCCCCAGGGCTGAGCCCTGCCTTACTGCACCCAGCCGCTCTCGGAGGGCGAGCGGGAAGAACTGTAGAAATGGCAGAACAGCTTCAAACTCCTGCCGTGCTGGGAGCTCGGTCAGTTACTTTTTACTCAGGGAAGACTTGGTGAAGAGGGATTGTAGGGCTTAAAAGCCCCCATCCGCAGTTTGGGGGTCCAGAGCAGCCCCAGGGGTCCTGAGAGACCTGTGTGCTCACACGCAGCGCAGCCCCCATGTGCTCCAGGGACACACGGCTGATTCGGAGAAAGTCACTGAGGAATTCTGTAGTCAGGCCTGTTTCTCTTTAACCTAACCCACGTTCCCTAAGCTTGTTTGCTCGTGGAACCCCCTTTTGGGGAGTACCCGTTACTGTTTTAGGGGTACTAGTGTTTTGCAGAACTCAGTTTGGAAAATGCTCGCTGAGAGTTTATCAGTGCCCTCAGGTGGATTTCCTGCAGGTGATGCTTGGGGAGGCCCTTCCTGGTGTGATGGCCCAGCCTCTTCTCACACAAAGTACAGGCGGTCACGAGGCTTGGCTTCCGTCATGCTGTTTGCTCAGGACTGTGGCTTTTAATGTACAGATTTCCTTACATGTGAATTGTTCAGTCACTGAGTTGTGTCTGACTCTTTGCAACCCCATGAACTGCAGCACGTCAGGCTTCCCTGCCCTTTACCATCTCCCTGAGTTTGCTCAAATTTATGTCCATTGAGTCAGTGATACTATCCAACCATCTCATCCTCTGTCGTCCCCTTCTCCTCCTGCCTTCAGCCTTTCCCAGCATCAGGGTCTTTTCCAGTGAGTCAGCTCTTTGCATCAGATGGCCAAAGTATTGGAGCTTCAGCTTCAGCATCAGTCCTTCCAGTGAATATTCAGGGTTGATTTCCTTTAGGATGGACTGGTTTGATCTCCTTGCAGTCCAAGGGACTCTCAAGAGTCTTCTCCAGCACCACAGTTCAAAGCATCAATTCTTCGGTGCTCAACCTTCTTTATGAATGGAATGGTCATAAGACTGAAACCGTATTTCACTGTCCCAGGCAACAACACCCCACTCCAGTGTTCTTGCCGGGAAAATCCCATGGACGGAGGAGCATGGTGGGCTGCAGTCCATGGGGTCACTAGGAGTCGGACAGACTGAGCGACTTCCTTTTCGCTTTCCACTTTCATGCACTGGAGAAGGAAATGGCATCCCACTCCAGTACTCTTGCCTGGAGAATCCCAGGGACAGGGGAGCCTGATGGGCTGCCGTCTATGGGGTCGCACAGAGTCGGACACGACTGACGTGACTTAGCAGAAGCAAGCATTCTTTTTTTTTTTTTTCGTTGTTGTTTTTTGTGTGTTTGTCTTGGTGTAATGTGGTTTTATGTCCAGCTCTTGTAAGTTGCCAGGACCAAGTACTGTTAGTGTTGGGGCTGGCAGTCCTGCCCAGAGAGTTTTCATGTGGGAAATAGGATGGAGACCTGTTTGAGGAGCCAGAAGAGGCTCTCTGGAGCTAACCACAGAAGAGGACATTTAGTCTCCCTGTTAGGGGGTCTGTGGAGGAATGTCAGTGGTCCCTAAACTTTGCTTTCCTCATTCAAGAGGTGGTTTCAGTCTGCTTTAGTTGTGAGGACCAGTGAGTCTCACTGCACTTGACAGTATGGAGCTGTCTTATAATTATAACCGTTAATTGAGGCTGAGCTTGAGAACAGGACACGTCTAGAGCAGGAAGAGCCGGCCCTCCCGGGAGCTAGAGCCGTGGTGAGAGCCAGCTCGTGCTGGTCTGGGCAGTGGGACTTTGTGCGCGTGGCTGTTCCGACAGGAGCACGATCTGAGTCTGGTTTTCTTTCCGCCTTTCCCTGCATGTGCTCTTTACTGTATATCTTTTCTGTTTCTCACATTTTCTGTTTAGTCCTAACTTTGGCTTGCTTTTTTCTTCTTCTGATTTTTAAACATTGGAGTATAATGTCCGTCCAGAAAACTGCACACTCTAAAGGAGGGCCTCCTCTTTCAGACAGAGCACATTTTTAATACCTTGCGTGAATTCTGATTTGAACAAACTAACAGAAAAAAGGCCCAGTTTTTTAGAGTACTGTTTTTGAGAAATAGTGTGCTTAAAGACTTTAAAAGTGCTTATCCGTTAGCAAGAAGTTATGAGTGCAGGTTGGCGAGTTTTCAGAAAGTGTGACCTGCCGCACAGCTGGAGCAGAGCTCACTGTGTCCTGAAGTCGCCAGGGCAACCACTGTTCTGACTCAAACACCACAGAGCTGTCTGTTTTCACAGCTTTATTGAGATGTAGTCTACATACTATAAAGTTCACCCAGGTAAAGTATATGATTGGGTGATTGTTGGCGTTTTTACTGAGTGCTCCAGCCATCATCATAATCTATTAAAGCACTTTCATCGTCACCCCAAAAAGAAACCGGGATCAACTTGCCTGTATGCCCCATTTCCTGAAGACCCCGCCCACCCTTGGCAACCGCTAACCTACTCTCTGTGTCCATGGATTTGCCTGTTCTGGACATTTCTGCCGGGGGCCAGCGTGAGGAACTCCGCCCATGGCAAAGGTCATGAGGAAGGAGGCTTGGCATACGCAAAGGCATGATCAAGCCTCAGGAAACCCCCTGTTCCCGAGCATCTAACCCCAAAACCAGAGTCTGTTTTATGCTCTCACCTACACCTCTGACTTTACAGGGGGCTCTCCCCAATAACCGTTTCTCTCGGAGAAGGAGTAAACGTGCAGCTCCAAGGCAATAAAAATTCCTGGGCATGACAAGACTGTTTCAGCTTACGGACTGCTCTGAAGGTTATCTAGCCCGCCTGTATAGGTTCGTCCAGCCACATGTGATTGTTTATAGCCTCCCAATCTGAGAGGCACGAGATGTTTTAGACTTACTAAAGGCAAATTCTTTTGGGGAGTTAGAAATTATTAGTATAGTGGGTTGGTTAGGAGTTACATTGGTGAAGGGTTTTTCATTTGTTGTGTCAATAATTGCTGCTAATTCCCTGCTCTGGCTTGGCTTCCTTTACTTAGCATAATGTTTTCAAGGTTCTTCCGTGTTGCAGCCTGTGTCTCTGGCTGAATACTGTCATCGTGTAGCTAGACCATACTGTGTTGATCTGTTTTATTTATTTGGCTGTGCCAGGTCTTATTTGTGGCACTCAGAATCTTCATTTATTTAGTTTTTATTGTGGCATATGGGATCTTTAGTTGCAGCATGTGGGATCTAGTTCCCTGATTAGGGCTCGAACCTGGGTCCCTATGTTGGGAATGCAGGGTCTTAGCCACTGGACCGCTAGGAAGTCCCTGTTGACCAATTCTTTAGTTGATGGACGTTTCTTTTCTTCCCACTTTTGGCTATTGTGAAAATGTTTCCATGAACATATGTGTACCGCCTATTGTTTAGACTTATGCTTTCATTTCTCTTGAGTCTATACCCGAGAATTCTGAGTCATAGCTGTATTAGTTTATACTTCCGACAGAAGTGAATGGGAATGTATAGGATTTTAAAGAAAATCCAAACATTATGTCATTTTACCTGGAAAGACTTTAGTATCAACACTTCTTGCTAACAGATAAGCACTTTTAAAATCTTTAAACACACTATTTCTCAAAAACAATACTCTAAAACACTGGGCCTTTTTTCTGTCAGTTTGTTCAAATCAGAATTCATGCAAGGTATTAAAAATGTGCTCTGTCTGAAAGAGGAGGCCCTCCTTTGGAGCGGGATCATTTTAAAAGCCTGCTGTCTGTCGATGTGGGTCTGGGACCTGCAAGTGCTGGGCTCTGTTTGGTCCAGGCTTGTTTAGGAGGTTTCTGATCTTCCTGCTTCTGGTCAGTTGCACGCTCAGTGTTCTCTCCTAAACGTCCCTCTCAAGCCTTGTTTCTGCTGTGCCTTGCTGCCTCAGGCTACAGGAGTCTCCTTGCTCTCTAAGGCAAGTGCTTGGGTGGGGTGGAGACTGGCTGCCTTCCTGTGACTCTCCAGTGACCTTGGTGCAAGGCTGAGTAGCTTGTTCACCTGTCAAGTCTCACAACTGCTTTCTGTGAAGTTTTTTTGGTCTTCTCCCCCTCTTACTTGGACCACAGAAGCTTTTCCAACCCAATGAAGCGTTTGGTTTCTGGGCTTCTCTCACGCCTTCCGTTTCTGCTTGGAAAGTGGCACGTTTCCCCTGCGCTCACTTCTGTCTGGAGAGCCCTTGTCGGGTCGTCATATTCACCACCCTCCGTCGTCCTGGCCCTTCCTGCTGTGTCCCTGGGCCGACAGGCTCCGTGGACGCTTGGCCTGCGAAAGGCAGAGTCGCTGCAGGCAGTCTGCCGTGGCGGGCAGTCGCACCCTGACGAGCCGGGCCCTCCAGCGGCCGGCCTGCTCCCTGCCCTCTCGCTGCTCCACAGGCTGGTCTCTGTCTTTGTTCCCAGCGTGCTCCCGGAGACTCCTTTCTGTGCCTGTCAAGGTTCAGTCAGGAAGACAGGAACTGCTCCAGTGTTTCAGGTGGCAAGGGATTTAACGTAGTGACTTGGAGACTTATAGAGCCACCATCTGGGCCCAGGTGATGGTGCTGGTGGCCACAAAGCCAGGGAGACGTGCTGTCAGCTTCCAGAAACGCAGGGAATGATGCCCCAGGAGGCTGCCGCAGGTCCGCCGGGCCTTGTGTGGGACCTCGGGGTGGTTTTCGGGAGCGTGCTCCTCGCCGCTGGGGCACAGCCACGCCTGCCGGAGGCCAGGCCCGAGCTCGCCGCTCCCGCGAGGGCCACCCGTGCAGCCCGCCTCGGCACCTCTGCTCTTGCGTCCTGTAGGGGTCCCCACCCTTTCCTCGCCTCGTGACTCCCGCTGCACGAGGGGGACAGAGACTGTGCTGCCAACACACAGCCCAGCTTCTCTTAAAGTGAGGGGAGCACCGAACCTTAGAAAACATAAGCAAACCATCCTCGACATGTTGCTGTTGGATTATATGACAGATGAAGACACCTGCTGTCTGGAAGCGAGTATGAAACAGATGCATAAATAAACTTTTATTTTTATAATTGTTTTTCTTTGTAGACTATAAAGCAATTGGCAAAATAGGAGAGGGAACGTTTTCTGAAGTTATGAAGATGCAGAACCTGAGAGATGGCAACTACTATGCATGTAAACAGATGAAACAGCACTTTGAAAGGTAGGCAGCCCGAGGCCTGTTGGAGACTAAATACAGGAATAGGTGTGAGCCAATCAGACCAACTTAATGGGAAAACTGTGTTCATGCAGTAGCATGTAACATCAGATTTCTTTGGGCAGAGAGGATTAAAGGCTAATTTTATCTTTATCGTACTGGGATTTATTCATGTCCCAGTTTCAGCTCAGTTCAGTTGCTCAGTCATGTCCGACTCTTTGTGATCCCATGAATAGCAGCATGCCAGGCCTCCCTGTCCATCACCAACTCCCGGAGTTTACTCAAACTCATGTCCATCGAGTCGGTGATGCCATCCAGCCATCTCATCCTCTGTCATCCCCTTCACCTCCTGCCCTTAATCCCTCCCAGCATCAGTCTTTTCCAGAGTCAACTCCTCATGAGGTGGCCAAAGTACTGGAGTTTCAGCTTTAGCATCAGTCCTTCCAGTGAACACCCAGGACTGATCTCCTTTAGAATGGACTGGTTGGATCTCCTTGCAGTCCAAGGGACTCTCGAGAGTCTTCTCCAATACCGCAGTTAAAAAGCATCAATTCTTCAGCGCTCAGCTTTCTTCACAGTCCAACTCTCACATCCACACATGACTACTGGAAAAACCATAGCCTTGACTAGATGGATCTTTGTTGGCAAAGTAATGTCTCTGCTTTTCAATATGCTGTCTAGGTTGGTCATAACTTCCTTTCCAAGAAGTAAGCATCTTTTTATTTCGTGGCTGCGGTCACCATCTGCAGTGATTCTGGAGCCCAAAAAAATAAAGTCTGACACTGTTTCCACTGTTTCCCTATCTATTTCCCATGAAGTGATGGGACCAGATGCCATGATCTTCATTTTCTGAATGTTGAGCTTTAGGCCAACTTTTTCACTCTCCTCTTTCACTTTCATCAAGAGGCTTTTTAGTTCCTCTTCACTTTCTGCCATAAGGGTGGTGTCATCTGCATATCTGAGGTTATTGATATTTCTCCCGGCAGTCTTGATTCCAGCTTGTGTTTCTTCCAGTCCAGCATTTCTCATGATGTACTCTGCATATAAGTTAAATAAGCAGGGTGACAATATCCAGCCTTGACGTCCTCCTTTTCCTATTTGTACCCAGTCTGTTGTTCCATGTCCAGTTCTAACTGTTGCTTCCTGACCTGCATGTAGGTTTCTCAAGAGGCAGGTCAGGTGGTCTGGTATTCCCATCTCTTTCAGAATTTTCCACAGTTTATTGTGATCCACACAGTCAAAGGCTTTGGCATAGTCAATAAAGCAGAAATAGATGTTTTTCTGGAACTCTCTTGCTTTTTCCATGATCCAGTGGATGTTGGCAATTTGATTTCTGGTTCCTCTGCCTTTTCTAAAACCAGCTTGAACATCTGGAAGTTCACGGTTCACGTATTGCTGAAGCCTGGCTTGGAGAATTTTGAGCATTACTTTACTAGTGTGTGAGATGAGTGCAGTTGTGTGGTAGTTTGAGCATTCTTTGGCATTGCCTTTCTTTGGGATTGGAATGAAAACTGACCTTTTCCAGTCCTGTGGCCACTGCTGAGGTTACTATAATAGTAATAAATAATGGTCACAAAAAGTTAAACTGGAGAAGTATACCTCACTTTAAACCGTTTGTATGTTCCTAAGAGCTGTGTTTGTTGCATTTTTATAATTGAAACCTTGGATTAGAGATATAGAGGTCCTTGTGACTTAATTAGCTGTGAATCAGTTACTATGTGGAAAAATACCTTTCAGGTAGGATTAGAGAGATGTGTTCCCTGGGAGGGAGCGGTGCGCGTCGTGGTGCGGGGAGTCCTCTGGTTCAGACCGCTGTGGCCTTTCCCACAGAGCAGCCTCTCGGAGTCCTCAGCACGGACCACCCTGAGTCAGAGGCCACGTGTGGTTAGGAAACTGTCAGGTAAGGAAATAAGCGATGGCACCACTGCAGCTGTCCTGCTTCTCAGTAAAGAGGTGGGAAGCTCAGTCTTTTTTAAGATCAAAGGAGTTGAAGCCTCTGAATATCTAAGGCAATGTTTTAAAAAGCATAGTAATCCCTGTCCTGAAAATGTGGAGCCTTCTGTGTGTTTTCGGGTATAGGCCTTGATTTCAAACTCTTAGGATGCAAAGATAGTGTCTCAAATGGGAAAGCAGTTTAGGCCTTTTACCACGTCAAGGACATTGGGTAACAGTGATGTCAGCCTGGTGACGTCCCCACGGGGCAGGTGTCACTGTCCCTGCTTGGCACCTGAGGAGAGGTGGTTAGCGATGTGAAGTAACTTGACCATGGTCACCTCGGCCACTGGGTGGGCAGAGCCGGGCCAAGGCACGTGGTGTTTGCCTGCTGCACCGACGCTGAGGTTGCGGGGGCTTCTGCTCCTCCTCCTTTCTATTACTTCTTCCTCCACTGTGTTCTGAATTCTCTGTATTTCTTTATCCACCCCCCACCTCTGTCTTTACCTTAACGCTACACCTGGTGGAGAATTTGCTGCCCAGTGTTCCGATTACCCCCATCGCCCAAGCAGACAGCTGCACTCAGCCGCCATGGACAAACACCCCACAAACCCAGCGGAGCAAGACAGGACTCTGAGCAGCGAGTGGGATGCATTCGCTCGGTCAGAGGCCCGGGCTCCCTGTCAGCTCACTCTCGGGTGCGGGGTAGACATGCTTGCGGACGGCAGGACTTTCCAACTGCAATTTTGGTGAAGACATAAACACGAAGTACGGGCCAGACAAAACACCTGCGGACCCCAGGACTCCCACGGGGGCTGCCGGGTCAGAACCATGCAGAGTCAGGGCTGCCCTGGGGACCCAGCCGGCCAGGAGAGGTCACGTGGCCACCGATGGGACTTCAGGAGGCAGAGAGATCTGTAACGTGTGAGAAGCGCTCCTGGAGGAGGTTAGAGTGGTTTGAGGGCAGTCCTTTGGAGAGGCAGCACTCAGTTTATCTGGAAAAGTGCCTTGGGCTGACCTCAATCCCCTGGGGAGAAGGTGGAGCCACCCGAGGGTCGCGGTTCCCACCAGGTCCCGACGCTGAAAGCACCTCGTCCACCCGGCCCTTGGCTTCCTTGTCGTGAGGCGCGGAGGACGGACCGAGGCGGGAAGCGGAAGGAGCCGTCACGTGCGGCCCCTGGTGACCGCTCGGGAGACGCTGGCCCGCGTTACCGATGTGTGACCGTTCGTCCTGTTTCAGAAGCACTTGTCCTAACTTTAGAAGTGATTGATTAGAACACTTACTTTTCTTTTAAAAAAACCCATAATAAGTAAAGATTTTCTAATAAAGTATCACTGAATCAGTTATACTTTCCTCGTTTTTTTCCAACGTGTGTGTGTGTGAGGGGGATTGTTGATAGCCAGTTTCACATACTGGCTTTACTTAAAAGGAAATTCACTGTGAACTGGCGGTGTTTTGTGGCTCTTTGATGTCCGGAATCACTGACGGCATCTCCAGCTTAGTTCTGACAGGTGTCTGCCGGCCTGTGTAATCCCAGCCCACAGGGAATGGGTTTTGCCTTTTCTCTTGTGAGTTCTCATTTGCTCTTAGACATATGTTGATCGAAACCCACAGGGAACAGGCTTTGCGTTTTCTCTTGTGAACTCTCATT
This sequence comes from Capricornis sumatraensis, assembly GCF_032405125.1. Lineage (NCBI taxonomy): Eukaryota > Metazoa > Chordata > Mammalia > Artiodactyla > Bovidae > Capricornis > Capricornis sumatraensis. Next base: position 73,876,425 of record NC_091087.1, on the reverse strand, counting down.
TACGTTTAGGCATATGTTGAAAACCATAGGCGACTATAGTCCAGTGCTCTCGTTATTTATTTGATAGTTGTTCGAGCTAAAACTGAGCCCGCCCTGGCTGTGGAGAGCACCTTCAGGGTGGCTCCTATGTTCTTGTGGCATCCCCCATCGTTTTCTTCTTTTTTAAACCTCTTTTTTTTTTGCTACTGGAATGTCAGCACCTTTAGGTCCTCTCAGCATATATGTACACTAACCTCTCTCTCTTCATTCAAATAACCTTGAGTGCACACTGATGTAAATAAATGCCAAATGACTAAACAAATTGGGATGAGGGGGAAATTTTTTTCTAATTTGTGATTCATAGATACAGAGAGGAATGAGGGAAATGGAAAAATCATCATTAGAATAATCATTTCTGCAGGCAAGATAAATTTATGAATGCTAAAATTAGTAAGCTAAAACTTGAAGAAGAATGGGATTTCTGCACAGCCTCAAATGATCTCCTGAATATTTATTAATTACCGTGGTGGTTTTAACTTACATCCACAAATTGTTTGCAGTTTCTTCCTCCGGGAGGTGGAGCTTAATTTTTTCCTTCCATTTGACTGAGGGCTGGACTTGATGACTTGCTTATAAAGAGTAAAAAATGAAAGGGAAAGATAGTTAACTTTACAGAGAAAAGCCTGGTAGATGCTACTTAACTAAATCATTAATATCAGCGTCATCAGTAATAAGACATCCAAAATCACTGCAGATGGTGACTGCAGCCACGAAATTAAAAGACACTTACTCCTTGGAAGAAAAGTTATGACCAACCTAGATAGCATATTGAAAAGCAGAGACATTACTTTGCCAACAAAGGTCCGTCTAGTCAAGGCTATGGTTTTTCCAGTGGTCACGTATGGATGCGAGAGTTGGACTGTGAAGAAAGCTGAGTGGTGAAGAATTCATGCTTTTGAACTGTGGTGTTGGAGAAGACTCTTGAGAGTCCTTTGGACTGCAAGGAGATCCAACCAGTCCATTCTGAAGGAGATCAGCCCTGAGTGTTCTTTGGAAGGACTGATGCTAAAGCTGAAACTCCAATACTTTGGCCACCTCATGCGAAGAGTTGACTCACTGGGAAAGACTCTGATGCTGGGAGGGATTGGGGGCAGGAGGAGAAGGGGACAACAGAGGATGAGATGGCTGGATGGCATCCCCAACTTGATGGGCGTGAGTTTGAGTGAACTCCGGGAGATGGTGATGGACAGGGAGGCCTGGCGTGCTGTAATTCGTGGGGTCGCAAAGAGTCAGACACGACTGAGCGACTGAACTGAGCTGATATCACATACCTTCTGATAAATGGCATGGGAAGAGCATGTCCCCTCTGTGATATTCTCTTCCAAAGGTCTGTAACCTCAGCTGATTTATGAGACTACATCAGGAGAGCCCACACTGAGGGGCATTCTACACAACACCGGCCCAGCCCTCCTCGAAACGGTGGCGATAATGACAAGGATGAGCTGTGGTGCTGTCACAGAGTGGGGGACACGGCCACTTACTTGCAGTGTGGTCTGCTGGATCCCAGGAGAGAAAAAGGCATCAGTGGAAGAACTGGGCAAACCCAAATAAAGTGTCTAGCCTAGTGAGTAGAGTTGTACCAGGGTTCATTTTCGGTTTTGGTAAATGTTATGTGAGATGTTAACATTGGGGGAAGCCAGGTGAGAGGGGCGTTCTTTATTGTCGTTACAAGTCTTCTGTTAGTCTAAAGTAACTTCACACTTAAAAAACAAATCAGAACAAACAGAAAATAACCAGAGACAATCCAGAATGAGTCCTATTGTACGTGGCTTCTAAGGTTGAAAAAGGTATTGCTATTATTTCTGTTTTACAGGAAGACATGACTGTAGTTTCTAGAAGAAAGTTCTAGAAGAAAGAGAGCTGCATTTGGTGTCACTTCTAGGAGTTTTATTGCTGACCATTTACTGGATATTCCAGTGCCACTGATCCTTGATCCACAAGTTTTATTCTGTTCTTTGGTTTTCTTTTTCTTTTTCAACCATGAAAATAGTATCTTCAGCTTTTAGAGCTCTGGAATATAATATCTGTCATCATTATAAATCAGTTTAACTTTATTCATTTGAAGAATAATTTTAGGTTCCTTTAAAAATCCATTTCTGCTCTGCTTGTGGTTGAGTGAAACCTCAGAGTCACCTTGCGCAGTTGTGTGGGTGGTGTGGGCAAGGAGAGTCAGTCAGTAACAGAGGCAAGTCACGCTGAGTCACGCAGCCAGAAGGAGCGTGGTTTCGGAGCCTCTGACCCACCTCCTCCCAGTGTTACTTCCAGCCCTTCCTTTCTGCTCCTCTGAAATAGGAATCGATGGCTTTGGCAGTCACCTTTGCTGATAGGAAGTCAAGGTGAGGTATTATAATAGACCAGTCCATTGGTACTGTGTCGGGAGGGGCGTCGGCAGCTCCTGAGATTTGCCTTCCCTCCGTGGCTCAAAGCCTTAGTTTGGGGACAGTGAAGTTAGTTACTTGCATAAGGCCAGCAGCGTGACCCAGTCGCTTTGATCTTTGTTTGCTCTGTCTTCAGAGGGTTCTCCCGCCTATACTCACCAGAAATACACTGTTAATAAGATGCTCTTTTATTTGCTACGACTGTATTCTTCCTTTAGAAATGTTGTAACGAAATGGAATGGGTCATTAAAAAAGTCGTTAGTCCTGGTGTTTGTAGGATCTCTCTTTTTGTCCTGAAGCAGTAGGAGGAGCCCGAGCGGATCCTCGCCAGCACAGGGTTACTAGGTGAGGGCAGAACCGACGGCTCTCCCACTTGTAGCTGTGTGGCCGTGGGCGGTTCATTAATCTCCCTGTGGTTCAGTTTATTTATGCAGTGGGAACAGCCACGGTGTCTACCTCGTAGGGTCATTGGGAGGATTAAGTTAAAGATGCAAGTGAAACGCTTAGCACAGTAATGGGTCAACTTGTCGCCTAACGGTGCAAGTTACTCAGCAAAAGACTTTGAAGACTATTTGGAAAATTGGGGTACAATAATAAATACAAGTAGCAATACTAAAAATGAAGATTACACAGGCTTCCTTGGTGGCCCACTGGTTAAGACTCCATGTTTCCATGGCAGAGAGCACAGGTTCAGTTCCCAGTCAGGGAGCTAAGATCCTGCATGCCTCATGGTGCAGGCCCCCCTCCCCCCAAAAAGTGAAGCTTACAGCAGTTGTCCCAGAGCATCTGGTGCCATGCCCAGTACCAGGGGAACTGTGTGCACATGTCGTTTAATCCTCCCAGTAGCCCTAGTGGAGAGTCTTCCCTCAAATGAGGGACCCTCCACTAGAGGGGCGAGCTCCCAGGGCTGCCGATAGCCCCTCAGCCACCCAGGGGCAGAGCGGGGGTGGGAGACCCATCTGGGTGGGGCCGGGGGCTGTGTCCTTTCAGGGCTCTGCTGCGGGGGCAGTGCGGTGCCTGCTCTTGACTCAGAACACAGCTTTTTCCCAAGTCACATCTCTCAGTGGTCCTCACATTACTTCTACAAAAATAAGTCTTCTGTGTGGGATTCTAAATAAAAACAAAGGCAAGAAACTCATGAGTCACTTTAAAGACTCTTTTACTTAAATAGGATATAATTACAGAATTTTTCAAGTATATACAAAGTAAACAGTAGTATAATGAACCCCAGGTACCGCAGCCACCACCACCAAGCCTGTGATTTTTAATTAATCTGTATAACTCCATCTGGTCTCCCACCCCGCTTGGTTGCTGTCGTGATTCAGTCACTCAGTCATGTCCGACTCTGCGTCTCCATGAACTGCAGCACGCCAGGCTCCTCTGTCCTTCAGTATCTCCCAGAGTTTGCTAAAACTCAAGTCCATTGAGTCGGTGATGCATCCAACCATCTCATTCTCTATCGTCCCTTCTCCTCCTGCCTTCAGTCTTTCCCAGCATCAGAGTCTTTTCCAGTGAGTCAGTTCTTCGCATCAGGGGACCAAAGTATTGGAGCTTTGGCATCATTCCTTATAACGAATATTCAGGACTGACTTCCTTTAAGATTGACTGGTTGGATCTCCTTGCTGTCCAAGGGACTCTCAAGAGTCTTCTCCACCGCCACAGTTCAAAAGCATCAATTCATTGTCTAGGTTTGTCATAGCTTTTCTTCCAAGGAACAAGCGTCTTTTAATTTCGTGGCTGCAGTCACTGTCCACGTTGATGTTGGAACCCAAGAAAATGAAATCTGACACTGCTTCCATGGTTTCCCCATCTATTTGCCATGAAATGATGGGACTAGAACCCATGATCTCTGTTTTTTGAATGCTGAGTTTCAGGCTTTTCGCTCTCCTCTTTTACCGTCTTCACGAGGCTCTTTGGTGCCTCTGTTCTTTCTGCCATTAAAGTGGGGTCATTTGCATTATCTGCATAACGACATTTCTCCCGCCAATCTGGATTCCAGCTTGTGAGTCATCTAGCCCAGCATTTCGTATGATGTACTCTGCATGTAATTTAAATAAGCAAGGTGACAATATACAGTCTTTATGTACTTCTTTCCCAATTTTGAACCAGTCTGTTGTTCTGTGTCTGGTTCTAACAATTGCTTCTTGTCCTGCGTACAGGTTTCTCGGGAGGCAGATCATGTGGTCTGATATTCCCATCTCTTTAGTAATATTCCGCAGTGTGTTGTGATCCAAAGGCTTTAACATAGTCCAGTGAAGCAGAAGTAGATGTTTTTTGGAATTCCCTTGCTTTTTCTCTGATTCATCATTTGTTGGCAATTTAATCTCTGGTTCCTCTGCCTTTTCTAAATCCAGCTTACACATCTGGAAGTTCTTGGTTCGTGTACTGTTGAAGCCTGGCTTGAAGGATTTTGAGATAATCTTGTCTGCATGTAAATGAGCGCAATTGTATGGTAATAGTAATTTGAGCATTCCTTGGCATTGCCTTTCTTTGGGACTGGAATGAAAACTGACCTTTTCCAGTCCTGTGGCCACTGCTAAGTTTTCTACATTTGCTGGCATGATGAGTGCAGCACTTTGACAGCATCATCTTTTAGAATTTGAACTCTCTCAGCTGGAATTCTATCACCTGCACTAGCTTTGTTTGTAATAATGCTTCCTAAGGCCCACTTAACTTCACTTTCCAGGATGTCTGGGTCTAGGTGAGTGATCCCACCATCCTGATTATCTGGGTCATGAAGATCTTTTTTGTACAGTTCTTCTGTGTATTCTTGGCATCTGTTCTTAATATCTTCTGCTTCTGTTAGGTCCATACCACTTCTGTCCTTTATCGAGCCCATCTTTGCATGAAACATTCCCTTGGTATCTCTAATTTTCTTGAAGAGATCTCTGGTCTTTCTCATTCTGTTGTTTTCCGCTTATCTTTGCATTGTTCACTTAAGAAGACTTTCTTATCTCTCCTTGCTCTTCTCTGGAACTCTGCATTCACTTGGGTATATCTTTCCCTTTTTCCTTTGCCTTTCGCTTCTCTTCTTTCCTCAGCTATTTGTAAGGCCTCCTCAGACAACCGCTTTGGCTTCTTGCATTTCTTTTTCTTGGGGATGGTTTTGGTCACCACCTCCTGTGCAGTGTTACAAACCTCTGTCCGTAGTTCTTCAGGCACCTGTCTATCAGAGCTAGTCCCTTGAATCTATTCATCATCTCTACTGTATAATCATAAGGGATTTAATTTAGGTCATACCTAATGGCCTACTGGTTTTTCCTACTTTCTTCAATTTAAGTCTGAATTTTGCAATAAGGCGTTTGTGCTCCGAGTCACAGTCCGATCCTACTCTTATTTTTGCTGACTGTGTAGAGCTTCTCTGTCTTCAGCTGCAAGGGATGTAGTCAGTCTGCTTTTGGCGCTAACCATTTGGTGGTGTCCATGCGTAGAGTCGTCTCTTGTGTTGCTGGAAAGAGGGTGTTTGCTGTGACCAGTGTGTTCTCTTGAGAAAGCTCCGTTAGCCTTTGCCCTGCTTCATTTTGTACTCCAAGGCCAAACAAGCCTGCTGCTTCAGATATTTGGCTTCCTACTTTTGCATTCCACTTGGTTATTACTGTACATTTCTTTTATAAAGGCAAAATTTGCCTTCATTGAAATGCACAGTTTTGAACTGCATGATTTTTGCAGGTGGATATCTCAGTGCGCTCACAGCTCAGAGCGCTTCTCTCGCCCTCGAGTTCCTTCTCGCCGCTTGCTTGGTCCTCCCTCCCCATGTGGCCGCTCTTCTGGGTTTTGTTTTGTTGCTCTTCACCCTCTTCTAGAAACTCCTGTTAAATGGAATCGCTCCACTCCTTTAGCACAGCATACATGCAGTCTCTGAGGTTTATCCCTATCGTTGTATCGGCCGTTGATACCTTCTTACCGCCGCGTGGTGTTCATTCCAGTCTGTGACTGAAAAACGCCTTGTTTATCTCGTCTCTTGTTGAGGAACTTTTGGGCTGTTTCTGGTTTTGGACCACTATGAATAAAGCTTCTGTAAAGTTTCATACAAGACTTTTTATTGTTTTATATATATATATATATATATATTTTTTTTAGGTCATTACCTGGAAATAGAATCTCTGGGTCACAGGGCAGATGTATATTTAACTTTATAAGAAACAGCCCAGCCTTTTTCTGAAATGATTATACCTTTTTCCACTTCTACCAGCAAAGAACCCGAGAGCTCTACTTGCTTCATGTCCTCTTCAGCCTTTGGTGTGGTTAGTCTTTTAAATTCTGGCCATTCCAGTGAGCGTGTCCTGTTGCTTCACTGCGTGTGTGTGCTTGAATGTTTATCTGGCTGCGTTCGGTCTTAGTCATGGAGCTCGAGGTCTTCATCAGGTTGCGGGGGTCTTTCACTGTGGCGCAGCCTACACACAGGCCCTGTGGCTGTGGTGTGGGCTCAGCACTTTCGGCACGCAGGCTTCGTTGCTCCGCAGCATGCTACTGCTGCTAAGTTGCTTCAGTCATGTCCAACTCTGTGCAACCCAATAGACGGCAGCCCACCAGGCTCCCCCATCCCTGGGATTCTCTAGGCAAGAACACTGGCGTGGGTTGCCATTTCCTTCTCCAATGCATAAAAGTGAAAAGTCAAAGTGAAGTCGCTCGGTCGTGTCCGACTCTTTGCGACCCCATGGACTGCAGCCTACCAGGCTCCTCCACCCATGGGATTTTCCAGGCAAGAGTACTGGAGTGGGGTGCCATTGCCTTCTCCAACTAATTCACTAGTTTAGTATGCAGTAAAATAGCAGAGGCTTTGAATAAGTTGAACTGGCTACTAACAACTAATTAGTTTTCTCCAGTGATCACTGTTCTAGACCAGGGATTGAACCTCACCTCCTGCATTGGCAGCGCAGAGGCTTAACCACCGCACGGCCGGGGGACCCCGTAGCAGGCTCTGCTGGAGGCAGGGGCTGGGCCAGCCGGGGGATCCCGCAGCCCGCTCTTCTGGAGGCAGGGGCTGGCCAGCCGGGGGATCCCGCAGCCGGCTCTTCTGGAAGCAAGGGCTGGCCGGCCGGGGGATCCTGCAGCTCTTCTGGAAGCAGAGGCTCACCACATCCCTGTGTTCCACTCCATGATGTGTTCTGTTTCCAGCAGGGCAGTAAAAAGACAAACACACAGAAAAAACCTGAATGTCACTTGCCCACAAAATCCAAAGCAACCCCAAAGCAAATAAAAGTGGTTACTTTGCAGATTTTTAGGTTTTTTTTCCCCCCCAAGATCTTTAAAAGCAGGAGCAGAGTTGATTTACATTTGAGCACACACTGTTGCTTGAACTGAGGCACACAGAACCCAGTCAGCGTGCCCATCTAATGTTCGCACTCTTTCCTTGGTTCTGAGCGAGTGCCTGGGGAGGCATAAAATGATTCTGTCTGCAATTAAAAAGCGTGTTTCAGGGTATCATAGCTGGTTTTCATATTAAAGATGAAGAGTGAGTAAATGTCTAAACGACAAAGCTGTTTGACTAACTGGTCCTAAAAGACTGATAAATTTTTTTTTTGGTTTTTTTTTAGATCGGGTGTATAGTTCAAAATTTAGAACTGTTGCTAGCTCCAGTTGGTTTCTGCTGTTTCCACCTGAGGCTGGGCTTGTTGGTGCCGTCGGCGTTTGGGCCCAGGTTCATCTTTGCTACAGGTCCTGTCCTGTGCACCGTAGGGTATTTAGCATCGTCCTTGGCTGCTGCCATTGAATGGAGCAATGACAGCTTAAAGTGTCTCTAGTATTGTCCCGTGTCCCTTGGGGGTCAAGGTCCCTTCGGTTGATAACCACTGAGTTGCAGCATGCCCTGGGCAGAGGCGTGGCAGGCACTGGTGGGGGGTCTTCAGTGGCCTGGCCCTGGGTCAGGGACTCTTCAGAGTGGGGCTGCGGGGTGAACCGTGGGTGCCCTTCCAGTGCGCACCCCAGGGAGGGAGGGAGAGATGCTTGGCAGCCGTCGTATAAGCGTCCTCCGAAGAATGCCCTGCTTGATCTTTTCTTCCTCCTCTTGCCTTGTTGGTGTGTGTGTTCCTCTCGTCTGCCCTAAGGAAAATAATCTGTATCTGCCATGTCACTCAGAGGGACGGTCTGACGTGGTGTGTTCTCTAGAACCTTAGTTCTAAGGGACGGTGACTTAATATATGTAAGAGAGGACCCTGTGCCCCCAGAAAGTCTGGAAAATGTTGGTTTAAATGAAGGTAAAGTGTTTTCCGTATTTGGTAGGATTTTTGAAAGCTGCTAACACCAACTGTAAATTGTCACTCTCTGAAAGGAGCTAGATTGGCCCGGTCTCACGTTTCCTCAACATGCAGTTTATCCACAAAGCGTTTTCCAGAGAAATAAAATTCTGTGGGACATGATTTGGGAAGTACTGTTCTAGAGTCACCTAGGGGAGGCCAGGGTGTGGGCAGGAGCAGGTGGTGGGCTGGGCATTGAGCTGGTGGAGTGGACGGACAGGGTCATGGTATGGTCCCTGCGCACCCCAGGATGGCCATCCGTAACAGTTATTAGGCAGTGAAAAACTCAGATTCGAGGTGGGAAGGAGCTACTATCCTGAGCCTCCGGGGTGCGGCCCCACCCCCACCCCCCTACGCAGCATGCTTGGCCCCTTACCCAGCAGTCGTGGGGTCCCCCACTCTCTCCAGCAACTAAAGGGTTACAGTCCCGGCTTCAGCAGGGACCCTCCTTAAGGCTGCTGCGCCAGCAAAGTGAGCTGTGTCTTTTCAGATTGGCTGTGGACCATGGTGTGTAAGTTGCTAATATTTTGAGTATCATCCTGGGTATGAGGGAGGAAACGGGGTGACAGATAAAAGGGGCCTAAGGCTTTTTGTCAGGAGTACCCTTCTGCTCAGACTGCCCAGGCTCTTGTGTATCAGGCTCCCATTTGTTGCCTAGCATGAGAGAGACTGGAAATATCCAGCCGTGTTGATTTACAACAGCAGTAATAATATACTATTGGGTATAACCACTCTTTGAATAACCAAACAAATTGCTGAGCTTTACTCTACATGTTGAAAGTTGGTTGGGAATTCCCTGGCTGTCCAGTGGTTAGGACCCGGTTCAACCTTGGGGCCCAGGTTCAATCCTTGGTCTGAGAACAAGAAGCCCATGAGCCACGTGGCGAGGCCAGGAGGAAAAAAAAAGAAGTTGATGAAACAGTTTTACCAGTTCAGAGAAAGAATATTTCCAGAATCAGTTTCTCTTGGAGCCGCTGAGATGGAGTCTCTGGTGGATGGAGTCACCCGGCTGGGCTGGCCCCGTGGGCCCAGCCCCAGGGAGAGCGCCCTGGCAAGGGTCAGTTGGGAGGCGGGCACAGCCAGCCCCAGGCCGTTGGCCTCTATTGTGTTGTTGTGATCTGTGATGTGAACACAGTGGCAGGCAGAGCAGTCCCATAAAGAAAAGCCTCAGGAAGACATGCCTGCTGAGAGAACGCCTCTCCCCAGATGAAGGACTGTGAAAACGTGTACAGCCTGCATTAAACATTAGAAGGAAGGCCGGTCTGAACTTGAGATGCTTATTTTCAGATGTTGCTTACATTGCTGTTAGTTCCTATAAACTGACTAATGGAAAATTTTAGTCGCTGTTTCTATATTTATTAATTGTAAGAGAAACTACCAAAGTATTCTTTCAGAAGTTTAGATGGGAAGAGTTTGAATGCATGTCCAAAGCTATAAGAGCCTCGATTTCCGTAAGATAATGTAGAAATGAGATACGCTTATGTTCAGCTGCTGATGGGAGAAATAAAACCTGATAAACTTGCTTGGCGTTATTTGTGTTTGTAACTTGTGATCATGGATAATAAACAGTGATTTGATAACCCTGACTCTAAAGTTGACCTGAATAATAAACTCATTTGTTTTTACCTTCACAATAGTATTGAGCAAGTGAACAACCTACGTGAGATACAAGCACTGAGACGCCTGAATCCACACCCGAACATTCTCACGTTGCACGAAGTGGTTTTGTAAGTATATCGGGGCTTTAAAAATTATCTAACCTCGATGATAATTGTCAGATCTCTTTTTTAAGAAAGAAAACCACAGTAGACATTTTAAACACTGGCTCTGTAGCTCAGACACGCATTCGGGCCAGTGCCTACATCCAAGCCCTCAAGGGGAAAGGCCTTCTTTGCAGCGACTCTGTGTCACAGCAGAGAACATCATTCGAGCGGTCCCCCTCCCGGAAGCTCAGCTGGGCTTCTGTGGAGGCGGCGGCGGCCCGGGACAGCTGCGTGCGAGCCTGCGGCCCTCTTTCGGGGGCTGCGCTTAGGTCATCCCTGCAGTTGCCATCTTGGTATGGCTTCATACAGCCCTTCTCACTGTATTCCACATAACTTCAGGGGGCTTTGCGTTTCTCTTCTGATCAAGAAGGCAGAGCGGAGCTCATCTGGAAGGGCTTGTCTGCCGGGGGCTAGGCTTGGGATCTGGCCTGAAGCTCCGAGAAGGCGCTCCTCAGCAGGAAGCCTGGCCTGTACCACCAGCCGGGGAAACCGCAGTCTCTGACCATTGAGCTGGGGGAGGTTTTCATCAGAGAGCTGACCAGTTCTAAACTTAAAACGTAGTGCCTTGTCTTGGCCGCGTGGCCTCCTGGCCCGCGTGGCCTCCTGGCCCGCGTGCCCTGAGGCATGTGTTTGGCCAGGTCCGGAGACTGCAGCCTGCACAGGGCCCTGCCTGTGCCAAGTGCTTCAGGGGCAAAGCGCTTTTGTCCGCGGCAGCCCGAGGGACAGTGCGCCCCATCCAGCCCCTCCACAGGTGCCCTGAGGGGCCCGGGGCGACCCTGCAGGGGCATGGGCATTTACTCCTTTTGCCCCTGGCTGGGTTTTGTATTTCACTCCCCACACTGTGATGTATGTCAGTGACATGAAAGTAATTTAGGTAAATTAAAGCTGAATTTGCAGCCACAGAGCTTGAATTAAGTCCTACTTTCTTTGTTTTGCTTCTCAAACTCCTCAACCTGTTTCTTCTGTCTGAAGATATAATAGTTACTTTCATAATCTCAAGATGCTTTTTTCCCAAAATTGTGGGAGGCCAGCTTTTAGCATTTTTGCCTACAGTCGTTTTATTATTATTTAAAATTATTTTTACCTAAAATACTGATTGAAAATCAAAACTTGTGCTGTTTCGGTCATTACACTTTGGCCTTTGCTGTGGGAGTGTTTTATGTTTATCAAAAGTGTTTACAAATGAGTTAAATATTTGATGCTTTTTTTCTGATTAATACAAGGAAAAAACCATTTTAAAAACCTGCTTTCTTCTTCAGTGACAGAAAATCTGGTTCTCTCGCACTAATATGTGAACTTATGGACATGAATATTTATGAGCTAATACGAGGTATGTAGAATAATTGGAAAGAGTGTCTAAGATCTTTTAAAGCTTACAGTTCCCATATATTTGTCTTAATTCTCAAAATCATCAGTCACCACAGTTCAGTAGTTGTATATAAGCATGCAGTGCGTGTGTGCTAAGTCGCGTCAATCGTGTCCAACTCCCTGGGACCCAACGGACTGAAGCCCACCAGGCTCCTCTGTCCGTGGGATTCTCCAGGCAAGCATACTGGAGTGGGTTGCCCTTTCCTCCTCCAGGGGATCCTCCCGACCCAGGGACTGAACTCGTGTCTCTCGCGTCTCCTGCACTGGCAGGTGGGTTCTTTGCCGCTAGCGCCACCTGGGTGTGGGAGGTATTCGGGGGGCAGTCTTGTCTGCTCAGAGCATGGCTGCGGACGGGAAGGGATGCCACACGGGGTGACGCGGGTGAGGGAGGCGCAGCGCGAGGCCCGGCTCAGGCCTCCCGCGGGCTCGTGCCCTTTGAGGGTCCCTTCCGGGCTCTGCCGTGGCTCGACATCCTACTCTAGGCTTCGGAATGAGGCAGGCTTCCCCCACAAATCATCGCCTGAGAGGGACTCTCCTTCCTCCTGGGGTTGGGGCCCTCACGCGGCGCCCTGAACTGCTGAGTGCTCATGCGTCCCTGTCTTTTGAACAATACACCTCTGTTTGGGGAAGCCACTGGCCTGAGCCGACCCCAGTCACGGCTGGTTTTGGAGGCCGGCAGAGGTCGCCTGAGGGAAGCAGAGGGCAGGAGGCAGAAGATTGGCCCACGTTGGTCAAATAGCCCTGGGTCTGACCCCCTCCGTGGTGTTGGATATCAGGACAAATGAGCTTTGTAAATATCACACAGCAAGTGTTAGACTTTATGGATCATATTATTCTTACCAAAAAAATAAAAAAAATCACTGCCTTATGTTATATGAGGGACTCTATATCTGAAATTGAGTTTTAGCGACAGTATCATAGATGATTTAAAAACTGCTATATTACTTCAAGCAGTTTAGGCCAAAGGGCATATGATGTGCTATGGAAAACTTTCAGATCAAGAAGCTGTTCTTGCAACAAAGGGGACCTTTAACATGATGCTAAAGGTGCATGCGAAGAGTTCAGATAAAATTATGTTTATGAAGTAGGAGCGTGGAAAGAAGTATTATGTCAAATGGACATATTTTATATGTGATTTAAAATATGTGGCTTAGTAAGTTAATAAATAGCATGAGTAGACAAGTTTTACATCTGTGAAAGTTGATATAAAACTTTTGGATCCAGAAGCGTTTACATCTTTTGAGGAAAGTAGGAGATTGCCTTGTATCTGGAAATATATGGTGTTTCTTTTAAGTTACAAACCTTGTGTATTTTATTCGTAGACAAACCTCTCATTCAGGTGTCTTGCTTTAAGTACAATTTAAAATAAACTTAGTTATCTGGTTTCCTGGTCTAAAACCTATTAAAAATAAGAGCTCTTTAAAGGAGCTTCTAGAACTTTACACACCAACAGAAAGTGACAGGTGACGATCCAGTAATGGGGGGGAGACTGAAAGTATAAACCAAACCAAGAGCGTCCGGGAAGACAGCTGTAAGCCGCCAGGGTCCCCGGGACAGGTTAGCGGGAGCACAGTCACGTACTGCACTGTGGTAACCATGTCACTGTAGGATATGCTGATGGGAACGTGGGTGAAATGTTTTTAAAAGATGCCCATGTAAAATACCGCCAAATAGAAGAGAGTTTTATATCTGAGGAGTAAACCTCACTTACCTGGAAATTTCACTTGAGGTCTTATTCCAGACAACTTGGATAAATACGGTGTTACTCTGTGATTAACTTTCAAATACAGTAACTGACTTAGATTCTTCACTTTGATAGCCTCTGTGTAACACATATTTTAACAGTGTATCAGGACAGGGTATCAATGCAACCAAGAGAAACAACCGCTAATTTTTACTGTAATTTGCAATCATCTTTTTACCAGTAAGCCAACATTTTGTTCTTAATGAATCTACAGAATCACTTCCTTCTAGTATAATAACAATTCTCTTGGTATAAGATACATATCTTATGTTAGAATTACGATTGTCAGAGTGTGATATTTTAAAACTCGAGGGGAGGGGATAATTTCTGGCAACTTTCTATGTGTTTAGATTGGAGAAAACTTTGTTTAGAAATCGATATTTTAATTTCCAGTAGTAGGGCAGTTGTGTAATTGGAGGAAGTGAGTCTGTTTCTTTCAGTATCTGTCTACAGAGACTGCAGAAAGCAGACTGTTGTATTAAGGCTCAACGGCCGCTGGTTCATCCCGTGGATGCTGAGTGGCTTCACAGGCCAAACGCTGTGCTCTGAGCATGGGATCAGGTGCTGTCGGTGCTAAGGGGCCTCTAAGTGTCAGAGATGTTAAAACATGGGGAAAACGGTTGACAGTGATTGTCACTCACTCACTGTTGGAACGTGAACCTGATTTCAGAGCTGCGTTAGCATTGAGGAAATGCAGTCATCCCTTCGTGTCTGCAGGGTACTGGTTCCAGGAGCCCCGCAGGTACCAAAATCTATGGATGCTCAAGCCCCTTGTGTGTGAAACGACTCAGGGGTTCAGCCAACCGCAGAAACCTCGGATGCGGGACCCGCGGACAGAGGGGGCTTGGGGGCGCCGACTGTGTGGCGAGGACGGTGACGGCCGACGGCCGTGAGTGCTCTCCACAGGCCCGGCGCTGCCCCTGGCTCTTGAGAGGAGTCAGCTTATTTCACCCTGAGAGCCTGTGAAGCGGATTCTGTCATGATGGCATGTTCGGGATGGTGAAAGGGAGGCGTGGAGAGACGAGGGACCTGTCCACGGCCGTGCGCCTCGTCCGTGATGGTCTGGGGTCGGGACTCGGGCAGCGCCTGCTCTCGCCCACACTGCACGGCCCTCTGGACAGCCCTGAGTGGACCGGGAAGGCCCGGCAGCCAAGGCCACCACCGACCACTTTTGGGGCACGCAGTCTCCTGCTGCGGCTCCTCTGCCTGTCGTCCTCGACAGACTCGGGCCACCCAGACCCGTGACTCTCCCCCGGCAGCACATGGGCCACCTTCTGGAGCGCAGGCTGTTCCAGGTCCAGGGGCTCATCTTGTCACCTTAGGGTTACACCATTTAGAGCCTGTGAGTGGACCAGGCATCCTACAACAAACCCATGACTCTGAGCCAGGTAGGAAAAAGCAGACCAAGCTTTGTTTGACTGTAAGCGTAGCATTACAGTTTGTTTCCCTGAGGAGCTTAGGCAGTGTGTCTGAGCTGTGGAGCATATTACAAGGGGCTTGTGCATCCACGGATTGTGGTACCTGAGGGGCTCCTGGAACCAGTACCCTGCAGACACCCAGGGATGATTGTATTTCCTCAATGCTAAGGCAACTTTGAAATCAGGGTTCATGTTCCAGTCATTATGCAATGTAATGATTTTGCATGACAGATTAATTACTGTGTCAGATTAATTCAGTTGTATTTTTATATATGATCAAATCTGAGCCACTGAACTGTAAGGTGCAGTATTTTTTATGTACCAAAAAAAAGGAAGAAAAACATTGCCACTGCCGCTCTGACACATACCTTTCTTATCACTTAGCAATTTTAGTTCTGTCCTTATTAACAGAACTGGTTCAGAGCTATTGAGACAGTTTCCAGCCATGTCACTTTTGTGCATATATAAAAAGGAAGTAGACATGACATAAACCTGTTACGGCAATTCCTAACTCTTCCTTGAAACTTTCTGATGTGGCATGGTTGCTGAGCGTCTTCCTCACATTGTCCATCTGTGCCGTTCAGGGTGTGAGTGAGTAGCATTATTTTCGCTGGAATTTTCCGAAGCCGATGGCACCATCCTGTTAAGTCGGTGCTGGTGCTTCTGGGAGGTGCCCTCCGGTTCTGTGTCGATGGAGCACGGGTGTCCCCGATCGCACTCCAGGCCAGAGCACGCACAGCGCCGTGCACACCTCGCGGGGTAATCATGGTGTCTGGCTCTCGGGGTGGCTGTGAGGAGTGAATGACAGGTGTGGGGTATGTGGAGCAGCGCCCGGCTGGCGTGGTCTTTAATCAGCGTGGGCGCCTGTCATCACCACCACCACCACCAGCACGCTGCGCCCAGCTAAGTGTGCCGGCTCTGGCTGTCTGCACTGGCTCGTCCCCGTGCTGGGAGCTCAGCTCCACTCCAGAGATGAGGAAAAGAGCTTCCAAGAAGTTAGAGCACTTGCCTGAGATGAGCCAGCTTCAGAGAGCAGAGCTGGGGAACCTCCCTGGCTGTCCAGTGGTTAAGACTGTGCTTCAATGCCAGGGGTGTGGGTTTCATCCCTGGCCAGGGAACTGAGATCCCCCATACTGCATAGTATGGCCAAAAAATAAATAAGAAACAAAGCAGAAGGCAAAGAGCAGAGCGGGGAGGCCCTCCTTGAATGTGGTCTTGTTGAGAGAGGGGTGCTGGTGATGGCTCCGGCTCCATGCTGAGTCTGACAGCCCGCCTGCTACGCTCTGCCGGTCGGGACCTCCAGCTTCTCTGAGAACCACGTGCTGTCCTGCAGGGCTCTCTCTTGGAAAACACGGATGGCAGACTCATGCTCGCACGCTGCCTGGGGGCCTAGCCTCTGGGCCCAGGTGTAGACTGTGGCCCGGCAGGCCCCTCGGAGGCTGACCAGGAGAGCCAGCCGCAGCCTGGGGACGGGGCCTCTCGTGGGAGGGGCGTGTGTGCTAGATTGCCTGGTTCGGTGCAGGCTACACTGGAGGCCACAGCTAGTCACTGTGTCCACTTCCGATCTTTTACATTGCTGGTGTTATGTGTGACATTCATTAAGTGCCTTCTTAATGAGAATGTTTGGTAAAAAATTATCTTGGAATAATTAATTTGGCTCAGTGAGCCAAGGAAATGCTGTTTGCAGTCTGCTGGCTTCAGTAAAGGGTCATACAAAGAACCTCAGGGTGTTTTATTCACAGTATTTTGTCTGCTTCAAGGTGTTTGTAAGCAAGAATCTGGTGGGAACCGGATACCATCTTGCACCCGGAAAGTTAGGATCTTTTTTGGAGGAAATACTTTTGAAAGTCGACAGTCCATCCTCCTTGTCGAGGGTGTGGACTCTGATTGCTCAGACCAGTGGTGCTCGTGGCTCAGGCGGGCCCCTTGTTCCCCTGGGAGCCCCCGTGTGCAGACAGGGATTCCCACGGAGAGATGGGAAGGAGTCACAGCCTTGCCCCTACGGCTACGAATGGGTAGAGGGAGCTGGCCCGGGAGGAAGGGAGAGAGTCCCGCACTGGGGGCAGAGAGCAGTGAAAAGGTCAGACTCCTGGCCCCCCGCCTGCTTGTGATGCCCTCGGTCTAGGCCTGGGCCTTGGAATCTGCTTGGTGAAAGATCCCTAGTGATTCCCTGGGTCTAGGCCTGGGCCTTGGAATCTGCTTGGTGAAAGATCCCTAGTGATTCCCTGAGTCTAGGCCTGGGCCTTGGAATCTGCTTGATGAAAGATCCCTAGTGATTCCCTGGGTCTAGGCCTGGGCCTTGGAATCTGGTTGGTGAAAGATCCCTAGTGATTCCCTCGCTCTAGGCCTGGGCCTTGGAATCTGCTTCGTGAAAGATCCCTAGTGATTCCCTGGGTCTAGGCCTGGGCCTTGGAATCTGCTTGATGAAAGATCCCTAGTGATTCCCTGGGTCTAGGCCTGGGCCTTGGAATTTGCTTCATGAAAGATCCCTAGTGATTCCCTGGGTCTAGGCCTGGGCCTTGGAATCTGCTTGGTGAAAGATCCCTAGTGATTCCCTGGGTCTAGGCCTGGGCCTTGGAATCTGCTTGATGAAAGATCCCTAGTGATTCCCTGGGTCTAGGCCTGGGCCTTGGAATCTGCTTGGTGAAAGATCCCTAGTGATTCCCTGGGTCTAGGCCTGGGCCTTGGAATCTGCTTGATGAAAGATCCCTAGTGATTCCCTGGGTCTAGGCCTGGGCCTTGGAATCTTCCTGATGAAAGATCTCTAGTGATTCCCTTGGTCTAGTCCTGGGCCTTGGAATCTTCCTGATGGGAGATCCCTAGTGATTCCCTTGGTCTAGGCCTGGGCCTTGGAATCTGCCTGATGGGAGACCCCTAGTGATTCCCTTGGTCTAGGCCTGGGCCTTGAAATCTTCCTGATGGGAGACCCCTAGTGATTCCCTTGGTCTGGGCCTGGGCCTTGGAATCTGCCTGGTGGGAGACCCCTAGTGATTCCCTTGGTCTGGGCCTGGGCCTTGGAATCTGCCTGATGGGAGACCCCTAGTGATTCCCTTGGTCTAGTCCTGGGCCTTGGAATCTTCCTGATGGGAGATCCCTAGTGATTCCCTTGGTCTGGGCCTGGGCCTTGGAATCTGCCTGATGGGAGACCCCTAGTGATTCCCTTGGTCTGGGCCTGGGCCTTGGAATCTGCCTGATGGGAGACCCCTAGTGATTCCCTTGGTCTAGTCCTGGGCCTTGGAATCTGCCTGGTGGGAGACCCCTAGTGATTCCCTTGGTCTAGGCCTGGGCCTTGGAATCTGCCTGGTGGGAGATCCCTAGTGATTCCCTTGGTCTGGGCCTGGGCCTTGGAATCTGCCTGATGGGAGACCCCTAGTGATTCCCTTGGTCTAGTCCTGGGCCTTGGAATCTTCCTGATGGGAGATCCCTAGTGATTCCCTTGGTCTGGGCCTGGGCCTTGGAATCTGCCTGATGGGAGACCCCTAGTGATTCCCTTGGTCTGGGCCTGGGCCTTGGAATCTGCCTGATGGGAGACCCCTAGTGATTCCCTTGGTCTAGTCCTGGGCCTTGGAATCTGCCTGGTGGGAGATCCCTAGTGATTCCCTTGGTCTGGGCCTGGGCCTTGGAATCTGCCTGGTGGGAGACCCCTAGTGATTCCCTTGGTCTGGGCCTGGGCCTTGGAATCTTCCTGATGGGAGACCCCTAGTGATTCCCTTGGTCTGGGCCTGGGCCTTGGAATCTGCCTGGTGGGAGACCCCTAGTGATTCCCTTGGTCTGGGCCTGGGCCTTGGAATCTTCCTGATGGGAGACCCCTAGTGATTCCCTTGGTCTAGGCCTGGGCCTTGGAATCTGCCTGATGGGAGACCCCTAGTGATTCCCTTGGTCTGGGCCTGGGCCTTGGAATCTGCCTGGTGGGAGATCCCTAGTGATTCCCTTGGTCTGGGCCTGGGCCTTGGAATCTGCCTGGTGGGAGATCCCTGGGCGATTATAAAGATTGGATGCAGTAGACTTTCCCTGAAAGAGGCCACCTTCCCTGAGTTCAGGTTCTGATGAATGTGAGGACAGCTTTATGCTGTAACTAGGATGTGGCTGTGTGGCTGTGGCTGGGAAGGGTGCTTCTAGGAACAGAGCGGTGTGAGCACGACCAGAAGCAGGAGAAGGGGATGGGGCGGGGGCGTCCCGGCAGCGAGAGCGAGGCGTGGGACGTGGTTCCCGAGGCGCGCAGCCAGGCCCCGCAGCTGGTTCTGGGCACTCGTTGGAAAGGCAGCTTTCAGGGCCCCACCGCAGACCTGCTGAACCAGACGTGCCAAGCGGGGATGGGGAGCAGTCACTGTCTTCACCAGCCCTGAGGGACTGGGGGCCCTGAGCCGGGGGGGCGTCTGCCCCTGGGGTCTGGGGAGCCCGCCTCATCTGTGGCAGCGAGGACAGAGGGGACAGAGCCTGACAACGCTTGAGCCAGCCTCACGGGTGACAGCGGAAATTTTGCTTTCTTCTCACCTTTGTATAGATAATCGATAAAATTACAGAGTTCCTCAAGCTGTGGGAAGCCCACAATCTTGGTTTTAATTTCTTTTAAATTGTGGAAAACTGATGTGAAACAGAATAAAAAGATGACATGGAAAAATTCACTCCACTTAGACATTTTGTAAATTATTACTTTCTATGATTAACATAAACATCCTTGTTATGCGAGAAAAAGAAAACATTAATTTTTCAACAGAAATTGCAAACTTAGGACCAAAAATGTCAAGTGGGCCATGTACACGTGTTGGCTCTCTGAATTGTTAGGTGAGAGTATGTGTTTCTCATATTTAAAGCCTAATGACCTAGAAACACAGGCCTCTGAGATTAAAATCAAACAAAACATGACATCTTCAAGAACGCAGGTGTCTGTGCTGCTGGTCGTCTTTCAGTTGCTAAGTCGAGTCCGCCTCTTTGGGACCCCATGGCCCGCAGTACTCCGTGGGACTGGAGTGTGATGTGCGGGGTTCTAGAACATCATGGACAGTGCAGGAGTGAGGAGGGTGTAGGTTGCAGGCTGTGTGGATGGATGCCCGGTGTGCTGCAGGGCGTGGTCAGCGGTGGCAGGGACTGCTCCCTTTTGTGAAAGGAGTGTGTGGGCTGTGCAATTCGGTCATTGGTCTTCTTCAATTAAGAGAACGTACTTCTGGGGCTTCCCTGGTGGCCAGTGGTTAAGACGTCACGCTTCCACTGCAAGGGGCGCCGGTTCAGTCCCTGCCAGGAAACAAGATCCCATATGCCGGGAAGTACAGCAGAAAAAAAAGAAAAGAAACTGTGATCTATTCCCTTAAAGACGGAAATCTCCATCTAGACAGGAAGCTGAGGAAAATGCTGGATTTGCAGCTGACTCCTGCCATCTCGGGCTTCCCAGGTTGGCTCAGCGGTAAAGAACCCACCCCGCCTGCCAGTGCAGGAGACACAGGAGATACAGGTTCGATCCCTGGATTGGGAAGATCTCCTGAAACAGGAAATGGCAACCCACTCCAGTATTCTTGCTTGGTAAATTCCGGACAAAGGAGCTGGCGGGCTGCAGTCCATGGGGTCGCAAAGAGTGGGACATGACTGAGGGCGCATGCACGCATGTGGCCTGCCAGCTCGAGTCACAGTGTGGAGGAGTGTGCCCTGCAGGCCTTCCTGAGCCTGTGCGGAGGCCCCCCAGACCGAGTGCCCCTGGGTGACCGCCCAGCACCTTTCTCATTGCAGAGAAGGCCTGGGGCCGGGCGATTCTGGATGAAATCGTGTCGGTATGTAGAATTCTACATGGCATATTTTGTAGATGGACTGCGTATTTCCTAGAGCTATTCCATTCTGGTTTTCACTGAGAAAATTAGAAATTCTTGCACATTATTAAAAATGGATTGTGTTTTATTTAAAAAACAGGGATATTGGTGACCATGTTTGGCTGTTTCCTTGATTGCACAGGAAGAAGACACCCGTTATCAGAGAAAAAGATTATGCTCTATATGTACCAGCTGTGTAAGTCCTTGGACCACATGCACAGGTATGCACGTGGAGGCTTGAGGCTTTCGGATTAATAAAATGCGCTACCATTCATTAGAAAATGCAGTGTGAAAGAATCTGAGTGAGGTGCAATTAATTCTGTCCTTCTTTTCATGTTGAATGCAGAAATGGAATATTTCACAGAGATGTAAAACCAGAAAATATATTAGTAAAGGTAAGAATTTTTATATGAAAAATTGATATCAGAATGAAGACAGAATATAAAAACTTTTCACTGGATATGCTTTCAATCCCAATGGATGTCATGTTTGTTATTTTTTTTTTTTCCCTTCCAGTTTGGAAAAAAAAAATCATTAATAAATGCCATCAACATAACTGTACGTCTGGAAAAAGGCACCCTTCTTATATACTGTGTATAAAAATTAATTCCATTTATTGATAAATTATTCTAAACGCTGTAAATATAAAAGGGGAAGAGACAGGATTTGAGCTCAGATCTGTCTCACTCAAAAGCCCTTAAACTGTACATGTGTTAAGTGTACACGTTGTTAGGTTTGGGCATCTGTATATACCCATGAAACCATCCCAGTCGCCAAGCAAAGCCGCTGCCCCAGGAAGCTTCCTCTTGCCTTTGGTAGCCTTTGCCTTCCTGTTCCTTGTCCCCAGGAAAGACAAGCTGACTGTCATAACAGAATTAGTGTGTGTCTTCTAGAATGTTCTGTAAATGGAATTACATGGTACATACCTCTCTGTGATCTGACTTCTTTCACTCAGCCGCGTTTCTCTGAGATTGGTCCACGTTGTAGTGTGTGTGCCACGGCTTTTGAAGTTGTCTCACAGCTCCTGGATGCTGGTTCTGTTTCTGATGTTCTTCTGTTGCTTTGCATTTCAGTTTGGGAAGTTTCCTGTTGGCATGTCTTCAAGCTCACTGACTCTTCCCTTGGCTGTTTAGTCTATTGATGAACCTATCAAAGTCATTTGAAATTTTTGTTCCAGTGTTTTTTATTTCTGATGTTTTATTTTGACTTTTTTCTTAGGGTTTCCATCTCTCTTCTTACGTTTCCCACCTGAACTTGCGTGCTGTCTTCTTTTTCCCCTGGAACCCTTAAATTAATCATAGTTTGCTTGTTTTTTAGTTTCCTGTCTGGTGATTCTAAAATTCTAAAACCTGTGCCGTATCTGAGTCTGGTTTTGATGCATGCTGTGCCTCTTCAGACTGTTTTTTCTTGTCTTTTTATGTGTCTTAGTTTTTGTTGAATGTATCGGGAATGGGGACAGAGGTACGAGGCTGTCAGTGTAGGTCTCTTCACCATGTGGCCGAGAGAAGTGCTGTTTAACGTGGGCTGTAGCTGCAGGTGCCCGCCAGAGACTTCATGTTTATTGACAGCATGCATTTTACGACTTCAGTATGAGAGATAAAGAAGAGGGAAGAAATACCCTGAAACCTGTTTGAGGCATAATGGGGGATATGACCAGGGTATAGAATTCATCTGTAGACTTACACTGTGACTTAAACATTTGCACAGCCCGTAGATGATTTGCAGATATTTTGAAATGTCTATAAAACACAGCCAGAATATTTGTAAATGTGATCCGCTGGATAGAGACCCCACTTCCTCATGGGTTAGCGGCAGCTTCAGGTGCTTACAGAGCCGGCACTCTGGTCTACAAGCTCGTTTAGATGCCAGGTGCCCTTGTGTTAGCGCGCCAGTGCCGGGAATGGCCCGCGTGACGGTCACTGCTTGGTGAGACGTTCCCTGTCCCCATGTCTCCCCGCTCGCAGCGGGATGTCCTGAAGCTCGGGGACTTTGGGTCGTGCCGGAGCGTCTACTCGAAGCAGCCGTACACCGAGTACATCTCCACCCGCTGGTACCGGGCCCCTGAGTGCCTCCTCACCGACGGCTGCTACGGCTTCAAGATGGACCTGTGGAGCGCGGGCTGCGTGCTCTACGAGATGGCCAGGTACGCTGGGCCCCGGGGGGCGCAGCCAGTGGCTTCCCGCCAGGCCCCCCCTGCAACCCTCTCCTGTGCCCCTGGAACAGCCCTTCTGGTGTCCTGGCTGCTATGGAACCTGACAAGAAGCGGCCAGAACGCTCTCCTTGCTTGCCCAGCGTGGAGGGCGGAACACTGTCAGTTGCTTCTCTCCCACCGGCCGCTGGGCCCCGGGTGGCCGGGCCTCTCCGTGTGGCCTCATCAGCAGTAGAACCGGTGAAGCCCGAGGAGGAATGGAGCCAGGGCGTGCTTCCTGCGCCGTGTGGGGCCTGCCATGGGGAGTGGGGGCCATGCCCCCTAGCCTGCCCTCGGAGTTCAGTCATTCCTGTGGGCGCTCAGGCCCCGGGGTGAGGAGGAGCTGGAGTCTAGAGCGCTCCAACCCTGAGCGTGCTGCCCTCACCCCAGCCTCGGCTCCACCGCTGGACGGAGCAAGGCCACAGCAGAGGCCGGGCAAGGAGGAGGGGGGCACACCCTCCTGCTCCAGCGGGTCAGGAAGGACGGGGCCAGGGTGTGGGAGAGGTGATTTCCGTCAGAGTGACGCTGGTCAGAACAGTACCAGCAAGGCAGGAGGACCCAGGGCGTCCACGGCCACCTGCTCCCCTGACCCCTTGGTGCATGCACAGGCCCTTGAGGGCGCAGCCTCTGACTCTAGGCCTTCCTGTTGGTAAGTAACTGTTATTTTTGGAAAGGAGACTTGTGGTTTCACTGATGCTGAAGTTACAACAGATGGTCTTTTCTCATGTACTTAAGTCCCTCGGCTTCCCCGGTGGCTCAGATGGTAAAGAATCTGCCTGCCATGTGGGAGACCCGGGTTCAGTCCTCACATCAGGATGTTCCCCTGGAGGAGGGCATGGCAACCCACTCCAGTACTCTTGCCTGGAGAATCCCCTGGACAGAGGAGCCTGGGGGCTACAGTCCACGGGGGTCGCAGAGAGTCAGGCACGACTGTGGGACTAAGCACAGCACAAAGTCGCCTGAGCCAGTTTGGAGGGAGGTGAGAGGCGCCAGAGCCCTTTTAGCCACGACTCCCAAGTCTGTGAAGGCTCTGAAACCAAAACGCTCCGTGGACCTCGTTTGTCCACGCAATCTGGCCTGACCCAGCCTGAACTGCTGTTGACAGCGCTCCCCCGTGGCGAGAGGTGCTGGGGGTTTCCTCTCGCAGTTGGTGGAGACCCGTCTGTGCAGGTTTGGGGGTGGGCTCTGTGCCTTAGGACTCCGACGTGGGGACAGTGGAGGAGGAAGGCCCGGGGCGGGGGTGGGCGGGGTGCGTGCTGGAGGTCCCTCTGCCGCCGCGAGGGTCGGGGCCCTGATGGCAGCCTTGATCCCGCCCAGCCTGCAGCCGCTCTTCCCCGGAGCCAACGAGCTGGACCAGATCTCCAGGATCCACGACGTCATGGGCTCGCCTCCTGAGAAGACCCTCACCAAGTTCAAGCAGTGAGTGCAGGCCCCCGGCCCCCGCCCCAGGGCTCGCCCCGCTGCCGTTCCCCACGGCCTCAGCACAGCCCGCTCGGCCCAGGCAGTGGAGAGGCGTCCCTGGGGGGTTCACTAGGACCTCAGAGTCTCGGGTGAGGACGGCTCCCAGCACAGGCCGCACGCCTGGCCTGGGGCAGCTCCGCCCGGCGCCCTGCCACACTGACCCCTGGGCGGGGACTTGGGGGAGCCGGGCTCTTGGGGGTCCCCGGCGACGTGAGGGGCGGGCAGCACCCAGCAGCTCCCAGATGCTAGGAAGGTAGGGAGATGACAACTCTGTTGGAGTCTTGTTCTTTTTTTAAATTTTACTTCCTTCTTTGGTGGGAATGTGCTATTAGTCTTTTCAAGGGAAAGTTTTCTTATCTTGAGTACGAGATTTCACACACACACACCCGTTTTAAAAACAGATTTAATGTCGTGGAGCAGTTTTCGGTTCGCAGGAAAAGCAGTGGCAGTGCAGAGACCGCCCCTCTCCTGGGGCCAGCGCTGCCCGGGGCACGGGGCGGCAACCGAGCCCAGGGCTGCGGCTCCCTGAGCGCCTCTCTGCGCGGAGTCTGGACGCCGCTGTGCCTCCCCGCCCCACTGTTAGAGCGTGGACTGTTCCCTTCTGCGCAGGCCCCTGTGCAGTCTTGACGCTGGACCGGCCACGTGCTCTAAATGGCGGCGTGACCGTGTATTATCATTGGGCTTTTAATGCAGGTCGAGAGCTATGAGTTTTGATTTTCCTTTTAAAAAGGGATCAGGGATACCTCTACTGACCACCAGTCTGTCCCCGCAATGCCTCTCCCTCCTGCATGCCATGGTGGCCTATGATCCCGACGAGAGAATCACTGCCCACCAGGCCCTGCAGCACCCCTACTTCCAGGAGCAGAGGTGGGCGCCGTGCTGCGGCCAAGGGGAATGCAGAGGGGCGGGGGGGGGGGGGGCGGCAAGCGGAGGGGCTGGGGAGGGGGTGCATAGGGGCTGGGGGGCACGCGGAGGGGCCGGGGGCACAGGGAGGGGGTGTGGAGGGGCTGGGGGGCATGTGGAGGGGCCGGGGGGGGGGTGCGGGCCGGGGGCACAGGGAGGGGGTGTGGAGGGGCTGGGGGGCATGTGGAGGGGCGGGGTGGGGGTGCGGGGGGGCCGGGGAGGGGGTGCGGAGGGGCGGGGTGGGGGCGCGGGGGGGCCGGGGAGGGGGTGCGGAGGGGCGGGGTGGGGACGCGGGGGGGCCGGGGAGGGGGTGCGGAGGGGCGGGGTGGGGGCGCGGGGGGGCCGGGGAGGGGGTGTGGAGGGCTCATGGGGCATGCAGAGGGGCCGGGGGCGGGGGTGTGGAGGGGCCGGGGAGGGGTGCGGAGGGGCCGGGGAGGGGTTGCGGAGGGGCCGGGAAGGGGTTGCGGAGGGGCCGGGTGGGGGGGGTGCGGGGGCCTGGGGGATGTGGAGGGGTAAGGTGGTCCCAGGAACAGTGCCCGTACCTCTGGGAACCCACCCCTCGCTCCTCTTTGGCCCTTTTCTCCAAAAGGAGGCTAGTGGCATCAGGGAGGGTAGAAGGAGGGCCTGTGGCCGCCTTTCAGTCGAGGTCAAGGCTCCAATGTTTAGCCCAGCGAGTCAGAGCAGAAGGGGCTAGTGGGGTGAGCCTGCTCGCTGTGAGGCTCCAGAGTGAGCTGGGTGGTGCCCGACATGGGCAGTGCCTGCGCCGGGGCACCTGACCACCCCTCTGTGTGGAGCCCAGAGGCTGTCAGGCTGATGCAGAGAAGGGGTGAGCTCCCTGGCGGTCAGCGGGTGAGATGTGTGTGAGCGAGGCAGGGGAGTGGAGGCGGCAGACGCCACGGTGGGTTTTCAAGAGAGGCGCCCTTCTGTGTTCCCCACAGGGTGGCTGAGAAGCAGGCGCTGGCAAGGGCCAGGTGGAAGGCCCCTGCTCCCTTCCCCGAGTGCCCCACAGCCCCAGAGCTCAGCAGCACCTGGCAGACGGCGCAGGAGGGCCGGAAGCAGGTACTGTGTGACCGGGGGAGCCAACGGCCCCAGGCACCCCCCGTGTCTCCCAGACAGACGCCCTGGAGGGCCCCCAGCCCCCTGGAGGGGCCATCATCGACCTGCCACCAAGCCAGACAGCGTCTGCACATACCGGGGGTGGGCACCGGCTCCCATGGCCCCCGCCCTTGCTGCCCACCAGCTCCTTCCACAGCCTTGCGGGGCGGGTCCTCCCACCCCCAGGGCCAGGCTGCACCCAGACCCAGCGCCGGTCACCTTGTCGTGTCCCTCAGACCACCCTAGCTGGGGGCGCAGGGAAGCCACCCCTGGGCAGGTGACCCCTTGGCTGCTGAGCCCTGCAGGAGCAGCGGGCCACCGGCGGTTGCTGCGCACGCTTTTAGCAGCTGTGGCTTCTCCTTGTGAGAGCCTCACCTTTCCCTTCAGGCCCCGAGCCCCCTTCACAGCTGTGGGCAGGCACCGAGCTCTGTGGTGACTGCCCGGCTGCCGTTTATTGAGGGTCCATCTGCCGGGGGCTGAGGACGCAGGTGTCCCTGCGGCCAGGCTGCCCTCCAGAGAGCGGGACCCCGGGTCCGGCCTGTGTGCTCCTCCAGGAGGCGACCGCGCCCACGCCTCATACGGTTTTCGCATGCCGGGAAATTCTCTTCAGCCATTAAAAGCTGCGAAACCCACTAGCTCACTGGCCACACAGAAGCAGGCTGCAGGCCACGCGGCCAACCCCAAGGGGTTAGAGCAGGAAGCGAGACCGCACCCCGCACCCCGCACCCCCACCACCGTCCACGCAGGCCTGGCCTGGGAGCGGCCCCCCGAGTTTCTGCCTGGGACATGGTGTGTGTTGTCCAGTCACCGTGTGGTCCCACCTCACGGCCCAGAATTGTGCGAGGCAGGAGCAGTAAGGGCGCCCCCGTTGCCCTGCCTAATTCCCGCAAAGGGCTTGGCATCCTGTGCTCATCTGGCCTTCTCCTGTTTCTAGAAACAGCCCCCAAGGCCAGAGGAGAACCACCCCCAGAGGCCGGGGCCGGCCTACCTGATGGAGCTGCCCAGGCTGAAGCTGTCCGGAGGGGCCAAGCTGGCCTCCTACTCCAGCCCGGCCCTGCCGTCAGTGTTCCTCCCGAAGGTGCCGCTGCTGAGACCCCTGAAGTGCGTCGGTGCGGCCCAGAAGGTGGGCATCCCGCAGCCCCCCACCCTGTGCTCCCGCCCACCCTGGCCCCCACTGAGTGTCTGTCCCTCTCTCTGACAGACAGACACGCAGAAGGACATCAAGCCCAGCCTGAAACAGTACCGCCTGCCCACGATAGAGCGCAGAGGTGGGGGCTACTGAGAGCCATGGTGCCCTGCTCGGGCTGGCTCCCCGCCGCCGCGCCCGCGAGCGGGCAGGGTCTCCCAGGGCTGGGCGTCCTGTCCCGGGAGCGCCGCCCCCAGACCCGCACCAGGACAGCCGTGTCCAGAGAGCGGCTTGACTGTGTTCCAGTCTAATACATCTGCAAAACCGTCTCCTTCTAGGGTTTTACTTCATTTCCATGATGTAAGGGTTCGGGGCAGGGATATTTTGTAACTTTTGTATGAATCAGAAGAGAGAGACTCTACTGTCATCATGTGCTGTTCAGGCTGTGGCTTCACCGCGGGCTCCGCGTGTCTGTAGTCCATCAGCGCTCGCGTTTAGCGCAGTTCAGCTTCCGGATTGTACCGCCGGAGACCCCTGATTTTATTAAAGAGTAAGCTGTCCTCACGGTGTCCTCCTGTTTGCCGAGTTGAATGCGTGTCCTGACCGTCCTTTATCCTGACTTCTGTGGGCGCGTCAGGGGCACTGGCTCTGCTGGGGAGACGGGCGCAGTGCCCGGCTCACCTGATCACCTCCTGAGGGCAGCGCCCAGGCCAGCACGCGGCCCTAGGGCAGTAAGTGGGCGCAGAAGACACCTGTTTCCCCTGGTGGGGGGGCAGGGCAGAGCAGCGGTGGCCGCGGAAAGTGGGGGGTGGGTGGGAGGGATGGACAGCGGGGCTGGGGCAAGGGGCTGGCGTTTCACGGGGCCCAGGGGAGGGGGGCAGAGGGCTGGTGTTTCACGGGGCCTGGGAGCAGGGGGAGGGGCTGGCTTCAGGGCCCTCCCATGTGAGGGTGGCGTTGGGTGGAGAACAGCAGAGGGCCCGGGGTCCATGTCCAGGGAGGGGGCGGGAGCCGGGGGCTCCGAGGGCTCAGCAGATGAGGGAGTGGCTGGGGATGGGGCCTGCTCAGAGCGAGGGCAGCTCTGAGGGCAGCTCTAAGGGCAGTTCAGGGGCGTCGTGACCCACTTTAAATACAGAGACGTGAAGGGCTCCGTGGAGTGACTCTGCACCTGTCCCCCAGCGTGGCGCTGGGCTGGGCTCCCGGGCAGGGCTGTGCGGTCCCTGGGCCCCCGGGGGGCTCCTCTTTTGGTGTCAGCAGGTGGGCCTGCTCTCCCGGGTTTGAGGAGCACAGTCCTGCTGCCCCAGGGCCCCCCCGCCTTCCAGGGCTCTGCGCCCCGTGGGCCAGCACTGGCCAGGCCTCCGGGGCACAGGCGGCCACCTGCCCTGCTGCCCGAGCAGCGGTGGTCTCTGTCCACATAGACCCGACCTGCTGTGCGGCGAGGCGGCGGTAGAGAGCTGGCTCCCCAACCTTCCTCCTCTCCTCTCGGGGAGGGAGCAAGACTGCGCTGATGAGTTTTCCCGCACCCAGCAGTGTGATCCTGTGGGGACGCTCACGCAGATGATGGCAGGGGAGTGAGTGGAGTGTGTTCGCATCTTTTCTAGCTAACATCACTCGGACGTGCCCCTGGTTTACTGGGATCTCTGAGAAATGTGTTTTAGGCACCATGGTTTAGAGCCTGACTGAATAAAGGCCTTCAGAAGAGGGCTCAACTGTGTATGATTTGACAAAAGGGTCTCAGCTTGGCAGCTACACAGTTATTACTGTAGTCACCTGTAGAGTCTGCACGCAGGTGTGGGCCTGACCTATGCTCAGAGCTGCTCACCAGCTGGTTTCAACCAAATCAAAGTCCCAAGTCATCTCATTAGCCTTTCCACCGCATGGGTGACAAAGCATTTTCACACACAACGGTAGAGAGAGTTGCGGGTGAGATCTCTCAGCGACAGAAGGTGGGCTCTGGGCTTTAAGCTGTAAGGAGAAAATGGTTCGCTGAAACCAGAGTTGGCACCCACGTACCACGGCCCACCACGGCTGAAGATGGGGACGTGGCAAGAAGCAGCCAGAGAAGCAGCGATCTCCCCAGGTGAGCCGCGGGTTCAAGAGCTGCCTGAAATCGATCTCACTGGCTGGAGAGCCTCGAGGGACGTGGCCTGAGCACCTCAACAACAGGAACGCAGTGAAGCTAGAGCCAGTTTAACAGAAGACAGACGAGTGGTATATTCAAGATAGCTTTAATATTAACTTTGTGTGAATTAGAAATATTACTCTTAAATGATGAAAATTACTTGCTGAAGTGACCCTTTCCGCAACTGCAGACTTACATTATTTTATATATAATACAGAGCTGACTGCATTGGAACGAGAGTATTAAATGTTAACAGATTAAAAAAGGGCATGTTTGTGCCACACCTTGGTGGTCCACTACACCCATATTCAAAATAACTTTTTAACAGCATTAAGCTATTTTAAGTGCAAACAATTTTTAAAAATCTATGATTGCAGCATTTGTCTTCCTGAATTACAAGAAATAACTTTAACAACTTTTATGAGTGCATTCCAGGTTGTCTCCTGACCACCTAAAGTATTAAAAATAGTGCAGAAGCAGGGAAGTACTATTTATAAACAGTTGGATTTAAGGGGATTTCTTGTCCAAGAAATATTTTTATTTTACACTGTTTATATGTATAATTTTATATATATATATAACATTTTAATTACATTGTATTTTAAGAGTAAAAAGCAAGAAAACCTCATTTCTCATTTTTTACTGCAACCCCAAAAGAATGGTTTAAAACGGGAAACAACTTGTTGGGGTGCGCAGCACCGTGCCCCGCTGAGCTCCTCCTTGTGGCCTGCCCTCCACGCAGCGCTGCTGAAGGTCCCACGCAGCCGGCGCTGCGCCTTGGCTGCTCCCTCGAGACGCGGACCGGGGCGAGGATGTCCGAGCAGGCGTGGGGTCGCTACACTACAGTTCCACCTGGAGAAGTGGCCTGGTTTGGGGCTGACAGTAAACCCTGCAAACAAAGCAGTTTCCATTAATCCAGCAAAACACAGGGTGGCAGAGACAGCCACAGTCACTCAGCCCTTCCAGCAGCGTCCCGGGGCCACGACCGGCCTCGTGTCGGTTTGGGAGCCAGCGTTTCTCACAGGCCCCCTCCATGTCCATGTATCTAGTCCCTAACTCGGGGGAGGCCGCTGAGCTGCTCGGCGGGCACGCTTTGGGAAGGGCTGGCCAGGGCAAGAGGGTGGTCTCTCAGGGCCTGGGTGCTTTGAGCATCGCTGCGCAAAGGCGAGGGGCACCTCCTGGGGGCAGGGGCTGTTCACTGGCCTCCCCAGGGGCTGCAGCCTGGGGCCGCCGAGGGGTTCCCCAGCCCCCAGGCGAGCTCGCCAAGCACGGCCCAGAGCCTGCGCCCTGTCCCCCAGAGCCAGCGTTCCCCAGAAACAGAGCCTAGTGGCATTTCTTAAAAGGCGTTTGCTCTGCTCTCTGAGGGTGGTGATGGCGGCGCCCCTCTGGCGGGGGGCAGGAGGCCCTCCGAGCTCAAGATGAACCTGAGAGGGCTGAGCCTCATGCAACCACCAGCACTCACATTTCCTCACTCACTGGGATGCACGTCACAGTCTGGCATTCATTTATTACTAAGGTTACACATACTGCAACGCTGAAGCTGCAAATTCCCAGGCCTGTGAACACTATTCCGAAGAAGATGTGCAAAGTCACCTTATTTCTGTAAGCCTGTGCTTTAGTCTAGAAGCTAGTTACTGGGTGACAGAAAAAGGGAAAACACACTGGTGGGCCTCCGTCAGAGACTCCAGACCACTCCCGAGGGGAGGCCGGCTGGACCTGTGAACTGAGAGCGTTGTTCGGAGGGCCCGCTCCCCTGCTGCCTCGGGCCGCTCGTGAGGGTGGCCTGTCCTGCCTGCCTCCTCCCCGAGGATTTTCTCAGGAGGACAGAGCATCTGGCCTCAGAGACCCTGCTGGTGTCCAGCTGTCCAGACAGCCAAGTAGCCGCCAGTCTGTCCCCCGGACACTGGACAGCTGGCTAGGAAGGGCTTTACAAACACCCCGAAGCACAAGCTCTCTCCAGCCTGGAATTCACGAGCCATCCTATCAGCCCCCAGAAAGGAAGCCGGCTTCAGGAGCATTGGCAACTCTTGAGTCTAACCTGCCGATCTGGTCTCACCAGAGTTGCCGCTTTAGTCCTGCTAGCGATTTCATATGAGAATTGATGAGAATACCCCAGCTCTTAGTTTAAGTAAGTGAAGTCGCTCAGTCACGTCCGACTCTTTACGACCCCCAGGCTCCTCCATCCATGGAATTTTCTAGGCAAGAGTACTGGAGTGGGTTGCCATTTCCTTCTCCAGGGGATCTTCCTGACCGAGGATCAAAACCAGGTCTTCCGCATTGCAGGCAGATGCTTTACTGTCTAAGCCACCAGGGAATCCTGTTGAGATTCCCAGAATCCAATTCAATGAGAATTGATCAGAATACCCCAGCTCTTAGTTTGGGTTTGATTATAATACTAAACTGATATAATTAAACCTTGTTTCATAAGAAAGAATATATAGAAATAGTAACATTTCAGCTAAAAAACGACTTACAACCATGAAACACATCTTTGTTTGGGGCGATGCTGAGATTGGAGGCCCCGAGAGCAAGAAGGGAGCATGAGGGTCTCGGAGACCCAGGTAAGAGCCAGCCCTCGTCCTGAAGCCTCCCCAGGTCCCAGCAGGGCTCCCCTCCGCCCCACGGCTACCTTGGCCTCGCCCCTCAGGCCCTTGAGGGGGTGGTCGGCGGACGGGCTGGTGGCACTGGTCCAGGCTTGTCAGTCAACTCTCCGAGTCGCCCTCCCCGCCCAGACCGTGACATGCACACTGGCCCCAGGTCCTGCTGCAGACAGACCAGCAGCCTCCTGAGCCCCAAAGGAAAGGGGCACGGGCGGAGCTCCGGTGCTGGGTCAGCCTCACCTGCGGAGCGGGCCTGCACCCGCCCTGGAAGGCCGACCCCTGGGGGCTCTGGTCCGAGGCAGCCTACCGGGAGCTCCCCTGAACTGCCCTACCGGCTCGAGAGACGGGGTGAGTCTCCATAAAGTGAGGCCCTTTCAGAGATGGTACAAAAGTGACAAGAGCTAGCACCCAGCTGCCTTCCCCCGGGACCGCTTCGAGCTATGGATACGTTTTCGCTAATTCAGCCACAAGAATCCCACCACTCCCGCTGCCCAGACGGTTGCATGAGAACCAAAGGAAAGCTGGACAGAGCGGCTGCGCGTGAGGCTCGGGTCCTGCACTCAGCAAGCCAGATTTAGGACGCGGGTGCGGGGCGGCGAGGGGCTCTATCCTCCGGCACCTCCTCTGGGCTATTCCCTGGCACCTGGACCCGCCCTGCCCCAGACCCAGCGCTCACCAAGGCCTGCGACCGTGACTTCAGGGGGTAACTCCCCTTGGGCAGCCCTGACCTGCCCGCTGACAGGTCACACGGATGGTGACACGCTTCCTCCAAAGAGGCCACTCAACCTGGGAAAAGTCACCCAGAGAAAACAACCATGCTGTTTACAGACATCTGGGGAAAGGGGAATATTCTGAGGGAATACCCAGTTACGGGCTCCAGTGGGAGCTGTGCTGGGGAAGGGAGGCCCTCCCATGGCCTGCAGGCTCCTGCCCGGTGACCCACTGCGCCTCTGAAACTCCCTCTGGTCTGCGGACCTCCGCGTCTTCCAGGAGCCTCTGAGCGCGAGTGGAGTCATGCTGCCTCCACCCAAAGGCTGCAGAGGCTGCCGACCAGACGGGGTGGGGCCCCGAGGTTTCCTGTCCCTTTTCAGAAAGAGGCCCGCTGGTTCAGAATCTGGTCCAGAATCGCCTGTTTCAACAGGCAGCCACACACGGGAGGAAAAAATGGGACTTATTTTTTCAAGGTAAAAAACTAGTGGTTTTAGAAAGATCAAAATGTTGCACCTGTGTCTTTGTGAACTTCCGAGAACCTACTAGAATTCAGGACCTAAAACCTACTCCAGGGCTGAGGAGACGGCGTCTGGCTTCTGCAGGTCACACCAAGAGCGGAGAAACTGATGTCTCTCCCGCTCCGGCAGCTCCAAGTCAAAGGCGGGCAAGGGCCCCAGTCTCAGGAGGCCACAGCGTCAGGCGGGTTCTGGAGTCCAGGGGGGCCGGCCGCCCACCGCAAGGAGAGGCGGCCAGGAGGGAGCGGCCTGAGGCTTCGCCCACCCCGTGTTCCAGGCCCAGATGTTTCAAGAGACGGCAGGGATCACCAGCTGAGTGGGGATTCCCAGGGCCTGACGAGGGTGAGCCCTGGGCGGGACGTGCAGGTCCAGGCCCGGAATTGTTGCTGAGAAGCTTCCAGAGACGGAGGTACCAGTGCCCAGGGTGAGGGGCTGGCCCCTCCTCCCCGCCCACTCACGGTGCACCCTCTGCACCGGGGGCCTCCGGGGTCCCAACGGCGCTGACAGAGCGCCTGCGAACAGTTCGATACTCGGAGGAGGAAGCCGACAAGTCCGCCGCTGCAGAAGCATGCCTGCCGCCACCTGGAGCTCTGGCTGGCGGGTGGCCTCCCAGCGTCTGCACAGACCGGCCACCAGCTCGCAGCAAAGTCAGGCCATGTTCTTCCCCACGGGGCACTCGGCCGAGAGGAAGGTCACAGAAAACAATGAATACCTCCAATGGTCAGAACAAACATTTCATTTAGTAAGCTTCGAATTAGGAAAAACTCAATCCAGTAATAAGAGGTAGAAATTCCTGGGGCTATTTGTTCTCTAAACATGAACAGAGCCCTAAAATTACAGCATTTAAAAGCTTTTCATTTTTTGGTTCACCGAGTTTTTTTTTTTTTAAACCTTAGATGTGAAAACGATTATTAAAAATTATCTATATTTACAATTCATTCACACTTTTATTTAATGTCATTATACAGAGGACAACCCCAAAGTTCTTCAGAATATCAAGAACGGCGTCTCTAGCTGTCACAGTGACAAGGGACAGCTGAAAACCAGGGCAATGAAACAAAAGCATGATTTTCTTAAAATTATAAAGTAACAATGCTGATATTAAAGCTTCATTAATATTGCAACAGTCAATTTACCAACATTTCCTGTTAGGAAGGCTCTTTATGAAATTTATTCAAGCTTTCAAGAAATCATGAAAATGTAAAACAAGGAAATACATATTTTTTTCTGTTAAAGGTAAAATATTCATACAATGTTATACAGTGTTACCTAACACAGTAACCTTTAACAAGCTTAGGTATACAGAAACCAAAGATGCAGAAAAACTTTCTTTTACATATTTGAGAGACAGCGACATTAACTGTGACACAAAGTGCATGTAACAGACGCAGCAGTGAATGAAAGCTCAGCACCAGCGGGGCTGCTGCCCTCTCTGGAGGGAACCCGTGAGCTTGGCTCTGAGCTTCAGTGGCAACAGCTGGTACCAGTGCTTCTGCAGGTGAGCCCCAGACCCCCCGCCCCCATCCCTGTCCTTCTCACTGGCCAGCACTGGGGGTGTGGGGCTGAATCCCCTGACGACCCAAACGGGACAGTCCCAAGCAGCCTAGCGTGACAGGTGCGCGCACTGGGCAAGGAGAGGGCCTGGGCGACAGCACCCTGCTTGTGGGCCCCGAGGTAGACCTCTCCGGTCACTCACGAGCCCTACACGTGAACGTGGCAGAAGGCAAGCCCCAGAGTGGACACCCCAGCACAGCGGGACCACCTGTGCAGGCCAACCGCCTCACCTCAGGCCCCAGGCACAGGGGCCAGCGGCCGGGCCCCCCACCAATGATCTATCCAGGGCCCAGGGCCGGGCCCTCCCCAAGATCTATCCAGGGGACCCCTGGGCCGGGCCCTCCACACAGGATGGGACCCCACATGCATCCCTTCCTGGGAAATCCAGTCAACCCCTCCCGCCAGTTTCTCCTCGGACAATTGGATGCACTCACGTAGCCTTTGGGTGTTCACAGGACTCCTTCCCCAGAGGCCCCCACCAGCCCCTTGGTGTCCCCTTACCCTTTGAGCTTCTGCACCAAGAAATCAAAGGCCTCCCTCTGACAGGAGGTGACGAGAACCTCGTCCACCGGTGCAGACATTGATAAACAGCTTTACCAACTCCAGTGCAAACACGATACTCGACAGCTTCTTTCCCTCAGGAACTGGAGAAATGGCTGCGGGCCCGAGGGGCCAGGGCGCCGAGGATGCACGCACGCCGGAGAACTGAGGCGGCTTCGCGGCACCCTGTTCCTCCCTGCTTCTGGGTGTCTGGGACAGCGTAACTGTGGTGACTTGTTCCCATATTTCCACTCCTCAGTGTTCTTCCGTTAAGGTTTATCCTCAACCCCAAGTCAAGGGCTCACAGGAGAACCCTTCCAAAGTGCCAGAAGGTCCGGCACAGAGACGAAATTTAAGATTCTTCACTACAATGCGAGTCAATTTAGGACCCAAAGCTCCTGATTATTTTTAAAGAGTCTGCCTACTCCCTCTTACACATTTGTTTTTAAAAGAAGGCAAGGTTTTCCCAAGGCTTTCTTCTCCAGTCCTCCAGGGGAGGAGAAATGCAGAGAAAGGCCGCGGCTGGGGCGCCCCAGGGGTTCAGAAGCCAGAATCACCCAAGCGACCCTAGGTCCTGGGTTTCCTAGAAGGTTGAAAAGAGGGAGCCCGAGCAGGGGAGGCAGAGAAGAGCCCCCGACACTCGGGGGTCTTGGCTTATGGGCCTCCCTGAGCGCTGTATTTCTGTGCTTTTCCGTCAACGCATCTCAATGCGTGATGGAAAATCGTGCCAACTGAGCTGTCTCAGATTCTGTCTAAAGCTGTTTTATTCCAGAGGTGAGGTTAGAAAATATGTTTTTGCTCAGGATAATGTTTAAGCTGAAAAATGGAACAGTTTCAGTGAGGAAGCGCAAAGTTTGGAGAGAAAAGTTGCAAAGGCCACTCCCTAGAACCCCCTCAGCAGGCCACTACTCCTTATACACCCTGCAGTTAGAACCCCTCAAAGTTGAAGCAAACCCTCCTGACCCCAGGCCACTGAAGCTGGGACCCTGAAAACGAACCCGGGGGCAGTGGGGAGGTGCTGCGTGCCCCCGGCCTCTCCTGAAGCACCAGCAACTTTCGTCCTGGTCTCAGAGAGCCCCCAGCACCGTCCTCCTGACAGCAGCAGGGCTCTGCCGGCTGTCCAGGTGCAGGGCGGGCCTCGGGGGGCCCTGCTCCGTCCAGAGCCAGCCTGGGCCTTCCAGCCCCTCCCCAGCTCCTGACACCCAGCCGGGGCCCCGGACAGGGTACCGACAAGACATCAAGGGCACACTCACCTGCAGACACTGCAAGAGTGAGTCTGTGACCAAGTTCCAAACCCCAAACCGTGCAGGGACGACGTTTCTTAAATTTGGGGTGGAGGAGACGGGCACAGGCTTCCGGCAGCACGTTTCACAGCTTGTTTATTAAGAAACCGACAACATCCTCCTCTTGCCCCTGCTAACCCGCTCCCATCCACAGGCCCACCCTGGGTGAGTGCCCGGCAGATACTGACGGGCGGGAGGAGCCAGAAAACGGCCCAGAGCAACATGGCCCGCCCGTCCCTCCCCCCACCCTCTCAAGGCCACTTACCTGCATCTGCCACTCTTCACTTGGGCCCAATATCAAGTCCTGAATTTTCAAACTGCATACTCAATGCCTCAGAAGCCTCTGACACTGAATTTCTAATGCAATGCGGGTACAGAAGCCTCTGGCACTGGACTTCTAATACTATATCAGGTACACAGAACTGCACACGGGGAGTGGTCTCCTCTCCCCATCTGACAGCCTCAAAGCTGCAATGCTCCGCAAGGATGGCTGCCTTTGCTACCTGACTTCAGTTAACATTTAGGAACAAAGGGCCATCTCTTACAGGCAGACAAGACGTTAGCATTCCCATGGACTGTGGTTCTCACGCAGAACACCGCCTCCTCTGTTGCGGGTCACAGACACTGCCGCATGAGGGAGCGTCAGCCAAACAGTGCGGGGCTCCGGCCCTGACCGAGGGCAGCGGGGGCCGGCGGGGACCTGGGGGGGCCCAGAGCTGCTGCTGCGCCAGAGTCTCGAGCCGCAGAGAAACCAAGCCTGCACTTTGCTGCATTGCATTCACTACTCAAACCAGTGTAAATGATCAGGGTCTCTGTATTTAATCACAAAGGTGTACACAACAGAAATACAAACCCAAGTGACCAAAATAAGCTACTAAGACCATCATCATCTCGACATGGAACATACAGCTCCAAGAGCCACCTCGTCCACAGTGAACAGAAAAGCGACTGCGCCCACAGCTCATCCTCGTGCTAAGGAATCAAGTCAAACAGAGCGGCTTCCCCTGGAAGTGGGCGCAGCCAAGTCGGCGGGGTGCTGGGGAAGCCGCTGACACAGATATGGGGCGCCTTCCAAGAACGATCCAGAAGACGGACACGCTACACCTGCCTTTTGCCTCTTGTGGGAACCTGAAACCCAAACAGGGGAGAGGCGGGAAGCTCTCTGAACCCTGGGGCCTGTACAAAACAGAGCTGAGGAGGCTCACGAGGGCCTGCGGTCATATGCCTCACTGAACAAAAAGCAAACCAAAAAACCCAACCAAAACCCCCACAAAAAAACAAAAGAAAGAAAAGAAAAGCTCCTTTCCCTTGCTGGAAAAAACATAAGCAAGTCACACCCAGCACGCGAGACCCTGGCTGTGTGGCAAGAGGCACTTCTGGCGCCCTTGGCCTGCGATCCATGGCAACCGTCCAGGCTCTGAGAAACGTGGGTGCTTCATTCGATGCACAGAATCTCAATCAAAGTGCTACAAACTGCTTCTTTGAAAAAAGATGTTTATTAAACAATTTTAATTGTCATAAAATGACTAAAATGGGTTTTAAAAATTAAGGCTCTTCTCTTTCTGTGGATTGCCAGAACAATGTAAAAATAATATCAATCAACCCTGCTGAACACTTTGTTCCTAAAGTTAAATTTCATAGATTCCTAAACAGTTTATGATTAAGATAAAAAATTGGACTATAAATGACAATGGCCGTCTGTATTGAACATACACTCTGATCAGGTGTACAATATTCTAATTGAGTAGTTAAGCAAAAATATTCCAGTTAAAGCAGAAATTTTAATTTTAGCATTTTAAAGTCATTGTTTCCCCACACTGGCATGATTTTCTTAAAATCGAAATAGTCTAATACAGGAAGGCTAACCGTGGGACTCTATACTCGCAGGAGGGTGACTGACTTGGCTGGCAATTAGTTTGATTATATTTTTTAAACGTTCTACGGTGAATTATCAAATGATTCGGAATTATATGGCATGCAGTATCCAAAATTATGGCTCTGATGCATTTAGATTTACATTAAGAATAAGAAGTGTCATTCACATTCGTTGTACACCCCACCCCTCCCGCAAGAAAAAAATCACTACCTATTCAAGTTCTAGATCTGTGCAGCATTAAGGATTAAAACTTACCACTTTACCAGGCCTTCCCCATGTGCAAATAAATCCCTCCTGACAAGCAGTGACTATACAGTCTTCAAGAAAGATTAGCACGGTCAGTCTCTCGTGTGCTATCTTTTTACAGATGAGCGGCTCTAACAAGGGAACGTCTTCCATGCGAGGACACAGGGGCGTCCCCAGAGTTTTGGCCGGGTCCGTTTTGGTTTTAGAGACTAGGTTCAGTTTGTCGCTGCTCTTGCTAGAGATGTGCCCCATGCTATGGTTCCGCTTGTGGTCTTTCTCGTGGTGCCTGTCCTTCCGGTCGTGCAGCGAGAGCGTGGCGAACTTGCTGACCCCGGCGGCGATGGCGCCGTCCGCCACGCTGCCCTTGCTGCCGGCGCTGGAGACGGCGGCGTGCGGGAGGCTGTTGGACCGCGGCAGCGGGGGCGGTGCGGCGCTGCCGGGCGTGGGGACGCTGTTCCCGGCACTGCCCGCAGGGGGGCTGGTGGCGTTCATGACGTTCGTGTGTGTCCGCGCGCGCGAGAGGGGCTGGTGGGGGAAGAGGATGTCTTCCGTGAGGTCCCACAGGCACAGCTGCGTGTCCTGGCCCACGGAGCCGAACCGATACGTGACGCTGACGGGCCGGCTCTCGGTCGAATTCCGCTTGGACAGCCGGGACTGGGTGCTGTTCGCTCGGTCTCTCCCGAAGTGAAGAAGGTCCTGGAAGTCCTCATCACTGCCGCTGAACTCCATAGGGTCGCTCTCTTCCACGCTGGTGGTGTAGGGGTCAAAGGCCACCACGCTGACCCAGGACTTGTGCCCGTGGCCCCGTGCGATCACGCGGCAGTCCCCAAAGGACCAGACGGTCACCAGGTCGTCCTCTCCACCCGCCACGATGTACTTGCCGTCGGGGCTCCAGCACACGCACAGCAAGCCTCCAAAGTAGCTTTTCATGGTGCCGTGCAGCTCCACCGAGTCAAAGTTGAACACCCGCAGGAAGCCGTCCTGGCTCACACACGCCAAGAACTTGCCATCTGGGGAGAAAGCAAACTCGTTGAGGGCCCCCTCGCCCACCGTCCATTTGAGGAGAGGGTTCCTCGTGGATTTGCTCTTGCAAGTGTGCACGGCAAAGCTCTCCCCCTGCTTCAGGAGCTGGTAGTGGGGGGCTGTGGTGCCACAAGTGTGCTCCACATTATACAAGTACATGCTCCCACTCGAGTGGGCTACTAGGAAAAGGCTTTCCGAACCAGGAACCCATTTGACACAGGTTACTCGTGACTTGTCTATTAGTCTCTGTGAAGACAAAGGAGAACAAGTTATCACAATAGAGAAGTTTTCAAGGGCTACTTTTCCAGCAAGAAACCTTGTCTGCTTCTCGGTGAGAAGGACACATCCGTCCAGGCGTTCCACGCCCCAGCCTGAGGGCAGGGCAGCGAAGGGCATTTGGCCCCTCGTGGAATCGCTTTCTAGGACTGCACTGAGGTGTCGGGACACTGGCTTGCACTGAGGGTGTCAGTCATTCAGCAAACCCTGCTGGGAGCCCAGTCTGTGCCGGCGCGATGCTGTGCCAGGCTCAGGACGCACCGGGTTGTGGGGGGAGCAGCCCTTGGCGCGTCACACGTCCGACTCCAGGAGCCCGGGGTCTGGGACTCCAGCACCTGCACAGCGTCCATGCTACGCAGCCCCCGGGCAAGCCTCGCAGGCCCCACAGCCGAGCGCTGGGCCACCCCAGGCTCTCCGCTCTGCTGCTTTGCACCCTCACGGCCCCTTGGCCCGTCCCCACTGCACCCGCCCCTTCAGACTCCCAGGGGTCGGGGGATGGTCCACATGCAGCCAGCAACACCCAGGACAGGAACACCTCCCTGGGCTCTGACCTCAGCCCTGATTCACTGACTGCCTCACTCACCATCCTTGTCTTGCATGTATTCTTACAGGCCACCCCCCCACCTTCTTTGGAACAAGGTGGTGTTTAAGAACACTAACAGATGATTAACACCTAATCACTGCCACTCTACCCCTTGCTTACTTTTGACCCACTGACCAATTTTAACGGGCAAAGACTGGGAGTTTTGCCTTTAAAACCAAAAGCATAAAAGACAAAAGCAGAAACTCCCCAAAGGATGATCCCACGTACGTGCCCCTGCTTGCAGACCTTGCATGGGGCTCACCGGCCCCCAAATCATGGCACCAGAAACCACTGGGAGCTCCCAGGACCCCCCAGCTCCAGCAAGTCCTGCTGCCACCCCCATAACTGGTGCCTTGGGGGCCCTCGGGCTTGGGAGGCGATACACGCTTCCACTTCCCCCGTGTGGTTGGGATTCCCTGACTCGAGCCTCAGGGGGCCACGGGCTACAAGGACGGGAAGCTAGCTCACCAAGACACAGGGCCTCGTGCCCAGGCGGCTTTGCGCCGTGCGTCTGCTGCACCTCTGCAGAAAGTCACAGAAAATGAGGCCCCAGAAGGGAAGTGGCCAACCTGTCCCCAGCTAGGGAGGAGCGGGGAGGCCCGCGCCCATGAGGCGCAGGGCCAGGGGCTGGGGCCAGCGGGCCAGGCGAGGGCTCCGAGCAGTAGGAGGCCTCACTGCCACTGCAGTTTCACAGCCGCACAGTCCCCCTCGCGCCCTTCCTCTCCTGCCCGGGACCCACCGGCCCAGCAGCTGACCTGCACCAAGGCCAACAACCTGCCAGCCCAGGCTGCTCTGCCAGGGTTTCCACAGGAGGTCGGGGGCACCTCACAAGCCCCCAGGCCTTGCTGTACCCAGCGGGCCAGGCTGCCTCTCTGAATGTGACCCGCCTGGGGACCGAGGGTCCCAGGGCCGTGTGGCTCACCGCCCGGCCAGGGCCTCTCGAGGCAGCTGCAGAAGCGACCTTTCCCCCACCCAGCTGGGCGTGGCCTCAACTCCTGCACCTCGTATCTCACCTCAACCAAACCTCATCTCAATCTTTCCAACATCTCTCCATTTAAAGATGAACACAAAAATATCTAGCACTATGGTTAGGAGAAAGTTTTATTTATGGCTTAAAAAGACACAGCAAAAATGACTCCATTAGAACTCAAAATTGTAATACTATCAAATAAAAATGGCATTTCTCTGCAACTGTGAGGTATGGAGATAAAGAATCACGGCACCATTATTAAAATACATGTTACTGGGTTGCCAAAACACATTTCAAGAGTATTCCATGCTTAAAAAGTGCACTGAGCCTGCTGTAAGCACACACGCGGATACAACTTAGGGACTAAAACCGCAGCCCACCTCAGCACCCTGCTGGGGCACCAGACACGCCACACCTCCCCACCTGCACACCACCCAGATCAACAGCCCACAGCTCCAACTCCAACGTGGAAAGGGCTTCTCCAGTGCTCTGCACTGTCAGCCTGCCACCAGCCTGCGCCAAGTGCAGGGAAAAGTGCCTCTTCGTCTCGGGGCGCGTGGGTCTGGGCGTGTGGTGGGCACATCAGGACGGCAGTGCTGACCTCCGACCCGAGGATCTGCTCTGTGGCCAGGCCCTGAGCACGAGGCTTTGCATACACAGACCCCGCGACATAAGCTTTTGTTTTTTAAATAGGTGACACAGTCATAATTCACATATAAAAGCGTCCAGTCAGAAGCCTCACTCACACCCCTCTCCCCACCCCAGAATCACTGTCGCTGGCTTCCTGCCTGTCTCCCAGGGTCTTCCTGTGGGGACAAGGCCAGTACAGGCACATGTGGGCCCAGCTTCCTCTTTTGCACTGTCTGCACCTCTGCTTTCTCACCCAGTCACGCATCACGCGCATCGGTCGGTACTCGTCCAAACAGCCTCTTCGCGCCTTCCTACAGTGCAGAGGGCTCGACAACAAGGATGTGCTGAGCTGCCTCTGAAAAGCCCCTGCCGACGGGCACCGACACGGCGAAGACTAACCGGAGCGTGCTGCAGCTCTCACCGGCAGACACAGCTGCAGGGCGCGGCCCCAGGGGGACGGCTGGTCAGAGGGCACACGCGCCGCTAACTGTTCGCAGGGGTTGCCGTGACCACCCACGGAGGACGCAGCAACGTCTGCTCCCACCGGCAGGGGGCGGGTGTCCCGCTCCCACGAGTGCCCTGCCGCCCGCCCCCGGGGGACAGGCTCTGCGGGGCTCCCTGCAGGCCCTCCCACTCACCACCCACGCCCATCCGTTCACTCCTGCACTGAGCGCAGACGACAAGCCGTCCCTTCCTGCGGGGAACCTGCGTTCACGAGGGATGAAAAGGAAGGAAATGGACAGGGTCTGCTGTGCGCGAACACTGAGCAGGCACAGGGACGGGGGGCGGGGAGGAGGGACTCAGCCTCACAGGAGTGCCTGGGAGGTCTCTGCCCGGGCGTGCGGGCTTGCCAAGCCGAGAAGGAAAGGGAGCTGGAGAAGGAAAGGGAGCTGACAGCGGCTGGAGGCAGTGGCAGGGCGCCCACACAGGAGGGCAGCGAGGGCGCAGACGGGGAGCGAAGGTGACTCCCGGCACAGGCCTCTCAGCCCCAGGTGAGGTGCGGGGCACATGTCCCAGGCTGGCTAGGAGTCACTGAACTAAGTTGCTCTGGGCTATTATTTCATACTAGTCTTGGTTTGGGTTTGACAAAAAGAGAACAGAAATCAAGAAACAAATACCTAGAACATCCTGTTCAATAACTGTAACAAATGCAGCCCAGTCTCGGGACCATAAGGGTATACTTTTGTTCTAGAAAATGTCTAGTAAACAGGGTAAGGCATCTTAGTTCTCGAAGTTAAGGAACGGGATTTCCCTTCTGTGCTTCAATTCTCCAGTTTCAGTGAGGCCTTGAGCTGGACGAGCACATGTTTATATTGGAAAAACACTCTTGGCAAAACCCAAAGTCCCCTGTGAGGAGCTCCTAGGCAGAGGAGGGGTGAGGCAGCCAGGCAAAGGCAGGCGCCCAGGCTGGGGGCAGGCAGCTTGGGGACGTGCTTGGCACCCCCTCCATTGGAGCACCTGAGCAAGGGCTGGAAATCAGATGCGGAATTGTGAGCCAGGACTCAAGGACACGGAGTCCCAGGCTAAGGGCTCTGGGCTGTGACCTTGAAGCCCAGTGCTAACCAACCCCACAGCCCCGAGCCCTGGAGAGTGACTGGCCCAGAGTGAGACATGCTGCAAGGGCACAGCTCACCCTGAACTCTGAAGACCTGGAAAACTATGGAGACCACCTCATTCATAATTTTATATTGATTACGTGCTAAAATAATACTTGGGTGTGTTAGATAAAATATCAATTTCACCTATTTTTTAAATGGTTTACTGTGGCTAATAGAAAATTTTACATTGAATTTGTGGCTCACACCCAAGATTCCTGGAAAGGGAAGTCACAGAACCAAGCGGAATCTCCCGTCGGGAGGCACAGAACGGTGCGGGTGGAGAGAGACTGCTTCGGAGCCTGTGACAACTGTCCCCCAACAAGAAGCTCTTAAACTCGACCAGAGGTGGGGGCAGGATGGACGGTTTCCCAGGGGGTGAGGCTGGGCGGAGTGGGGGAGGCGTGTGAGCAGACTCCAAGGAGCTGAGGGGCAGCGCCCGGGAAGGGTGTGGCAGGAAGAAGCGGGCGGCGGCCGTGCTGGGGAGATGCCCACGTGTGCCCACTGGTTAAGGCGCTGAGGAAAGCGACCAGGGA
Organism: Capricornis sumatraensis; assembly: GCF_032405125.1. Classification (NCBI taxonomy): domain Eukaryota; kingdom Metazoa; phylum Chordata; class Mammalia; order Artiodactyla; family Bovidae; genus Capricornis; species Capricornis sumatraensis. The sequence continues at coordinate 73,831,851 of NC_091087.1, read as the reverse complement.
GGACAGGGAGATAGGCTGTGGACAGCGACCGCCAGACACGGACACTTAGGCAGCCAAGGCAGAAGGCGCCCAAGAGGAGCAGGGTGTGAACTCGGGGGACAAGCTCCTTACGGCGAGCGGGACCAAACCCAGGCAAGCAGGGAAAACAAGCCGGAAATCCCATGAGGAAAGGAAGGAACTGCCGCTGACTGAGCGTGGGGCCAGGCCAGGGGCCCTGCTCCCCGACCCCCACGTTCCCCTCTTGGCACAGGGTCGGTGGGGGGGCAGGAGAAGCAAGCCCCCAGGGCTGCAGAGGAGAGGCTGAGGGGGGCCGCCCCAGCGGGAAGGACAGACACAGCAGGTCTCAGGGTGAGACAGGCTCTCAGGTCGCCTAGCATTGCCGCCGGGCTCTCCATTAAACAGGAAAACACCAAAATGCTCCGAGGCCTACTGCCAGGATCACTCCCATAAAATCCCATAATGTCCATAATCTGGGCATTAGTATGCCAGGTCTGCACGCCAAGACACCTGCCCAGGGCTCCCTCACCCACTCTCCCCCTGGTAATCACCATTCTGGATGCAGAAGAAACCATCTCATTTCTAAAATTAATCCAGTGAAGAAACGCAACAAGCACCAAAACTACCATCATCAATGTCATTCACAAACAAGATCTTCTAACTATATGAAACTAGTATAAAGGAAACAATGAAAATAAACCTGTAACCGTATTAAAGCCACCACTGCTAAAATGAAGCTTTCTCAAGCACACACTCTATGTTTCACTGCTATCAACATGATAAGCAGGAAAAAAATTACTGGGGAGGGACGGGTATGCATTTTACAATGCAGGTATTAATTTATAACAAAAACACTAAAAACAAACAATTCAAAAGCCACAGCAGCTACTGGAAAAGCCACAATGTAGCCATAAGCAAAAACAGTGACCAAGAGCTTCGATTCTATAAAGGCACTTACAGACTGCTCCCTCAGGAAGTACTACTATCAGGAGAGGGAATTTCAAAGCCTGGGAAAGAGGATCAACTGTCACTTTTATCAATGTCAAAACTTTAAGGAGATCATTACATGCCCATTTCCTTCCTTTGATTAAAGAAAGCAACAGAAACAAAACTAACCAAGCGCCCAGAGCCACTCTTTGCAGGGTAACTAGACAGAATGTTGGAAACTGGGCCCCTCTCCTCCCTGCCCCAGGGGCCTGGGCTGAGGAGAAGGCCCAGCGCGGGCAGCGGCCGGCCGGGTGCCCACCAAGGAGACCGCAGCCTGTGCCCTGCTGCCCTGGCCACGACCTGCAAGAGAGGAGACAGGCGACAGGGACGCTCATCACACGCCAGGGATGCCAGCAGCTGAGATGACCAGGTCTTTCGAGATTTTCCATCTAACCCAGCAATCAGACACACTTGAAAACACTCTCAAGTTACTATTCTGTGGACACAGTCCCGATATAACCAGGACTTTTACAAAGACGAACAGCCCTGAGTTCATCACCACACAGGAACTGCCACTTTACGTCTCTCCTTCCCCAGTACACTGTAATCATTAGTGATGAACAAGTGGTCCACACCCCTCTAGGGTGCTTCACACCAGGCTGCACACTGACCCGGGCGACCCCCTCCCACCAGCAGCTCTTACTAGGAAGGAGGTGGCACGGTCTGGGAGCTCATCAGAAGTGCCAAGACACTCGACAGAGCCCATTAGACATTCCAAATCCCGTCAGAGACAGGGTGACACTACGAGGAGAGCCGCGAAGTCCGCCTGAAGGCTGCAGAAAGCAGTCTCGGGCTAGCACTCCTGAGGGGAGGCCAGAGGGCAGCGTCCTGCCTTCCTCCCGAGCTGGGCTCCACTGGCATAGCAGCCGGGGCGGCCCGGAGGGCAGGGCTCACCTCCGATGCCCGGAGAGAGCCCGGGTGGACTGAGGGCCAGACTGGGAGGTGAAGGCTGCCAGCATCTCTAATGGAAGGTGTGAGTCTAGTAAGTTCACCTCTTAGAAAACAAAAAACTACAAACGTGATAAAAGAGACCAGTGAGCACTGGGATTCACAGGTCCTGTTTCCCTATCTTTTTTGTACTTCTCTCTGTCCCAATTTTTTGTATAAACAAGTATTTAAAACTTTTTATTCAATGGGCGGAAAAATCACCTTTTAAGATACACTCTATTCCCAGACAGAATATTTCATCCATCTTTGGTCTTATGTGGATTTCTAGAACTTCATTTCCACTCACCCACTCACCTATCCTATCTGTCCACCCAAATATCCGCGCTACTCTCGTGCAGCAGACACCCTCAGAAAGGAGGCCAAGGTCAGAGTCGCCAGTACTGCAGCAAGTGCACACATGTGTGCCTGTGTATCACGGGAGGCTGAGCAGCCCTCAGACGAGTAAGACAGACAGACGCCGCAGTCCGGATGAACAGGCCCCATCACCTGTCTGCCGAGTGTTCATTCTGTGTTGCCCTGCTCTTACCCTCTTGTTCTGGAAAATTATCGTGCTTCTCCTTCAAAACTGCTGCTACCTTACCTCCCAAGCAGCTTTTCCTGCAAGCCCCGGTGAAAGGAACCTCTCGTTTCCCCCAGTGTGCAACCTTCCCGAGCTCTCCCCAGGGCTGGCGCTCCAGGCCCTCTGCTGGCCTCCCATCCTCCCCACCCCTCAAGCTGGGGAGCGCGTCTATCCACCTTCCGGCTGAGGAGAGACGATGGAACAAACCCACACCCTGCGGGCAGGAAGGGGCAGGGTTGCCGTCTGTGCTCTGGGCACTCAGGTTCAAGAGGCTAAGTTCTTAGCCACTCACTCTGCGTCTGTAAAGTTCGTGGTAATAAACTGGTGTAAATGCCCCTTTGCAGGCATGAACAGATGGCCGGAGCCTTGGAGCACAGACAGGGCTCAGTCCTAGACACGTCCAGGACGCAGCAGACCTCTCTGCTCCTACTGTGCTTTCTCCACAGACCTGCCATCTACTCTCAGGGACGCGATTACTATCTACATGCTGACCACTCCCAGAATTCACCTCTAGTCTGAAGCTCCAGATCCACAGACCCAACTACCCCGGCCTCGCAAGCTTGACAAGCGGGAAAAGGAACTCTGACCTTTCGCTCTGCTCCAGCACCTGCTCCTTCCCCTCTCACCCAGTGCGCCTAGTGAGCCAGAAACCCAGCATCTGCTCATCTCTCTCTCCAACTCCGTCTCCAAGAGGGAGCCAGAGTAATTTTCAAAAACACCACGCAGACCACCTCTGGCTCCCCTGTGCGAGATCCCCTGCACGGAGGCCAGGCAGCAACCGCGGCCAGGCCCTCACCCCACACCCCTCTCCCAGGGCTCCTGGCCCCGGGCGCATTCCCACAGGGGCTGCCCCTGCTCTCCCTCCTGCAGGGACACTCCAGCTCCAGCTCCGTACCTGGGGGGCCTTCTCACGCGAGGCGAGGCTCAAAGCATACCACCTCCTCCGAGACATGCCCCATGTCCCTGTCCATCAGGCGCTGTGTCTGTCTCTCTCCCTCAGGCCCACTGTCTCCTCTGACATCACAAGTCACCACCACATGCCGTGTGCGTGCGTGTGAGTGTGTGTGGCACTGTTCACACTTCTCCCCTCTCTGGAGGGGAAACACAGGGCAGGTGTTCTCTGCACACAGTCAGCCACCAAGGTCTGCAGAATGAATGAGGAAATGGTCCCAACCCCAGGTCAAGTCCTCAGGTCTCTCCTGGACAGTCACTAGAGCCTCCTCACTCATCTTGCTATCTTCATTCCAATATGGCTTCCCCAAGTGCTGACAAGAGTTCGAAAAAAACACACTTGATCCTATCACTTCCTTCATGAAGTAAAACCCCAAAGGTTGCCCCACAGCCTCCAGTGTCAGATCCAAATTTCTCAGCATGTCACGAAAGGCTTTTGCAATCTGGTTCCGGTTCACCTGTCCAGCTTCACCTCCAGCCACTCCAAGGCCCACGCACTGAGGTCTGGACTCCTTTGTTGGCCTCATGTTCCTCCACATGCTAAGGTGTTTTCTCCAGCTTCGAAGGCCCTTCTCCTCCTCCTCCAACTCCTCTGCATCTTTCAAACCCAGGTCAAATGTCACCTTCTGCAAGCTTTCTCAAACTTCCCTGCTGAATTTTTGTTTTTATTTTATGGTATCTGGTACATCCTGAAGAGTGCAATTAACACCCACCTCTCTTGCTACTTTGTTCATAACACACACTCCACATCCTCCCTGTCCATCTCACAGAGGAGTGAGCTCCGGAGGTGACAAGGCCCATATGGCAACCAGCTATGATGGGGCTTCCTATCTATGGCCAGTAAGGATGTGTGGAATTAATTTCTGGATCTAAGCATATCATCAAATTGCTGCCGGGTCTGGACGACTCACTTGCCCTCTCTCTAATTCCTTGTCTGCACAGTGGAGACAACAGCCCGCCCTCTTGTGCAGAGAAAGCAGGTAAAATACCCGGAAACCTCCAAGTCTCACAGGAATGCAAAGCATGGCCCAACGACTGCTTCGACCACCATCCCTGGCACCCTCTGAGAAACAAACCTCCAATGATCCTGTCTCTAAGACATCCTGACCAAAATCTGATGAGAATGCTATCCGTACGACAAAGAACACCCTCACTGTGAAGGGCAATCAATTTCAGCCTCGAGCTGTAAATGCCAAGTTGGCATTAAACCACACACAATCCTCTCCCTTTGAACAGCCACTTTCCAAATAAAATGTACAAAGAGTAGGAGGTAACTCCGCTTCACTCCCTGAGGGTGGGGAGCTGCAGCCTGTGGCTCCTGGCTGTCCTGAATTAGGAATGGGGCGAGCTGAGGCATCGAGTGCTCTCGGGGCCCTGGGGCCTCTGCTGCACGCCACCCCCCTCCAGCGATGGCACACAAATCCTTCTTGTTCTCCAAGAGGCATGCTGTGCCATCCACAGCCGGGCAGCCTCCCGACCTTGTTTACCAACCACCCTTTACATGGCTCCAGTCCCTCCCCACCGAACGCACGTCCCCACCTAAATAAAGACCCTGCAGGATGCCAAGTTCACGTTTCTACTGAGAGCGCAGGCAAGGGTAGTTTTGTGTCCCCACTCTCCCCACCACCAACCTCCCCCCAAATCATCCAGCCACTTAGAAATCACTCCCTCAGATGCTGTTAATAAAATGTTTAGGTAAACAGAATAATTTTCTGCTTAAGATTTTTTTTTTTAAACAGAAAATGGGATTAAATACTTTTCCTCTCTAGTTTGTCAATCCAGATGGCAAGTTTTGTTCCAGTCAACCCAGATGAAACTAGAAGAGGAGATGGCATTGTTCAAAAGATTTCACCAAATCCACTGGCAAAGTCCAACAGGAGCACTGTGGATGGATACTGGATATACATGGACAGCATATACCATAGGGACTGCAAAAGAATCAGAATTTTAACTGCAATTTGTCAAGTGGACTATTCTTTCCCAAACAAAATTATTTTCTTAAAAACCAGAATCTATAACTTACTTCTGTTTCAAGTTAATAACTTTTAGACCATGCAACAATGCAAAACCTCCTGCCCTTCCCGACAGGGGCTCAGGTGACCTGACCTCGTCACCCCAGGGCTGAGGTTACAAGGAGACTGCAGCCAGGGCTCTAACTCAGCAAGCCGACCTTGTCCGCTCCATTTACTAGGAAAGTCACACTGAAACAGCAGAGGAAGTGCATCAAATATGTAACAGCAAGACAGGACTAAAAAGCCACTCCAAAAGCTTTTAAAGATATAATCTATCCGGCAACTTCCATCTGCCCAGGTTTAAAGGTTCTGACATGTTTCTGAACGGACAGCTCAGATCTTTCGGGCTCCTTCAAGAATGAGACTGGAGACACCAGGAATCCCAGGACACAGCACAACACAGGCAGGAGCTTGTGCCATGCCAGCCAGTTTCAAGGGCCAGGACTTCTAACCACATCAGAGGTGATTTTAGAGCAAACGCTTTCAAGAGCAAGAGAGCAAATTCTCAGATGTATGCCTGTCAAACACACACATCAACACTTTATCTACCGTTTGCGAAAACTAAGGAAATATTAGCAAGTTCTTTGATCTGCATGAAATTTTCTGGCGATGTGAACACAGTTTAGAATTCTTTATCTTCTTATTTAAATTATAAAGATCAAGCTATTAGTCTCATCCTTATCTCCATTATAAAAACAATTTTTCTTAAAACACCTGCTATAGACACAAAAATGCACAAAATAACAGTTAGCCCAATAAAGAACAGGTAAAAGTCACCAAGTTAATGCACCACATTTAAACTTGGGTCATACTAGGTAGGACAGCTGAGGATGGAAAATGGGCTTCACTCAAAGAGTAAAATTATAAGGCCCATACCCTCGGTAAGAACGTATACATTCTTATAGGGGTTCTTAACAGCTAAGACAGGGTGCTACTTACTTCCTCATTAAATAGTTTGCTAGTTTCTTTTTTGATTGGGTCTATAAGCTGGACTTGGCCTGCGGAAAAGCCCACTAGGAGAGAGACACTTTCTGCTGTGGCTGTTAGGTGGTTGAAGTCATGACAAGTAGGCTGTGTTCCTTTGTATATCCTTTTATCTATTGGTTTACTCAAGTCAGCAGCCTGGAGGAGAAAGAGAAAAATACACACGGTAAACAGCACATTGAGATGAGAACTCCAAGTTACACTATTTTATACTCCATTATGATGCTCAATCTTAAAAATTGAAATATTAAAATATTTTAATTTTTATAAAATTTTTTTGCAGTTTTCAGCATTTTATAAAAGCACGTTCACATACCTCGGCCAATCTGATATTGTTAGACTATCCATAATATGTTTACAACTGTTACTCTTGCAACTTATTCTTCTTCACATGTATTTAATGAAGACTCCTGGACTTCAGGAGGTAAAAATCCTTGAGATACTAAATTCAGTGTTTGTAAAACGTATTTCAAGCATTTTCTAACCACATAAAAGCTCGGCTTTCAAATACAGCTCCAGCACCTACAAGCTCATTGGTGAGTTTACCTGCAGCCCAGGTGTTCTCAAAGTGTGGTCCCCAGACCAGCGGAGGCAGCAGCAGAGTCACCTGGAAACTCAGAGACGCACCTTCTCCCACCCCACCCCACCCCAGACGAACTGAACCACCAGGCTGGGTGGGTGGGCCCAGCAAGCCATAGGTGCAACAGTGCTCCAGGTGATCCTGACGCCTGCTCAGGCTGCGAGCCAGGACTGCGGCCAGTTACACAGAGGCAGCGGCTCCTGCACTGGGTCACAGTCTCTTGTGCATTAGCTTTCAAGTGACTTTCACTCATCGAACCCACACTCCAAGTCTGGTACAGGCATCATCTTAATCCTTATCATAACGCTTCAAAAGAGACCACGTTCCCCCCATTTTACAGACGAGAAAACAAGTTCAGGGAAGGAAGTAACCCAGCCGAGGTCCCGGTACCTACCGAAGAAGCAGAAGGGCGGGATATGGAGCCCAAGCCTGTTTTACCATAAAGGGGGTGGGGAGAAAACACAGAGGGCACTCCAAAATCTGACTTCTGGCGTGGGCTACATGTGAGTTTCAAAGTGCCTCCCCTCTTTAAAAGCAGGACCATTTTCTTCATGAGAAACCTTCTGTGCAATCTAGTATGCTGTTGAAATGAAGGTGAGCCGCCCCTTCCCCTGCTATCGGAGAATCACCGGTGGAGACAACCGAACGTCTCCTTGAAACACCCACTTCGGCCCTGGGTGCGGTTCTGGGGCTCACTGCTCTGGTTCCTATGGACCATCCCGAGTGTGGGGTCTGAAGATCTCATTCTTCCGAAGAGGCCTGGGACAGTGACTGAGTATTCTAGGTCTGTCAGATTACAAACAGTGAGTGAAAAAGAGGACCTCACGATAAGGCTCAGAACCTGAGCACCGGGCCGTCTGGAGCTGAGTGACCCTGGGAGCCCAGGGCAAAGGAGTGAAGGCGTGCATGGAGGGCCCTCCCTGCCTCACCGCAGCTGCAGTGGGGAGAGCCACCTCTCTTCCCAACCGCAGGGCGCTGTCCAGAGGGTGAGCTAAGCAGACTGTGGTCACGGAAGGAAGCCCCGACTCTGGAGCAAGCAGAAACGGGGCCGTGTGCGGGGCCTGAGCGTCCTGTGGCGTGCCGAGGTGGGTGCATGGCAGAGGTGAGGGGGTCTGGACAGGAGCCCCTTCACCGCAGACAGGCAAGGCCAGCTGGGGATAAGCAGCTCCTGGGCTCAGCCCGAAGGAGGGAAAGAGAAGTCGAGGCTAAGGGAACAACTCAGCAAATGACCTCAGGGCAAGGTAACAGCAGCAAAAGAAAAGACAGCTCAAAATATAAGATACACTGATGGCGAGAGTCAAAAATCAAATCTGAAATTAGAACCGCTAAATTATTACGTCATCTCTATATTAGCATATGCAACCACTGGGACTTCTTTTTTTCAGTTTGTCTAAGAAACTACCCCATGAAAAAAAAAAAAAAAAGAAACTACCCCATGAAAGAATATACATAAAATTATGCACCAAAACATAAAAAACAATTCAGAAACAAGCCAAATGGTAACAGAAAAAACAAACTAATTCAAATTAAATGAGCAAAAGAAATAGTGATTATCAGAAGAACAGAGGAAGTTTAAAGCACCACTGTTTCCAAATATTGCTACTAGTAGGGGACCTTACTGAAAGATGCTGTCATTAGAGCACACAAACACAGGTCTACAGTATTTCAAACGCCAACTGATGGACAATTTTTACTCTCCGATGATGTAAATATTCCAAAAGCATCCTGTTTACTAATTTGCTTAACAAAGTTTCTCCCTAGATTATTGCTCTCAAAGTGTACCAGACCATGAGTAGTCAGCTAGTCTGCAGTCAGAACTGAGTAGAGACAGAGTAAGCATTTAGAAGGGCAATGTGACAGAGTGGTTTTATACCCACTGAATCTAATAACAAAAAATCCAAACTTGCTTCCTAAATGTCTTTTTCAGTTTCTTTTCCTAGGAATCCTTATTTTACTTTACAAAAGTATCAGTCCAGGGCTTTCCTGGTAGTCTAGTGGTTAAGAATCTGCCTGCTGATACTGGGAACACAAGTTCAACCTCTGATTCGGGAAGATCCCACACGCCACAGAGCAAAGAAGCCTGCGCACAACTCCCGAGCCCACCTGCGGCAGCTACTGAACCCCTGCGCCCCTGGAGCCCCTGCTCCCCAACAATCAGCCACTGTGACGAGAAGCCTGCGCACCACAACTCCTGAGCCTGCGCTCTAGTCCTGAGCCCACCTGCAGCAGCTACTGGACCCTGCGCCCCTGGAGCCCCTGCTCCCCAACAATCAGCCTCTGTGACGAGAAGCCTGCGCAGCGCGATGGAAAACAAAGAGAAGCCCCTACTCGCTGCAATTTTTAAAACTGGTCTTTCAACACTGGTGGGGGCGGCACTGTCCCAGAAGGCACAAACACAGACCGAGGCCCGAGGAACACAAGCAAGCACCTCTCTTCCCTAAGGTCACTCCCCCTCAAGCCTCAAAGGCAACGACGGCACCAGAGCAGCAGACACTAGCCAGGCAACATGTCACTCACACCAGCAAGATTCCTGTGAGACCCGAAGTGACAACAACGTGCCCAACTACAGGAAATTATCCTTCCGAGAAACCTGGGGACTCCAGCCGTGGTGCCTGAGTTTTCTGAAGCCTGAACCCAGGTGAGGGGAACGTTGGGACCACCAGTTCCTGCCTTTATTTCCAGCTGCACCATCACCTCCAACTCACTTCTTTCTCTTCCCTCTGACAGCCAGTCACCGAGTTCTGTCTCTTTTTCCACTGCTGGGTTACTATCTTCTTTCCTCTTCTTCCCCCTCCTTTTTTCTGGCCAGTCGGGTCAGAACCCACCCACCTTTCAGTAACAGTGCCAATGACCTGAGCTGGCCACCGCTTCCCCATGGGGTCATCAGCCCGACAGATGGTTTCCCAGGTCAAGACAGTTTAACAGAAGGATAAAGAGCCTACACTTTGGAACCAGGCAGGCCTGGGTTCAATTCTTGCCTTCCCAAGAGGTGGCCGGGTGGCTCTGGGGAGGTGCCGTTACTTCTCTCACAGCCGCAGAGAACGAAGCTCCCCGCAGGGCCAAGGAGAGGCCCACGGATAACGGAGATAAAGCAGCCAGCACACATGAGCACCCAAATGGTCGCTACCATTCTTGGTTTATCCCGGTGACGGCCTACCTGGGGGCAGTGCTCCAAGGGCTTCCTATTTCCCGTCACATCGTAACATGACGACTACCCAGCAGTCTTGCCCTTCCACCCTCCCTAACAGCCACAGCAACTTCGGTCCACTGAACACTTCTGTGCACCAGGAGCTTGACTCTTAGCATCGCATTTTGTCTCACAGTCGCCCCCCAGAGTCTGCGCTTATACCAACCGCATTTTACTGCTGAGGAACCTGGGAAGGAAGGGAGGGGTCGAGGGCCGTGTCCCACCACTCAGCTCATCCTGCCGTCCACCCACGTGGAGTCTGGGGAGGGCAGATGTCCCCTCTTTCCTGGCTTGAGTTGCCAGGGATAGGGATAGTCTCGTTTACCCCTGTTCGCAGGAATCTTATCCATCTGTACAAGTCCCACCACCTCCAGCATTTTCCCAACTACCACTTCCCAAGTTGGCTCCTTTATCTCAACTCTCAAGTACTTTAGTTCGTTACACAAACTTTAGTATTTAATCACTTATATGATCACAGCGTTCAGTTCAGTCACTCAGTCGTGTCCGACTCTTTGTGACTCCATGAATCGCAGCACACCAGGCCTCCCTGTCCATCACCAACTCCCAGAGTTCACTCGGACTCACGTCCATCGAGTCGGTGATGCCATCCAGCCATCTCATCCTCTGTCGTCCCCTTCTCCTCCTGCTCCCAATCCCTCCCAGCATCAAAGTCTTTTCCAATGAGTCAGCTCTTCTCATGAGGTGGCCAAAGTATTGGAGCTTCAGCATCAGTCCTTCCAATGAACACCCAGGACTGATCTCCTTTAGGATGGACTGGTTGGATCTCCTTGCAGTCCAAGGGACTCTCAAGTCTTCTCCAACACCACAGTTCAAAAGCATCAATTCTTCGGTGTTCAGCTTTCTTCACAGTCCAACTCTCACATCTACACATGACCACAGGAAAAACCATAGCCTTGACTAGACGGACCTTAGTCGGCAAAGTAATGTCTCTGCTTTTGAATATGCTATCTAGATTGGTCATAACTTTCCTTCCAAGGATTACAATTACGAATTCTAATAAAAACTCCCTTGAAAAGCAGAACTACTTTATTAAACAGTTGCCACTGTACCATCGCACAGAATCACTTCTGCTCTGCAGCTTTCTGGCGAATCCTTCACAGACAGGGGGCAGACGCGTTCTTCTTTTTAGTGCTTCTGCATCCTGATTATTATCCATTATCTAAATTTTTAAATGTCAATTTATAGCAGAGCCAATTTATTTAAAAGTCTTATCCATTTTAAGAACTGGCAAGAATTCTAAGAACTGATAAGAATATTTGGTTATTCAGCTCCAACAGAGTATAGTATCTGTCACAAAAGGTGAATGGAACCATGATTTTTCAATAGTAAGATTAAATTTCATCATTATGCTCCTTAGTTTCTGCGTAAGGAGCTACTGACTACATTTATCAGTGTCTCATTCTCAACAGAAGAAATTTACACGATGCTTTAAACAATTCCTACTACAGAAACAGAGCTGGTTAACCAAAATCCTCGGTCAGGAAGTACAAACTTTAAAACATTTTGTTTCTTTTTTCCTTGGACTTTTAATCCTTTAAAAATCCCTGAATTCTTTTCATGATGAATACTGTCAAAATATGAAATCAGCTGGGTCAGTTCAGCAAGGCACTAACAACCATTTATCTTTCCAGAACCACAGAGGTCTGCAAAAGAAACAGTTTCAACTCACACCTTCCCCCCAGACCCCGCCCTGGTCCACAGGAAGGCTGCGGGGCCAAGAGGAATGCGGAGGAGGAAGAGAACCAGCAAGGCAAGGCCTCCCACGGGCAGGTGGGCAGACAAGCCATTCCAGGAGCTCAGGGAAGGCGTGTGCCCGGCCAAGCCCTCCTCACGGGAGCCTGCTACTTCGTACTCCTCAGTGCCCAGAAGCACTTGATGTGGTGTGGAAAAAAATCTCAGCAAGACCTCTTCTGAAAGAGGCATGCCAGATGATGGTACATGGGAGGCGTATAGGTGATAAAGGTAAAAAATGTCCGATTTTCCTTCCCCTTTTGAGAACCACCTCAGAGAGAACTAGTCTCACAGAACTTGCCAAAAGAGAGTCCAGTTACTGGCATATCTGCTGCTGCTGCTGCTAAGTCGCTTCAGTCGTGTCCGATTCTGCGCGACCCCAGAGACGGCAGCCCACCAGGCTCCTCCACCCATGGGATTCTCCAGGCAAGAACACTGGAGTGGGTTGCCATTTCCTTCTCCAATGCATGAAGTGAGAAGTGAAAGGGAAGTTGCTCCGTCGTGTCCGACCCTCAGCAACCCCATGGACAGCAGCCCACCAGGCTTCTCTGCCGTGGGATTTTCCAGGCACGAGCACTGGAGTGGCATATCTAAACACTGTCTAACACCCCCCAGACCAGACGCTCACCCTGTCTACACTAGATGGCTCCCCGCCATCTGAGGCCCCTCTCCTGAGCTGCAGGCCCGCTGCCTCCAAGGTGCCCCCCAAGACCAGACGCTCACCCTGTCTACACTAGATGGCTCCCCGCCACCTGAGGCCCCTCTCCTGAGCTGCAGGCCCGCTGCCTCCAAGTGCCCCCCCCCCAGCACCCCGCCCTCCCCCAGGCCGCCTAAGCCCAGGGGCAGCTCCCACGGCTCGGCACCGGGCTCCTCCCCGCCTGTCCCCACACCTCCAGGTTGTCCTCCACGCTTGCCAGATTAACCCTCGCGAAGACTCACGTCACTCTCCCACTCAGAACCTCTGAAGCCCTGCCCGGCGCATCAGTGGCTAAACTCCTTAGCTGGCACCCACAGGCCAGGCAGGGGCCATCCACGATGGGCCTCGACACACACACCTGCAGAGGCGCGTGCTCACACACCGTCTGGGCTCTCCACACCCTCCAGCCTCCCTGGCCTTCCTCTTTTCCCTCAGAACACTCCCCGCCCCTCCCATCACACAAATGCTGCCCACCATGGGGCCAGTGCCATTTCCCCCCGAGCCCACCCTGCGAGGCATTCTTTTGCTGGGCTGCCACTGCGTGCCTACCCCTCTGTGCCACAGTTATTAGCACTAACATGGGAACTGTGTTCCTTACACGGTGACAGTCCTTTTAAAAACAACAAAAAAGTCAGGAGGCTGCTGACTCACTGACAGCCTGAATGGATTAATCCAAAATAGCTGGAGCCGCCCCAGTGACATCAAAGGGCTCCATTATGCCATCTGAAAAGCGAAGAAGGGCCATGGGTCTGTTACCACTCCTCCTGACCACCTCTCAGACAACCGAAACAGGGGCCGGAAGTGGACAGGGGATTCCTTCCTGGGGCCACAGAGGATCACCGACTTCAAGAGTCCTATCTCCAGACTGGGGACTGAAAATAAACCTCAGTACAGACCGCTCCCCAGTTTTTCCTGCGGGAGACTTTGAACCTAGGTAGGCCTGAGGTCTCGTGCCTGCACGGGCCTAGTCCGCCGTCTGGGCCGAGACCACACCCCGCTGGTCATCCTGAGGAAGCGCCTCCCGGGCCCAGGCCTGAAGACAGCAGACGCAGAGCACTCCGAGCTGAGGCCCCCTTGCTCCGTGAACAAAGAGCAATGCACTATTTAATACAAATCTTCTCCACCAGAGTGGAAAATAACCTGGGGCCCTAGTGACAAAAGTACCGACCAGGGATTTTTCAAACACGTCGCCACCCACTCAGGGAACAGTCAGCCGCCAGGCGCCGCCAGAGGCCGAGCCGCTGCCCGGGAAAAGACAGAAACCAGGCTCCTGCTGTGGACAGCCGCGCACTCCATCCTCCTCACGTTTCTTCAGACCAACAGGTACATTGAAAACAGCTGCACAAGTGGCATGAATGGTATTCAAGGTCTCACACATTTAAAACAAAAGACGCCAGGGGTATTAAGAAGTCAGGTTCGGGATAACTTATACCAACAGGCCAACTGTACAGTTGGAGTGTTTCAAAAAGGACAAAACCTTATCTGTCTTATTCACCACTCATCTCCAACACCTAATAAAGGGCTGGCACACAGAAGGCACCCTTAAGTTTCTGTTGCAGGAATGATACGTTTTTGAAAATGGAGGGAAAGAAAAGCAAAGGAACGGCAGGAACCAGAAGAAATCCAGAGCCAGACACACATATACATACATAATTCTGCTGCTGACCAAAAGCCCAGCCAACAACGAATGCCTTCTTGGGCGCCCATCTGTGAAGGAAAACCACCCTCGTTGGCACATACCAGGTCACTTGACGGCTTACAGAGCGCCCTCAAGCATCAGTTCCTCTGGCGGTCGTTACAGACCTGTGCCCCGAAGAACTACGGCCACTCCCATGTTCTAAACAGAGGAACAGAAACAGCTGTCAAGGAGAAGCAAGTGGTGGGCTGCTGAATTCCAGGCCCGCTGCTCCCTCCGCTGCTCTGACGGGAAGCTGATGAGACACCATCGGAGGCAGCACCTACCCGAAAACTCTGTCCCTGTGTGACGGCAGGCTCCTGGGCTTGCTGAAGTGGGACTCAGACACTCGGGCCTCGCTCAGGCTGGCCCAGACCCCAGACCCACCCTCTCAAAAAGCATGTGCCTCGTGGGGCTGTTTTACTAAATCGGAGACCATCTGAAGAGTAACACCTGACACTTAAAAGGCACTTTAGAGAAGTTAGTTCCTCTCAATGAAACTCATATTTCTCCTTTTGAATACAGAAGGACTTGATGCTTATCAGAGAGGCTTTGAAATGTCTCATCATTCATTAATACTTTCAAAGAAATATAAATAAGGAAAAACAGGGTTCTTTCTTTCTACTCTAAATTTCCTGGAGAAAAACAGCAGAAGCCAAGTTTAGGGGCATGTTTTCCTTCCAATATAATTTCCTGCAAGACAGTGCCTCCCCTTTCTTAGTTCCCGTCCTCCTCTACTGTCAGACAGACGTGCACACGCCCACTCTTGCACTGACACCCCAGACCCACTCCCTCCACCGAGAACAGCTGGCATGTCGCCCTTGCAGGCTCCTGCCCGTCCTGACCCTGCAACAGGCACCCGGCACTCACGCCCCAGAAGTCCTCCCCTGGGCCAGAGCAGTGAGTGGGGCAGGGAGCTCCAGGGAGGGAGGGAGACAGAAGGTCAGCGCCACCCGCCATCGCCATCGGGAGATGGAGGACGTGAGGGCGCCACCCTCAGGTCCTTCCAACACGGGGAGGGACGCAGTCAGAAGAGGCATCCGTTTGGTGCAGTTTCACAGGACAACCTGGGGGACTGCTCAGTGGTCCCCAGAGAGAGACGTCCCCGGGAGCCAGGCGGGCTCCTGCTCCAGGCGGGTGGGAGCTGCCCCAGGAGGGCAGGGCTCCTCCCGGGCCAGCACTGTCCGTCACGTGTCTGATGAAAAAAGAAGCTTCTGCTGTCATCCCATGCCATGTTCCCCGAGGCTCCTGTCACTTAAAAACAGCTATGTAAGCCCGACTCCTCTTCCCCCAGAGTGGTCTTTCAAAAATGAACTTAGGGAGCCGCTGAGCCGCGACACCTCCGCCGTCTCTTCCTCTGCTCACGCTGCACTCCACGTTCAGGCTGTCTCTTCTCACAACGTGAACCACTACAACTGGTTGACCTGGTGCTTCATTTAAGCTAATACTGATTTCTTCATTAAAGAAAAACTATGAATAAACATTAGGTAAAATCAATCTGCACAGATTCTAACACCAGATCTCATCACATTAAAATGCTGACATTTTCAAATGCCCTATTTTTATTAAACCCTTCTGTTAAACATGCATAGACATATGCATATCTAGTCCCAAGAGAATACCAACATCTCAAATGGAAGATAAGGGAAAATGTTTTCATTTCTGCAAAAGATACTTATTTCAAATACTTGGAAAATAAGTATTTTTAAAGGTTCTCCTAACACGGGTGGGGGTGGGGGGAAATTCTGTGGCCGTCTGAAAGGGCGGTGGCGACAGTGGTAAACTGAAAGCCCATCCCAAGGCAGGGAGTGGCTCCTATACGCTGCTTAACTGCCATACTACTGCCTTCCCTACACTCACACAGTTCACAAGCGCAAGCCTGGCGGAGCAGCCAATGATTTTCCAATTTTCTGATTCAAGATGCTGAGTAACACAAGCAGCGCTCTGCAAAGGGGATCCTATTCTAACCAAGAAACACCCCAGATCTCCAACTGTGTAGAGGCCCTGCCAATTTTCTGACCCCCATTTCCTCATCCTACATAGAAACTGAGCCCAGGGAAAGGTGGTGATCTGCTCAAGATTTCACAGAGCTTAGAACTGCGATTTCAATCACACCAAGCTACCATCTTTTCAATCACCCAACCTCAGTCGGAACAATGAGCTACTCAATCTGCAACATATGAAATTTCAAAAAATGGCAATGATGTGTACCACTAATTTTACACCAAACGACAGTATTCTGGATTTCATATATTGCTGGGTTTTCAAATAGGAAGTGAGAGAGCTAGAGAGAACATTAAACTTATCTTACACAAAAGGCGATCAGCCACTGAGATCAATGGGCAGAACACTGGATTTGGCCTCTGTAACTCAAATAGTTATTCTCTAGTCCAGCCAGGCCTCAGGTGAAGAAAGCAGCCTCAGATCCACAGCAGTGAGAGAGCTGAGCCATTCTAGATACGACCACGAAGAAAAGTGCTGCTCTCTACTTCCTCTGAAGTTTCACAGTATCGCTGGACTACTGTTCACTTGGCACTTCTACTGTCTATCCCTTGTCACGTCTTATCTACCCAACTAAGCCAATTCTTTTTAAGACGTAACTGCCTTATAGGCGACCTCAATAACAGCCACTCAGACGTTTCTAATGTTTCTTCCCTACGCCTTTTTAGGCGCCTGAAGTGTATTCTGCACTGGCACAGCGGTGGTAACGCAATGCCACCCCATTTCAAAATGGACCAGCAGGACCAGCACACGCAGGAATGTGGGGGGACAGGCCTGGCCCGACTGTGACGGGAACGTAAACTGGCACAGACTTTACACAGGGCAATTTGGCAACACGGAGCAAAAGCCTCCTACCCTTTAAACACAAATTCGACTCCCAGGAATTTATCCTTAGAAAATACTTTCCAAGTGGGTAAACAATCTGCAGCAGCCCAGGGCTAGCCCAAGCACAAAGGAGCATCCATACTAGGCTACCCACACAATACTACCCATGCAAGACCACGCACTGAGAAAAAACATGGAGAAACACCACAAAATAATCTTGAATTAAAGGAGCCAGATACAAAAGCAGCATAGGATATATGAAATGATTCTATTTACTTAAAATTCAAAAATAAGTAAAACTAGTCCGCGATGCTGGCCGTGAAGATGGTGATCGCCCCTTGCGGAGTGTGGGGAGGTCTCGGGGAGGCCAGGAATGAAGTTTCTTAATCTGGGGTGGACCTATTTTGTGAAAAATTAATAGAACTTTACATTTATACACATTTCTGTTTGGATGCTAATCATAAATTTAAAAATAATTTTAATAATCAAACACACGTACAAAGATAGTCTCCTCAGCTTTCTAACAAAACATTATTAACATCCTATGTTCTAAAAATGAAATGGGCAAATATATCATGTAGCCATTTAAAATGAAGACATTTACTTACCAGCCAAGAAGGATATTACATGCTATATCATTAAGTGAAAAATGCAATTAAAAAATAGGATTCTAAAGACAAAAAGAAGTATGAAGTCTTAAAATGGTAGTCATACTGTAATCATACTATTAGTAGTAACAGCATATTGTTATTCTTAATGTCTTGTAAAATAAAACAAAAAATCATGTGAATGTCATTAGGAATTCAGATTCTCCCCACGGAAGGCAGAAACGTACAGAAGCAATGCCCAAATGGCAACAGGAAGTCCCGGTGCCCAGACTGGGCAAAAGCGACCTGTCACAAATGCTGTCACTTAAAGTCACCAAGGCGCCTATATACTTGACACCAGGTACAGAGCAAGAAATGGACAAGATGAACCTGGAACACCTTTCTGTACCGCTGAGCAAGAAAACTATGAAAGAGCTCTGAGGCTGGGTCCAAAAGACTCTGGGGACAAAGCAGAGAAACTACTATTGGTCAGAGATGGGACAATTTAAACATAAAAACAACACTCCAGAATTTTCATGGAATGAAATAAGAATCTGAGTTCATGTTAATATCAATAACTGGGGAGGGGAAAAAGGGCTTTCCCTTACAGTAGACTACACACAATAAATGTACAAGGAGAGAAAAATGGAGTTTGAAAATCACCATTTTATAACTATCACAGTTCAGTTCAGTCGCTCAGTCGTGTCCGACTCTTTGCGACCCCATGAATTGCAGCACGCCAGGCCTCCTTGTCCATCACCATCTCCTGGAGTTCACTCAGACTCATGTCCATCGAGTCAGTGATGCCATCCAGCCATCTCATCCTCTGTTGTCCCCTTCTCCTCCTGCCCAGCATCAGAGTCTTTTCCAATGAGTCAACTCTTCTCATGAGGTGGCCAAAGTACTGGAGTTTCAGCTTTAGCATCATTCCTTCCAAAGAAATCCCAGGGCTGATCTCCTTCAGAATGGACTGGTTGGATCTCCTTGCAGTCCAAGGGACTCTCAAGAGTCTTCTCCAACACCACAGTTCAAAAGCATCAATTCTTCGGCGCTCAGCCTTCTTCACAGTCCAACTCTCACATCCATACATGACTACTGGAAAAACCATAGCCTTAACTAGATGGACCTTAGTCAGCAAAGTAATGTCTCTGCTTTTGAATATGCTATCTAGGTTGGTCATAACTTTCCTTCCAAGGAGTAAGCGTCTTTTAATTTCATGGCTGCAGTCACCATCTGCAGTGATTTGGGAGCCCCCAAAAAATAAAGCCTGACACAGTTTCCACTGTTTCCCCATCTATTTCCCATCAAGTGATGGGACCAGATGCCATGATCTTCGTTTTCTGAATGTTGAGCTTTAAGCCAACTTTTTCACTCTCCACTTGCACTTTCATCAAGAGGCTTTTCAGTTCCTCTTCACTTTCTGCCATAAGGGTGGTGCCATCTGCATATCTGAGGTTATTGATATTTCTCCTGGCAGTCTTGATTCCAGCTTGTGTTTCTTTCAGTCCAGCATTTCTCATGATGTACTCTGCATAGAAGTTAAATAAGCAGGGTGACAATATACAGCCTTGACGTACTCCTTTTCCTATTTGGAACCAGTCTGTTGTTC